>NC_137127.1:45066333-45715500 GCF_949319135.1 Squalius cephalus | reverse complement strand
ACACCTATTATACTATAATAAACATCTATTATATTCTATTATACAATTATATAATAAACACAATTTAATAACAAAAAATAATTCCACTCTTAAATATTAAATTATTATTCAATTTAGTGAGGTTAAAAAAATCAGCCAACAAAATCAAATTCAGTTACATTCTATGAAAAAAAATTAAAAATACATAAGAATAATATATATATATATATATATATATATATATATATATATATAGGGAGGGATGGATGAACAGATGAATACATGTTTTTTCACAGGATACATTTTTTTTTACAAATGCTAAATTTATGCAAAAGCATATATATATATATATATATATATATTTAATGTTATGCTTTTTGCATAAATTTAGCATTTGTAAAAAAATGTTGGCCATGAAAATTTTTCCTATTAAGCTTATGTCTTAGTTTTGAAGTGTATAAACATGTAATAACTATGTAATTACATTGTAACAAGTTATCTAATTGCATATTATATAACAAGGCACTTAATCAAGCGTCAGACATCTATCATTGATTCCCAACATTCATTTCTCTTCACACAAGCTCCTCGGTTTTGTCATTACAATCCAAACACAATCTACACTTCGCACAGAGAGAGGCATTCATGTGCAGTCTGAGAGTGTTTCCAGTGAGCCGTCCCTGAAGCGCTCTCTTAATTTTAGCTGCTTTAACTCATAAATCAGCGCAAAGGAAAACAGAAGGAAAAGTGCACTGGCAAAACACGAGTCTTCCTTCTCCGGACGGAGAGCTGATGGTTCAAGTGCTGGGATTTCAGCAGATGCAAAAGGAGGGATTCATTATTTTTTCTGAATGAAGAAAAGGAAGGGGTGATATTTGTCGTTCGTCTTTGATCAGCTCAGAGAAGATGGTAGGGTGTTTTAATATACGTGCGAGTGTGTGTAAGTGTGTTGTTACGGGGGAGGAGAGCGCATTGAAGACATATTTTAACCTCCAGGCCCCTAAACCCCCCTGAGCGCTGCTGTTGGGGCCACAGAACAGGGCAGGCTTTGTGTGGGGTGCGATCCGCACATGGCAATCAAAGACTGCTGTTCCTATACTAAAATAACCCCCCACAAATCCATGAAAGAAAGAGAGAGAAACTTTTATAGGAAAAATAAAGACAAATCTCTGTTAAGCAGCAGCTGAGTTTTACAAGCACTGTTTTTGTGTTCAATCTGTTGCAGCATTTATCCATCCATCCATCCATCCATCCATCCATCCATCAATCCATCCATCCATCCATCCATCATCCATCCCTCCATCCATTCATCCATCCATCCATCCCTCCCTCAATCCCTCCCTCAATCCCTCCATCCATCCATCCATCCATCCATCCATCCATCCATCCATCCATCCATCCATCCATCCCTCTATCCATCCATCCATCCCTCCCTCCATCCAATCCATCCATCCCTCCATCCATCCATCCATCATCCCTCCATCCATCCATCCCTCCATCCATCCCTCCCTCCCTCCCTCCCTCCCTCCCTCCCTCCCTCCATCCATCCATCCATCCATCCATCCCTCCATCATCCATCCCTCCATCCATTCATCCATCCATCCATCCCTCCCTCAATCCCTCCATCCATCCATCCAACCATCCATCCATCCATCCATCCCTCTATCCATCCATCCATCCCTCCCTCCATCCATCCAATCCATCCATCCCTCCATCCATCCATCCATCCATCCATCCATCATCCCTCCATCCATCCCTCCCTCCCTCCCTCCCTCCATCCATCCATCCATCCATCCATCCATCCATCCCTCCATCCCAATTCACTTTACAACTTTTTTACATTCACAATCAAATTGCAATTCGGTATCCTCTTTGCTACCTCAATTCAAATTTAAATAAAATTTTAAATTCATTGCATGATCAAAATTAGGATCATTGCATTAGTGTTCATCACACAACACATATAACATAGAGCGCAAACTCATCAGCACAGAAAACAGAAGAACAGCCGATGTGAGCCAACAACAGCGCTCAGGTTTAATCCCAGACTTTTGAGCTGCTTTATAAGTTATGACTCAATCTTCCAGAAGCTGTTCAGTAGAAATGAAGATCCAGAGATGCACACAATCCCACGACACTATTTACGAAGGTGTTGAAACATCCAACATAAGCGATAATCCACCACAAATGGAGGACAGATCAATAAAAGCTTGTGGGAAAGGGAGAGAGAGCTAGAGAGAAACAGAGAGAGAGAGAGAATAGGCTGTTCATATGTTTATGGTCTGTGTAAACCATCAACGGTCTCTGAATGTCCCACTCTGAATTATCACTGTGACCAGTCTGTCTCATAACTACAGCCAGACCAGCAGCAACTGTGTGTGTGTGTGTGAGAGAGAGAGAGAGAGAGAGAGAGAGAGAGAGAGAGAGAGAGAGAGAGAGAGAGAGAGAGAGAGAGAGAGAGAGAGAGAGAGAGAGAGAGGAGAATCACAAATAAAATATATATATAAAAAAAAAAATAGTGCAGTGTGCCAAGTACTTAAACTTCAAATTCAAGAAAAAAAAAAAAAAAGGTTTATAACATTTTCAACAAAACCATTAATTTAATGATTATGAAACTGTGGTATAACCAGTAGGTAAAAACTACTGAAATATTTCCCTTTCACCTTAACCGAGTATCTAATTATTATTATTTTATTATCTATCTATCTATCTATCTATCTATCTATCTATCTATCTATCTATCTATCTATCTATCTATCTATCTATCTATCTATCTATCTATCTATCTATGGCAGTGTTTTCTAAATGAAACACAAGAGCTGTAGTTTGCAATTGCAAACTAAGTATAAAGCAGATATGCTTGCAGTTTTGCAGACTTGGTCTGAAAGATATATGAGTAAGTGGACCTCAAGTACCACTTTTAGTGTGTAAGCAATAAAAAAAAAAAACTAATAAAATGTAGGAATTGAATTAGAGTTTGAATTAAGCGTTCTCAATTCAGTTCTAGATATCAAACAAGCCTGTGATTAATATGCAAACTGTGGAAGTTTCCATGATATTAAAAACACAATTTTAATGATATTCTTTTTAAAAGATTGTGCTAAACTCCTACTATTTCAGCATTATAATTGACAAGGCTTCTTTCCTTAACACAACTACCAGAAAATTCCCCTTTTTTATTTTAATTAAACAAGATAAACTGAATTCAGTCACTGAAAACACAGAAGAGCTGCAAGTGATTCAACAAGAGCATCACATCTTTGTGAGCATAAGTGTGCATTTCTGTGCATATATAGTCTTACTCCTGGAAGCGTTCTAACACATGCACACACACACCTTTCCAGTCTGTACAGTGTGTAAGTTGAGCTAAAGGCAGCAGTTCAGCACCGCTCCCCTCCTGCAATGAAATTCCAACAAATTCTCAAATTGCAGTCAAATTGAAAGCACATTGGTGAGGGGGCGGCGATCGCTAATAAAATCTGAATAACTGACCAACTGCGAAGTCAAAACAAAACCTTCAACAGATATCATCACCATTGAGCTTCAGCATCACCAAACACAATGCATATTGCATATCAAACACTGAGCATATTCACCAGCTCTGCATCTTCGGCTGGTTATGATGCGTGTGTGTGTGTGTGTGTTGTATGAGTCAGTGTTTGCCTGCAGTTTGACCAGAGGCGGTGCCCGTCCCTGCCCTGCTCCGCTGTGTGTAGACTTAATAACACACAGGAATGTTAATCAGACTCACCACAGCATCTACATACATGTATGAAACTATTACACTGCGGACTGTCACATTCGCGGACGGCGGGGAGCGGAAACACGCAGCAGGCCGAGGCAAACAGGGTGTGTGTGCGTGTGTTTGCGGATCCAGACCGATCCAGCCTGGCTTTATTGTGGAGGGCTGTGATTGTGTTTGTTTGTGTTACAAGAGGAACATGATCATCTCTGGTTTCTAACCCTGAGCCCCGGGGCTCAAAAGAAAGTTAAACATATGGTCCTACATACATGTACACACATTCCCACATGTAAACTACATAACACATGGCACTCTTAAAGGGATAGGTCACCAAAAAATGAACATTCTGTCATCATTTACTCTCTGGCCTGTATATATTTTGAAGAATGTTTCAACTCTTAATGGTAAAAGACTGTAAAAATGATTTCTGTTAAGTTGCCTTACTCTATACGGAGACAACTGTAATATATCCAATGAGACATACTGTTAAATGAACAGTTTTTGGAAGTGAAAAAGAACAAGTCATCTTATAATTTACAGTGAACAAAAGCATAAATTGACATACATTTCCTGTGTATTTTTACAGTAAAGCAGCCACATCTTCCTTTTTACTATTTACCATGGATATCAGATTATGTGAGATTTTATTGATCCTCTCTGGGACACAAAAGGAATATTTCTGAGGGGATCCTGTTTTTTTTTTTTTTTTTTTCATACAGAAGTCAATGGGGTCCAGTGGGTTGCTTTGGGAACACTGACATCAATTGTATTTCAAAATATCTCCTTTTGTGTTCAGGAAAGTTAAATAATAATAAAAAAAAAAAACAGGTTTGGAATGAAATGAGGGGGAGTAAATGATGACAGAATTTTACATTTGGGGGATGAACTAACCCTTATAAAGTCACAAACAGGTAAAAGGAACTCAAATATCTTTTGGCGGAGAGCGAGTATAGCCTCTGGTAGATGGGACAAGACCATCTCTCTTATTATTATTTGATTTTCACTCGGGACGCCTTCCAAGGCAATACAAATGGTGGAGTGGAGGATTACGAACTTTTTCTTCTGTTTCCAAAACACACAGGCTAAATCAAAGAAACAGCAGAAGGCAGATCCACAATGCCCGGCGCGTAAGCTCTGGCTCAGTCCCGAGGCAATCGTCCCTAATGAAAACTCAAAAACCCAGTTCTCTTAAAAAAAAAAAAAAAACACCTGACAGCTCGCAGACAGGCCGGGATCTGCCCTACGACTCACAATGGCTCTCTGTTAAACTGCGAGTGTGTATGCAGGCCCACAGCCTGGCCACCAGCACAAAACCGTTGACACCCACGGAATAAAGTTCCCATTACCTCACAGCAGAATCCATCACTGTTTTTTAAGGACCGTTTTTAAGCACTCGGCCCTGTTGGGACTCCACCCACCTCAGAGGCGAGCTGCTGTCATAATGTTTGGACGGGCCAGCTGCTCTCACCATCCCAGCAAACTGCATCTAAACGCGGCCCTTCAGAGAACGCGAAGCTTCTGTTTACCGACACGGTTCTCGTGCAAACAAAGCGACGGTCCACGCACAGATGCGGCGTGTCCTCCCGACATCTCGCTTATAGATGGCACTGAAGTATTCAAGTGGATGAGTGGACTTAGTTTTCGCCAAAGCCACGGGATTCTTGCCAAAGAAACGAAGGGAAATAACATAAGAAATCCCTTGGAAGAGAAATGGGGCAAGATGCCTCTGTTGTAAATTAGGGATAAACTTTCCCGTGCAACAGCGTGCAAGCATGGGCCTCGTCTCCTGAGGCCATGCACCTGGGCTTCATCTCTCGAAGTCTGAGGCCCAAAG
The DNA here is from genome assembly GCF_949319135.1 of Squalius cephalus. Taxonomy (NCBI): domain Eukaryota; kingdom Metazoa; phylum Chordata; class Actinopteri; order Cypriniformes; family Leuciscidae; genus Squalius; species Squalius cephalus. The sequence goes on along the minus strand of NC_137127.1, from coordinate 45,709,945 downwards.
CACTCAGGGGGAGATGCTCGGGATGGGATGCTTGCTGAAATTCATAATCATTGCGACTCTGCCAAACCAAATGCGTCCAGTAAAAGTCAAGCAGGTGGAGCGAGACAGGAGCTCTCCCTACTAAAACGCTCGTGTGGAATAAAAGCGAGCGTAATGTGCAAACTATCTTATAAAATATTGTTGTTAACTTGATCTCAGTGTGGTTTGAGTGACTGTGCCACGGCGTGGTCAAAAACAATGACAGCAACCATGTGGAATAAACTAGACCACTTTGGCTCCATCTGTCGCATGGATAGTCACGCATTAAACAGTTACAATCGCTTCCAAACTTTTTACTGTTGTGGTGCAATTAATACAAGCTTTTTCAAACTAGTTTGGAAACAATTTATTGGTCAGTTGCTTGGCACTTCATAAATAGTCATAAACAAAATATAAACGCTGCTCTAAAAAAGGCTTTGGAGTGATGTTCAATGAAATTGCAATTAATCTGGTTTTGTTTTGAAGTTATTAATGCAATCTGTCATCAAAAATAGTCAGACCATTTCAACTAGTGTGAGATTTTAAAAATGTACAAAAGCTGTCACTGGGGCAGTATTCTTTCAAAAGGTACAGTTTTGTTCCTTATTTACCCCTAAAGGGTGCATATTAGTACCTTAAAGGCACATGTTAGGGGCACTGGAGGAACCTTTTCATAGTTCCTATAACTACTGGCGCAAGTACCAGCTTTTTTGGGACGCAGGAACTCGGAACGATTTTAGGAACACCTTTTTTAGGAAGTGTACGATGATTGGCCCGAACGTATCCGCACCCACCATTTTTAAAAAGCAGTGTAAACACAGTTACGGTATACATTTACTCCACACACATGGAAAACAGCGATAAATGGGCCGATGTTGAAGTCCAGGCACTTCTCAACCTTTACCCTACCGAGGAAGCAACTTTGAAGGGACCAAGCGAAACATGATAATATATTTCTGCTCAGCTAACGCCATCAGTCATCAATCACATGGCAAACGCTATACTACTTTTTTTGTATACCGTTTACTTTCTTTGTTTAACAATTCTATCCAATAGCATATTAGATTAGCCTAGAAATCTAGACGCACCCTAGCGGCAGCAAACTTTATTTTGCAGCCAGTGTGGTCTAGCAACTCTCCGTTGACTTTCGAGCTGGAAAAACCAAACTCTAGTCAGGCCAATTACATCGTGTATAGAGTAGGCGGGGCGGGCTTAACATAATGACGACAGAGTTGTGACGGTTCCCTGCTACTTGAAAACAAAGAATGGCGGCTGCTGCTGGCGAACAGTCTTTCGAATCGGCTTTGGCCGCGACTCTGGAGGACTTGGAGTTAAGCTTTTCTTTGAGAAAAGAGCAAAGAACGGCACTTCAGTCATTTTTAAAAAAGGAAGATGTGTTCGGAGTTTTGCCGACTGGATACGGCAAAAGTTTAATATACCAACTAGCCTTCTTCGTTGCTCTGATTAGTTGTAGCGCTATCCTATTGCGTGCAGAGGGATTTTGAGAGACAACAGTTTATCCCGCCCCTCGGATTGAGCCGTGCCAATGGTGAGTTGGTGATCTTGATGTAGGTCTGGCTTGCCAGTCTAATATTAGATCAAAAAAACTAATGAAGATGGAGAATGGGAGCATTGTGTGCTCTGGCGATCTCAGCGCCGTCAAAATAAAAGTCCCGCACAACATCCAGGGCTGCGTTTTCCAAAAGCATCGTCTAAGCATCGTCAAGCCTAAGTTGGTCGTAGAGACCATTAGTGGCAATTGTTCTAAGATCAACTTAGACGTATGATACTTTACATCACTTCAGAGTTCCTACTGTCAGTGTGAATGCAACCAGGAAAATGGCACTAGGGGAACATTTAGTTCTCGGACGAACGCCCTAGTGGTTAGTTCCCATAACTAGAGCAAAATCCCCTATAATTCCCTAAAGTTTTTGAAATGGTACAACCATTTTTTTTTTTTTTCTGACAACAATATTATAATATTGTGATTGAGATATGTTGCAATATATATTGACATCATAAAGCACGCCATAGAATAAAACAAGTTAACACATTTGTAGGCGCACAAACCCACTAAGAGAAATGCAGCAAAAGTGAAAGACCCAAACTAGCCAATCTCAATCGAATAAAATAAACCGGGTGGACTTACTTTCCCTGAGGTAATTGAGATGTGAGAGCAGGACCTCCGTGTTATAAATGCTGGTAAGTCTCAGGAAGTCCTCTTTGCTCATCTTGCAAAGCTCTTTTCCATCTGTGTTGTGGAACATGGCTGTGTCGATCTCCTGAAGACCATACTCTTTAATGGCCCAGTCTAACCATTGCCGCACATGGTCCGGAGACCAGAGAGAAGGGTCTGAAATGGCAAACACAAAATAAAGCCACAAATTAGCTGGAGACTCAAGGTTTAGATATGGCTTACAAGCAGCTTTCATTGGTTTCAGTGTGAAAAGACAGTAACTGTTTTAAAGCGAGCACTAAAGCAGAGAACAGATCTTGGTGTACAGAAACATTTTCAGATAAACTAAGTAATAATTTCTGCAACATTAGTGGGACCAAACAGAAATGCAAAAGTTATGACTCCAAACATCCAAAGGTCATGCATCATTATCTTATTTTCTCCAGATATAACAATCATTGGGATTATGAGGAAAATCAATCACAATCTCAAGAAAACAAGTACATAATAATAATAATAACAATAATGCATGGCCACTGCTGGCTTCCTTATGTTTGGAAACATAATTTCAGTTTGGTGCAGCTTACACATCTTTAATAGAACTGAACATTTGATATTCAACTATTTTATTTTAATATCTTTTTGGTATTGATGTTGTACACTGATTTATGTTGACTAGAGGTGTAACAATATATCATGTCACAATATATTGCAATGCAAAAATTGCAATAATATGTATCGTGGATAGTTCACTCAAAATAAAAATTCCAGTGTGAGGAAAAAAAAAATCATATAATGTATAATAATGCAATGGGGGAATATGTGTGGGTCCTAATAATGCCAAATATCTTATGCTACCAGTAAAACGTGGCCTACATTATTTTAAATACATCTAGTCAGTGACAGAGTGCAAACATGTTAGTCTAAAATAATTCTGTATTTTCAGCTTCAGAATCATGAATATTGTTATTCTGGTGTCTCTATTGTCCTGTGCTTTGGGTTTCAGCTCCAAGTCCACGCCTGTTCATTTACACACACAATGTAAAACCAAATTTAGCATTTTAAATCAACAGTACATGTTTTGTTAACCTTTTAAGTCTTGGAGTCTCAAAATAATATCATATCGTGAGTTCAGTATCGTGATATGTATCGAATCGTGACATGAGGGTGTCGTTACACTCCTAATGCTGACGAACAATGAATACCTGCTGGGACGATAACTCTCCTCTCATTGGTTGTCATGTTTGGAGGCGGAGCACACTTCTCATCCATGTAGCCAGTATAGTTCATCTGAGATGTGTCGGTCCCACCCACCATTTTATTGCATTTACCCACACTACAGTCCACCGGGGACTCTCTGCCAGGGTGAGAGAGAGAGAGAGAGAGAGAGAGAGAGAGAGAGAGAGAGAGAGAGAGAGAGAGAGAGAGAGAGAGAGAGAGAGAGAGAGAGAGAGAGAGAGAGAGAGAGAGAGAGAGAGAGAGGTTATTGCTTACTAATGCTCATCTCAGACAGAACAACTCTGACAAACACAGAATAGTGGTCTTAACAAAAGAGGTACCTGGATCCATTGATGTGGTCATATTCTCGTTTGACATTAACTCGCACAGGCTGGCTGATCCACTCCTGCTGAGGAGGAATAGGGTTGATCTTGTGTGTCTGAGCGTAATCCTGTGTGCCGGACGCAGTCATGTCCGTCTTGGGTAAAGGAGCAGCAGAAGCGTATGGAGGCTCAAACAGAGACTGGTCTTCACTCACCACTGACAGCGCCTCCTGGAGGATCGTAGAGCCAAAGCTATATCACTGTTTCTCATTAAAGCACATGACAAATGACTTTCAGTTCATCGTGTGTAATCAAGCAACACAAATGTCTAAATTGTTTCTTGCTGAAGGGCATTAGAAACACAGATGCTGAGTGCAAACGAAGCAGTGCAATTGATTGCTTTCATATATTAAATATGTGAAGTCAACATGAAACACAGTTGTACTTTATTTGACATAAAGTATGACAAATTGACATATTCAATAAAAAATAAAAATGTAAAAAAGGACCACTGGGCATTGATGGGATTGTGAAGAGTAGGAACTACATACCAGACTGAAGTCAGGTGTTTGAAGGGGAGGAGTTAAAAAAAAGAGGGATTTGTGATGTCATGTTTCAGAGATGGAGAAATGTATTGTGTTTTGAAAAAAAAATAAATAAAAAATCATGGAATAATTTGCACCAATGAATTGTGGACACTAAAATCAGGAATGTGCATTGGAAAAGTAAATAAGGTCGCATATTTTGATTTCATGTTGACTTCACAGCGTTATGGGTGTAATAATAATAATAACAAAATTCAGCCATTTACTTCAGAGTTATCATTAAAAAAAAACACAACCGAAAAACTTAACTTTGACTTTTAAACCTTTTTGTTTTCGGGAAGAATTTTAAAATGTGACTTTCAATAAGCAGAAGATTTCTTGCTCATGACTCATATGAGAGACGGAACAGAGGCAAGGTCACTTCTACATTTGCTCTCGTTGCAGGCGCTCAGCTGGGGTGATGTAGTTTTATTAAAGAAAACAAACGCGGCAGACAGGCTCCTCTGGAGAGATCCGCGTCTACACGTGCACGTGATCGTCTCCATTCAGCTTTCTTTCAGTTTTATGAAGACTATCTCGAATCGGTCGCCTAGATTTCCCTCTGTTATTTCAGTCACGAACACCTGTAAAACTCTCAACTTTCACTGAACTTTATACTCAATAAATGTGAAAATTCACCATTAAAAAAAAAACAAACATTTAGGCTAAAAGACTCACATCATTGTAGACTCAGAGGGTGATTTTGGACTACTGTTCGATAAAAAAATAATGCTTCCTCTTTGGCATTTTTTAATCAAAACATACTTTCCATAAAGCATGTATGCTTTACAATTAACCATTCCGTCTCTGGCTAAGGGGATCTTGTTTTTTTTCTAACTTTGCTGACAGTCGTCATCAATTTGATCAGTGTCCCGCGGACAGTATCGGGGCGACCCACAGCAGCAGGCCGGTGGCATGATAAGTATGGCAGAGTTAAGGAATGCCTTCACGCTGCCAGATAAGGCCAGAGCTGCTATTATGACTGTTACACGTTACTTACACGCAGACATATCAGCCTCCACCATATAATTCATGATTGGCAGTCAGTCTTTCCCAAGATTACAGAGGGCTGTAAAAATAGGAAAATCTAATTCCACACTCACGCTCGTACATACGTACAGACAGGCCTGTCAAAAGGCGAAATTCCTTCATCTCTGTGAAATCGAGTGCTAAGCAATGGTCAGCGCACAAGTGCAAGCTTCTTCTTACAATGAGGTTAAAATACTCACAAAGGTGCCAATTTCCTTGAGCCATAAATTGGCCGTGTCTGCACGGCTCGCTCAAACCATCCAGAACCACAGGGTTACACTGGTTCGGCGTTGTACATTTATAGTGAGCCGTATTATATTAGAAGTTATCTCTAGAAAAAGCTATTTTCAACATTTGCATATGAGAAATTGAATAGCCACAATCACCATTGCTTGTCCCACAAGATGCGTCATTAGGTCGGGATGTGCAGACACATTAAAAGCACAGTGCTATTTTATACAGAGGCCATTCCTGTCTTTTGTTTAAGGAGGAAAAGGAAACCTGACAGGAAACCAGATTGTGTGCAGCAGGAAATACCCATGGATTGAGACACCCTCCTCATTGTCGACTAAAGTGAACAGTTAAAAATCAATCAAGAGAGCTATCGGAGTCAAATTCCAAACGACTAACACACAAATTCATGCTAAAGAAGATGCAATTAGAAAAACGAATAATTGATGACTACATTTCCAGATAATTACGGGTCACACATTATATTAGTTGTATTTTATACACTACTTTCATTTGAAGTCGAAAGGTTAGGTTTAGTGTAGTGCCATTGCAGGACTTCAATTAAATATGTTGTATGTATATATATATATAATGTTCATGCAATGATTTGACACTGATGACTGGAGTATGGCTGATGAAAATTCAGCTTTGCATCAGACAAATAAATAATATTTTTAAGTATATTACAAGAAAAAAAAACATTATTTTAAATCAATAATATTTCACAACATAACTGTTTTTCTGTGTTTTTGATATATATATATATATATATATATATATATATATATATATATATATATATATATATATATATATATATATAGCCTATATAAATATATATAACTTACATAAAATGAGTGTTCATCAGAATATATCAGTATGTTATTTAAATTGAGTTATGATTATAATTTATTCAAATTAAGCTTATTTCCAAAGATAAGTAGCTACAATTGTAAAGTACATAGAAATTCATTATATGTTGGAATTGTTATAATACTACTACTAATAATAATATGCTATATTAACAAGTAATGACAACAACTATCATACAATAACATACACTTCTTTTCTCAATGCTATACAATTTCCAACAATAATTGTATGCCCTTTGAACTATAAGGCAGCATTAAAATCATCCTCCATCTGTCCTCAGTCACCCCACTGCAATCGAAACACTCTATTTAACATGATACAATCTAAAACAAGCATAATGTGTACAGCCCCAAACATATACCACACCCAAAACCACTTATATGACCGCAAAAAAAGGAGTGTTTGAATGTGCAGCCCTCCCCTCCAGAGGAGAGTCCACAATTAATCAGTGATCATTACCTTATTTGATGCTCATACCATTTTAATTCAAATATTGATAGTTGTTTTTAATCGGAGATTGTATATGGGGATTATCCATTTAAAAATAATAAAAATATAAAAATTCATGCTAGATTATTCTAAATATCGAGATGCACAGAGCAGCGGCGTGGACCACACATCACTTATTATTCCAAGTAGAGCGCAAGGTTTTTTTTTTTTTTGTTTGTTTGTTTTTTACTTTGTGGACTGTAGTCTTTGTGTAAACACAACCCATTCAAAAGCGCATTATAGCAATTATTATCAGTTATCAGAAGAAGGGAAAGAACGTGGAGTAATATTTTACTGTGGGTGGGCTCGGCTTTTGAACTATATGAATGGTTGGAAAACCTCGGCACGGTGCCACTCCAATTGCGCAGCCACATCTCCAGCCTAAAGCTTTATGATTTATATAAACCACTGCACTGCATTCACACACACACACACACGCGCGCGCTCGCCACGATATACTGAAAACTCACAGCAGCCTCGTCGAGCACCGGACGTTCGCTATTCTAATCTTTAAAACGAAACTTAGGCTATGATTTTTTTTTCTTTTTTTTTTTTCTTGACGAAACATCTTTACTCCATCATAAACAGCCCGTGCGTTTTTACGAGCGTCCAAGAGTGCGCGTTGAGTCCGTCTGAACGCTCGTATCCTCCGCTACAGTTTTCAACTTTCAACAAAGTTTCGACGAAAAGGAAAAGGAAACTTGGAGAGAGAGAGAGAGCGAGAGAGAGAGAGAGGGAGAGAGAGAGAGAGAAGAGGAAAAGCGCAACTCATAGCGGCTGAAAAGTCCCAGACTACAAGCTCCCAAAACTCTGTCCATCTCAGAAAGATCCCTCTCCTCCGCTCTTACCTTAATAGTTCCGTCCATTTTGCGCAATTTTCAGTGGAGCCCGACAATATTCCAAACATGACACGCGTCTGAATTAATTCCAGCCCCGATATGTGGCGGAGAGACAGAGACAGTTTCGCCGGATGGTTTTTTTCCTCTAAATTTGGGAAGTGAAGTCACTGCGCTTGAGAAGGAAGCCGTGCGTGCGTGTGTGTGTGTGTGTGTGTGTGTGTGTATGTGTGTGTCACTGGCCCTGCCTTCATTACGGCACCCAAAGCAGGATATTTGTCCCGAGAAGATAAGACACCAAAACAATAGTGTTTCTTTCCTTTACATGTTTTTGCCTGGAAATATTTACAGAATGCATGCCAGCTCTTTACGTTTGTTGCGCTTTTTCCAACATTAAAATAGACATCGATCTGGTAGAAACACTGTATGTTAAATATAATTATTAACAATAAAACTCTAAAAAGAAAAAGGACAAACACTAAGCTGATAGAAAAATATTATAATAAAAATAATAACTTTTGACCATTAATGCAGATAGTTATTGTCATAGGCTAAAGGTTTAATCGAATGCATAACGGGATAATATTATGATCGTTATTCCGCTATAAACGAAACGCGAGTTGGTACCCATGTGAAGTGAAGAATGTGACGAGTCTGTCCGAACTTCTTTCGCTGCTAATATGGGTTTCCATTAATAAAAGCGAAGCCCGCAGCGTCGAGTCTGTCTGCTCCACACGTGTGCGCGCTTCTGAATGCACACGCATAGCATTTCTCCAGAAACACTGGCTGTATATGGATCATATAGAGAGGCTATACCTCTCGAGTGCTTGCTGTTCAACATTTCACCAAATCAATAGCACATGGCCTCACATTTTTTTTGTTTTTTTTTATGTCTTCATGTGCAATGAGGGGAACAGTCTCTATTCTAGACAATATTTATACAGTAATTATTTACTTTCGTTCTGGGAAAAGATTGAAATAGACATTATTTATTACGATTTAAACATATGTTGTGTCAAAAATTCTAATTTGAATAAATATTATACTCTAAAAAAAAATGCTGGGTTGTCTCAACCCATGTTTAGGTCAACTATGGACAAAACCCAACGGTTGGGTTTAAATTTTAAAATAATGAAATACATAAATAAACCAAAAAAATAACAGATTAAAACATTTAAACCAACCGTTGGGTTAAACAAATCAAAAAAGTTCAAACCAACCAACCAACCAAAAAAAGTAAACCAACGGTTGGGGTTGTCCATATGTGACCCAAACATGTTAAAACAACCCAGCGTTTTTTTTTTTTTTGTTTTTTTTTTGTGTGTGTGTTTTTGTTTTTTGTATACCATTCTCTAAAAATGCGAGTGAATCTCCACCCCTACGGTTTTTTTTTTTTTTTTTTTTTTTTTTTTTTTTTTTTATAACATATTACCGAGCACACTCTAGACGCGCAGCCAGACCCCCGGATCCTGAGACCCCCTGACCGAGAGGGCCAAGCCTCGGGGAGCGAGACTGAGTCTGCGCCGGCTGACTTGCACTGTTTGCGGGGTCTGGGAGGGGGTCGGGGGGCGGGGAGGCCCCCTCGAGAGCTCCACATCTGGATCCTGCTAGGGGTCAAGGCTTCTCCTGCCTGAGGCCTGCGCAGTAATTAACGGAGACACCTTGTTTAACCATTTCGAGTCTGTGCCTCTCTCCTGCACAAAACAACCCTGATTTTTCTTTTATTCAAATAAACGGTGTTGGCATATATTTATCAATTTCTGTGTTCTGCATTCGTGATTGAGTGGGGGATATAAGACAAGTAGAGAGATCTGACAAAGCGAAGGAGAGGAATTGGGTTTTAGTCGGAACTAACCTTACAATAGGCTATTATGGTTGAGTAATGCAGATTTGGATCATCATATCAGGTTTTGGGACATGTGTATGCGCGTTGCAGTGGAAGGGTGGACATCATTTTCACAGAGCGTGGGACTTGATAGCTGAAACATATGTTTCCCTAGAGGGGCCGCTTAGACTCCACAATTCTTTTAATTAAAACACCATTATCTCTGAGCGCATGACGAGACGGAGATCTGGCGGAGAGGGGTCACTAATGACAGTATAATTATGTTTTATGGTCTCTATTTCGATTATTATAAATGAGACGTCTCTTTACTCGAAGCTAAACTATATATCAGATAAATAGCGAACACAGTGGTTTCATTCAAAGTTACGAACCGCGTTTGTAGTGAGCAAACATTTTGTAGATCGTTTGAAGACGACATTATCTTGCTCTAGAAATCCACAATGTAGACAGCATCTGCTTATCTAAACCATGGTTCTTTCCAAGATACAGTGTGTTTTCAACTTTCAAGATGTAATGATAACAAGTCCAAAATAAATTACTTTTTATTTATGGAGAAAACATATCCAAGAGGTGCATCATTAAACCTAAAAAAAAAAAAAAAAAAAAAAAAAAAAGAATCAGTCTCTTTTCCCGCGTGGCACTTGCCCAGGTCATTATGAGTCCAGCGGTAACAAACATTTTGGAAGGCCAATAAACAAATGCATGTTGGTTTATGTAGTGAGCCACAGAACATCTGGCTCGACGCTTGTGCTTGACAGCCAGGCATTTCTCCCAACCACGACCTGTGGGAAGCCAGTGGCCCAACGCTACTGGAAAAACCCTGAAGTGCCTGAGTAAGACTAACCCAAAGTGAGGCCAGAGGCTTCCTCTGGTGGTAAACGGACTTTCGACCATACAATTACATAACTAAAGGTTGATCTACAAGTAGCCAATATACCATATCTGTCTATCTATCTATCTATCTTACGATTTTTAGACAAATATTCGACACAGATTACCGGTAATGGCGTGGTGCTTCTCAGGTTGCTCGAGACCGTCACGAGCCCATTTTCCTCTCACGCGCTGAGAATGACACGCACATCGAAAAAATAAGAGACTGCAGCACACAACACCAAACTGTCTGGCCTCCAGCCCCGGGCCATAATTAATTTGAGATTTATTTTTATTGGAAAGCTCCAGTCTCGCCCGGCCTTAACCAAACAAAAACCTTAACCCATGGCTTCGCCTGAATGAGGCTGAATATTTCTCTGAAACTTGCCTTTCTTGAGGCGTGCTGAGGTAAATACATTTCCCGCTCAAATTCTGCCCGGCAGCAACAACATTCAAATCTGAGCGTTTAACTGGCTGACCCTTTTCACAGACTGTGATGACGCGTTTTAACGGTCATAAATCATAAATCCTCAAATTTATTTTATATATATATATATATTTGTATGTATGTATGTAGCCTACATTTATAACGCTACTTTGTATTATATTACCTTTGCATCAAATGACAAAAATAAATAAATAACATAGTGAATGCTTCTGTGAGGGTGTTCAGCCTCTCTCTATTTTTTCCCCTCTTTTTGAAAGTTGTGAAAAGTTTTTATTTTGCTATTAGAGCAAATGGGAACACTTTTTAAGGTAGTCTCTCATTCACCGCTATAGAAGTTTCCTACGAACTACGACTTCCGATTCTGAGAAACCCGGAAATGTGAAGGAAATGGGTTACTTCTGGAACACATTTGTTAAATATTTGTAAATTTTGACCAAAACAAAAACTTAGTTTTGGTTTTGTGAGAAGACTGTCTTAACACAGACACTTGTTTACTTGTTAAAAAATAAGAATAAATGCAAAATGAAAAAAATAACAAACATAAAATAATAATAATAAGAATCTTCTCAAAGGCTCTTTCTTGCTGCATGCACTGTACTATTTATTATTCAGTCTGTGGAGAGAAAGCTGGATTTCAAAGAGAAGTTTTTCCCTCAACATTCCTCCGCTGCTAATGTCTCGAAACAAATCGAGGACTGTTCGTGGGACTGTGAAACGCAGCCCTCTGTGGAGGAACACAAACTATAGCGTCTGCATGAAAAGCTCCCTTATGCAGGGGGGCAATAAGTCTCCATAACATAACAACTCGGCTCTGGAAAGTATGCTGATTGTAAAGATATAATGAATGACTTTAGCAGGCACAATACTTCATTTTCATGGCTCTGTCTGTATGCAGTGCACTAAGCCTTCTGATACATTTAAGTTATTGTTGTGGCACTTTGCCATAAATAACCATCCAAATATGCCAATTTCAGCCTCTAAAACAATGAACAGTGATAATACCTTTCATATAGAGGTATTAAACCATGTTTGTATCAGAAAGAGAGAAATTCAGTAGAAGTGGCATAATCAATGTCAGTCTGAATGTGTTCAGTGGCTTATACAGTGGACTCAAACCCATCAGAGATTCCTTAAACAGGTCGAGTTTGAATAATAAATGGAAACTTCCCTGCTTGGTCGAACCTAGTTCATGAAAAAACAGATGTCTGCCATTTGCAATGTTTACATTCTTTAAAAGCATGTAGAGAGAGGAAAAAAAGGGCACCATGTCAAATGCAATAATGTACAATATAAGTAACATTTGTGAAGGTCATATGGCCTGTCCCTTCATTCAATGTTCAGATCAAGTTAGAGAGATGTGTTGTAAACAAATGAACCCAGTCGTCAAACATGACGAGGGGTGAATCTGCGTTTTTACAAACCATTTTACGTCAGTCATCATCACCATGCAACTTGTAAGAGGAAAAAGGCATTTTAGAAGTTCCAGTGTGTTTCCTCCAACATTACCTGCTCGTAGTGACGATGTTGTCTTACCTTGACGTAAGACGAAGTGTCGGGGACGGTCTGAAACATTTTCATTGGACAGAGAGCCCGGAAATGTGTGATGTTCACTTCACGGCCCCTTCAAAAAACAAGTCCACATGTCATCTTAGAGGAAACTAGAGTTTGTCCAGTGCAAAACTAACAAATGAACAAATACAAAAAGTCTATATAATAATAATAATTAGACAAAAAGCCAATTTGTGCCTTAATTCTGATCCCCACACCAATACAATTGTCTTAAGCTCTAAAAATGAACTTGATTCTAGTCTACTGAAATTCATTCATTATAGTCATTCATTAATTCATATCTCTCACAAATCTGCACAAAAAATATTTCATTTATTTCTCTGAATTAAACGTATTCTCCTCCACAAGCATATTAGCTAAGCCATTTCCTCTCAAAATTATTGATATGCGTCTCATATTCTAAGAAATACATTTCTTCATCCACTACAGAGATGTTTTCATAGATAAAACTCATGCATCTGCATTTTCTGTATACCTGCATCGGGTAATGGTAAAATCATTTGCAACGCAGCAGTTATTGTGTATATTTGGGCACCTTGCTTTCAAGCCCGTAAAACCACATCCAGCCAATCTAAACAGAGAGGTCAGATCTGGTTCATGAGCTTATGAGAGGCAAGACTGGAGCACAGTGAAACAGAGCTGCATTTATTCCTTTAAGAATTGTAGCTTTTACCTTTCATCCCTTCAGAGGTTCAAAACATTTTTTTTAATTAACTACACAAGCCTCTGTTTCATGGCTATTTTGGCTAAGGTGGCAGTGAAGCCATCATTAATAATAATAGGCTAATAATAATAATAATAATAATGAATTATTATTATTATTATTATTATTTGCATCGTTATGATTATATAAACAATGCATCCGTTTAATCTAGATCATGCTTTTTCTTTTCTTTCCCGGTCTTCTTTCGTTTTTGGATGTGTTTATATATGTGTTATATGAGATAAGTCAATTAGTGCAGTATATAGGCCCAGCCCCTTCACTTCCAGAGGAGACACACATTGAAACACTTTTCGTTTTAATAAGTGTAGCTTACAGAGTCTCGGGTGAAAGGGCACCTCGGGGACGGTGTCTTTTGCCTTTCCCTCGGCGTGCAATTACAGAGCAGACTGGCACTAGAATTATTCAACATTCCTCAGCAGTTCAGCAACACAATCAAAATAACCGATGGCCATATCAGAACACAAGAGAAATAACGCAAACCTTAACATTAAAAAGAGTATTTATCCTTCTTTAGAGGCTTAAATGATTATTTAATGGTGATTTTGTTTGGAGAATAACACGGTGATGAGTTGCATCGGTAGCCTATAATAATAAATAGGCTACAACTTTTTTTTGTTTAGGCCTTTCTTGATAACCAGGTCAGCTCACTTTCCCGAACCATCAGTGTAAAAAAACAACAACAACAACAACAAAAAAACCAGTCATTATTTTATATTCATTCATTGTGTATCAGTTTTGTTTCAATCCACTAAACTTATTAAAGTCATTTCTGTATTTCTGTTTTTCAGAGCGTCAACGCGACTTACTTCATCAATCGTAATTTAAAGTCATTTAAATGTATGACTGCAGGTTGTCACTTTGTGTTTACGAAAAATAAAAAATAAAAAAATGCAGGGGAAAATTCACCTTGTATTTTCAGTTCTAGTTGTAATTTCATAGCCTACATTGCACTTGACTACTGAAACAACATTTATTTTAAATCAATTTGTGCATAAAGCATCTATGCTATGTCATACGGGTTTACACATTTTACAGTTCAAATGATGCAACAATAAACGAAATATGCAACACGCTAATTATGGAAATTAAAATGCATTCGTCAGTTGCCTGTCATCGCGATAAGGAACGAGATGTTGACATTTCGATACCTGAACATACTGACCGTAATGAATAAATCAGGAGTCTTATAATTCGCTCGATTTATATTCGCAGCGTCAGACCCCGGGCTCCTGCGGGCGAGGGCTGGGCTCGCCTCATAAACTTTCCCAAATGCATCCAATTTCTAAACGGTAAAAGAGCATAGAATTCCGCATCTGTGGCCAATTAAGTGACTGGAGGCTCAACAGGACTGTTAAGTAACTGCATCGTCTCTCCCCCGAAGAGCGTCTAGTGTTGCATTTAAAGCGTGTGCTTGTTATCCATCAAATAGCTTTTCTCTCGACTGTCAACACATTGGAAAAGAGCAAAGAAGCGACATAACAAAATGCACAAGGAATTCAAAATAAAAAGTAGCTCCACGTGCATGTGTTTTTATTCAAGAGCGACTGAACTACTGCGGGTCAAACTAAATACAGAAAGAACACAAGCTCAGCTTCTGAACCTCAAACACCGCATACAAACTCACCTGTCTGGACTTTGTCTCTCGGTAACTTTGAACTCGTTTCCAGTCTTAAATAATTAGTCCCGTCTATGAGAAAGTGATTGTCATGGATAAGTGTGAGTAATGTTGAGGAGGAGAGGAGGGATGTATGAATGGGGAAAGAGAGATGGGAAAGAGGCGGCTCGCTGACCAATGAGAAAGCGCGAGCTCACCCCTGCACATCCACTGAACCGTGAAATAAGGGAAATCTGACTGAAATGAGCGCAAGACCATAAAAGAGAAGAAGGAGAGAGAGAGGGGGTAAAACGTGAAGCTACTGGAGGACATCCGAATATCTTCTGCAGACACTATAGGCCTATATTAACATTTAAAAACATTCGAAGTTTTCAAATTTCATTCATTCAATTGCTGATTCAGTTACGGAGCCCCTAAAGGGACATGGTGAAGGAAAAAAAACATGAGATGGAGGGAAAAAAATATTTGTCAATGCTTTTGAGTCCCCTCGCAAATGTTTTGCTTTCCCCGAGAAACTTGAGCTCAAAAGGTTTTTGAACGCAAAACATTTGTGAAAGACTTATTATTTTTCCCATCTCGTATTTATTTCCCCCACCACAATGTCGCGTTAGGGGCTCCGTACTATTTCTTTCACACCATTTCATTAATCAAAAATAAATAAATACATATAGGCTATTTGTGCTTAGTGATATTTTTACAAGAAAAAAATGCATTTAAAATAATAAATAGCATTTATGTTTTGACTATTGCGATATGTTTTAGTTTATTTTGTTTTAAAGATGTCTCCCAGAATCCCCGTCTGTCTCGTGAGGATCATGTCCCATCCACGCGTCACCCGTAAGCGTCTCTTTCCTGTTAGGTTGACCCTGTTCACTTCACTAACTCCATTTCCTCCACCAGAAAACTCCTTCAAAGAACCAGCGGCAGGTTTACAGTGGGGAAATCTACTGATGCGTGACGTCTGAATATCAGCAGGGAACCAAACACTTAATATAGACTCCTCATTGATCTGAACTGAAGGCGGTTCTCACATTAGGCCTGACAGTTTTTAAAAGCTGTTGATTTGAAAGCTTGATGACACTTATCATCGTTACAAGGGTTAGATTTCAGCATATAGGCAACTGAGTAGTTTACAAATTAACAACACTAAATATGTAGCCAAATCATATTGTGGAGTTGCTTGTGGGTACACTATCTGGTTACACTTTATTTTAAGGTGTCATTGTTACAGTGTAATTATATATTTTGTTACTGTAATATTAATTAGCATTACTATAGGTTTAGGGTTTGGTTGAGGGTTAGTTGCATCTAATTATGCATAATTTATTGTTATTATATGGTAAGTACATGCAACAAGGACACTAATTAAAGTGTTACCCTTTATTTTAAGGGGACGTTGTTACATTGTACGTATAAGTAATATTAATTTACTACATGTGCTTATAATAGGGTTAGGGTTTGGTTTAGGGTTAGTTAATGCATACTTTATTGTTATTACTATAGTAAGTAAATAAAATAAAGTGTTACCATAAAAATTGCTTGCTTTTGTAAACAATTATTACACAATGTAAAATGTATTGCATAAGGATTACACGTGTTGTTGCTAAAGGATATTTGTAATAATTTAGTTTGAGCTCATGGTCCTAAAACTAGATTGCTATACAAATGTGACAACTAATAATAAAATAGTATTGAAAAAAAAAAAAAAAAAAGTTTTTCCCATGAGTCTAAATTTACCTGACTGATTTAGGTAAACCCGTAAACTCTGAGACAAACAGCATTTGGAATAGCACGCCACGTTCTCGTAAGATCACATACATTCTTTTGAACAATAGCAGGAAATTGCCACCTTAGCCAGACGGGAAACATATCTGAAGGCAACCGTCACTTTACTTGCAGTTTCTGACTGTCATTTACAACATGTAAAATGCTAAATTCTTGCAATCTTTAACCAACATAGAAAAGTTTTACTTTCTTCACCTCTATATGCAGTATTATTATTTATTTCTCAATATATCCTGTAACTCCTGGAATTTTACAGATGTCGGGATTGAGAACACATCAATGGCTGGATGACGCACTTCCATCCAAATGCCTTATGACAGGAGTAAAGAACAATAAACATTGACAGTGTTAGTTCTCAGAAAATGGTTGTTTTTTCCATTCCATTGTCTTGTTGCTTTAAAACCGTTACTGTAGCTACTCACATCAAGATCAGCAATAAGGAACAGGAATACAAATGTTAAAGGAATGAAAATACAAAGATATCCAAACAACTGTTCTCAATAGAAATGGCCTATGTCCTCTCTTGACAAACTTAGGGTCCGTTTACACAACACCGTTTTCAACTAAAAACTGAAAACTTTTTATGTATTTTGGCCATTTATTTACACAACAACGGCATTTTGGGGGCCTGAAATGCAAACTTTTTAAAACGGGTTTCAAAGAGCGAGTTTTTGAAGACTATACTTCTGTCAGGACCACTATCGTCAAATACGATTGACAATTAGCATATAGTTTGGATTGGCGGTATGGTTCTGTTCTGGGCGAGAACTCCCTGCACATCCATGCAGCCTAGCATGAATAATAGCAGGGAGAACAGCAATAACCCCCCAAAACAAAACCATATGCCAATATCCCCCAAACCCAACTGCTTTTGCAGTTACCTGAGTGAGCCAAGGCAACAAGCATGTTGCCAATACCTGAAAAGCTTGAGCAACAGCATGTTACCAACAATACCAGAAAGCCTTAAAGCAGGGCTCAGTAGTTTCGGGATTTCTTCGCTGTATTCACGCTTTTTGCTCACAGGTTTCTCTCTAGAGCTCCCCCCACAGCTTCGGAATAGATATTTGACAACACTGTTGTAAAAACTCGTTGGCGATTCTCAGACACCAGAGGCTAATAGATCAACGACATCAAAGCAGATGGGACATTCTTTAAAACGTCTTCTTCATTTGGGTGCGAACAGCGTGAGGGAGCGCAATAATGACAGCATTTTAGCAGATTTCTTTTGGCCGTAAAGCAATTGTTTACATCGCGAGACCTGATATCACGCGATACTTCCTGACGCGGCGGCCGGCGCCCCGCCGGCTCAAAGTTGCAAGTGCGTATTTTCCACTCATGGGCACCAGGGGAGTGCGAAACGACCACCATTCAACCCGAAATAAGTAATATAACCACTCCAATGACTCCGAAGCTGTTCAGTTAAGGTAAAAAAGTTACTTAGTTCACCTTTAAGCAACAAGTATGTTGCCCTTACCTGGATGACATAAATGAGTATGTTGCCATGGCAACATGCATGTTGTCAATACCCGAGATGCTTAAGCAGTAAACATGCATATTGCCATGAATGACATGCTGTCTGAAATGAAGAAGTGAAAACTGAGATGTCAAAATTAATCAGCTGCTTGCTTGTGGTTGTATATCTGCTGTCTAAATCCAGTTTCTTTTGAGTGACGACTGTAAGCTAGAGATGAGAGATGGAGATTTCCTTTTCAATTATTCTTTTCATTAGAAATACGTCACAATACTGATTAATGTTGGTGAAAACTTCCAGTTCACGCAGAATTAAGCAACATGTCATTAATACAGCTGGATGGTTTAATGCAACAAGTGTGATTCTGATACGTAGATATATTTAAGCACAAATAGCCTATGTAGGTTTGCAAAAACTGCATACACTGACACCTGTCAATGATGTCCTACACCATGCAGCACTAGCTCAGACTAGCGACAACACAATCTGATACAACCATAGGACTATTATTGAAACTAGTGCATTTTGGCAGGGCAAGCATAAACCCAGTAGCTCTGAGTCAGATGCAGTGCGCAGCTAAGCATGGATACAGTGTGCTTCCTCAGTCATGAACATGATTTCTGCTCCCTTCGTACTGATTCCATCCACGATGTTGTTAGTGTTGAATAACAGACCTCTGCGGTGAATGTACCTACTGTGTATTTTGCATAAGTATGTTACAGATAATCTAGATAGCTTTAGCCACAAGCATATGCTAACTTTAACACAGCATGTTGCAATAATCAGATATAATAAAGAACGAGCATGTTTCCAATGCAACCAGATAAGCCTAAAACAACGCTTGATTACCACAGCATGTTGCTTCAGACAGTATGTGCTAGGAAGTTATTGTTATTGTTACTTAGAAGCCTAAGTAACAAGCATATATTCGATAACATTTGCGCTAGCAACCACCATAAAGTACTGATAGCAATGTTGCTGAATGACAGCATATTGCTGATACCTGATAAGCTTATAATGACACCAGATATTAGCCTAAAACACAGCTATGTTCCAAATA
Source organism: Squalius cephalus (assembly GCF_949319135.1). Taxonomy (NCBI): domain Eukaryota; kingdom Metazoa; phylum Chordata; class Actinopteri; order Cypriniformes; family Leuciscidae; genus Squalius; species Squalius cephalus. Next base: position 45,690,780 of record NC_137127.1, on the reverse strand, counting down.
ACGACTGGATTAAATAACCTTAAAACATGTTCCTAATAGCAACTAACAGCTTTTAGAGCAAGCAGTGACAACAGATAAGTAACAAACATTGCCAATATGATCGCATAAGCCTAGCAAGAGCATTTTAATGAAAACAACTAGATAAGCCCAAGCACACGGATAGCATTAGCAACAAGCATGTTGCCAATACCGTGTTAGCTTTTAGCAATGAGCATTAAAAAGGAACTTAGCTTAGCTTCGTGAAGACTTTCAGATATGAATGGAGAGAGAACCACGTCGAGTCCTGTGTCAATAAGCAGCGATGCAGACTGAGGTCACTTCCAAATCAGGGCAGCTTATGATCAATGCGGCGAATTTCGTGTTCAAGTTCACAAACTTAAATGAATCTGAGGTGAAATCCTTGTGGGGAACGAATTCCTCTTGCTAAATTCCCAATTGTACGATTCCTTGTGAGATGATGCGGTTTCCCTGCCGAATTTCGCCATTTAATTAGCTCCTGAGAAACGTGATAGCTGCTGGTAATAATGAAGGAGCTTCGTATACAGTGATAGGCGTTGTATTCTTATTGGTAGACGTGGATCAGCTGAGAGTCAGCTGATGCGAGCTTGACCAACGTGACCTACCGCTACGCTTGATCGTTATCATGTAAATTATAAAAACGTGAATTTATGAAAACGGTGACAACATGCTCATCCATATCAAGTGTTCAGTCTATAGATGCGTAGTGTTTCTTTACAAAGTGACATCGCCATCTGACCTGGCAGAAGAGTACAGCTATTTTCGTTGTTTCTGTGTGATCCATGTGTACGGGGATCATTTTGACAAAGTTGTCATCTGTAAGCAAAACTTTTCAAAAATGCAAAGGAAAACCTTTTCCGTTTTAAGTACAAGTTCCGTTCTAAACCTAACCCTAACCCTAACCCTAACCCTAACTAGTAAGAATTCAATTAGAGAGCTCTACAATTCAGTTCTTACTAGTAACAATTCCAATTAGAGAGCTCTACAAATTAATTTTTACTAGTCATATGTTTCCATTGACTTCCATTAATTTTTAATTACGGAGCTCTACAATTGAATTGTTACTTGTAAGAATTACAATTAGAGAGCTCTCTTATTAAATTCTTACTAGTAAGAATGCAATTACAGAGCTCTCTAATTGAATTTTTACTAGTAAAAAAACTATTACTAGTAAAAAAACAAATTAAAGATATGTATAATTGCAGAGCTCTGTAATTGAATTAAAGAGCTCTGCAATTGCATTCTTACTAGTAACAAATGAATTAGAGAGCTCTCCAATTGGTATTGTTACTAATAATAATTGGATTAGAGAGCTCTCTATTTAAATTGTTACTAGTAAGAATTGAATTAAAGAGCTCTGCAATTGCATTCTTACTAGTAACAATTCAATTGTAGAGGTCCGTAATTAAAAATGAATGGAAGTCAATGGAGACATATGACTAGTAAAAATTAATTTGTAGAGCTCTCTAATTGTAATTGCTACTAGTAAGAATTTAATTGTAGAGGTCTCTAATTGAATTCTTAAAAATGCAATTACGACGTAGCCTGGGAAAACCCAGACAACTTCCGGCAAATTTAGATTTGCTCTGCAAATAGTCTGGCAAAGAGCTCATTCAAGCCCATTTCTAATCCGTCGAAATCCCGGCACCAATCAGAAATGCTGAGGCGGGCTTTACACGATGACGATCGCTCTGATTGGTTTTAGGTCTATCCAATTGCGCCCACTGAGCGACGTCCGTTGGTGAAGCGCAGCAACTTTTAAATGCATTATTATATTCAAATTGCAAACACACGAGGACAGTCTCCATGAAAGACCCACTGGCAGATGAACGTGCTACTACATTTCTCTCCGAAACAGTAGGAAATTAATTAGATTTAATAGAGGATTTTAACTGTGACAAGATGATTGACAGGGCAGTTTACGTGACAGGATGCACGCGACAGATCCGTCCGATAAAGATGACGAAGTAGTATGTCCCAAAGCTTGCTTTTTTGCTACACATTCAAAAGTAAATACCTTTTCTTCACAAAAAGAGTACATACTTTTATGGCGTAGTGTAACTTATGCGAATTGGGATGCAGCATATGGCTTTACACGATGACGATCGCTCTGATTGGGTTTAGGTCTATCCAATTGCGCCCTGAGGCATTTGAGCGACGTCCGTTGGTGACGCCCCTTTGGAAATGAGTTATTAATGAAGCTTTGCCAGACCATAACTCAGTTACTACTGAGAATGGTCTGGTTTTAACCAGGCTAATTACGACAAGTAATGCTGGGTACAATTTAAGCTAAAACGGCTTGCCATAAACATACAGTGCCCTCCACAATTATTGGCACCCCTGGTAAATATGATCAAAACTGGCTGTAAAAAATAAATCTGCATTGTTTATCCTTTTGAACTTTCATTCAAAAAATGTACAAAATTCTAACCTTTCATTGAAGTAAAAGAATTGAATGTGGGGGGAAATCACATTATGAAATAAATGTTTTTCTCCAAAACACGTTGGCCACAATTATTGGCACCCTTTTATTAAAAACTATTTGCAATCTCCTTTTGACAAGATACCAGCTCTGAGTCTCCTCCTATAATGCCTGATGAGTTTGGAGAACACCTGACAAGAGATCAGAGACCATTCCTCCAAACAGAATCTCTCCAGATCCTTCAGATTCCCAGATCCATGTTTGTGCTTCTTCTCTTCAGTTCACTCCACTCATCAGGTCAGGGGACTGGGACGGTCATGGCAGAAGCTTCATTTTGTGCTCCGCAACAAATTTTTGTGTTGATTTTGATGTTTGTTTTGGATTGTTGTCCTGATGGAAGATCCAACCACGGCCCATTATAAGATTTCTAGCAGAAGGCGTCAGGTTTTGATTTTTTATCTGTTGATATTTGATAGAATCCACAATGCCATGTATCTGAACAAGAAGTCCAGGACCTTCAGCAGAAAAATATGCCCACAACATTAAAGATCCAACGGTATATTAAATTGTACACATGGGGTACTTTTTATCCTTGTGTGCACCAAACCCATCTAGCGTGTTTGCTGCCAAAAAGCTCTTTTTTTAGTCTCATCTGACCACAGAACCCTGTGCCGTCTGAAGATCCAGTCGCGTCTGACAAGTAAATTTGCTGGAGTTTGTTTCTGGAGGAGCGAGGAGGATTTTTCTTGAAACCCTCCCAAACAACATGTGGGGATATAGGTTTTTTTTTTTTTTTTTTTTTTTTTTTTGGCTTTCTGACCCCAAGACTCAACTAATCTCTGCAATTCTCCATCTTTGATCCTTGGAGAGTCTTTGGCCACTCAAACCATCCTCCTCACCGTGCATTAAGACAATATAGACACACGTCCTCTTCCTGGCAGATTCGTAACATCTTTAGTTGATTGGAACTTCTTAATTATTGTCCTGATGGTCAAAATGGGGATATTCAATTCTTTAGCTATTGTCTTACAGCCACTTTCTATTTTGTGATGGTCAACAATCTTTTGCTGCGCATCAGAACTATATTCTTTGGTTTTACTCATTGTGATGGATGATTCAGGGGATTTGGCCTTTGTGTTTCCTCATATTTAAACTCCTGTGAAACACAAAGTCATAGCTGGACAGTTTCATGTTCCTAGTCACCCTGGTGTGCTAAAAAAGGTAAATATTAATGGGAATATACTTCAGAGATATTTTACTCGTAAAAAATTCTAGGGGTGCCAATAATTGTGGCCAACGTGTTTTGGAGAAAAACATTTATTTCATAATGTGATTTCCCCCCACTTTCAATTCTTTTACTTCAATGAAAGGTTAGAATTTTGCACATTTTTTGAATGAAAGATCAAAAGGATAAACGATGCAGATTTATTTTTTACAGCCAGTTTTGATCATATTTACCAGGGGTGCCAATAATTGTGGAGGGCACTGTACCCTAAATGTCACAAACCTAGTGTTACATTTTAACTCTTTCCCCGCCATTTACGGAAATTTCTGGCTTTCTGTGTTTTCACTGTTATAGGGTTAGGGGGCGCTATTACACATCTTCTGAAAGAGTACTGAATCTCCTGATAAAAAGAAGTGTGAAGAATAAGCAGAAACAAGCGATATCATATGTAAGCAGATGTAAAATAACACGATCATCAACATTAAACAGCATATAAATCAAAACTGCCTAATGTTACTGAATGAAATGTTGACCCAGGACGAGCTACAGGACTGCGAAGCTTTGGGGGTGTTGATGGACTCGATCTACTCCATGTGTATTCTGATCATCGTTCTGAATCTGATCTGCACAGTCTTTATCAGCTTTTTGCTCAAAGTATTGCTTTTTTTATGAAACTTGCTCACATTCAAGTGTTGATAGAAAAATAATGCATGAAGCTAGAATCAATTTTTTTTTTTTTTTTTTTACTTAAAAAAAACTGGCAGCTTTCGAACATGACAGTTTATATTTTATGCATCACTTGATATTACTATTCAGAACCAAACAAAGGTTAAAGGGGATCAGGATTACACTCAAGAAAAGGGCATATTTGAACCAGATCAGTCTCCATAAAACAGTTAAAAATGTGACTGTCTCTCACGAAGAGACGAATTCCTGCATCCCATCTAGGATCAGCCCCCATGGCTGGTGTTCGCAGTCGAGACTTATCTCAAAGGTCCGACTCCACCTCCTGGGACCTCTAATATATGTCTATTTAGAAATATGCAGAAACATACAGACGTGTCTGATTACATCGAGTATGTAGTAATGAAGGCCTGGGTCCTCCAGCGTAATGTCTTATTTATTTAACTGGAGAAGCAAGAGAGCAAAAGAGATGAAGATAGCTCATTTTCCACATCTCTCTATGTTCTCAGGGGGAACGGGAAAATGAGATGCCGGCACCAGTGAAGGCAGGGCAACTCTTTTCACGCTAACCCCGTCAAGGCCCACACGCAACAGGACAAACCCAAGGGCTTTACTAAACTCCAATCAGACTCATTCGTACTTAAATGTCAGTAATTTCAGCTCTGGAGATTGGAAGAAGTTCTGCAAAATCGTGTGACTTAATCTTATTCTCTACTCCCTTAGCCCTCATAAAAATACAAGTAGTTATGAACACCTGGAGAAGGCTGTCCGCTTTTTCCTGTCCTTATTCACAAAGCCTCGCATGGATTTCATGTGTTGAGTCCGAACTCTTTAGATTCATGGTTTGTAATATGAATTTCACAGACAGGTGAAACTGGATCTGGAAATGTGTCTGTATGCAAACAGCAGACCACTCATGCGTGTCATTAGAATTTGCAAAGGGAAATTAAACCGCTGTGGTTGGTTTATAAGAGAGCATTTGTAAAAAGGTAAGACCTTACCAGTGGCAGTGAAAGTGCTGAACTTCCTAATAAGACTCCAATCATCACGACTGTTCCCTCCATCCAAACGAAGAAATAGATGACCTCGCACTAATGTCACACATCTGGTTTAATCGGACCTCAGGTTGTCTTTCATTCAGAAGGAATTTAGTGTATACCTCCAGAATAGCAAACTATAAAGTTAGACAACTCATTTAGTTAATTACAATCTTAACATGCCATCTATAAGGACTTTCTGGTACATTTCAGAAATGTTCTCATTAAGGCTGTAAATTATACAGTAGCCTATATTGTTTCATAGAGATTTAAACATGTAAGTTGCCTTTTTGACCTACTCATTTAAATTCATAATTGACGTTATTTTCGGGAATGTGTCTCGAGTGGTCGCGCTGATTCACTAAAAAAAGAACGGACTCATAAGAGCCATTTGTATTCTAATCTTCACTGTTCGCACTGTGTGTTACGTGCAGTTTGCGTAACATCTCAAAATAAATGCTTTTCTTTGATTTATTTCACAGTACACATTATTTTTATTGCATCGTCCTGTTTTACGACACATGGGTGAGTTAAGTCCACTGTATAGGCTACATGTACTTAGTTTAGACGCGAATTATTAGCATATTCATACTACCGAATGTATAAAGCAAATCGCATGTGCGAGCTGAGCGTTCAGTAGTGGTATAGGCCTACTCCAGTTTCCGAGTTCTGCTCCATGTCGCGCAAAGTTAACTGCATGAGCGGAAAGTGGATGTTTTTAGCGCAATTTTCCACCGGACAAATTGCGATTGTTAACTCATGATTTCTGTTCTGTCTGTGCGCACCAATCTTGCACTTCTATCTACTCCTCAACCAGACCACCTAGAGACTTCGGGTTTTCGGCATTATGTTAAGGAAGGTCTAATCTCGGGAACGCACAAAAAAAAATCCAGGAAAAGATTTACTATCTCTTAGTGTTGTGATCCCATGAGGTGAGAAAATTGCGCTAAAACACTCACTGAGTTTTTATTACTTGTTTATCATCTAAAAAGTGCTGTGACTTATATTCCAAAGTGACTTATATGCATTAACATTAAATAAGCAAAAAATAGACACTTAAAGGCTCCCTGAAATCAAAATGTAATTTTTTTTAAAACAATTTTTTTACTTTTAGTATGAATATGTTAGACTTAAGGTTATGAATAAGCTGGTGTGTTACAAAACAATTGCAAAACTCGCATTTAGGAGATATAAGCATTCAAAACAACAGTCTCTCACTTCCACTAAAATGGATCACAGATTTTTATGACATCACCGCCGACTTCAGCTTCTCATTACATCTTCTGTCCAATCAAATGCTCTCCAGAATCTAAAGCTCCGCCCCCTACGCTATAAACACCACCTGGCCAAAGGGAGCGCTGATATGGGCTGGAGAGGTGTGTTCGGTTGATGTGTGTTCGGTTGCTCAAACGCTCAAGTTTTATTTCGGTTTCCAACTGTACGCTGGTTAAGAATTAAATGGCTAGAATTTATTCTCACCTCTACTATTGAATCCAACGTTTCATCAGCGCTCGGATTCGCTTCCATGGTGCTGTCAAGTACGACTTGCAGTCTGTGAGGTCAACTAAACGCTATTGGCTATTTGAAAAGGGGGAGGAGACTTCCTGTTTCAGTGGAAATTAGGAGATTACAAAGCATCCTGTTTGTTTTGTTATTTTACAAAAGCAAACGTTTTGTTGTTATTTTGAATGTACAGTTTTGAATGTTGTCTTACTCTTATCTGTATTACCATAAACGATGCAGTACTTTTAAGTTGTTTCAGTTGCTATAAATTAAAGTGATTGCCCCAGCGGCTCAAGCGCGCACAAATAACATTTCAGTTAGCATCTCTAAATTGATATCACAGCCTATTCATCAAACTAAAACAAATCTGTCATCTAAATATAGAAAAAGATATTCGGCTCAGTTTAAATAGTCAGGCTTCGCCGGTCATGACCGTCCTACCATTGCACTCCAAACTATTTTTGCGAAGTATGCTGTTTTACATGCATATTGGGATAAGAGTGATTTATAAAGCCTTGTTTACATAATAAATAATAGTTTAGCATCCAAGTACATGCGAATATGGAAATGTTTGACTTTTGCCGAATAAGAGAGGAGCCCAACACCAGTTTCAGTTTCGCTTTAAATAAATTAGGCTGAATGCCACTATCAGGCTATTTATGTTTATTATAAAATAAAATACATGTTTATAATGTGTTCATAATGTTTGTTATAGCCTATACATTTTTATAAATGTTTTATTTAACTGTTTTTTTATTTTATTTATTTTTTTACTTATTTTCCGAAAATGCTGTATTATTGAAAAGTGCATATTTACAGATGGGGACCATTTACGCCAAGGAGTCAAGCATACTCCCACCCATATTTATCACTGTTTCAATTATGAAAGGGTCCTGGGACATTTTTCTGCCCTATAAGAGGTCCATGGCTCCAAAAAACTTTGAGAACCCCTTCCTTAGCGAACACAGATTCATAGTTCAGCAGGACGAGATGCGCTGTAAAGGTTTTCAGGGTAAGGTTTGTTCAAATGACGATTGCATTCATCTGAAACCAATATTTTTACCCAGACCTAGCACCAAATCACAGCTATTAATTATATCTGTTCAATTCATCGGCCTTCTATGAACGTCAGGGCATTAATCTTACCATTTAATACTCGCCAGGGCCATGTGGATGAAAAAAAATACCTTGGTGGAAAACAGCAAGTCAAGGCATATGACTGCACACCTCGTCTAAGAAAATTTAAAGTCATCTCTCCTCAATAAATCCTCTGACCACTCATCATTCAACAGGCTTTTAGCGGGCCCTTAAAGAAAGCAGCAACTGAAATGAATACGCTGTCACCTCTCATTTCTGTCCACAGCCCGGGCCTGTGAGAGAGCGTGTTGTTCCTGGGGAAGCGGGACAGGACTCTCAGGTTTACCGTGCCATGCTCTTTTTCTCAGGCATTTGCTCTCGGGCCCCCCTCTGCTCCCCAAAACCCCCACCAGACGTGTCTGACAGCCTGAACTCCACGTGAGCCACTCACCAGACTACAAAACTCATTCATCTGTGCCTCCGACGCTCAAATCTGGATCCAATAAAGCAGGATACTATTGATCCCTTGTCTCACTGAAACATGCTGTGATGGTTCTTCACCACTAGGGGGTTCTTTGAGCTAGTTTTGAGGCAAGAAAGCCAGAACCATGAGACATAATTGTGCAAAGAAAGGTTGACATAAAATGAGTAAAAAAAAATGGGCACCATTTAAGTCACTAATCAAATGTGAATAAGAGGACTTATGACAAGGACACTCAATGAAACTTTCCACTTAAGTAAATTTGACTTAATCAGCAATGTCAGGGATGCAGGAAAGGACTCATCCGGACACTGCAACTGCTTACAGTTGTCCATATCTCAGCTGCTAGACTTTCAGCCTTCATTTCAATCATCTACTATCATTTTTGCAAGTCACTTTAAAGCCTAATGTGTTTGTATGCACAGATAGGCCTTTTTGGGAGGCACAAAGTGAACCCCTCCTTCTCCCATGTTCCCTGGGGCAACAAACAAACGAATGAAACTGGGAAACAGACCAAGCCACACACAAATGTTACGTTTGCCTGATAAGTGAGGGGGGTTTGCTGATTATGTAGTTAGAGAATTACCTAAAGAATAAATGATCAGATGCACAACATGGGATCCCTGTCTCAAAGGATGGAGTTGGAAAGCAAACGTCCCAAAGGAGAGACAGGGAGTTAGCCTAAAAACGGTGCATGTGTGACTGACTGCAGGGGCACTGCTCTAAACGCCCTGGCAAAAACCACAGCATTCTTCCTCATCCTTAAAGAGACAGAACATTTTCTGTGGTTATGTGCCAACACACACACACACACACACACACACACACACACACACACACACACACACACACACACACACACACACACACACACACACACACACACACACACACACACACACACACACACACACACACCCAGAGAGAGAGACTTCAGAATACATAAAGTACTGTAATAATTTCCTTTGACTGATAGAGGGCAGAGTTGAGCTATGGAAGAGACCAAAAAATATATACATAACCATCAGTGTCTATATATATTATACACATAGAGCACAAATATTTGCTTTTCTAAAACAGAATAAAAAATAATTAAATCATGACTGAAAATGTGAGATGTTGTTGACCATATATTATCCCAAAATTGTGTTTTGTGAATTTGTTGCAGCTCTAATCCAATTAATTACTAAACATAAATATATATACGTGTTACTTTATTGTAGGACTCAAGAAAACATGTTTTGTTTTTTTTTTAACCAATAAAGGTCATTAGTGTGACACTGTTATGTTCAGTTCCATGCTGTGTTTTTCACAAGCTCTGACTCACACTTGTCAACATCTGTAATTGAGGGAGTGGAACTCATAAGCACAAACACACAGACATGTACAACAAAATTCACCAAAATACATCTAGAGGCAAAGACGAACACAAGCGCTCTGCACCCACACAATCGCATGCACACACTGACACACATCCCGCACACAAACACCTGTATCTTCATCCTTACATCTGTGTGTTACAGTATAGATCCACAGAACTTCATGGATCAGCAATACAACGTGTCTGCTAGTATCAAACGTTCACTCACTGTGGTCTCTGCATATTAGAGTATTTGAACATAATGACAACAAAAATAACATTCTTTAAATGGAGAATTCTGTCATTATCTACCCACCCTCATATTGTTGGGTAACTTTTTTTCTCATGGAACGCAAAGAAAACGATTAACAAAATGTGTGTCACAGCTAAACAAAAATACATGGCGATCACTAGATTTAGTTACAGTTTACTAAAAACCCTATGACGTCCCTGCTGCAATCTTCCTCAGTTATCATGTAAATTTGATCTTATAAGTTTAAAATAAGCGAGCGTACGCAGGCAGACAGAGGCAGATAATGTGGGCAGAGGTGAAGGAGTCTTTGGGACGAGAGGCTTGCATGGGGACGCTGATTTGAGCTCAGATTAAATATAGGACAGGAACAAACCACATTCACTAGACTGCTGATAAGAGCAAAGAAGGGTTTTAATCACCAGCAAAGAAAAAAGAAAGAGGGAGTAAAAGAAGTAGAGCTCAATCCATTTCCTCACTGAATATCAGACTACAGGATAGACGCTACTTCCTTAAACCACGTCTAAAAATACTCCTATTGTCTTGTGGTTGGTGTAGTCTAGCTGTGTGTATGTGGTCATACTGTTGTCTGGTTGGCTGTAGATAATAAGCACACTAGCATTAGTGAGTGTGTGTGTGTGTGTGTGTGTGTGTGTGTGTGTGTGTGTGTGTGTGTGTGTGTGTGTGTTGTGAGAATCCGGGAGTTGTTCCATTTTAGAGTGAAGTTTGATGGGAACGAGGGCTGATTATTTATGTGTCTGTAATCTAAACCCTTCAGCTGAACCCAGATCTTCTCCATCTCCCAACGGTCAGCCATCAATTTCCATCCGGAAACAGCAAATACAGCCTCAAGATGGTCTGCAGGTTATGACACTCTGCTTACATCCTTACATAAGCTGGAACACCTGAAAGCCATTGTGGGAACTGTTTTGATGGATGTACTAAATGGACATTGAACATCACAGATATGGGACCAGGTCTAGGCCTAAGGGTGCGTTTACACGATAGCGATATGCTTAAAACGGAGAAGTTTTTCCTTTGAGTTTTCAGCGTACAGAAGACTCCGTTGTCAAAACGATCCCCATTTACACGGATCTGCGAAAATACTAAAAACGCTGTATTCTGCTGCCAGGCCATTAGAAGGCGATGAAACACTATAGGTTGAACACGTAATACGCATGTGCATGATGTCATTGTCTTCAGAGATTTGCGTTTTTGTTGTTTACAGTAGCTGCGTTTCCATTACCCTTCAAATTGCGCAAATTAAAATTGCGAATTGAAAATACGCCCAATGGAAACACGTCAATTTCGCAAAAACTCCCATTTATCGCGAAAACGTTTTTACGCTCGCATGAGGGGGTTTTTCAGGCAATTTGAAAAAGAAATATTTCGCAAAACTGCAATGGAAACAGTTTTTGCGCATGTACAGGTCAGCTGACGTAGATGACGAGGTGTGTTTGGACAGAATACAAGACTTTCTTTATTCATATAAGACAAAAGAATTACAGGAATAATGGATTCTAAACCTCAAATAAATGCCACAATCAAGACCTCGAAGCAGATATGAGGGAGAAACACCCAGAAACACCTCATATGTGCCGCTCACAAGTATAATAAGGGTCGTTCCTTACCATTAATGATTGGAAAACACACATACATCTCCTTCGATTAATAATAATGGCCAGTGCAGTGGCTGGGATATAGTACAGAAACCTACTAACGTCCGTTGCAATGGTTTTTGGAATGATTTTACTGATCGCGAGAGGAAAAAATGTAGTTTTAGTCGCATAACATCGGTTAATGGAAACGCCGTCATTTCACAATAGTTTTTTGTCGACATTTAGAAAAAATCACAAAAGTTTTGCGCAAATCTGTAATAAAAACGCGCCTACTGACACCGTTTTCAAAAACTTGCACTTTGAAACCCGCCTTCAAAGTTTGTGTTTTCCGGCACCCAAAATGCTGTTGTCGTGTAAACGAACGGCCAAAACGCATAACAACTTTTACGTTTTTTTCTTAAAAACGGTGTCGTGTAAACAGCCCACAGGATTATTATTTAAAAAGGTTATAGCCTCAATAACTCATTATATATGCTGATATATGGTCATAACCCACTCTCGTGAGTGGATATTGCTATACAACAGATAAATGGACTATATGTAATCAATTAGTGTCCAGACACTGTTGTGTTTGTATGGAACTTCTTTATTGCAAGATCTGCTATTTATTAGTTCAAAAGATGTAGGCTTTACAAATCTGCCAACTTCACCAACGACGACTTAGGCCGTATGACTTAGGCAGAAACATACAGTACTGGTGTTTTGTTTATGAATGATTCTGTGTTTTTGAACGAATCGGTTGAATGATTCAAAGACTCACTCTTATTTAGCCACTTGTTTCCTTCCTGAATGAATCGTTTGAATAAATGAGTCAATGATTCACTTATGAAGTCAGTAAACTTTCGCCACCTACTGGCGTAACAATAACCTGCAGAAGGAGTCACACATATCCTTGCCCCTAATTTAATCATCAGTCATAATCCCTACAGCCTATTTCCTTTGAAAACTGTACCTTTTACTGTAAGTGATAGGGCTCAAAATAACTGTCATTCGGAGCTGAATTTTAAGGTCATTTTTATCGAAAATTCTGAATGATCATACAGCTTGGCTATCATTATTTTTTTCATGTTCACGAACAACAGTACAGTCTGTCTGGAACAAACCAGACAAGCGGAGTGATACAAACCGTGAAAAGTCCCATTGCTGTTGGACGTTTGGAACAATGCTGCTCGACCAATCACATTTGAGGACCGGAACTAATGGCTCATTCACGTTAATTAACATAATAAGGAGATGAGAGTTGGAGTTCTAAGTTGAGGACGTGAACGCTTTTTACAAGCACGAATCTCGTAATTATGGTAAATTTCCAAAAAAACTAAATAAAAAAATATCTATATATTGTATATTATAAATGTATAGCTTATGCCAATTGTGATATTCAGAATTGAGTGATTGGTTAAAAACCAGTATAAATCAGTTGTAAGTTTTGGAACAGTTTATCCCGTATCCTTTTGGTGGTTTTCTAATTTGCCGTGAAAGCTGTGCTATAAACAGAGACCATGACAGCTGGAGTCACTCAACTCTTACCATGGCCCATCAGCACACACACGGAACAGGCCATTTTAAGGACATTTCTCTCAAAAGCCACACAAACACACACAGGGGTGCACTAATATTAATCTGTGTTTGGCACTTTTTCTTGTGAAAAGAGGAGTAACAGAGGAAAACTGTGATCCACACAACTTTTCCCTCCTAATTACAGTATGTGTGTGTGTGTGTGTGTGTGCGTGTGTGTGTGTGTGTGTGTGTGTGTGTGCGCGCTTTAAATGTCAGATTTCCGAGCACTAATGAAGAGAAGTTCTGTGCTGTTGGATGTGGAGGCTTGTTTGTTTTGGACTGATCCCAGTATCTTATCAAGACTGAGAATTAATTTTTGCTCCATCGTTGGATTGCCCTTATTTTTAGTCTTCTTTTCTTCCTTTCCAAACAGACAATCTGCTCCACTGGCACACATTAAACTGCGCTGTGATCCATCTCCATAAAGACACACTCTGAGGTGAAACACCTGCAATAGCAGACCTAAGAGAAGATTTATTTGGTTTGACATACTCAGTTTGAATAATTCGTTTTTTTACACTCTCTCTCTGCTGAGAGAGACACCCCAGAGCTGTGTGGAGCCCTTTTATGATGGATAGATGCACTTTTATGATGGATAGATGCACTCTTATTATGTATAGATGCACTCTTATGATGGATAGATGCACTTTTATGATGGATAGATGCACTTTTATGATGGATGGATGCACTTTTATGATGGATGGATGCACTTTTATCATGGACGGATGCACTTTTATGATGGATGGATGCACTTTTATCATGGACGGATGCACTTTTATGATGGATGGATGCACTTTTATGATGGATGGATACACTTTTATGATGGATAGATGCACTTTTATAATGGATAGATGTACTTTTATGATGGATAGATGCACTTTTATCACAGATAGATGCACTTTTATAATGGATAGATGCACTTTTATCATGGATGGATGCACTTTTCTCATGGATGGATGCACGTTTATGATGGATAGATGCACTTTTATCATGAATGGATGCACTTTTATGATGGATGGATGCACTTTTATGATGGATAGATGCACTTTTATGATGATAGATGCACTTTTATGATGGATAGATGCACTTTTATCATGGATAGATGCACTTTTATGATGGATAGATGCACTTTTATGATGGATAGATGCACTTTTATGATGGATAGATGCACTTTTATCATGATAGATGCACTTTTATGATGGATAGATGCACTTTTATGATGATAGATGCACTTTTATGATGGATAGATGCACTTTTATGATGGATGGATGCACTTTTATGATGGATAGATGCACTTTTATCATGGATAGATGCACTTTTATGATGGATAGATGCACTTTTATCATGAATGGATGCACTTTTATGATGGATGGATGCACTTTTATGATGGATAGATGCACTTTTATGATGGATAGATGCACTTTTATGATGGATAGATGCACTTTTATCACGGATAGATGCACTTTTATGATGGATAGATGCACTTTTATGATGGATGGATGCACTTTTATGATGGATGGATGCACTTTTATCATGGATGGATGCACTTTTATCATGGATGGATGCACTTTTATGATGGATAGATGCACTTTTATAATGGATAGATGTACTTTTATGATGGACAGATGCACTTTTATCATGGATAGATGCACTTTTATGATGGATGGATGCACTTTTATGATGGATGGATGCACTTTTATGATGGATGGATGCACTTTTATGATGGATAGATGCACTTTTATAATGGATAGATGTACTTTTATGATGGATAGATGCACTTTTATCACAGATAGATGCACTTTTATGATGGATAGATGCACTTTTATAATGGATATATGCACTTTTATGATGGACAGATGCACTTTTATCATGGATAGATGCACTTTTATGATGGATAGATGCACTTTTATGATGGATGGATGCACTTTTATGATGGATGGATGCACTTTTATGATGGATAGATGCACTTTTATAATGGATAGATGTACTTTTATGATGGATAGATGCACTTTTATCACAGATAGATGCACTTTTATGATGGATAGATGCATTTTATAATGGATAGATGCACTTTTATCATGGATGGATGCATTTTTCTCATGGATGGATGCACGTTTATGATGGATAGATGCACTTTTATCATGATAGATGCACTTTTATGATGGATAGATGCACTTTTATGATGGATAGATGCACTTTTATCACGGATGGATGCCCTTTTATAATGGATAGATGCACTTTTATGATGGATAGATGCACTTTTATGATGGATAGATGCACTTTTATCATGGATAGATGCACTTTTATGATGGATAGATGCACTTTTATGATGGATGGATGCACTTTTATGATGGATAGATGCACTTTTATCATGGATAGATGCACTTTTATGATGGATAGATGCACTTTTATCATGGATAGATACACTTTTATGATGGATAGATGCACTTTTATGATGGATAGATGCACTTTTATGATGGATAGATGCACTTTTATGATGGATAGATGCACTTTTATGGACTTCAAAACAGAAACGACCATTCACTGCCATTATAAAGCTTGGAAGATTTTTTAATATAACTCTGATTGTATTCGTCTGAAAGAAGAATGTCATATAAGACCTAGGATGACTTGAGGTGAGTAAATCATGGGCTAATTTTCATTTTTGGGGGAACTATCCCTTTAAGGGAAATCAGTTATTTTATGTAATACAGCAACACATGTCTTCTTAACACTTTACTCAGTCCATGCAGGGTTCTTGAGTCATTTTCTCACTGTTGGCCAAGGTTCACACCTCCATGGAGCAAAACTGTATCCGATTGTAGTCAACAGAGGCCGAGCGACACTCCCTGCTCCCAGGTTGCCTCGGACAAACAAAGCTCCTCAGAATGAGTTCCGGCACAAGTGTCCCAACCAGGGAGCGTATCGGAGGTTATGAGGGCCAGCGAAGCCCGGTGGAAGGGCAGAAGTCCTAGCCTGGCCTTTGTGTTGCTAGAACCTTAGAGAAAATTGAACATCTGGAGAAAGCTACATTTACCAAGGCATCAAATACTGGGGATGTTTGTATGACTTAGCAGGCCTCGTACAAATGATTGGCGACTTAATTAAAGATAATATCAAGGGCTAAAGCTACTCCTTAAGAATGGGGCTTCTCGAACTATTGGCACCAATTGCATTCATCTTTGAGAAATCTCCCGATCCAGTAACACTTTATTTCGATGGTCCACTTTAGACATTCTACTAACTAAAGTAACTTTGCAACTACATGTCAACTAACTCTCATTATAGAGTATTAGTAGACTCTCTGCTTAATATCTGCTAACACTTTATCTTGATGCTCCTCAACAGATATTCTACTGACTATAAGTAACTTTGCAACTACATGCCAACTTATTCAACTAACCCAAACCCCTAAGCTAACAGTCTACTAATACTCTAATGAGAGTTCTTAGTAATAAAAGTTAAGTATAGTAATGAAGCACAGTTACTTAAGAGCTTTACACCGATGTGGAGGAGTGGAGACTCATATAGCACCTTGGTTTTCTACTAATACTCTAATAAGAGTTAGTTGAAATGTAGCTGCATAGTTACTTATATTAATTAGAATGTCTAAAATGGACCATCAAAATAAAATGTCCACATTTGGTCCAAACATGCGACGTCTTTACAGTACCAGCATTTCTTTTTATTCCCATGAGCTCCAGTTGTAGAGCTTTTTTGTTTAGTGCTCTATACTTGGGTTTGGGTGATCAAGAGTGGATACTGTCATGAAGAATTATGCGCTCTCTTTTGTCATCATATCCATGGCTTTTATCTAAAAATACCTCAGCAAGAAATAAAAACAAGACTTCAGTAGAAAAGATATCAGGCCTGTACCTCTCGGAAACACGGTGGCCTAAAATAGACTCTGTCTTCATAAAGTCCTCCTTCTTTGTAGTCGCTGGAGCAACATCTGTAGGGCAGTTTCTTTAGGGAAAGATCCGGGCAGTGAATCAAAGAACCGAGAGATCTCCTGCGAGAGATGAGTGGGAGGACTTTCTCTCGCTCTTCCCCTCCTCAAATCGCTAGAAGAAACCTGCAGTAATCGGGATGACCGTAACAAAAGCTCATTAATATCACCTGTCTAAACTAAAACTGTGCAAGCAAAATGTTTATGAATCCCCAGTAAGGACTGATAGACAGACTCTGATAGATAATAAAGCACTGATGTTGTCGTGATTTATTATTTTATAAGGTCTAACAGCAACTATTCAATTGACAACATATTCCTTTGCCTCCGGAAGACTTTGCAATCCAATTATGCAAGAGTTCAGTGTGTGTGAGGGGTGATTCCAGAGCGATTGAATGTGCAGGACGGTTTCAGATCTGTGAGATTTGGTTTTACACAGAGCTTTGCACTTGCACGCTCCGTGACGACAGCAGAACGGACACGAGCAGTAAAGCAGTCAGACGCAGAGAGTGATGAACGTTTAGAGCTGGTGGCGAGGGAAAAGTGCTCTGTTTAATGTATAGCGTGACCTGGAGAGAGAAAGAGAGCGAGAGCGAGAGCGAGAGACGTACAGAGAGAGCGTGAGAATGGCAACAACGGAACGGGGAAAGTGATAAAGGCATGAGAAAGAAAAAAAAAACTGCCTTAACAATTTCCTGAAATGATTTCCATGGTACTATCTATAGATCTATGCATATATCTATGGAAAATCCATCCATCCATCCATCCATCCATTATCTATCTATCTATCTATCTATCTATCTATCTATCTATCTATCTATCTATCTATCTATCTATCCATCCATCCATCCATCCATCCATCCATCCATCCTGTAAGATGGATTTAAATGTGTGCCTCATCTGATTACTTGAAAGCTTGAAAAAACATTTTAGCTTGTAGCTAGCAGTCAATTAACTTTAAAATAAAAAATAATAAAAATACAAAAATAAAAACAATTATTAATATGAATGTCTCATAAAAATAAAATGTGTTATTTTTACAATTTTTTTTTTTTTTTCTCTCTAAAATGCTTAACATGGTAGTAATGATTGGGAGCACATTCTTTATCTTAAGTCATCAAATACATTTCTGAAGATGTCTCATGAAAAATAAATGTTTCCTGATTTTAAAACTTTTTATAAATTTGTCATAGAGAGGAAGTTAATAAGTCAGGGAGTGAACGATCATAAATTCAGAAATTCTGCAAAATGTAACTTTAAACAATAACACATTTCCCTTAAATATAACAAAAGCGCCCCCCCCCCCCCCCCCCCCCAAACAGAGGAGGGAAAGAAAAGAGGAGGGGAATGTGAGAGAGAGGAGGCTGGATGAAAGGTATGGAGTGATAAGGAAGGCGTGAGGCTTGGAGAGCTGGATCGTGTGCAGATCTTTTGAAGCACTCATCATGTTAATTGAAACAGTATTGTGGGCACATGAGGAAGATCTGGATCACATTCACTGCCTTTTATTCAATTTGGCTCATCAGAAGGGGTGCATCTATTCTCCTGTCTCTCAGCACATGGCCATCAGTCACGCATCTACCCTTTTGCCCCTGATGTGTTGCCCCTTCCTAGGCCCTCTGGGATTGCTCTGTCCCGCAGCTTCAGAGTGATCCCCCCCCGAGACATGCCACTTCTTCACGCTTCTCACCTTGGACTTGAAAGCACCTCCAGATTTACTTTCAAGGAAGATCTTTGACCACGCACTTTCTAATTCAAACAAATGAGCGCGTGGGGCAGCCGTGGAGGTCTTATCACTCATCCGCAAGGTGTTTCAGACGAGATGCGAATGGCCCGCTGATAAAAACTCAGCACTCTCGTGGGCTGTTTGAGTTTGCTGGTGGAAAAAAATAATTGTCTGGAAAATGATTTTATTGAAATGATGCTGTGTGTTCACCAGGGTTACAGTTAACTAAAATAAGTATTACAATTTTGAGTTATTTTATTTTATTTTAGCTATTATTTTGTCAAGCCAACATACTGAAATCCTATTTAAAGGGGTGGTTGATTATGATTTGACTTTTCTAACTTTAGTTAGTGTGTAATGTTGCTGTTTGAGCATAAACAACATCTGCAAAGTTACAACGCTCAAAGTTCAAAGCAAAGGGAGATATTTGCTTTTACAGAAATCGCTTTTTAAGGACTACAACAAACGGCTGGTAGAGACTACACCACATTCCTCCTGGGTTAGTGACATCACCAACCCTAAAATTTACATAAACCCCGCCCCCTGAACACGATTTATAGATTATCAAGACAGAATATGCTTATCAATGACTAGAAGATAACTACACATAAGCTATACATAAATTCACCAACTAACCATTCAGAAATGTCCTGTTGCTTCTACATGTTGTCACTTCTTCTCGAGTCTCTCCATCATTGTCTGAATCCGGTTTGAACGTAAAAGGCTAAAAGTTTTTGAAATTTTCGGTGCATGTCTGTGTGAGTGCAAGCTGTTGAAGCTCCGCCCCCTGTGCCGGGAGCAGCAGCTCATTTGCATTTAAAGGGACAAACACAAAAACGGTGCGTTTTTGCTCACCCTCAAAAAGTGACAATTTTAACATGCTATATAAAAATATCTGTGGGGTATTTTGAGCTAAAACTTCACACACTCTGGGGACATCAGAGACTTATTTGACATCTTGTGAAAAGGGCATTATACCACCCCTTTAAGCACATTCTTCTTCTTCTTCTTCTGCTTCTTCTGAGACAGAGGGTAATTATACAACAACAATTTTCTAAAAACTGAAAACTTTTTCATTTTCATTTTTCGTGTACAGACAGCAATGTTATCTTAGATCCGCGAAAACAACTAAAACCGATGTATTATGCTGCCAGGCCAGTAGGTGGTGATGTCACTTTATAAAGAAACTACACGACTGTAGACTGAACGTAACACACATGTGCATGACATCACCGTTTTCACTAATTTGTGTTTTTGTCATTTACATGGAGATGACAATGTTATAGTTTTCAAAATCTTGCTCTTTATAAACCTGTTTTCAAAAGTTTGTGTTTTCAGGCCCCCAAAACGCGTTGTCGAGTAAATGGACGGTCAAAACGCATAAAATGTTTCACGCTTGGTATCGCGTAAACGGCGCCTAATTTTAGTCTAAATTTAGTCTCCTCCTAGAGCTTTAAAGCTACAACCACCAAACTCAGGTCAGACTGTCAGACTTTTCTAACTGATCGGATCTAAACAGACGTGTTAAAACTAAGAAAAATCTCATCTACTTTCATTGAGGGGGTGAAAACTTAATAGGGATATTTCATGATAGTAATACAACTAGGCTACTAGTCGACTCGAAACTGAAAAAATGCTGTTTTATCGTGAGATCCCCCTATGGGCGGGTTGAAAACATGCAGAACGAGCTCCTCCTACTGTCTCTCGCCTCTTGACAAAAAAGCCTCCGATGACGCTAAATGACGATTTTTGCGTCATCTGAGGTTTTTTCCAGACACACAATACAGAAATCTCTCGTCTCAGGGGGACATGAGGGAGGGAAGCACAGTCATTCGAAAATACTACCGGGTTTCTACTGATGCAAAGCTTAATGCTAATTGGTGAAGTATCCCTTTAAGCTTCATCCACCAAGTATCTATCTCTAGCAGAGCCTAGAAACTAACATTGGACATGCTAGAATTGTGCTAAAACATACTAGCAACTTGCTTAATAATGTTAGCAACGTGATAAAACATGCAAGAAGCATTCAAAATCAAGCTAACAATGTGTTATTTCATGTTAGCAACATGCTAACAACATGTTAAATCAAACTAAAATAATGTGCTAATTTATGTTAGCAACATGCTAATTCATGCTAGCAACATGCTAATTCATGCTAGCAATATACTAAAACATGCTAGCAACATGCTAAAACACTATCAATGTGTTAGGGTTAGGGTCAAAACATGATAGCAAAATGCAAAATAATGCTAGACACAAGCTAAGACATGCTAACAACATATGGGACTCTTATAAAACTTTCAAACTTAAGCCAACATAAACGTTTGTCCTGATGACCTAGTTCAACTTTGCTGAAATAAGTAAAACTCAAACTGAAATAAAATGTTAATAAAAACCATACAGACAGAAAAAAAGACAAAAATCACACAACAAATGTACTAATACTTAATCAAAAATGAAAATAGAAAATGACAAACAAATTCAAGCTATTAATAAAACTATAATAGTATCTTAATGATGCTAAAATCACTCTTTATTCAAGCACATAACAAACAGACAGATGTGCTTACACAACTGTCACTTCTGAGTAAATAAGCTGTTGTTTCAAACAAGGCCAGATCAGATCATAAAGAGGACAATCCACGCTTTCTCTCGCACTGTATTCTGTCACACACAGGTGGAGTCTCTCTCCAATACACGCATGATTATACAAACACACACGCGCACACAGGTCACGGCCACCCAGGCCTCATCATTTTTTCGCTCATCTGGTCAAAGTAACGCAGCTGTATTTAGGAACCAGGCACGATAAATAGCCTCTTTTCTCCTCTCCAGAACTCGTCCTCACTCAGCAGCACATCATCGCTCGGCCTGAAACTGGCTTCCTCCCACCAGCAGCATAAAGAGGGACCTTGGACAGTGCGTCCAAACAAAACCGCTCCCTAAACCTCTCCCTGCCCTCAACCTGCTGGACAGACGTGACCGACCGGAGGAAATCCACTCATTGTGACCCCCGGCCGTCTCTCTCTTCCTTTTCCTCTCTATATGGACATTTTCCTCCACGCCGTCACAGCGCGGGCTGTTGGACACCGTCAGCCACTGGCGTACGAACTGGGAAAACTCATTCGCTCCACTTCCTCTTGAACCTTTGTTACGCCGTCAAGCCCAGGAAGAGCTTGTGTGAATAACTAATAAACACTAACAGCTCATATCATGTGTGTAAAACAAAAACAGTTGCTGCCTTTAATTTGTAAGTACAATTAACTTGGATGTTTGTAATTTCAACTTAAATTACATTAAACTGATAAAAAAAAAGAAAGAAGTTGAATCTTGGATAACTTATAAAATTACTCATTTTGATGAGTTAAAGCAATGCAATGTCATAACTTATTTGTCATATAAGTTTTTACAGTGCAAGTACAATGTGACTGAAGTTGTTTCTACACTTTGTCAAAAGTATCTTGTATTTTTTTTTTTTTTTTTTTTTTTATGGTTTAAAAGACTCAAAAACAAATGAAACCAACACATAATTACATTTAGGAACTTGACAAATTTACAAAAAAAGTTTGAAACTATATATAAAACTTTTTAGGCAATTGACTCAAAATATGAATTTAAACGTTCATTAATGTCATTTATTGTGGTGAATCTGAATATGACAATTTTGTCAACGAAAATGTGATTTAAAGAAAGAAAGAAAAAAAAAAAAACGGAAGAAAATAAATCTAAAGTCAATATTCCCATAAGCATTGTTCTCATCTACAGTCTTGCTCCCCACATCAATCGCTGGACACTTGTTTGATGTGGTAAAGTCCTGAATGTTTTTGGAGAGGAGCGCAGACAGTGATTGGAGAGGGTGGGACTCCAGCAAGTGCGCTTTATCCTTCCTCTCCAAAGACGATCCAGGTACACACCGATCTGACAGCCCACCGCAGACAGCCTTCAGCGAATCCACCGAAGAACGGTAAGACAAAAGTCTGCTTTCATTCCTCTACTGATGTTTTGCTGTAGTAAACGGGTTTATAGTACAGTCTCTGAGCGCGTAAAACCATCATGCTCTCGTGCGCTTCGCTCTCAACTTGCTTTTTGGATCAGGATGAATCGCGCCGTTTTTCACAAAGCTCAAAACTGACACACTGTGAGGAATCTGAATGTGACGTTTTGATAATAACAACAGTCTTTTCATCTGAGAAAAGTTTATTTTTGAACGTTTTACAACTTTTGAAGTCTAATATTTGTCTTTGTAAACTTTATGAAGAAAAGGGAAAGGTGTTTTTCGATTTTACATTCTGTATTCTGTCTGTTTAAAATGCTATTAAAATGATATGAAATTGATATAAAACGAATTTGCATAGTTTGTAGGCTACTAACACAGAGAAGTTCAATTCTGTTCTACATTTGCTATTTTGAATAGTGACATTAAATAAGAGACTGTTGTGGTAACCTCGGGAAGATCAATCTGTGACAGTCAACTCAACCTTTGACTGAGAGTCACATCAGTTGCCACACTCTCTAAGCACTTCAAGATGTTCACTCTCTCTCTTACACACACACACACACACACACACACACACACACACACACACACACACACACACACACACACGCTGCTGTTTTAGGTGAATCTTCAGTTGTTGGCCAGCTTGTCCATGTGTGCATCATGAACTCCCTCCAGAAACTGAATCCTCACAGCTGGGCTCCAGCTCCCGCTCCTGCTAATGCCCAGTTACTCTAGTAAAACAGTGATAACGGGGTGGCAGTAAGAGGACACTGACAGAATGAGAGGGGAGGGGGAAGAAGAGACACACACCAGGCACTGGACTGTCTCTGAAGAGGTCAATCTTTAGCATTGCTCTACAATTTAGCGACCTTGCCATGATAAAAAAGCTACTTTTTTGACTGATCTGTAGCCAGATCACCATATCATACTCCTTCCATTGTCTGACAGAAAATATGTTAATGAGAACAGCTTTATTGAGCATTTGGATAGTAGAGTAAAATACAGTATGTGAGCGCAGAGAGAAAACAAATGCGAAGTGCATGAGAGTTGGCACATCACGTCATCTAGCGTCATTTAACGACTTTTTTGAGCAGCTTTCCATTGAAAGTAGTTGGCAACACTAGTTAATATTATTATTTATTACTACTATATTGAAATTAATCCTTCCATATCTGGCTGTTTTGATATAACCTGCTTGGTGATGAACAAGATCTATTCTGTTTTCAAAATTTTGAGTGTGTATTTGAGTAAATATATAGGCATAACTGTTTATATGTGTATATTTTTAATTATTTTAAAATTGAAATATGTATATGTTTGATATCCAATTTTTTGTTTTGTATGTAAACTAAAACAGATTACAGGTGTGTCCTACAGTTGAGTATACAATAAAGTTTTCTGTTAGGGTTAGGTTATAGCACTGTATTTAAACCCTAAAAGAAGATTAAGCAATGTAAGATAGCTAAGCAAACTTCTGTCGGGATCAGCCACTAACGACCCGTGCCATCTTACCACTATTTTTATTAATTTATTATTATTTTAAAATGGACAGAGTCACTAAACAATTGCACAATCACTAAGTGTTTTCTTTTGCTGTCATGTAAATATAAAACGCATGATGACTTTGCTTTGATTCTTCTGATTGCCACCCAGTCCGGTTGCTTAAGCAACATTAACATTAAGCAACGATAGAGATTAACGCTCTATCGCTTCACCATCAGTTCCCACCCTTCTGCTGCGTTCGGGTCACCTCGTGTCATTTATATGTTTGAGTGGCAGGTTATTACTGATCCAGGTTAACCGCACGCCTGGCGGAGGCTTGTCTCTTGGATAAACAGTGTGTGATGGATTGAGGTCCGTGCCCTCTCGTGTGGTCATGTGTGTGTCTTGTCCGCAGGCCTCCATCACTGCAGCTCCAGCTCGTAGAATGAGTTACTACTTGGATCCAGTTTCCTCCTGTCAGGCTCTTCACCCGCCTGACTGTCTGGGTGTAATGGTAAGACCCCTCAACCTTTCTCCATAAATCAGCCCTGTTTGGCCTGAGCTGCCCACCACACCAGCCGTGTGTAAGAAGCAAGTGAACACACACCTCTGTTTGAAGGATTGCTTGACTCTGCGTTACAGCAAACATAAACCCAGTTCATGTTTGCATGATTCAGTTCCAGTTAATCAAATTGATCAAATCAACAGCATTCGTGACATAGTGTTGGTTAATACAGACATTCATTTCCACTCGTTCCTCTTTTTCTTTAGTTTATAGTGATGCACTTACAACGGAAGTGAATTCACACGCATTAAGATACTTCAATAGTATGGTCATAATAAATGAACCTGATGACTTTTTTTTGGATAAAATGATGAGCAAATATTTGTAACCTTGAAACTGTGGAAAATATAATAAGTAAACAAATATAATTGAAATAGTTTTACAGCTCTAATAATACGTTTAGTCAGTATTCATTTCATTTTCAAGGACCGTATCTCTTCAGTTACCCTCTTTCCTTTGTTCTAGTTTTCCCGCCACTACCAGTTGTCATGGATACTCATTTAACAAGCACACCTGTTTGTAATTAAGTTCGTCACCTTGTGTATTTAAGTTCCTCTTTTCCACACAGTCATGTCGGTGCATTGGACACTGTTTCACTTGTGGTCGTTGTTATTGCAGTGCCTGAGTTGTCAAATTATATTTGAGTCGACTTCGCAGAGTTAGGGTACGTTTACACGACAACGATATGCTTAAAACGGAGAAGTTTTTGTACATTCGACACCATTGTCAAAACGATCCCCATTCACATGGATCTGCGAAAAAGACTAAAAACGCTGAATTCTGCTGCCAGGCCATTAGATGGCGATTGAAACACGATAGAGATCTTCAGAGATTCGCGTTTTTGTTGTTTACACGGGGACCGTTTTCAAAAACTTGCACTTTGAAACCCGTTTTCAAAACATTTTTTACGTTTTTAGTTGAAAACTGTCGTGTAAACAGACCCTTAGTGTAGTCCCCTTAATTATATCATCCAAAACTGGCACCATTCACTTCCATTTTAACTGCATTTTTTTTTTTTTTAAGAAAAAGAGGGACGGATATTTTTTTTTTTTGGTGCAATCAATGCCACAAATGCTGTCGATTGAGCTTAGCATGTATTGAAAATCCCTTTACATGTTCATTTTCAATTAAATCAAAAAGCTCATTTAAAGCATTTTATGCATTATGTCACTAGAGTAATATTGTAGCCCTGTCACTTCACGTTTCTTGCATCCACAGCTTTCATATGCATTTACCAGAGCAGATGCAAAAGCAGCAGACAGGTGAATAGCAAAGGTGTTAAATGAATGTGAACCCAGGGGTGACACCAAATCTGCCCCTGAACGCTGAACATTGTTTGAACACAGAACGCTGCGTGTGGCTCGAGCGCTACGAGCTTTTCTCGATGACAACATTTAAATAAATGCACAATACACAAGGAGCAAGAAGAATTAGTATGGGAATGCTTAAAGGGAAAAACATTTACCTCCCTTTAACCCCCATCCACCCCGTCTAGGGGTCAGTGGGGTCGAGGTAGTTTGTTGGGCGCTTGTAAAAAGGCAACATTTTAACAGTCCTGGCGAGGAGTCAGACGGGGCATATTGGGATTCTGCGCAGGTGAGTGCAGAATCAAAGGTGTCTAATAAAGATTCAGGGAGGACATTCAGCCATCAGTATGCACAGACAGGGCTGTTAGTCTTTGAGCCGGAAAGGGTCGCATGCTAATCCACAGCGACTCAGCGTTCAGCTAATCTGCTCAGGTGGCCTCGTGGCTTTTGAAATCGAGACGCTTGTCTCCCTCTGTGGTCAAAGGCTATGCGGAGGGGGCTTCCCTCCCGGTTCATTCATTTACATGCGGCGAAGAAGAAAAGACATTCTCTGATCTCCTCTCCCCTCTGAACATCCCCTCACCCCTCTCTCGCTCATGAAGAACCTGAGGAAGACAGACACATATTGTTGGTGTCATTAGCACTACAGTCTAAAAGAACAAGATTGCCTGGCGTTGTCGTTTCTGCTGAAGTGTCTGTTAACACGACACACTTAATTTGTCTTGAGGGTCGTACAAGAGCATTCTATAAAAATCCACTTCATCACGAAATCCACTCTTCAGTTCAGACGTATCACATTTGCATTCAGGTTCTTTGGGTTGCAAAGCACATTGTACAAATAGTGAGTTACCTCTGGGATTGTGAACTGCATCCAAAAAGCGTGCAGAAATCAATCAATCAATCAATCAAATAATAATAATACAAATCGGAAATAAATGGTGTTTCTGTCACTTGCATGTGCGTTCTTTCACTGAAACGGATGGAACACATTATACAAAAATCAATATACATCAATGCTGCCACACCACTACTGCATCTATAGTGCAAAACAGACAGAACAACCACTGGAGTCCGATTCAATTCCGATTCAAATGAGTCAGTTCTTTTAAGTCTGAATGAAGTTCCTTTCTCACACCAACACTGTAATATAATAGGCTACTCCAACAGAGTTTCCAGCACTACTGCATCTACAGCGCAAAACAGACAGCACAACCTCTGGGATTGTGAACCGCATCCACAAAGTGTGCAAAATCATTATTATCAATCAAAAAATTAATAATAAAAAAACCTCCACAACGTTTCTTTCACTTGCATGTGCATTATTTCGCTATAACTCAACGCTATCCCACGACCAATTCATACGATTTGTCTAAACCCCAGTGATGGGTGGGTTTAGGGGCGGGGCCAGGGGTAGGTCATTGTATGAATTCATACGATTTAGCCACCTCGTAAAATACGTACGAATTGCTGTTAGAACGGGTAAATACTCCATCAATGCTGCAACAACACTACTGCATCTACAGGACAACCAGTGAAGTCCGATTCCCCAACAAATGAGCCAGTTCTCTTAAGTCTGAATGACGATCCTTTTATTATTTTGCCAATGCGGATGGAACACCGTATTAAAATACTATGACAGAGTTTCCAGCACTACTTATTCAATGGTGCAGCAACAGCACTAATGCATCTACAGCGGGAAACAGACAGCACAACCCTTGCAGTAAAACTGTCGAATTAATCGGTTTTAATATTACTGTTTAAAAACGAGTCGGTTTTTCTTATTAGTGAGTCAAAGAACACTTACAACACATGGCACTTCCCCGCCATTGACAGAAACTTCCGGCAATCCATGTTTTCCCTGTTATATGGTAGGGGGTGCTATTACACATCTTCTGAAAGAGTACTGAATCTCTGGATCAAAACACAGGCGAAGAAAAAGCAGAAACAAGCGGTAGAAACATTGCTTATGCACATGTGATGTAAAATAACACCACCATCAAACAAGGACTGTGAATCTTTGGTGGTGTTAAAGGAGAACTCCGGTCAATTTTAACATTGAGCTCATTTTTTGGTAAATTTGGAGTGCTGTCAGTACAGAGAACAACGACAAAAATCAGTGTTGCCTACACCGTGTTATCCTCTTTTTAAAATTTGCACCCTGTTGACTTCAATGGGGCAAGTTTAAAACCTGCTTTTAGCCTCTTAACATCCTTGATGTGTCATTACAAGTGCCCAGCCATGTGAGTGATTCCTTCAGAGTGAACGCGGTGAATCTGACTGCAGTAGATGTGAAAGATATGAATAAAAATGATGTTATTTCAGCCAGCGCACATACTGTATTTACATCCTGTTTTCGGTCGAAGTCCACAGTAGTCGATTGTCGAGTTCGGGCACATGATCGTACGTACTAAACCTATGCGCGTGAACTCGACAATCGACTACTGTGGGCTTCGACCGAAAACAGGATGTAAATACAGGTATGTGCGCTGGCTGAATTAACATCATTTTTATTCATATCTTGCAAATCTACTGCAGTCAGATTCACCGCGTGTTGACTCTGAAGGAATCACTCACATGGCTGGGCACTTGTAATGACACATCAAGGATGTTAAGAGGCTAAAAGCAGGTTTAAAACTTGTCCCATTGAAGTCAACAGGGTGCAAATTTTAAAAAGAGGATAACACGGTGTAGGCAACACCGATTTTTGTCGTTGTTCTCTGTACTGACAGCACTCCAAATTTACACAAAAATGAGCTCAATGTTAAAATTGACCGGAGTTCTCCTTTAATGGACTCGATCTACTCCATCATCGTTCTAAATCGCAGTCTATGAAAAAATAATTTGTCAGCTTTTTGTTCAAAATGTTGCTTTTTTATGAAGCTTACCCACATTCAAGTGTTGAAAAACCCCCAAAACAATACAAATGTATTAAGCTAGAATAACAATGATGTATTTATTTTTTAAAGTAGAGGTTCAGATCTTTCATTTGATATATTGCATGTTCAGATATTCATACAACAAAATATTCTGGGGGCCATGAAACTTTTGTGAAAAAAAAAATACTGGCGGTGGCTGGAAACTTTTTATTTTATTTAATTTTTAACGCTGGTAGGGAACGAGTTAATGCACAAATAGTTTAAATGTTCCAGAATGAATGATGCTTACGAGTCCGATCTTTTTAGTGAAGTGCACAAGACCGTAAGTGCATATGAAGTGTGTATTTTGGACTGAGCCAAACAGAGAGAGCAACCAGTGCAGTCCGATTCACGAACAAATGACCCTTATGAGTCGATTCTTTTAAATTAATCAAACACCTTAAAGGGTTAGTTCACCCAAAAATGAAAATTATGTCAGTAATTACTCACCCTCATGTTGTTCCAACCGCGTAAGACCTTCGTTCATCTTCGGAACACAAATTAAGATATTTTTGATGAAATCTGAGCTATGTCTCACTCCTCCATAGGCTGCTATGTGACCGAAACTTGCTGGCCCAGAAAAGTCATCAAAGAGATCGTTAATATAGTCCAAGTGACTACAGTGGCTCAATCTTAAGTATATCAAGCGACGAGAATACTTTTTGTGCGCAAAAACAAACAAAAATAACGACTTTATTCCACTATTCATTTCCTTCTCTCTGGGCCTCTAGTTGGTTCACGTAGTGTTTTTGCGCAGCGCGTCTGTGTTACACGTCACCACGTAGGCTCACTATTGGCCGACGCCGGTCATGTGTGTGATGCGTGATGACGTGCAACACAGACGCGCAGCGCAAAAACACTACGAGGCCCAGAGAGAAGGAAATGAATAGTGGAATAAAGTTGTTATTTTTGTTTGTTTTTGCGCACAAAAAGTATTCTCGTCGCTTGATATACTTAAGATTGAGCCACTGGAGTCACTTGGACTATATTAACGATCTCTTTAATAACTTTTCTGGGCCAGCAAGTTTCGGTCACATAGCAGCCTATGGAGGAGTGAGACATAGCTCAGATTTAATCAAAAATATCTTAATTTGTGTTCCGAAGATGAACGAAGGTCTTACGCGGTTGGAACAACATGAGGGTGAGTAATTACTGACAGAATTTTCATTTTTGGGTGAACTAACCCTTTAAAGGGGGGGTGAAATGCTCATTTTCACTCAATCTCCTGTTAATCTTGAGTACCTATAGAGTAGTATTGCATCCTTCATATCTCCAAAAAGTTTTTAGTTTTATTATATTTATAAAAGAAAGATAAGCTGTACCGAGTCTTTCCGGAAAAAACCGAGCGTCTGGAGGCGGGCCGTGTGGGCGAAGCCAGAGTCATAGAGAGAATCCGTCGATCTGGGCTTTGTTTATAAAACATTCATCGTTGCATCCACTGTTCCTAACGCTGGGTTCTTTGGGAAGCTGAACATGGTAAGCTTTCCCTCACATCCAAAAACACACTTTGGAGACACTATGCAGCGCTGCCGATGATTTCCTGTTGAAGCGCGTTGATGTGCGCGGTCTCGCTCTCCTCTGGTCGATGTGTGCGCGGGCGAGCTTTACCGGGAGAAATGCTCATATAAGGAGTTCCACTCTGGTCTACGTCATTAGATCCACGGTCGAAAAAAAACCAGCCGAAACTTGTACCAACCCGGAAGTAAGATTTTCGGCACAGAAATTCTCCGTTATTCGTCCAAAATATTTATTAAAAACTTTGGCCATGTTAAGCATGAGAATCCATCTCTTTAACACTGTAAACAACTCTGAATACATGAAACACCATTGTACCCCCCCTTTAAAGCTCAACCAATGTAGTGATTCCTGAACGACTGAGTCTTATAAAATGCTTATTTTAGCGAGTCAAAAAACTTACAGCACAACCAGTATGACTCTTACAAGTTTATTCTTTTTAGTGAATCAAACACGTCCCAACTAACTAAGATCTAAATTAGCAACGCATTCTCATCCTAGGGCGTCATATACTGACACTTCTGACATTTCGTCGACATCGAACGCACATGGCACCCTTTAGCGTCAATATGACACGCACAGAGCTTTGTTCGGTTATGGGTAGGTTTAGGTCTGGTGTAGGATTAGGGTTAGACCGCTAGGAGGCGCTTCTGGCCCATATCTATCTGCGTCTCATATTGACCCTAAAGGGTGCCATGTGCGTTCGATGTAGACGAAATGTCAACAGCGTCAGTATATGGCGTCTTGGGATGAGAACGGGCGTGTATTTACTGGTTGTTCATATGACAATGTGTCGTTACATATGCATTTAGTAGACATATTCAAAGATACTTGCATTTTATTAGTTCAGTATTGTTAAGGCAAAATTATTAGATTGCGTTCATGCTGCCTCTAAAAAAATACTGTGAAAAGTTTTGAGTACCAAACTATGCCTTAGAAAGTTCCAAATGAACAGTTAATGGATCTGTTAAAGAATCTGAATCATTATGGAATCAGAACCACAATCACCAAATTCTTTCCGATTCCCATCCCTAGTTTTCTCTTTCTACAACTTGCGTTATCTTGGCTCCCTGATTTAGCATGTCAATGGGGGCAGGGCTGGCATTGCCCTTTGCATCCCTCCTGTTCCTCATAAATCCTCCAGCCGTCCTCCCGGCTTCCTCCGTCTCTCCCTCAGCCATCATCTGTATCTCTCTCCGCTCTCGACTTCTCGTCTCCAGTCCCCGTGACTCCGGCGGTGGACTCTCAGACACCCAACCATGATCCCCTCCAGCCCCCCTGCCAATCCTCCACCGAGCACAGCTCTATAAAGCAGGACTTGGCTGATAACCTCAGTCTTGCCTGAACAGCAGCTTTATCAGATGAGCAGTCAGTCAGGCTGTAGACGCTTCCACGCACTAAACACAGCACTGGAGACTCAGAGACCAGCGGATTCTGGCACCTCACACACGCTATCTGTTGAAGAGCTTTATAATAGTGAACATACTTTCTCTTTATTCTTGTCTTTACATTCTTCAGTATACATGGACACTTTTATCCATCTGATTTAGATATAGTTCACATGAAAATGAACTTATTTTAGGTAAATGCGGACTGGGTCTGTTAAGCTCCAAAAATGACCAGAAAAGCAGCTGTTCTCTGATCTGATCTGTGACTCATCCAAATCTTTAATAGTTTCGTGTGATGAAAAGATTGGAATCTTTGTGGCTATTCATTGAAAATCTTGACGTCATGAAAAGTAGCCGAACAAATCATTATTTTCTTTCTTTTTACATTTTTTTTTTTTTAATCCAGTTCTCAAAACTGGTTCAAATGACTAATTCAAAATTGAGTTAATGGTCCGGTGACTGCATTTAAAAGGACACGATTATTAATGAATATGTCTTAAATGTTGGTCTATCGTATGACTTTAGATGATTTTCAGTATGCTGCAATACCTTTAAAACTCCAGTCTATTTAACACTTTAATTTAAGGTGATATGGTTACACATTGCTACATGTACTTTGTGCATGTACAAATTATGCATATTTACAAGTAACTAACCCTAAACCAAACTCTAACTGTAACTCTATAGTAAGTATATGTAGTTAATTCATATTACTCAGTACTTTTCTGATTAAGTACAATGTAACTACGTCACCTTAAAATAAAGTGTCACTTCATTCTCAGATCATTGTGATTTCATGCACTGAAAAAAGTGTAAGAAATTGTTGTAAATTTCACAAATAATTACAAAGAAACAGCAAGTAACACATTTAATTAACTTAATTATTTATAGATTTTGGGTTTTATAAATGTTATGTGTAATTTATAATGTCTGCTATGCTATAAGTTATGTTATTCAATTTTGAGCTTTAAATGACTACATGCTGTATCTTTAAAGGGGTGGTATAATACCCTTTTCACAAGATGTAAAATAAGTCTCTGATGTCCCCAGAGTGTGTATATGAAGTTTTAGCTCAAAATACCCCACAGATATGTCTATATAGCATGTTAAAATTGTCAATTTTTGAGGGTGAGAAAAAAAACGCACCGTTTTTGTGTTTGTCCCTTTAAATGCAAATGAGCTGCTGCTCCCGGCACAGGGGGCGGATCTTCAACAGCTGGTGTCCTTTTACCTCACATAGACATGCATTGAAAATTTCAACAACTTTTAGCCTTTTATGTTGAAACCGGAGTCAGACAATGATGGAGAGACTCAAGAAGAAGTGACAACATAGAAGCAACATGAAGTTTCTGAATGGTTAGTTGATGAATGTATGTAGCTTATGTGTAGTTATCGTTTAGTCATTGATTAGCATATTCCATCTTGATAATCTATAAATCGTGTTCAGGGGGCGGGTTTATGTCAATTTTAGGGTTAGTGATGTCACTAACCCGTGTAGTCCTTACCAGCCGTTTGTTGTAGTCCTTAAAAAGCGATTTCTTTAAAAGCAAATATCTCCCTTTGCTTTGAACTTTGAGCGTCGTAACTTTGCAGATGTTGTTTATGCTCAAACAGCAACATTACACACTAACTAAAGTTAGAAAAGTCAAATCATAATCAACCACCCCTTTAATTTTACAGTTACACACAGATGCTCTAAATGAACTAGCCATGGCATCTGTGGCAGGACACACTTCAAATTACTATTTGCACCGCAACCAGTCATGCTGAACACTTTGGTCTTGATAAATCATATCAAAGAGAGCTCGAAGCTTCTTTGGAATGGAAACCTCTCTTATTTGCAGACAGATAACATTTCAGACAGATAAATCTAGAGCAGGCATATGCGCTTGCCCTGCATTAATGCTGATTTATTCAC
Source organism: Squalius cephalus (assembly GCF_949319135.1). NCBI lineage: Eukaryota > Metazoa > Chordata > Actinopteri > Cypriniformes > Leuciscidae > Squalius > Squalius cephalus. The sequence continues at coordinate 45,656,782 of NC_137127.1, read as the reverse complement.
CACAAAGATGCTTTAGATATGCTGATACCAGTTAACCTGTTCCTGTACCCAGCAGCTCACAACATGAATCAAAACCCCACTGAAAATGGGACACCGTTTTCGAGTCATGCGTGTGCCTCTAGATTGCATATCGGTTTTCTAAAGCAGAGTGAACAAGAATGCGTAATAGTTATGCTTTGGCCACAATAACCGCATTGTTTCATCAATCTTAAACATTCTTTTCAAGAAGTTGACTGAGACTGTCAACAACCCAAGGACAATGAGTATTTACTGTACACTCACAATCTTCTACACAATTACATGTGATGGCATGTGCTTTAGGCCAAAGGAAGTTGATTCGACTATTTCAATGGACCTTTATGTTACAAATTGATTTGTATGAGGTATTTTCCCTTAGAATAGCCCGTATTCAGAAAACATCCCGCAGATGAAGAACTGTTCGAGGTTGGCTAGATGTTTTAGTGGACAGCATGAATCAACAATTAGCTTCTCCATGTTTACTGGCTTCTTTATTGGTATATTATAGGCCAGAGTTGATCCTTGATGATCAGCATACTTTCTGTAAAAGAGAAAACATTGATTGATATTTTAGTTTAGACTCATAAATAATCAGCCATTTGTTTTGTTTTGAGTATATCATGAGAAATCAAGCTTTCCTCTGAGATAAAAGAGCTTGATGTCCTATGAAAACATACAAAATGATAGAAATGTGGTTGACTTTGTTTTAGGAAAATGAAATCATTACAATCCGACTTTAACCGTTGATGCGCCAGCAAAGATTGTTACACGCAAAGAGCCTGTTATTGAAGAAAAGGGCGTTTGAACATTGGAGCTGACAGAAAACCCTTCAGCCTACATTTACATATGCAAATGTTTCTTAGAAAAGACAAAAAAACTTCACTAACATTATAAGAGGGCTTCAGGAAAATCCAAAACTAAACAAAATGTGGTATGACCCCAATAAGGAACCGGTTGACTCAGCAGTTCTCTAGTGTGTCTCTTTCTTTTCGTCTCTTCTTTGAGTGTCTGACTTCCCCTTCTCCTGGCCTGACGTCAGAGTCCCACCGAGATCAAACGAGCGAAAATGCTTCTCAAGCGCTTTGCCTCAACAGAAACCCAATCTGTCTCAGGCCACACAGGGAATTTCAAATGTAAAAATCTTTGCTGATCACCGGTGGCAATCGGTCATGAATGAAAGCCTTAAGGCTCTCTTGTCTTTCAAGGGGTTTCATTCATGACCGATTGCCACCGGTGATCAGCAAAGATTTTTACATATGATTTTTACATACTTTTTTGTGTACAACAAATAAAGTAGTTAAATATATATTTCCATCACGATTCTGTGCTTGAAGTGCTGCAAAGTTAACCAACCATCTCTGTGGCTTTCCCAGTAAAAATGAGCATCGCAGCTTTATTGTTTGCAGTAGTTTGTGCGTCTGTTTTGTCTCCGTAGAGGACGAGTGGCGGGATGGCAGTTTCCCTGGTCCCACACACACAGTCTCCTGCAGTTTACCACCCGGCTCCACCCAGACCGCTGTACGCCCATCACATCACCCTGCAGGAGGTGCCCAACGGACCCGAATACGGCCAGAGCGGTGAGAGACTTGTGCTGGGATGAGAGTGTGCATGCAGGATATAAAGGGGAACAAGGGCAACTCTTACAATATACTTTCTGAATTATTAACCAATGATGTTTGGACAGTAATCTTCACATCATTTAATATTTTATACTTTGTGTACGATTTACCTGTCTTGGATTATGAAGTAAACAGTACCGGTCAAAAGTTTGGGGTCAATCATTTTTGTTCTTTCTTTTTTTTTTTTTTTCTTTTTTTGAAAGATATTAATACTTTTATTCAGCAAGGATGTTTTGAATTGATAAAAAAAAAAAAAAAAAAAAAAAAAAAAAGTAATAGTAAAGATTTATATTGTTAGAAAATATTTTTATTTTGAATAAATGCTGTTCTTTTTAACATTTTATTCATCAATGTATCCTGAAAAAAAGCATCACAGGTTTCAGAGAAATATTAAGCAGCACAACTGTTTCCAACATTGAAAATAACTGAATTCAATTCATAATATTAGAATGATTTCTGGAGGATCATGTGACACTGAAGACTGGAGTAATGATGCTGAAAAATCAGCTTTGCATCACAGATATAAATTGTATTTTAAATTATATTCAGATATTTTTTAAATTGTAATAATATTTCACAATGTTACTGTTTTTTTCTCTGCGTTTTTGATAAAATAAATTCAGGCTTGATGAGCATAAGAGACTTCTTTCAAAAACATAAAAAATAGTAAGGTTTCCAAACTTTTGACCGATTCTATGTGTGCGTGTGTGTGTATATATATATATATATATATATATATATATATATATATATATATATATATATATATATATATATATATATAAATGTTAAATTAATTATATACTTAAATATATATGTTAAATTATAAAATTATTTAATAATAATTAATTAAAACAAGTATTTACATTTATTATTTGAATTATTTAAGGTATAAAATATTTAATTTATTATTATTATTATTATAATTATTATTTTATCTTCTTCTGTTATGCACAATTCATCGATTCATGTAATTTCCAAATTTAAAAAGAGGTCTTTTTATATACTTGCTCTACTTTTAAAATTACTTTCCTTTTTGGCTGACATCACAAATCTCTTTCTATTCTATAAAATCACTCTATCCAACACTTTATCTCGTTGAAAATCTTGTTTCACTGCAAAAGTTTCATATTTGAGAAGTGAATTGTGCTGCGAGTTTCACACCGCTGCACGGCTCAGAACGAGGTCAATACACTCTTGACACAATATAAAGTTGAGGACTGTTTGGCGTAAAACAGATCTTTGTGTGTGCAACTGTGCAACGTGCATGTGCGCGCAAACACACACTTCAGTTTTTGAGGAGGAGGAAACTGTGAGGCATCTGGTAAAAGCATCTCTTTGGGGGTCAATGTCCCTGTCATCCCCCAGAGAACAATGTTTTCTCTGCCACACTCAGTGTGTGTGTGTGTGTGTGTGACGTTAGATGGGGGAGGTGACTGCATGCTCTGGATTTTTTGTCCTGGACATTTTTTTTTTAATGTTTATTCAAAATGAGTACATTCCTCCCAGTGTTTGACATCAGCCTCCCTGCTTTTTAAAATGCTGGAAAAAGTGGCGACATGCACCATCTGTATGTGTGTGTGCTGGAGTGGATACAGCAGTGGCACCAACTGTCAGTTGACACCTCCCCAAACGGGACACAAGGCCACAAGGGTACAAGGCCGCAAGGGCTCAGTCCTTTTCCCAAGCCTCAGGGCCCCTCGGGGAGCTCGAGTGGGATCGGACCGGGTCGGGTTTGATGGGATTTGCTGATGTTTGTTGCTGGAGACACTCACTAAAAGCCTCCAGCTTCGCCTGAGTATGTTGCACCATCATAAACATTGTCAACTGGAAAGAAACGACCTCTTGAACTTTTCCTCGGAGGTGATGCATGTGAGGGCCGAGCGCTGTGAACACTCTGATGTTCGGTGTTTTATTTAATCCGACGGCCCCGTGTGTTTAGAGGGTTTTTAGGAGGCTGAAACATGCCAGCAGAATCCAGAGATGCCGTTTCTCGGTTGTTTCTTTAGTCATGGGCGAGGCACAGTTTAGTCAAGACTAAACCAGCGAACGAGCCTGTGTGAGACGGTAACCTCAAAACACACTCTTGAACTGTCATCCAAGCCACCGCATGCAGAAACCGTTGGACTGCGACAGCTGTTAGTCAGACTGAAACCTCGTCTGGAGCCGTTACTCTGACTTCTTACCTGATACTTTCATCTAAAGTCATCAGACATGCATGAAAACAGTTGGAATAATGCAAACTTTGTTTTTTTTTTTAAAGAAAGGGTTGTTACTTTAATACACTTTGTGTTGGACCATTAAGCGTGTATTTAAATACATGACGTACAATAGTAATCAGAACTTACATTAAAGCATGTTTTAGTTTCCCAGTCATTACATTTGTATATTTTAACCATTTTTCAAAGTAGTTTTGACAAAGTACCGACTTCGATATCAAGTCCGTACTGAAATTTAAAAAAATGCGTTGATACCAGCTCTAGCATTTTGAGCGCTGTTGAGCGTATTCTTAAACACCTCTGATTGGTCATTGTGTTCACGTGTTCATGTCTGTGATTGGCTACAATGATCAACGCTTCACCGAGCGCTTACACAGATTCACTTGGGAGCGTTTGAAAGCAAGCATCTATCAGATAGACGGAAACGACTAGGGGTGTAACAATACCCTCATGTCACTATTCGATACATATGACGACGATACTGAACTCACGATATGATATTATTGCGAAAATGCTAAATTTGGTTTTACATTGTGTGTGTAAATTAATAGTCTTGGACTTGGAGCTGAAACCCAAAGCTCAGGACAATAGAGACACCAGAATAACAATATTCATGATTCTGAAACTGAAAATACACAATTATTTTAGAGTAACAGGATCCACAAATATTCCCCAATTGCATGATTATACATTATATTCAACATTATATAGTAGTTTAATGCAGTACTGACACGAAAACTCTGTAAACTTGTAAATTTCTTCTCACACATAAATTGTGGGTGAACAATTGGATACATATTGATAATTTTTTTTTATTGCAATATATTGTGACACGATATATTGTTACACTAGCCTAGAAATCTAGACGCACCCTAGCGGCAGCAAAATGTATTTTGCAGCCAGTGTGGTCTAGCAACTCTCCGTTGACTTTCAGAGCTGGAAAAACCTAAATTGGGTCAGGCCAATCACATCGCGTATAGAGTAGGCGGGGCGGGTTTAACATAATGACGACAGAGTTGCGATGGTTCCCTGCTACTTGAAAACAAAGAATGGCGGCTGCTGCTGGCGAACAGTCTTTCGAAACGGCTTTGGCCGCGACTCTGGAGGACTTGGAGTTAAACTTTTCTTTGAGAAAAGAGCAAAGAACGGCACTTAAGTCATTCTTAAAAAAGGAAGATGTGTTCGTAGTTTTGCTGGCCAGATTCAAAAGTAGATATCAAAAAGTCTAAAGTCTATCAACTAACGTTCGCTCCGCTGTTGGGAAAACGCTCTGGTTGGTTGAAGCGCTGTCCTATTGCGTGCAGAGGGGATTTGAAAGACAGCCGTTTATCCCGCCCCTCGGATTGAGCCGTGTCTATGGTGAGTTGCCAGACCTAACATCTTGATCTTGCTATTGTTACACCCCTATCAAAAACGTTGATTTACAACATGTTTTTGATGAATTGATAAAGAAATCCTGTAAGAAATCCATACGAGTCGAACGGTTTAATCCAAGACGCGATTATGAGTTTGTAACAACATGAGGTTGAGTAAATGATGACAGAATTTTCATTGGTAGGGGTGAACTCTCCCTTTAAATATATAATTTTAAAGTATATTATAAGCACTCTGTTTAAAAGAGTATCCTTCTTTTTCACAAGGAAAATCAGTTTGTTATTTTAATACCCTTTTTCTTGGCCTCGCCACACTAAACCGCATTTGATAACTAGATTAAACTCCAGCAGCATCAGTGATTTGGCTTCCAGTTGCTTTTCACCCATCATTTACTAGAATTGCTAAGCATTTTGCAACTTTTTGACGCTCTCACTGCTGTCCTCTCCCATAGAGAACGAATGTCTCCACTTCTTCCACGCTGTGGTCATGCACGGTTATAACCTAATCGGTGCCTGACGTTATGATGTTAAGCGTTACCTCAAAGCTGACAGGCTGTTGTTGGCCTTTTCATTCCGTAGGTATGTCTGTTTTTCCATAATTTTCACGACAGCAAATATATAGCAAGACGTGACCAAATGATGTAATTTCCAATAAGAAAACTGACTACAATTATTTTGACTACATGACTTGGCTTTCCGGACGTCATTTTTTCCTCTGTCATTGTTTTGTACGATCCAATCACATGCACCGACTTATGTTTAATGAATCAGTGCCATATTGTTGCATACAAGGTGAAATTTATTGCATGATTGTTGTAACAGCAGTCCGGCCTCTGGTCTCCAGGTGTGCCGTATAACACACATAGACACGCGCAGACGCCCACATGTGTTCAGTGAGCTTCAGCGCTGCTGTACTTGTCCTGAATCTGCAGGCTTTCAGCGCAGGTGCAGGCAGTTACACCAGACACCAGCTCTAAACGGCTTTTGTGCACTGCACATATGGGTCCTGTATGTGGAGGGAGAAAACTTGCTGTTGCACCTCAAGTCCATCAAGAAGGGATTGTTTTTCTGTACTATATGGTGCTTTAGTAGACTTTATTTAGCATGCAAGCAACCATGTAACACAGTAGAGTAGACAACTTGCTCTGTTCAGACCAGATGTGAATGATGCTTGTCAGAGAACACACAGTGTGCTTCCAAAGATAAGATATGCAACCATTATGCAATAACACTTTATTTTGATAGTCCACTTTAGACATTCTACTGACTATAAGTAACTTTGCAACCTAATGTAAACTATCAGTCATTAGAGTATTTGTAGACTGTATGCTTAATATCTGCTAACACTTTATTTTGATGCTCCTCAACAGACATTTTACTGACTATAAGTAACTTTGCAACTACATGTCAACTTATTCTACTAACTCAAACCCTAATTTGATGTCACATTTAAAGTTAATATTTAAATGTAGTAATTCAGCTACATCTATGCAAATATGTGCTTGCAAAAGTATTTAAATACATGGCCTTGACATACAAGTTTCAATAGAAATGACATTACAGTATATGTTTGTTTCCCATTAATACTTGTCAGTAAATTCAGCAGAACACTTTAGCCATATTTCAAGGACAATAGAAATAATTATGAAATTACATATAAAGATGTACTGAAGTGCTGAGCAGAGCTTAACCTAAGACCTTAAATGTGTCTCATAAAATGAATTTTATTTCATATTAGGAAAGAAACAAAGAAAAAGTATTTTATTAAAAAAAAAAAAAAAAAGCTAAGCTAGTACGCTGAACAGTTAGCTTGCAACTAAAAAAATCTATTTCACACCCGATAGCTTCGGACTGAACTCAGAACGACTGCGTTTGTTTTACAACCACTTCTCTAATTCAGACTTTGTTGATCAAATTACACTGACATATAGAAAGACCTCTGACACAAATGTACACACATATAAATATACTTTCTCTCAGATCCATCCATTAAAACCACACAAGCACATCAGTGTGTGTGTGTGTGTGTGTGTGTGTGTGAGAGATAGAGAGAGACATTTGGCCACACTGACAGCTGTGTTGTGCAGCTCTGGCACCTCTGGCTTACATTGTATATGATTTGACAACTGGACATTTGAATTTAGGAAAACACTGCAGAACTGAGATTGAGAAGTGTGTGTGTGTGTGTGTGTGTGTGTGTGTGTGTGTGTGTGTGTGTGTGTGTGTGTGTGTGTGTGTGTGTGTGTGTGTGTGGGTGTGTTTGTGTTTCTACACGCATTGATGATGTTGTGTGGAAGCACCTTTCAGTGTGTGTGTGTGCGCTGAGCCAGTATCTCTGTATATAGATGTGTGTGTTTGGAGGAGAGAGCTGTCTCTGATGAGGGGCACGTCCTCGTGGGCCAAGGCCCATTTCTTCTGGGTTAAAATAAACAGACGACTGGCGGGGGTCTGGGGGTTATGGGAAAGGAGGAAACCGTGATGCTAATCAGTCCTACACACACTTCCCCCAACTGTAAAACAAAACAAGAGAGACAGAGAGAGAGAGAGATAGTTTAGCTATAAGTGCGCATGAGCGAAAGTTTAGGACTAAAGCTCCGCTTAGCAAGGCCAAGTGTTGAAACCAACAGAGAACCAGTTCCTCTCCAAATCATTTTATTTCTTCATTATGATTTTCGCAAAGCCGATCCATGTAACATGATGTTACAAAATCAAATGTTTAGGCAACAGTTACACAAGCAGAACATTCAGATTTGCATAACTAAAGGGACAGTTCAGACAAAAATGAACATTTCGTCATAGACTCACCTTCGAGTTGTGTTATCTGTGGAGGATCAAGGATTGTAATGTTAAGTTTTAGCGTGTTTTCTATACAGACAAAGTCGATGGATATTTATTTATGTCTTTAAAATGTAAAAAGCACCATAAGTACCACATTACTTCAATGAGGAACAGAGAAAATCTAATTTTGTGGTTGTATTGTTGGCCAGGTGCTAGAATTGAGTTCAATCTGCTTTCATTGTATGGGATGAAACAGATCATGCATACTGTGTAGATCTTATGCTTGGCAAGTGAGAGAAAGTCATACAGATGTGGAATAACACAAGGGTGATTTAATGAATACAGTGTTTTAAAGGCACACGGCCTGTGTATCACTGCATTCCTGCAGTATATGATGGATTCAATAAGACAGCCGACTTCTGACCTCTCAGATCAATGGACTGAGGAGCGGCAGCACTGTGGCCTGCTGTCAGTCGAGTGTGTGTGTGTGTGTGTGTGTGTGTGTGTGTGTGTGTGTGTGTGTGTGGCAGACTGGGGGGCAGAGACGTCTAGAGAGGGGAGGAGGAGACGGGGCGAGATGGAGGGATGTAATTTAATTTGCCACACAATGGGGTGAATAGCAGACACGTGGTGGAGCTAATGGAGGAGAGAGATGTCCTTTTTAGCAGTGCTAATTGATAAGAAAGAGCTTAGCCTTTGTTCAACCAGTTCCCCATCGGTAAAACGCCCCTCTGCTTTCCAGGGTCCTCATTAACTGTTCACCACACACACACACACACACACACACACACACACACACACACACACACACACACACACACACACACACACACACACACGTTTTATATTTATATGTGTGTGTGTAGAAGTGTGAATGCCACATTGTTTAATGATCAGTATCACTGTGAGAAAGTCCCAAATGTTGCTTTTATATTGCAGCATTACAGTAAATACCACCGGGTGAACCGTGTCAGCTATTTAGTTTAAACTAAACATTAATTTAATAATGATTAATTTAATTTAATTATTTATGTTTATGGACTATGAATTTAGTTTTGTTATTTATTTTATAAATTCTAAAATAAATTAAATTATAAAAAAATATATTATAATTTAGTGTTTACTTTTAATTCATATCGAGAAAATTCACTGAAAAAAAATTGTGTAGAAACGAATAAAACGTCAAGTAACATCGAATAAAACGTGAAATTTCGAGGTAGAAAAACTTCAAACAAACACACTTCAATAATTTCTGTGTTATTTACAAGTTCAAAAAATCTTTTTTTTTTTTCTTTACAGTGTGGTATAGAATTTGAACAATTAAAATTTGTTGGTTCTTTGCCATAAACAAATTACAATATGTGAACTGTTTTTACTTTAGTGCCATTTGCTAGAAAGCTCCAAATATAATCAAGCCAGTGCCTCTCGTTTTTAAGGTATTTAATGCACTAGTTATTTTTTATTTTCTTTACATTTTGTATTTTCCAAAAAAAAAAAAAAACCCCAAAAAACCATAGTGCTATGACAGATACAAATTATTCCTAGCATAAAGGTTATTTCATGTCATGCATAAACTGTCCCTGTTAACATCTATGGCTTGTTTGTTTCATTATTCTGATGTTGTGCCGCTCAACTCTCACCCGGCCTGATCTGATGCCTCATAACTGTCGAAACCATGACAACAGCACAGTGGAGATCAGAGAAGCTGTGTCTTCCACCAGAGAGTGTGAAGCTTCATGATTGAAGCTTAATGAAGTCCTTAACACAGCCTGACTCTCTCCTCAGGGTAAATTCCCATACAACTATGAAGAGTTGTGAGGCAAAGCACATGCTTCCAGTAAGTGTGACGGGCCAGAAAGAGTTTTTCCTTCGCTGTATCCTGGAGACTGCTTGTTTTGGGGAGTCAACAACTTAAGATGTCTCTTGCGATCCAAGTTGGAGAATGAATGAATTTCAATTTTATGAATCAAAACCAAAACTCCCTCGTGTTCAAGCAGAATGTCTTATAATTCCAGAAGCTTTGGCTACCTACATTGTAAAGAGTGAGAAGCTGTGTTAAAGAGAATTTGTACCTAATTTAACAGATAACAAATATTTCTTTGTTGCTAAATTAATGTATTTAGGTTGAATCCGGGTTTTTTTTTTTTTTACTAAAACCAGTTAATTTACCCTACGGTTCAGAACCAGTTGTTACCCGAGAACCTATTCTGGTCAGGACCGGTTGCTAAACAATGATTTTTGATTTAAAAGATTTTCCATCATATAATTCAGTGGCCAACTAGAAAGAAACATGGGAAAATGATTTCATGATGGCGAACATTAGGATATCTGACCGCTGAATTAAGCAATTGGCCACTGGACACTACAATTGAAACCTTCATGGATCAAATACACTACTGGCCAAAAGATTTGGAATAATTATGGTTTATGTTCACCAAGGCTTCTTTCAAAAAAACAAAAAACAAAAAAAAAAACTGAATTATTCCAAATTTAAGATTAAAAGAATAATGAAGATTATCTCATAATTTACTCTCGCTCAAGCCATATCACTTTCTTCTTTCAGGGAAACATAGTCAGAGTTATATTAAATAATAATCTGGCTCTGTCCAGCTTTGTAATGGCATTGAGTTTTGAAGCTCCAAAAAGCGCATCCATCCATCATAAAAGGGTTTCCCTTTATTTTGATGGTCCCTTTAACACATTCGAATGACTATAAGAAACGTTGCATCTACATGTCAACTAAATCTCATTAGAGTATTAGTAGACTGGTAGGGTTAGGGTTATAATAAGTTGACATGTAGTTACGTATTGTCAGAATAAAAAATAAACTCTTTATCAAAATAAAGAGTTAGCAGATATTAAGCAGATAATCTACTAATACTCTAATGACTGATAGTTGACATGTAGTTGCAAAGTTACTTATAGTCAGTAGAATGTCTAAAGTGGACTATCAAAATAAACAAAATACCCATATTTAAACTTTATAAACTATAAACTAAAAAACTTTATAAACTATAATTACTGGCTTCCGCTAATAGCCGTACTCACGTTCAACAGAGAGTCGAGTCCCGGCAGAAGGGTGACCTCTGACCCAACGTATGTCGCAACACCTCTTCTCTTATATCGAAGTCCTCCGTCATTTTTCCTCTTTGAAACTTCTAATTCGTGAACAGCGTTTTGTTTTGCTCTAGTTTCTGAGCTTCTGCTTTTATCAATTCTCATCTAAGCTGACGCTACACCTACGTCATACATCTACGCCTGTTGTCGGAAGCCAGTGTTCCTTTAAAGGGATACTTCACCTCTGGAAAGATGAATGTGTATTTAAAATTGGTCATTTATGTAGAAGAAATTTGAAGAATTTTTTTAATTTGGAGCTTTCTAGACTGAGAAAAGCCAGAAAATGTATTTTTGGCTTATGTGGATGAAAGACAACAACTCCCAGAATGCACTTGCTTCGCTGCCCTAGGAGGCCACACCCAAGCCACGCCTACCAGTAAGAGAGCGCAGTTGAAAACAACAAGGTTAGGCTACCAGTGAGTCTCCGTGACGAATCTGCCTGGGATTTCGAGATCGCCCAAAATGTCCGGGATTCGGCTTTTGCGTTCTACAGTCGCCATTCATTATGTTTACTGTGGCGAGCAGGACGAGGCTGACGGCCGCGGGAGAACGGCGCCAGGCCGGTGGCGTGATTACTGAGACGCACCGGTCTCGTATCTCTCACGGAGGAGCGGGAATTTTCTTAGCAATGTTAAAACGCACATCAACCGATCACTTGTTTAGCGTTCATGTAAACACTACATTCAGATTCACCAATCGGAATGAATTCAGTTAGATTGAAACAAGAGGTGTGCATGTAAACACTGAATGGCGACCGCAGAAAGCAAAAGCTGAATCCCGGACATTTTGAACGATCTCGCCCGCCGGACAAGTCCGAGAAAAGGAGGATGGTAACCCCTATACTCAGCTTTCTCTACAGAACAAGAGCCTGCAAGCTTAGCTTCCAAAGAAAGACGGCTGACTGTGTGTACATTATGTGAGTGAGATCTCTCTATGGGCGGGTTGAACAAATGCGGAACAGCCCCTCCTACTGGCTGTAGTCTTTAGCCTCTGACCAGAAAATCCTCCGATGACGCAAAATGACGATTTTTGCGTCATCTGAGGATTTTTTCCAGACAAAAATACATAAATCTCTCCTCTCAGGGGGATATGAGGGTGGAAAGCACGGTAATTCGAAAATACTACAGGTTTTCTACTAATACAAAGCTTAATGCTAAATCCTGAAGTATCCCTTTAATAGATTTAAAAACAGCCATGGCATCCAATCAGAAGTGATACAACAGAATCAAAAGAGATGATTAAACTGGTATCAAAATAGCAGTGACAGACTGCAGGCCGGGAGTATAAGAAGAAAAAAGGCCACTCAGCAACCTCTGGCTCTGATATTAGTCAGCAACCCCATTAGTCTTAATGGCCGCCTCTGGGCGCAAGGGAGCCTGGTCTATCCTTTTAAAACTACATGCAAGGAGCTCATTAAGACTTAAAACAAAGCGGGTAGTAAGAGGGGGTCGAGCGGACGAGTGAATGAGTGAGTGACAGAAGGGGGGGACGTGAGAGATCCCTCCTTCCATTAAGATCCCTTCCCCCTTCCAGCTCTCATTGACGGGTTCTTGCGACCACAGAAGCCCCATAAAGGCTCAGCCATTTCCATAATCGCTCATATCTGTCGGATGAAACACTATCCAGACGGCTTAATGGACACTCTGTAGAATCCCTGTTTCAAAATCCATACCTAATCAATAACGCTGGCTCCCCGGCCTCTCAGCAGCACTTGCAGATGTGCACCGTCGTACTCGCAGCCTAGTATTGACCTGGCTAATAGGGTTATTCTGAATACAGAGACCTGAGCTGGTCGCATTTCTTACATCAGGTTTCCATCGCTGAAGCTCTTTGTGGAAAATACGGTAGGTCAGAATTAGTTTTACGGAAACGCAACAATCGGCGATGACGTGGCTAAGTGTTCTAGGCAGCCGTTCCCACAGTTGTCAAAACCTTTGGGCTCCACTTAGGAAACGAGCGGATCAGCACATGAAAATTGCTAAGGCAATCTGTTACCATGGCAACTAATTAAGTTAAAACAGTCACAGGCCCTCATCCCTCCACCTCCATTCACCTCCTTTTAGAAACGAGTCAATCTTTCCTCAAATCCATAAGTAGGGTGATTTGATTAATTCAATTGAATTTCAGCTGTTCACAACGTGAATCAAAACCAACCGTATATACACTCATTGAGATTTGAGCACTGTTTTAAAGGGACACTTCATCCATTTGTATTAAGCTTTGTATCGTTAGAAACCCAGTCATAGATGGGAGAAATACCGATTTCAGTGTTGCAGTTCCTGCTTATAATGATGTAAAAACCGTCATTTTGCGTCATTCTAAGCAGGAAGTCCCACATCTTTGTAAAGGGGGTGGGACTACAAACACTCGTTCCTCATTTTTACAGGGGGTGGGACGCACTCACACTACAGACCTATTACAGATCAGTGGGTGGGACTTCACTTGCAGAAACTAAAAGCAATATCCTCCATCTTGTTTGGAAGCTAAGCTAACAGGCGCTGTGGAGCCAGATGTGAAGTTACGACAATGGCGGAAGGTAATCAATATGACATGGAAGAAGAGGATTTCGAAAGTCTGATGCTCGAATCAGATGTTCGTGGCTACCTTTACGAGCTGCAGTATAGCGAAGAGCAGCTGGGGCTGATGGAGGAACAGGAGGCGGAGGCAGAAGACCTGCCTGTCGCGGACGAGGAGCCCGGACTGGCTCGAGCTGGGGCGGACTGGTGGTGTCTGTGCTCTCACTGTGGCCTATGGACACAGAGATAGAGTCCGACTGCTGCAAAGAATTTCAACGATGCCAATTTCTCCTGGACGGAATCTCTGAATCAGACGAGGACACGGACGTTTGTGTTGTGAAAATTAGTGGGAGTGGCTTGCGGAGCTGTGCAATGTGGTACATTGTGGGAGTTGTTGTCTTCCATACAAATGCGCCCTAAAGTTACTTTCTGTCTTTCCTCGGTCAAGAAGGCACAAAATTTGAAATTTATGTTACATTTCGACTTCATATATGACCCACTTTCAATAAAGATTAATGTTCCCATGGGTGAAATGCTCCTTTAGAGAGCGGCAGTTATGCTTTTCTTGTGTAGGACAGGTGTTTGTGCATGTAAACGATTAGCAAAGTTACACCAAGTCCATGCCAAAGAGTTAATTTCTCCAACAGAAAACATTTGCCTGAAATGTCTCATTTGTAGGCCTGACATTATTTCCATGACTTATACGTCACCATGTTGTACATTTGCCTACTAGCTGCTTTGACCTGCCCAAAAGGAACAGTTGGGTAGATTTCGCTATTTTAAGGAGATGCTGTTTTATCATTGCAAGGGCAGCAAAAGATGGTATGAACTTCCAATACCAATGCCATAGTTATACACCGTAGATATAATAGTTCACAGCTGTTCATAAAGCATTGGGAGCTGAAATGCACTGGCTATGGGAAGGGGCATTACACAGACTGGACCAGCTTACCAATCAGAGCAGACTGGACCAGCTAACCAATCAGAGCAGACTGGACCAGCTGACCAATCACAACAGACTGGACCAGCTGACCAATCAGAGCAGACTGGATCAGCTTATCAATCACAGCAGACTTAACCATCTGACCAATCAGAGGAGACTGGACCAGTTAACCAATCAGAGCAGACTGGACCAGCTGACTAATCACAACAGACTGGACCAGCTGACAAATTAGAGCAGACTGGACCAGCTGACCAATCAGAGCATATATATATATATATATATATTTATTTATTTGTAAGGTTTTTATTAGAAATGTAGGCCTCCAAAAGTTGTCAACGATTCAAATCCCTCTCTGTGGGTGTGGCGAGAAGATCCTCTGTAAAAATCCTGGCTTGGATTTTTACTGATCTAGTCAAGGTGGGCAGGAAATACGCTGAGGTGTTTATGAGGGCAGGGTCGAAGTTATGAGAGCACTCGTTACTTTCAGATCATTTGCAGACTATTAGCCAGACGGGAGACATATCTTTTTATCCTCTTTAGTTCCTTGCATGATTCCCGCGCTCCGGTGAGAGTTCAACTGAGCATAGCATCAGCCATTCACAATGACAAATGAGATACTAAAACACGAGCCAGCGCGGAATACACTGTTTATCAGTGTTTTTAAATAGACTGAATAGTTTTCTTGTCCTTGGCAGCTTTTCCTTGAGAGAGTGAGGTGTGTCGCAGTCATCATTTGGAGGTCAGCTTGTCTTGGCTTTTAAAGAACAGCACATGCAAGTACATGGACGTTTGTGAACTATTATGGTGATATGACACTTTCAGCGGTAGATTGCATCAGTGGAGTTAGGCAACTGTTTTCATTAAGATGAAGAAATTGCTCAAGACTATTCACACAGAAAATGGACAATATGTGATCTCCGTTTCTTTGTGAAACTGCTCTCTTTGTCAATATCAGCTTCTCTGTGTGTAGCAGTAAGTGAAATTAACAAATGGGAAGTTCCCAGTACTATTTAAGTGGCCATTGTGCCCAATAAATGAGCAAACTCGATTCCAGGTCAGATGTAATCACAGCTTTGTGATCCCTGATGACTGTACACAAATGCAACACACCGTCTCATTGGTGGAGCTTCACTTAGTGCAAAAAGAAAGGGGGGTGATGCAAAAGCCACATTTGAATATGAAAAGGGTGTTTACACAGATGTTTTTTCATGCACAGTGGTGGCATAACCGTACAGTATTTACAGTTATGCCTATTTACTATGTCCTATTTACACATGACTCACAATCCTGGAAAACCATGTATCAGAAGCTGAGTGCTGAGTCTTGTGCACAGCCAATAGAAAACAAGATGTGTGCTGATTGTAATGACTGGTAAATGTTCACCTTGCTCTTAAAGATGCAGAGCTAGAAAAAGAGTAGACAGTGCTGGCAAAGACTGAAAAGCAGGAATTCATAATTGTCTACTTTATGACCATCTTTATAATTGGTTTTACTTACTAAATATATTATATTCTTTTTTTTTCTTCATTCAGTATGACTGTGTGCATTTGTGTGTGATTGTTTTTATTATTATAAAATTATACATAGCCTTAAAAATATTAAAGACTTCTTGTTCATGAAGTGGAATCCTTCCGATAGATGATACTGCTCACTGATTCAAAATATAATATAAAAATATTGTATTAATAAACGTTAATTATTAAAAAAATAAAAATAAAAATAAAAAATACAAAGTTAATTTTATTGGATTTCCGCTACAAATTGATACATATTAAGGCCAGTTATTATTGATGCTGAACTGTGAGCATTGAGCTCAGAGCTGATTAGTCTGTTTGGTGAACGTTTTGAGATGACGAGCAGCTTCGACGCTTCCAGTGCCGTGGCGTCGCGTGCGTCCCGTGCGTCGTCCCGTGCGTCGCGTCCAGGGAGAGACAGCAGAGAGTGAAGTGTAATTGAATTGAATTGAATCAGCGAGTAACACCGCCCCCTTTACGCGGGGATCAGCCTCTTCCGTGCCGCACACAGAACCGCCCTGACCGGGGTAACTAACAGAGGAGAAGGAGGGAATGAAAGACTGATTGAGATAGAGCGGAGAAAGAAAGAGAGAGGGAGGAAGAGAGACACTTCAATACTTCAGAGGTCGGATCTTGTTAAGGGAAAACCTGTGTTATTTCTAAGATACTCCCGGCACATAGACGGACTTTGGAGGAGACGTTTGGGACTAAAAACATACAAACAGACTTTGTACACTGAATGCGTGACCATGACGGCAGCTGTCGATATTAAGCCGTTAACTATAATAAAATCTGAAAAAGTAGACGGTAAGTAGCCTACGCTTTCTCATTGTTATCGTTTTGATTTTGCATTGCAAAACGCGTCTTCGTCACTTGTCCAGTCAGTTATGAATAACTTTTGTGCATGATGTCTTGCCTTTGTGAAATGCATTGGAATCGAGATACAGATTTGATGTCAAACAGAACATTTCCGAAACTCGTTGCAACATAAAATGTGTTTGATCAGCTAGTGATAGACAGGTATCACAGCCTGCGTGTGGCGCTCCAGATGTGCCAGTCATTGATTTAGTGCTATACAAATAGTCTTTATTATGTGATATTGTACTATTAATCAATTTATCGCAGATTTGTACCCAGATAAGTGAGCACATGTAGTTTACTCATTGGAAAGCCTAATTTCAACAAAGTCAGTGAATATATGTTTTATATGTGGTCACAATTATAACCGGTGGGGGGAAAATGCTGAATAAGACCCAATAAAAAGTTGCATAGAATAGGCAAGTACTGTCAGGCAGTTGTGGGTAAAAAGTATTGATGATGCAATAATGATTTTTTTTTTTTTTTTTTTTTTTTTTTTTAATATTTAATGTAATAATAGTTTTAATTTTTTTTTTTTTTTTTTTTTCAATTTTATTATGTGAATCAATTAGTTATTAATTCAGAATGGTGTTTTTACCCCCACTGGCCACATATGTCACCACTGATCATGAGGCAGCAATTATAGATTATTCATACACTTTTAAAATGTTCTAGTAATCATATATGTTAAATAATATGTGTATTATAACATGCTTTACATGATGCCTCCTTTTATGGATCTTTCTGATTGCAATTAACAGCTCTGGTCATGTGACTACTTACACCAGTCTTGTAAACATGCAGTTATATGAAGTTTAGTCAATCTTCACTTTTATAGTTGACAACTTTGTAAATGTTACACATGTTATCAGCGGGATTCAAAACTGTGGTGTTGTATTAGGATATTCAGAACATATTTTTGTCTTTTTATTGTCATTTTTGTCTGAATATTGTCATATTGATTATGTTAAAAACTGGACTCTTTTATTGCTACGTTGCAATAATGAGAGCAACATTCATTTAGCAAATACTGTACATGAAGAGTCTGACACCAGTCTGATGTTGACTGCCACACATGGCCTCTCATGACATGACACACTTTACCGCTTCACATAGTCGTGTTTCATTTCATGCATGTCCAGCAGGCTTGAATTTTAACTACAAGAGTCATTAATTTTATGTCGAACTGGCTTTCAGAATATTGCATCATCTAATGTGTGTGTGCATTTAGTGTAAGTTCATTATTTGGTCATTGGCTGAGCCCTGGGCTTTCTTCTCTTTTTATGCAGATAATATGGGGATCCTTGTTACTTAGTGATTAAAGTTACTTAGTCTTTCTTTCTTTCTTTCTTTCTTTCTTTCTTTCTTTCTTTCTTTCTTTCTTTCTTTCTTTCTTTCTTTCTTTCTTTCTTTCTTTCTTTCTTTCTTTCTTTCTTTCTTTCTTTCTTTCTTTCTTTGTGTTTTGATGCCTGTGTGCTTGTGCAATCTCATGCATGCTTGTCATGGCAGGGAAATTCCCTCTTGGCTAAAGAGTGGTCAGTGTCAACTGAATGAAGTTTGTCATGATGCTGCTTCACTGTCCATTCATACCACATCCATTAACCCCCACCGCTGCTGACCCAGCCTGCCTCAGGAGGGGCCGCATGCCTGACCAGGGCGAACGGAGGGAGGGATGGAGAGAGAGAGAGAGAGGGAGGGAGGGAAGATGCCATGCTGGTTAAGTAGTCAGCAGTCTCACACTCCCCCTCTGTACTCCTGAGGACTGAAATAAAGTGACGAGTATGCAAGTGGGATGTTAGTGTTAGCACATGCCTTGGCCCAATGTACTTGTACTCTTTAAGAATATGACCCTCTTCCTTGGCCCGGAAGGGCAGGGTGAGTTCAGTGGCCGCTAGTTTCCCTATGTTAAAATGCTGACTGGCTTCGACCACAGCTGATGGCTATACACGCATAATTCTGACTCCCTAACTCTTACACAGACTCACACATCACCAGCTGTTAATACATCATGGAAAAAAAGGCATTCACCTTTGCATGTCAGAACGAAAGCTAAAACATAATGACTTTAGTGTGATGTGCAAGATGTGGTATGAATCATTACCACACTTGCATATTCTCACATGCACACGGACTGGCTCTCTTTTCACACTTAGTCGCAGAGTTTACATTTACAAATGCACTGGCACATGAACATGTGCAAACACTCACCAACACAAAAGCACAAGCTTTCTCCTTGCATGGAAAAACAGTTGCGTGCTGTTAAAAAAAGTGCTGATACTTGCAGCGGGGGTTGCCAAAATATCGTGCTATCTTGCAAAACAATTTCTCAAGACAAGCTCCCCCGAGTTCAGTCAACCGTGAGTGTTCAGGCCAGGGTGAACCCAGCTCACTGGCAAAGACCGTAAAATCCACGCAAGACATGTTTACTGCTTGTCTGCTACTTTAGTCTTCTGGAAAAATGGATATGTGCACCTTGTGGGTCCCATGTTCTGCAAAAAGTGCCTGTATGAGTGTAAAGCTCTGACAGACTGGCACAGATGATAGTTTCTAACGTGGACGCGTCAATAATGCGGAGAGGCCGTAGACATTAAGCACCTGATCCCGGATTGTATTGAGTCTTAAATCAAGACAAGCAAGCTGTGTCTTGAAGACAACGGCTAGTACAAAAACAAGCCCGCCTTCCCCCGCCCCCATTTGCTTTTTGACTCTGTTTATACAAAAGTGATGAATGGTTGAATTCAATCAAGAGTCACACAAAAGTTGTTTAGAGTTCAGTCAAGATTATCTGATTTACCCCGGAGACATGTAGTGCATGAAGAGACAATAGGACCTACACAAGAGCAGGACAGCCTCGATAAACACACTTACATTCATTAATTGAATTGCTAAAATAAGACTGCATATATGGAGTTAGCACAAAACGATCTCCAAGTACCCACAGCGAGTCTGGAAGCAAAAGTGTTTACGTTAAAAAATTGACCGTGCCAGCTCAAGTCATTCACAGGTATGAATCATGTGTTGTGGAGCAGCACAGATGTTAGAACGGCCTTATGGCCAAAGATACACCCATGTAACGTCTGCTACTAAAATGGCTAATGCTGTTCCAACCCAGCCAGTTTTGCTGTTCCAGAAGTCTTCAGCATCTTCTGAGAGCTCTGCTTTGAAAGGGGCGTAGTCAAAATGCTTGATAATTGGGTCACTCCTTTCATCTTTGCCCAAAGACTACTTAGCACAGTGAAATGAGTCAGCAACAACACGAGAGAGCCAGGGGTCACCTCCCACTCATTTCGTCCTAGAGAAATAGGCCTTGATGAGGATATTTCGTCTTCCCTTTCTCCTTCTTTCTCACTCTTGCCCCGTGTCCGTCTCAAGGTTCAGTGAGTGACAGGAATGTCTGAGGATTGGGTGGGTTGCCTATTGCCCACTTTTATCTGATTAAGACACTGCACTCTCTCTCATCCCAAACCCCTGCTAGGCCCCGCTCACACACCCTTGCTTTAGATACCAACACACTGGGCACTAGTGCAAAAGAACTATTAGGTGTGTGAAGAGATGATAATTCAATTAGGTAGTCATATTTGCAACCTTTCGAGATAATGTTTTTGAGTATGAATTAGATTCCCAAGTTACATAACAGATATGTTTCTTTTGCCAGGCCTAAGCATGCCTTGCTTACCTGACAGCTGTGCAAATACAGACCTAGGCAATCAAGGTTAGTCTGATGTGGGTCTCTGGATGTGGGCCAAACAAATGACTCAGCCTGAACGCAATTTTTATAGTTTGTGTACGAGTCACTTCAGAAAGAATTTACTAACGTGAAGTGTAGGGCATGCAAAAGCTTTAAGAGGTGACTGGGTTAATATTTGAAACTCAGAATTGATTAATCAGACTCAAGCCTTGAGGCAAAGATGAAACACTGTTATATCAGAAAGTCTTTCCTACTGTTCATGAATGACTCCCCCTTCACAGAATGTCCACTGGTTTAATGACTCCCCTGTCAGAAATTCTTTCTGGTGAACACACATTTTTATTGTTCCCTTTAAAGTGTAGTCATCAAAGGGTGAAGGAAGGTCCTAGCCTTTATTCATTCAAGTTATTGGCACAAGGTAACAGCACAAACAAACTCTTTCCGAAACGTTACATGCGTCAGAATGACTGAGCGATACGTCAGAGCCGTTTTCGCTGTAGCATACTTGCGAAAACCGTCCTGACCCACTTCACTGTGTTTCAGTTTGAAGTCTTCCCAACAGTTATCTCTGGCCCTGCTTCTCTGAACTTCAAAAGACCAAAACAAAAGCAAAAGACACAGCATGTCCCAGAGCAGGGAAGAAATAACAACCACAGTGAATTTTTTTCCAACATTTTACAGCACCCATTTTCTCCCCTATGTTCCATGTCTCTCTCTTTTTTTTTTTTTTTTTTTTTTTTCTTTCTTGAATTTGTCTCTCTACCGTCTGTGGGCCACATGGGCTCTTGCCTCGTCTCCCTGGCCCCTGATGTGGCGTCTGCCTAGTGCTGTCTTCTCATCCCCGCCGCGTGCTACAGGCTAATTACTGAGTCACAGCCCCTGCCGAGCTGACTCCAGCACCCACCCCTCCTCCCATAAGACATTAGCCCTTCCCAGTCCCTCTGACGCTCTCTGGTGGGCTCCAGACCGCCTCCTGGGTGGTGGGAGGCCCTTGAGGTGAGTAAGCCAGCCGGACCGGTGCCTGTCTTTCCATGCCACTCTTGTTTTTTTGATGTGGCTGTTTTGCAGATGTCTACCGAGTACAACGGAGAGACACAGAGTGTGGCGTTGGGTCTGGTTTTGAGATCAGAGCGGCATCCCGACTGGTTCTGGCTACGTGTCTCACAGTTTAGGGAGGCAGAGGAAGACCTGTTCCCAGATTCAGCTCTCCCATCGGTGTATGCTCTTTCACCAAGTCACCTGTTTTAGGGCTCAGTAGTCAGAGCTGGTTTTGTAATTTTCCTACTTTTGTCCCACCTCTTTGAACACATTTCCTACCTTAGAGGCATATTGAAGGAACGCTTCTGGCTACCAGTCCGGTTACATATGGGATCTTAAGCTGTTCTCTGAGGTCCAGGTGTTTGGCTGTAGCTAGGTTTACAGTCTCTCTCAGTTTGCGAGTGCTACTTGATGTACAGCTGAATAGAAGGCACATGATCCTTGGCAGTCACAAGAGCCGCCACAGCTGGGACGCTTTCTCGTTCAACCTTCTCCCTGCTATCTACATATTTCTGACAGAGAGGCTCTGCTCGGGTGATTTAGGGATGAGGCAGTTAAAGGCGTTTTGTGTAGGTGTCTGGACCGGTTCCAAGAGGCAGTCATAATGAGGGCTAGTCTTTGACTTAGTTCACTTACACAAGTAGAACATGGTGGAATTCGACAACTCGCCCCTTTCTCATAAAACCACGTAGCAGGGTTAGTCTGATTTTTATTTTATTTTTTTTACTTCTGAGAGTGTGCAAATGGAACCTGTTTAAGACATATAACTATTTCTTACAGTTACAAACTGCTGAAACTTAATTGTCATGCCACTCTGCTTTTCACTGCTTCCGCTTGCTGACACATTTGATGTTGACATTTGTCACCATAGAGAATTTTACTGAAAAGATGCATCACTTTGATGATGCTTTAGCACACCGTTGTGTTCTGCAGTGTGCTGTGCATTTCAGAACATTGCATCTTCTTTTCCAGCCTTCCATTCATCTATTTTGGGCTTGTGAACTCTCTTCATTGTTGCAGCTGTGGTACTTTACTCTATGTACAGTTAATTGTGTAATTGGTCCATTTAGAACTGAACTCAAAGGCACATTGGTTTTTAGGTCACAAACACAGAACAAGCTCACAGAAAAATCCCATCCACATTAGCGATTGTAAAACAAGGCAGGAATGTGTGGTTCGATACATAAAAACAATGTGGTCTTTGGGGAATTCATTTACCGAGAATGCATCTGTTGGCCATTGGCTGGATCCACAATGGCAGACAACATTAGCCATTAGCTTGCTAATTGCATGCAGAACTTTCCTTCCTTCATTTCCCTGGTTCTGAAAGCTGCTTGCTCATAAACTTAGCTCAGGCATGACTGACTACTCGTATATGAATTCACTTTGATCAGAAATGCTTTTGGACTTATTTATATCCAGTGCTGGAAACATGTCTTTTTTTCCCCCCTCATGAAGTGCTGCAATTTCAGGTACACTTAGAGGACGTTATTGGAGGTTTCTAGGAAGAATGTCGCTGAAAGTAAACTGTTTGTCAAGATCATCATTTGTTTGTTCAGAAGTCTAAACAGTATGATTCACTGATCCATGTGCTCTCATGGTCTTTTCGAGGTGTTCACTCCTGCAATGCAGTTATGCTCTTTCATTTTGCATGCTGCACACTGCCTCCGCTTTACTCTGCAGTATGCATAGTAGCATTGCTATACGTATCTCTGTAATGCATCGCATGGCAGTTGCGGACAGTTCAAAAGCATGATTGCAGAAGGAAAAGAAGTTGATAAGAGCTAGGTTGTGGTAGTGCAAACGGTTATGGCTTGTCAGCAGCAGATCTATAGGTACCAGTAGTGGTATCTTTCAACCCTGCCAGACATAACAATTAATTGTTTAAAACAAGAACTTGTTGAAGAATGCCCATTTTAAAGTGGCTCCTGTCGGTCATTGTGATTTGAATGCTCACTGTGTGACCCACTGATGGTGATGTTGTGTATTTATATGTGTTTGTGAGTGGGTTAGACCATCTAGTGAACCCGGGGAACCCACTGGCTGGGTCTCTAAGAATAGCCACAGTGTTCCAGGGCGGGAAAGCCCCCGACTCGTGACCTCGACAGGGTGGACGGGCTCTGCGTGGCCTTTGGGAGCTCGATCGTGGGCCGCTGCTATTCCTGTCTCGGCCCGGCCCGGTCTGCATGCTTTCAGATGGAAATCTAAACAGTGGGCAGAACAAGCACTTCTCTCACTGGATCCCCCACCCTAGACCGTGCCTTGTTCAGCACAGACCTGCTGTGTGAATGGCCCTCCTTCATGCGGGCCAGGTTTAACAGTCTTGCTGTCTAACACTCTGTGAAAGATAATGCGAGAGATAAAGAACTGAGGGTGTTTTATGGCCCACCCTGACACCCTGCTGAGACACACATTTGTCAAAGGCCAGAACCTGACTTTTTGCGGGTTGAAATATTTTTTTTGTTCTACACCCACGAACAACCTTATTTTCAGACTGGACTTTGATGGCATATGCATTTCTGAATTGAACCAGAAAGAAAATAACATGTGGTGAGATATGCTAATTTGGCATACATGCACAAAGACACAAAGCACAAAAAACATTCAGAAGCTTTAATACCGCCCAGACTATTGAAGGACTCAAATGAGCTATTTGGCTTTTATTACACACCCACTCGCTGTCTCTCACACACTTAAGACAGACCCCGGACACACACACAAATGCGGACACACACATAAATGCAGACACATTCTTTGAAGTGTGTCTAATTTTAGAACGAACCATTAACACTGTCATCAATGTGTGATCTGTTAGGCTGAAGACTAGCCCTGGCTAGATGTGTGCAAGTCATTAAACCACTGAATGTACCATGGAAAACACTGAATGGACTTGATTGGCGGGACCCTGTGGTCATGCCAACAGTGATGTCATCCCTTTGGGGACTCCATTCATGTTGTCTTGGATGCTCTCACATTACAGATAAGTGAATCATCCGACCCCACCCCACCCAACTCCTTGAGACCACCAGGGCCTCATGACCATAATCACAATTTCACAGCCCTCTACTAATGCACAGATGAGACAGGCGGATTTGTACTCAACCCCACCACCCAATACACACCTGTACTTTTACTGTACGTTAAGAAGGTTTTCAGGCCCAAGATCTATTGGGCCTAATGTGGTTCAGTAGAAAGAATCACCATGGATTCATATTTACAGCTATTAGCGATGTTTAGTTACTCTCTATGGAAATTGATACAATCATCATTTCATTCATTGAACGTCACCTGCTGAGGTATGCATTTGCTTCTTGGAAAGATAGTGTTGGTTCCTCCAATAAAGTGCCATGTGATACCATGTGGAAAGCTGAATTGAAGATTATCACCATTTAAAGTAGTCAAGAAAGTTGCCAAAAAGTAAAACAAGTTTACTACATTTCAAGTATTTAAGTGAACAATATCTTTATATGAATGTAAGTCTTGAAATGGATAATAAATCGAACTAAAAAACAAATCCCAAAGCAATGTGATGAACATTTAATTAAATATTTGCCTTCAACAAAAAAGACACAGGGTTTAAAATGAATCTGTGATTCATTTATTTAATCAGTTAATTTTATATTTAATCAGTGAATCATGTATTGGCATGAACTATGAGAACTGGATGATTAGTAGATTGACTTCCAATACAAGTGGACAGAGCATGTTTGATTGTTGCCTCAGCATGATTGGTCAATGATAATTTGAGTTTGCAGAATACCCACAGAATATCTTCCAGCTCTCTGTGCATGCAGATGAGGTCTGTTGATGAAAAGCATGGAGATTAGAGTTTTTCTTTGAAAACAACTCACTATCCTTTTGTTTCAGGTGGCCTTGCAGATGCATGGTTTTTGCCAAGTGAATACTTTTTTTTTTTCAAATGATTTATACATTAACAGAAAAATAAACTCTTGATTTGATTTTCATAGCATGCTCAAACTTTATATTTTAATACACAGCTTGTAAGAGCTGTCACTTGGATTTTTGTCATCTAAACATATAACCATTTCAAAGCACTTTTTTATTGTTCACAAGGCACTTTGCATTTGTCAGTAATATAAAAACCTGTCATTCTTTAAGCTGCTGTGTCATATTTAGTTCAAGTAAAACATGTTTCCTTTACCAGGGTCTTTTTTGGCAGTTCTGGTCTTGTATCGCCTAATGTGAAAATGGGCCTCTTCTCTAGTGAATGAAGCCTCTGACGTCCAGATGGCTCTAATGTGCAATTAAACACTGTAAATGGAGACTGCAGCATCTCGCTCTAATCCAATCACACAAGAGCACTACATTGTTTTTCTCCATCTAGACACTCTGCATAATGCATCACTGCAAATCCTTCCCTGTTCGAGTCAACCAGGGTAGCAGATCGCGAGAAGGAGAGAGGGAGTGAGGTTAGGAGGGACAGCTGTTGTGCATTCTTGGCTGGGTTATGTCGTGATGTGGATCGACAATAGCGAGTGCAAACCCATACGGCGCCCAGGGCTGGCAGTTTAAAAACCGCGCGGAGATGCCAGAACATCTGGGTGTCAGTAGAAAAGCAGTCGCAGACAGTGAAAAAAAAAAAACACAGAAAGTGTTCGCTCTCCACAGTCTGGACTGTGCATTTAGCTCCCAGACGAATTCATTGTGCCTGAGTCACAGTCTGACGTTTTCTGACGGCCACCAGTAATAGAATAATCACCCCTCACCGTACATCTAGCGTGTCTTTGATCGCATTACGCTCCTTTCGGCGGATTCTTCGCTGGGCTCTATGGCATTCTTTAGACCCTTAGGGGGTTTTCTAGACCCTTTCTTTCTCTCGAACTGCCACCCCGGCAGTCCTAATTGGATCAGTGGAAGTCATCGGGTACTGTTTAACTCATCAAAGACCTCTCTGTGTCCTGCTGGGTGCCCACGAGCAGAGAGGGCGAGCTTTCCAACACTGCAGTGTCTGTTCGACACCCTGCAGCCTGCTGTGACATCATCACCCTCTGCCACGACCTCTGACCCCTAACTATTGACCCCTGCCAACACAGGCCCCTCTGTCAATGGCTGGACATGGAGATGGGACAGCTTGCTGGGCAGAAGGGATTGTGGGAAGGTGATCATTGATGTAGAATCTGACCCGTGGCACACTCTGTGTGTTAGCAGACCCTTGGCTCTGAGAAGCAGTCTAGGAGGTCAGGTTGGAGGTGGATGGTGTGCATATGGCCAGCAGACATGCAGGACAACTACAGTCAATTGTGTGGTGCTGAGGGTGCTGGTTTTCTTGCTGTATATGATTATGTAGCTCTTGCAGTTCCCTGATTGACTTGTATTACCTCCGGAGATGAATTTTGGGGAATTGAAGCTCAGGCTGCAGACGTTTACATATATGAGATGCTGGTATTTTATTTTATTTTATTTTATTTTATTTTATTTTATTTTATTTTATTTTATTTTATTTTATTTTATTTTATTTTATTTATTATTAATACAAATATTATTTTATTTATTTTAATTTAAATATTTGATATATTTTATTGTTTTTAATTATTTTGTTATTTTATATTTAAATATTTGATATATTTTATTGTTTTTAATTATTTTGCTATTTTATATTTAAATATTTTGTTATTTATTTATTTTTATTTTTATTTTATTATTTATATGTTTTATATATTTTATGTTTTCATATAGTTTATGTATTTTATTAGCTTTTTTTAGGATTTTTTTTTTTTTATTGTTTTTATTTATTTGTTTGTGAAATGTAGTATATCTGCAGTTAATCTGATTTGGGAATGTGTGTGATGGGCGATGACACATGTTGTCTGTGTTTGGTCCAACAGATCTGGAGTGTGCGGATGTTCCTTTACTGACTCCAGGAAGTAAAGAAATGATGTCACAGGCTCTTCTGGCCACATTCAGTGGCTTCACCAGGGAGCAACAGCGACTCTCCATCCCTAAAGGTCCTAAACTCTAAAGCACTTATATATATATGTATATGTTTAAAAAAAAAAAAAAAAACCTCTCTAACTGTTTTTAGAGTAAATCTTATATTCATTTTTCTTATCTTATTTCTGTTGCTCTCTCTCTTAAAGGGAAAGTTCACTTAAAAATGAAAGTACTGTCATTATTTACTCACCCTGTTCCCAACGTGTATAACTTTCTTTCTTCCATGGAACACAAAAGGAGATTATACGGGTTTGGAAAAACATCAGGGTGAGTAAATAATGACAGAAGTTTAATGTTTTAAGTGAACTTTCCCTTTAAAAGACACATTTGAGAACTCACTGATTATGTTAATGACATTGGACATACTTTCCTACTTGTTCTTATTTATCGGATTAATAGGAGGAGGAAATAAATGATAGATAGAGAGAAAAGAAGATAGAGGAAACATGGAAAAGTAACGTATTTTCCTCGTTTCTGGCCCAGTATAGGCTGTTTTTGAAATGGCACAATCAGATTGCCTAAAAGGAGATCTTGCTAGATAGACACATTGCACTCTGAAGCAGCAGAGGTTATGAATTATGCTTCCCAAACTATGGCAGACCGCAAGATGGCTTCGCTTGCGGTGTGTAGGGTGGCTGAAGTCTGTGTCAGGTCTGTGTCTGTCTGGAAATAGCTGAATGCAGTGAGCATGTGCACAGTCGAGAGAAAGAGAGAGAATGAGACGGACAGAGATAGAGTTGGTGTGCAAGCTAAAATTACAGGCGTTTCAGTTCCTCCCATCATGGCATCAAATTTATAGCGAAGTCAGCTGATAATTTCCCATGAGCCACCGGACCTGCGACTAAAATATTGTATGCATCAGCATTACTAGTACACAATATTAGACCGTTTATGGTTCTGAGGCATAGCAAACTTACTTAACAGACTCTTTCTGTAGATGATTATGAACAATAAGTAGTAAATATATGATGCAGTCTGCATATGCATGTAACTCTGAGTTGTCTTTTCACTCTGACTACTCTAGATCCCCGCGAGTGGACAAACGCCCATGTGAGAGAATGGTTGACCTGGACGGTAAATGAGTTCAGTCTGAAGAATGTGGACTTCCATAAATTCAGCATGGACGGGGCCAATCTCTGTGCGCTGGGAAAAGAGCGATTCCTGGACCTGGCTCCTGACTTCGTGGGTGATATCCTCTGGGAGCATTTAGAGATGCTGCAGAAAGGTAGACATCCTCACCGCCTCCACATCTGCAGGACCGCCAAACACACCAGTCACATTTTAGAAATTAGATTTAATTTCCATATTTTTCATTTTAATATTATTAAATTATTATTATTTTTTTTTTTTTTTAAGTACTTCAACTTTAAATGAGCAACTAGCTGAAATAAAACATATATATTTTTATATATTTAATTTTAGTTACTTATTTTGCTTCAAATAATGTATTGTTTATGGTTTTAGTTAATGATAATAACCCTGTCTTCAATAAATTATTATATTAATGGCAGTTATCTGAATGTTAGATTCAACCAGTAATATCATATTAATATTACATGAATAATTGTTATTTTATTATGATATTATTTTGTATATTAAAAAATATTATATATTATATATATATATATATATATTCATACATTTTATTTTGGTTATACGATAGCTCCACCATTGATTAATTAATCTGACTGTAGGCTGTTTATGGTTGCCAAAAATTAGACGCATTAATATGGAGTCCGTCTGACGTAGTCACGGGTGTGTGTCTCTCCAAAAACTCAGAATGCAGTTCATCCTATCAGAATTTTGAGTTGTAATGTTTTTTTATAAAGTGACTTGTACAAAAGAGTAAGCTAAGCAGTACAGTAAATCATCTTCAGCAAAAAGTATAAATTGTAGATTCAATTTTCTAATCCATGCTGTGATTTGTCAAGAGGTGTAAGAGGTGTCACATTTTGAAAAACTTGTAAAGTAAACGCCACACTGACATGCAGATCAAGGTAGTTTCTGTTGCATTGCCTTGCACAGTCTAATCTATTATTTAACAGCTTGGGCTTCGAAAGTGTTGCATGGTTTCAGTGTGTGTTGTTTTCTTCACACAGAAGACCCGAAGCATTTCCCTGTCAATGGTCTGACCTCCAGTTTCCAAGAATCCCGCTACCCTTCAGACTACTTCTTCAGTGAGTATCTGCCTTTTCTTTCAGTTTGCGTCATCACAGTACCCGAGTACACGTTCACCGCTTCTGCCATGACTATAATGGGAGATGATCTAATGATCTGTGTGTGAAGGAGGTTAAACCGTCCTTAATGCCTTCCTTAAAGGAAGAGTTCATCCATAAATGAAATTTCTGCCATTATTAACCCACGCTTATGCCATTCAAACATGTATGATGTTAAGTACACTCAAAAAAGAAATTCACATAAACTTATTTGTTACTGTTAAACAAGTAAATACTATAAAAGCAGCATGAAAGTGGTTCAAATGACTTGCGTTCTTTTGTGTGAAGAACAGATTAAAATTTAATAAGGCATGCAGAAATATCATAACCAATATTTCATTTCTTAATTATGGACAAAATGGCCGATAGTAATTATTTTGTCAAAATAAATTCAAGTTGAAAATCAGTTGTTTTCAATGTTACAAGTGAATTTAGGCATCACAACATTATAATATTTTTTTAGTCACTAATATTAGTATCAGCATTTGCTAATATTTGCCAGTATTTTTATATTTGCATATTTAAAAAAAAAAAAAAAAAAAAAAACTCTAAGTGAGCGTTACATGTAAAACATTATGCAATGAGTACAAACAATTAAATATCTAATATTGATCGATGCAATGAAAAAAATGAATACAGGGACAATGCAAAATATACATTAACCTTAAAAAGGAGAGATGCATTATACCAGGTTGTAGCACTTGTGCTAATTTCCACCTGTAGTCCCTGGGCAGGCGGATGTCAACAGATAAAGTCTTGCACAATAATACATTTATCCCAAAACAGCATTGAAATGATCACACCCTTCATTCATTCCTCAGCATTCATTTACAAATACACTCTCACATACACATCAATTACAATACATTATGTGAACATGTTTGTTTTAAAACAAGAATGCTATCTGCTAATTGAAATCATTATTCGCTGAAAATCTTCACCTCCGCTGCAGCTCAAATCAAACATGCCAACTCTTTGTGTTTTTATTTCAGCTTATTTGAAGCATAATAGCCCTGGTGCAGACAGCCTTTGGTCACTATGAACTGTCATTTTATGGAAAAGGTCTATGTAAATCCTGTTCTTTTCAAATCTTTAACTCTTCGTCTTCCTTTCCTCCAGACTATGGCATTGAGCATCCTCAGTGCGTGCCTCCCTCCGAATACTCCGAGCCGAGCTTCATAACCGAGTCTTACCAGACCCTTCACCCGATTAGCTCGGAAGACCTGCTGTCACTCAAATACGAGAGCGAGTATCCAAACGTTATTCTGCGAGACGCACCTCTCAATCCACTGCAGGGAGACTATTTTTCAGTCAAACAGGAAGTCGTGTCACCCGACAACATGTGTGTGGGTCGCATTAGCAGAGGTGAGTATGGGCCAAAGGTCATGTGTTTCGATGCTTTTGAAATTGCGAGTTCATGCAAGATAAAGTTTGAGGCATCGTCAAACGGTCTGGGAGACAAAAGCGAATTCCTCTCGTCTTAGATGCATGTTTACGATCTCGCATCGGGGCTTAAATGTATCCCATCAACCCTCGCAGTGATCAGCAGTGAAAACAAACTCTTCTCATCTCGCATTACTGCAGTTATGCGCCAATTGCCAGGGAATGAAGTAGACCGTTGGGTTTATTTGTGGTCCTATCATACACCATCTCTAGATGCTCTCGACTGCCTGCGGTGGGGAAAAAGGAGAGAAAAACAAAGATGTTTGCTTCAAAGTGAGAGATGTTTGAAGCCACAGAGCGCTGGTAGCCGTCTTTTGTGTCAGCGCGTCCTGGTGAGGTTACGGTACTGGGGTAGGAGGTGTTTTTGTGAACCTTAGGTTCTCGTAAGGAGCGAGAGGTGTAAAGCGTGAAAAGAGCGTTCCGGTTTCTCATGAAGTAACTTTACCTCACGTACGTTTGGTTTCACTCCCACTCGTCGAATAAACAGCGTGCCTCGCTCTTCATGGTCTGAGCGTCACGCAGCTGAACAAATGATCCAGATTTGGATTGGACATTGAGATTTGTCAAAGGCGCTTGTATATTATTGAACAACGCAGAGATTTAGGCTTTCGCCCTCTAGGTACACGCAGGCTTTATGCGCAGTAAATCTCAGCTTTGTGTTTTTTTTCCTGCGTGGGAAAGAATTTGTGGTGCCACCAAACTCGCATGTGGCTTCAATTTTTCAATTGAAGATTTCAGGATCAGGCCCAGCTCTGTATTATCTTTCATTCTGTAATTGACATTCACTCGAGACTGGGCTTTCATCTCCAGTTTGGCCCAAAATAGAGAGAAGCAATTTGTTTTGATTTTCTTCCAATTAGAGAAAACCCAAATATTTCCACATGGATATTGTGTAAGAGAAACACAGTGTGGTGTGGAGGGGTTCTAGATTTTTCCACGTGGTTGGGTCTAGACCGCTTGTGAACTTCCCTGGCTGGTGTACTCGCGAAAGACTTTACACCCTCTCTTTGGTTAGAAATATAAGACCAGGGTCCTCATTTATTCGAGCCTAAAGTTCAGGAATGCCATCTTTCAGCAAATGAGCACACTGTAAACTATTGTTGGTTTAGCTTAAAGTACGTTACCTGGTTGCCTTAACATTTTGAGTTCATTGAAATGGTTTAATCAACAGAAAATCAAAATATTATGTTATCTGAACCACATTAATTATCTAAGTTGATTTGACAAAAGAAAAAAATATTGTGATGATACATCATGATGACAATATTTTTTTACAGTGCAGCTGCTTTGTGATTTGACGTCACTTAAGTAATCCATTAAAATATAAATTTAGGATAATTCTGCGTACATCTTTATAAATGAGGCACATGTTTTTTTAAAAGAAAAGTTTGTCATAAGTCACTGTTCTGTGAAGATATTTTGAAGCATGCACATGCTCCTCTTTTCCATGCATTAGGTCTGTTTGAATATGTGGATTTGAAAATGCCCGTGAATAATGTTTAATGATGCTGAAATCTCCATCTCAGGTAAGCTGGGAGGTCAAGATTCGTTCGAGAGCATCGACAGTTTCGAGAGCTGTGACCGGCTGACGCAGTCCTGGAGTAGCCAGTCGTCGTTCAACAGCTTACAGAGAGTTCCCTCGTACGACAGCTTCGACTCGGAGGACTACCCCACTGCACTGCACGGGCACAAGCCAAAGGGAACCTTCAAAGACTACGTGCGGGAGCGCTCGGACCTCAGCAAGGACAAGCCGGTCATCCCGGCAGCTGCGCTCGCTGGGTACACAGGTCAGCATTAACATCTGCCTCTCACAACCTGCAATTTGGGTTCAGTGCATTAGAGTTATATTATATTATATTATATTATATTATATATTATTGTATAAGTAAAAGTGTTGAATGTGTCAGTGGTATTATCGCTGTTTTTAGCCATGTTGCATGGCAATACAGTGGTATTTTGGTCATGTACCATGGTATTTTTGAAGCATGGAGCAACTCACTTCTATCATTTATAAATGGTGATCACACAGTCTCACAGTATATATTACCATCTGATGCCATATCATGGTCCTGCCACAGGGATAATGCATTATATGGTATAAATCATATCAAAAGCCTTATATGATACATCATATAATATATAGAATATTGCATACCATGTCATATCAAAAACCATATGTTTTTGTTCATTTATCATACCATAAATCATATTGTTTTTCATATCACATATCATATCAACAACCATATAATATGATATATGGAATATCAGATACTATATCATATCAAAAACCATATGAAATGATATATAATATGATATATGGATTATTGCATACTATGTCATATACTGTTATTCCATTTATCATACCATAAATCCTACTATTCATCATATCATATCAAAAAACATATGATGTTATTTGATATATTATATCATGTACCATATCATATTTTATACCATATATGTTATTCCATCTATTTTATCATAACCTGAACCCATACCATATATTTACACACGTCAAATAAAATGAAATCTCTTTAATGAAAAAAAAAACAAAAAAAAACAAGAAAGAAAGAAAACTGCAATTTTGGAATCACAAGTACGTGTGTGTTTCCTGCTAATCGAGGCGCCTTGTTTTGTCTTTCTGGGACGTAGTTGCTTCTGGATCAGTGACAGGGTTTCGTGCACTAGTTTCGATGCATTGGTGCACTTCGTAACCGCAGAGCCACATTTGTTACAAGTCTGTAAGAATGTCATCGCAATCTTTTTCTCTGCACAACTGCTGCAGTGATCAAACTTATGAACCAGCTAACATGCCACACCCAGGCTTTCTTCAAGCTCTCTCTCTCTCTCTATCTCTCTCTCTATCTCTCTCTCTCTCTCTCTCTCTCTCTCTCTCTCTCTCTCTCTCTCTCTCTCTCTCTCTCTCTCTCTCGTCACTGCCACCAGCTCTCCGTTTCTTTCTCCGCTGTTTTCATCTTGTTCTCCTTATCTGCGGCCCACATCTCAACCCATTTCCCAGGTCGTCTTGGCAACAGCACAAAGTGATAACAGCCCTGTGCACTTAAGATGAGAGCTCCTTTATCGGCCCATCTTCGAGGGGCTTTTTTAACCTTGTGCCTTATGTCTCAAACCTACCTGCTCATGTCATATATCTGAGCAGAAAAAAAAAACACTCCCCTACCCTAAAAGAAAGAACACAGGGCCCACTTACTATGTGTGGCACATTTCATTTCTATTTTAGGTTCTTTTGAACTTATAAAGAGCTGTGTTGCACGCACCTGAGTTGATTGTCGTGGAATTTTCTATACTAGATCCGAGCTAAAAAAAAAGCATTTATTTGTACCTGTCTTGTTGGGGTGTTTCTGTGTATGTGCAAGAAATATATATATATATATTTTTTTTTATATGGACTGAACTACCTGTTTTCACTAGTGTTACCCACAGTGTCAACAAAACAGGCTTCAGAGTTCAGAGATGAGGTAGATAAAGCCAGCTAGTGACAAAAATGATCCACTTGCTCGCAGAGCTCTGAGGTTTTCGTGTTTGTCTTCATTAATCACGTATGTAAGTACAAATCCATCAGATCTGTGAGGAGAGCAACACAACCACAGCACCGCAACACTTTCTTCAGCGACGGCTGATTTTTAACTTTATAGAGCGGCTTCCTCGCACAGACACGCACACATTAAAGGCACAGTTCACCCCCCCAAAATGAAAACTTTGTCATCATTTACTCATTGACCACCGAAGGATCTTTAGCAGAACGTTCACCCTGTTTTTTGAAGTGGAGACTCCAAAACTCCAAAAATGACAGAAAATGCACCACAAAAGTGCCATAAAAGTATTTTATTACTACAGACTCTATTTCAGTTCTTCTAAAACAATACGATAGCTTTGTGTGGAAAAATAGACCAGAATTATGTTTTTAAGACTCTAAAGAACAATAAGCACAATAAAGTTTCATTAGTTAACCTTAGTTATTGCATTAACTAACTATGAGCAATACATTTGTTACAGTACTTATTAATCAATGTTAATGTTAGTTAAAAACACAACTGTTGATTGTTAGTACATGTCATCTCCGTTCCATTAAATAATATTAACAGATGCAACCTTTGTTTTTAATAATGCATTATTAATGTTGCAATTTACATTAACTAAGATACTTTTGCAATGTTAGTTCTTGTTTACTAATGTAGTGACGTAATGTTAACAAAGTGCTGTCCGTATTCTGCTACTTGTATGGTGCTTTTGTTGTGCTCACTAGTCACTTTTATTGAATGAAAAAGTGCAGCGCAAACATTCTGCTAAACATCTCATTTTGTGTTCAATGAAAGACAGAAAGTCATACGTATTTTGAACGACATGATCATTCACCCACACATATTTATTTTAGTGTGAACTATCCCTTTAAGCCCAATGCTTTAGATCCAAGTTGTTTTTCCCAGATCAACTTCATGAAATCCTTGCCTTTGCTTGTAATCATGCTCTCACTCCAGGCAAAGTGGCCTTAATGTACTTTCAAAGCTTTGTTGAAAGTCAGCGCTGGATTTCTGTCAGTCTGAGGGTTTGGTTTAGGCATGTAGGACAGACCGATTGCTTTCCATTCCCGGCTCCTTTGGGTCTAATGAGGGTGTGTTACAGTAGCCGTGCTTATGGAATGTGTTTTAATGCATTTACCTACATAAACAGATTACTGCATTGATCCAGATGAGTGATTTTGTGGATTCATATGTTTAGCAGACAAAGAGAGGCAGGCAGACAGAGAGGGAGAGGGTTAGAATGAACTGTTGAATTGTTGATGAGAGAATCTGTTTCAGAATTGCATTAGTGTTTTATTGCATTATCGGCAAGGATATTTTTAGCCGGATGTAACATGCAGTGGGGAATTCACTAAGAATGAGTTGTGCCTGCTGTTATCACCACTTATTTTGCATGTGCGTTGCTTTGATTTACCGCCCAGTTCACCAAAAGCATTACGCGGGTAAACATGTGACATTAATTGTGTGTAAACTTTTGTAAAATAAGCCTAATTTACAAAGAAAGGATGCATTGAAATCAGGGGATGTGCCATGTGCCAGTTGATGTGTCAATGATAATAATTGCCGAAAACTGATAAATGAATGAGATTAAAATCCTATACTCTGTTTAAATAATTGAAAAATAAAATAATTGTAAATTTAGTGTTCTAAAGTATGAAAAAAGAATATTCATGTTGAGATTTGCTTGGAGGTGATCTGAATGTAAGCATGCACAAATTAAATATCGATAGCCTACTGATAAATGTACAAATCTGGTGCTAATATATAGTGCAGGACTTGATGTTCACAGGAGATTAGACTCTCTCTTCTCTTCACTGTTGTTTTGCAGCAGGTGTGATATGAAGTGACGGTTCATTTTAATGTGCACAAACCACAAGATGAAGAAAAGCCAGAACTAATCTAGACGGGTACACGAGCTGCTCTGCTGCTGCCTACACACTGTGAAGCTCTTGCAGGATAGATCTCGCTCAATAGGTCAACACGACCACATAAACCCTTCACGCTAGTCCTGAAATCGCTTCTCACAATTAAATGCATTAAGATGCATACGGTTGCAATATTTCAAATGTCTCCTTAAATATGTCACCGTGCAGAAAGGCTAAAGTCTTTAAAGTTGACCCCATCATAGTTTGGGGCGAATGCAATGTTAAAGCTTGTGAGAAACACCTCTCGTTTTGCAGATGGCCGCCAAGGGCTTCTCTCTCTCACACCCACACGGCCGTTCACACACATGTAGACATCACACACATGTGTGCTTTCAAATGCACCCGGGCGACATGCAGACATATACATCATGGTTTGCGTGATCAAACACATTTATCCGCCAGATATGTAGCCTTGGGGCAAATCCAAATGATGTCAGTGGTTTGGAATTCACATAAAAAGCCCAAACTCGAGTAGGACATGCGGTCTGGTGCAGTAGCCAGTCAATACTCCATTGTGTCACGCCGGTCTCTGTTTTCGTGCAGCGTGACATAAAGCTAAAGGCATGTGAAACTCTGTTTGGACCGTGATTTGAAATCTAACATTTCTTTTAGACTTAATGCAGTAGAACTGAAGAGTCTAGAATGGTGATCATGTGGTACTTTGACATATGATGCATACATTAAACTTGAGTACTTGAGATCAATGGGCATATTGTTGTGAACATCCTCCATAGGATTGTATTAAGTCGTTGTGGTGTTGTGTGTCCATTCAGGCAGCGGACCCATCCAACTCTGGCAGTTTCTGTTGGAGCTCTTGACGGACAAATCCTGCCAGTCCTTCATCAGCTGGACTGGAGACGGCTGGGAGTTCAAGCTTTCCGACCCTGATGAGGTGAGGGGTTGTAGTCAACATGCTCTGTATAGGTGGGGAAGAATAGACTCAAACAAAATAAAAATAAAGGGAAAAATTCAAAAAGTACAAAAGCTGCTTTTTAAAAAAAAAAAAATTGACAAAATAGGGCAATGCCAGGCTATTATAGTTAACTGAAACTAAAACTAAAACCATTAAAAAAAAAAATTACTGATTTTTTTTTTTTTTTAAACATAACTTATTTCAGCTTGTCTGCAGTGCAGTTCACATTTCCATTTAGTTTAACGATGACTAAAAACTATATTGACATATTTAAAAAATAAAACTTAAAAAAATGACAAACTACATAAAATTTTATATATATATAACTCTATATATATAACTTATATATATATATATATATATATATATATATATATATATATATATGAATAAGAACTATAATAGTATCTCAAAGATACTAAATATAATAATAGAGTTAGTTAGTTGAAATATCTAATTCAGTCATGAAACTCTAGAGGGCGCAGACTGATAGATCCTTTACATGATCATTACTACACGGCACAAGCTGATTGGCCTCTGCTGATCCTGCATCCAATGAGATCGCTTGCTCAACATTTAAATAGTTTGTTTCAGTGTTTGCTGTAAGTTAGTCGTACAGTGTGCTATCAGAGTTCCTCTTAACCCCTCCACCTCCCAAGCTCCACCTGCCTAGATCTGCTACAGGATTTATGTGTGTATTCATGCAGCAGCAGCATATCTTACATGCTCACAGCAGCGTGTCTGTGCATTTATTAGCAGAAGCGAGTGCATAGCAATAATAAACAGCAGCAGCGTAGCAGGTCTATTCCGCCAACATGGCCATATTCAATAGCATGCTAAAACTATTCCGAGAGTTTATGTTATGCTTATATTACCAAAACACAGAACCAAAAAAGGTGTAGCTAGTGAAGTAAATGCATATATTAAATATGTAAGTGTGTTTTGTACTGTTGTTTTTCAGAGACTAACCATTTATCAGTTGAAAACCAATTA
Source organism: Squalius cephalus (assembly GCF_949319135.1). NCBI lineage: Eukaryota > Metazoa > Chordata > Actinopteri > Cypriniformes > Leuciscidae > Squalius > Squalius cephalus. Next base: position 45,618,120 of record NC_137127.1, on the reverse strand, counting down.
TTATCTCTAGTGTATCTGATGCGATCACTATACCACCACTGCAAGAGCGCAGGGTTGCACACACTATAGAATCTCATGAGCAAGCGAATGATTATTTTGTGGGTTCCTGATCCTGACCCGTGTCTCCTTGACCTCTAGGTGGCACGTAGATGGGGCAAGAGGAAAAACAAGCCCAAGATGAATTACGAGAAGTTGAGTCGTGGTCTACGCTACTACTATGACAAAAACATCATCCACAAGACGTCCGGCAAGCGCTACGTCTACCGCTTCGTGTGTGACTTGAAAAGCCTACTGGGATACACTCCCGAAGAGCTCCACACCATGCTAGATGTCAAGCCTGACACGGATGAGTAAAGTTTGGAAAGGGTGGGGGGGAGGCTGAAAAAGTCCTTTACAGACCCTGGAAAGAAAAAAAAAAACGGGTCGTCCATTTTCGGGTCCAATCACATTCCATCTTAACACTTAGTCGTGGTCCAGTCTTGTTTTGAGCTCATACGGGACAAAAAAGGAAGCATCAAAACATTTACCAAAGTTTAGAATTTGTAGACTTTGTGCGTCTATATTGTTTATAGTTCTGCGGGGAAGGGAAAACTCTAAGTTCAGGTAGAACTGCCGTTTTGTCCCAGTAGCACAAACACCGGGAAGGAACAGAAGACAAAGAGATGGACATTTCTTGGACTGAATGCTCCTGTTATTAAACGCATTGCCAAAATTAGAGACAAGAGGAATATCGCAGAAATATTTACAATTAAGTTACTTACTGTTTCTGTCTCCTTGCTTACCCACCAGGAGGAAGTGAGTTCTCAGCCGGACCAAATTGTTTTCATTTTTTTGTTTTATTGTTTCTTAAAGATCTATGCGTCAGTATTAATATGTGGAGAGACCAATCGTATTGAGATGCTGTCCGGACAGAGATTGCACCGTTTGTTTTTTTGTACATTTTCATATGCAGAAGATGAAGGTTTATTGAAGTGAAACTGTGCTTAGATATTCTCTCTGCTTCTTTTAAGGTCACGTTCGGTTATATGGGTTGCTCTTACCACAATGTCCATAGCTGAAAACGCTGTTTTTGATCACCAGATCAAAATAGATACCAGAGTCTCACCCTTTTCAGTTGAAAGAGACGCACCTCAGTCAAACTGAGAGACGCATATGAAAGCGGCCGTTGGCTTCTCAACGGTGACAGTCGCAGCACACGCACACGTTTGTGGTGAGAAGAGTGTGCGTTTATGACACTGCTGGTGTCGCTTCATCACTTGTATTAGGACAAAAGACATTTCAAACATTTCTTGCCTTGGCTTTGTTTGTACGTGAATCATTTTTCATAAAGTCTTGCCTTAATATAGCACACCGTGTTTATGAACTTACTGTGTTTTCTCGAGGTAAACTGAAACATGCGTCGGAAACTGAAATGTCACTCAACCGGGCCTCTTCGCTATCAAACGGTTTGCTGGCAGTGCTAGACTGAACCGAAAGCCATAAACCCGAGACGTTTGAGAACGCGCCATGTGAGGTGTTTTAACCTTGAGAACGGTCTTGTGCGCTTCAGCCATGTTGAAAAGTGCACACCTCAGCATGCATCTGGATTGTCAAAGTACGTGAGATGGATTTTGCAGCGGCAACGAAAGATTTTTTTTTTTTTGGGGGGGGGGGGGGGGGGGTGTTTTATTTTCCAGATGGTTTGTGAAAGTGTCTATTACTGGTAGTGGCTGATATAATGTAAAGATAGGAGGACCACCAGATCATGCTGATACTCTCGGCAGCTTTAAAGATGATTGCGTGTGCTACAACTGGCTACCAAATATCACAAGATCGAAAATGGGAGTGCGTTTCGTATTGGTTTTTAAAGATATTTAAATGCAGTATTATAGTCATTGAACTGTTTTAGTCATCGCTGGTTGGGACTTAAGCCAGAGTTGCATTGCAGTGTACTTTAAATGTAGTTATTTGGAGAAATTGCACATAAAATGTGCAAACTTGACACTGAAATGCAAAGTACCAGTATTTTCAGTACTTTAAAAGGCTAAGTAGAATCATTTTATGCCGTCTTCAGCGCAGCATTTCGACTGTTTCACTGTGTGGGAAGGGTCTCGTCTCGTACACAAGACCTTGTGGGAAAAGCCAAAGTTAAGAAGGTTCTTCTATGAAAACAAATCGTATTGTTTACAGAGGCAGATGCTACCCATCCTGATTGGTGGAGATGTGGAATTGTCTATTTTTACAGATAACATTTCATAAAATTGCTAGATTGATAAATAAACCATATTCACAAGCTCAGAGCTCAGAATTGAAGCTCGTTTTAGACACACATGAACAACAACAAAAAGTGGTACATCACCTTAACAAGCTTAAAAGTCTCACTGATTAACAAGAGAACATGTTCTGACGGAAGAAAGCGTGATTTTTGTCAAAGCCCACAGTGATGCTACCTGACATATTCTCAAACCACACCGAAAGCCAGCGACATGTTCCATGGAAACAAGTCTTATTTTAATAAGGTTCAGATCATAATGCAGTCTTTGTCCTGATTGTAAAAAGTGATGCATTTGTGTGAAACTCAAGACTTTTGACAGATGCATACATACTGAGTGTTGTTTTTATTTCCCCACAATTTTGCCTTATTTTGTATATTTTATATTTCTGTATTTTTTTTTTTTTTTTTTTTTTTTTTTTTTTTAATGAGAATTTTAATGTATTTAGTTCACAAACATTTTGATATTTTTCAATAATTTATATTTTATAAACTTTGAAATATGAGATGCAGACAGCTGGTGCTTTCGTGGGGAAAAAAAATAAATAAAATAAGGTAGCGCAGGACAAAATGTAGCGATTTTTTTTCTTTTATATGAAAAAAAAAAAAAGAGAAAAAAAAAAGTTGAATTTAAGGAATTTTAAAGACCTGTCTGCTTATACAGTTCTGTATAGATAAGGCTGATGCTGGCCCATCATTATGTTCCGCTGGAGAGTTTTATATACAGTAGCTTCTATTTCTTATTGTACTTTAAATTGTTATGTTATTAAAAATATATGTGGAGAAAATGATCCGTGTGCTGCTTCGTTATTCATTCCAAAATGAATCTATTTGCAATAATGCTGAATCAAAAGTAGCACGAAGGAAGACACACCCATATCAACCGATAACTCTCACAAACACAGGTATGAAGTTGCTAACGCATGCAGATTATCACCTTGCTCTCTCTCTCTCTCTCTCTCTTTCTCTCTCTCTCTCTCTCTCTCTCTCTCTCTCTCTCTCTCTCTCTGTGCAGCGCTCTGCAGGCTTTGCGGCAGATTTGTGGTTTTGTTCATTATGAGTCTTGGTTAAATGAGCAGCTCTTTTCTTTCATTGCTAATCATCTTACACACCACAAGCTGCAGTTGTTCATCAAGCAAAAGCCTTCACATCACGGAAAGACAGGCTGTTACCTTTGATTCTCACACTCAAGATTTGCGTGCTGCATCTTTGGGCTTTTTTTTATGAGCTACGGGCTCTTCTGAGGAAGGGGACAGGTACTATCTTCATTTGTGGTTGATCGTGTATGCAAAGAAGACCCTAATTAAAGCCCACTGATGTAAGAATTAAAGCAGGCAGTCCATTCTGAAGGTACAATGTACAGTAACTTACAAATGGCAAGGGCCGTCTCTTCTTATCATTGCTTGTCCTCTCCGTTAAGATCCAAAGAAGCTTTCTTGACTGTATAAATATGGGTTAATATTGCCAAAGCATACCCCCCCCCCCCCCCCAAAAAAAAAAAAAAACTCCACAAAATAAAAAAAAAGAGGCTACAAAATTTCAGCAATAAACCATTTTATAGAGTTTTAAAATTTCGAACAATGCAAAGAAACTTTGACATAAAATGATTTCTGGGCCATGTGTGTACATCATGTGACCGAAAGAAACCAAACCAAATACTAACTAGACCATTTGAAATGCTAATGTTTCCATTCAACTTTTCACTGATTATGCTGATTATAATTTGAATTGTTCACATAAATGTCAGGGGATTCACCTCAATCTTTGCACCATTGCTTTTGTGGAAAGAAAGAGTCAGTGGTTTGTGCATAATCAGAGCACAGGTCAAGAAGAGTTGTTGCAGTTATTTTGTGTGCACTAGACCAGAGATCTGGAAATCTGTTCTGAGTTGAGAATTAGTCAGGACTTTTCTTAGTCCGTCATGGTGGTCAGATTATTCAGCATTTTCTATTTGGAGATGCATCATATTCCGGTATACTCTGTGTAGATGTAGTTTCTGTCTTTGACATTTGGAAATGAAACGGTCATTGGCAGGTTACATTTTTAACTTTTTCCAGTTGATTAAACAAAACAATTAGGTTACACAATTAGGTTACACTTAGTTACATTGTACTTACTCAAATAAGTACTGGGTAATATGAATTAACATGTACTTACTATAGAGTTAAGGTTAGAGTTTGGCTTAGGGTTATCATACTGTTATTACTATAGTAAGTAAATGTAGTAACATGTCACTGTCACAAGTGTTACCTAATAGGGTTATGATCTATTACCTAACCCTAACCCTAAGTGTGGGCCGAGATTTTTGATAATTTACCATATTTTCAGGAATAACAAAACAGGTGAAATATGTAAAAAAAACCCTTAGACTATATGTGACCCTGGATCTCAAAACGAGATTGCACGGGTATATTTGTGGCAATAGCCAACAGTACATTGTATGGGTCAAAAATATAGATTTTTCTTTTATGCCAAAAATCATTAAGATATTAAGTAAAGATCATGTTCCATGAAGATTTTTAGTAAATTTTCTACCATAAATATATAAAACATTTATTTTTGTGAGTGAATGCAGCAAAATCGCCAACACAAATGAACAACTTTAAAGGCGATTTTCTCAATGTTTAATTTTTTTGCACCCTCAGATTCCAGAATAGTTGTATCTCAGCCAAATATTGTCCTATCCTAACAAACTACACATCAATGGAAAGTATTCAGCTTTCAGATGATGTATACATCTCAATTTCAGAAAATTGACCCATGTGACTGGTTTTGTGGTCCAGGGTCACATATGTAGGAATATAATTGTAAAGCCTGGTGTATGTAAGTGCTGCTGAAGTGGATATTTCTGACTGAAAAAAAACTCATTTTGGGGGTAACACTTTATTTCGAAGGCCCACTTTAGACATTCTACTAACTATAAGTAACTTTGCAACTACATGTCAACAAACCCTCATTAGAGTATTAGTAGAGTGTCTGCGTAATATCTGCTAACACTTTATTTTTATACTTTTATACTATAAGTTTAAAGTAACTTTGCAACTACATGTCAACTAACCCGAACCCTAACAGTCTACTAATACTCTAGTGAGAGTGAGTTGACATGTAGTTGCAAAGTTACTTAGTTAGTAGAATGTCTAAAGTGGACTATTGAAATAAAGTGTAATCAGTAACTTTATTTTGATGGTCCCTTTTGAACAATCTGTTGACTATAAGTAACTTTACAACTACCCTACATGTCAACTAACTCTCATTACAGTATTAGTAGACTGTTTGCTTAATATCTGCTATCACTTTATTTTGATGCTCCTCAACAGATATTCTTCTGACTATAAGTAACTTTACAAGTACATGTCAACTTATTCTACTAACCAGAACCCTAAAATAACAGTCTACTAATACTCTAATGAGAGTTAATAGACATGTAGGTGCAACGTTACTTATAGTCAACAAAATGTGTTAAAGGGACCATCAAATTAAAGTGAAACCAAATAGTCCTTTTTTTTTTTTTTTTTTTTTTTTTTTGCGATTCTGTTTGGTTCAGCTGATGCTGTGTGGATTTTTTTTTTAAACTCGCTATTATTTTGACTTTTTGATGCATTTCAGGTGACATTGTGACTTGTTTGTCTGCTTCTAATCTGATGGTAGGATACAGGAGACAGCTGAGGCCAGCCATAGACTTCAGCATAAATATTTGTGCTCAAACTCCACACACTTCTCCATCTCCCGTGTGTGTGTGTGTGTGTGTGCGTGAGTATGTGTGTGCGCGCTAGAAAGATACAGAAATTCTTCAACAGCATGCAGGCATAGGGCATCACCTAACTTCACCACTTATAACACTTTTGCACTTGCAAAGATTTTTTTTTTGGTCTATCTTTCTCTGCCTTTCTTTCTTTTTCTTTTTTTTTTTCACTTAACCGTAATGGAAAATTACCTCAGTCAGATATGAAAATTACCCCTTTGAAATCCCCAACTGTAGGTGCCTTCAAACCCACAGACACACAGTGTTTGTGTAACCTGACAACCATTTTCTAAATTTTTCTACTGCATAGTACAAAAAAACCCAACAGAGATCCGCTTCCCAAACACTCTCATGCAGATCTTCCTCATCAACTTCATGCTATATTTATAATTATATGCATATTTAGGGTAACTATTGAAGGAGTTTATTTTAGCAAGATCAGATTCATTATGAACAGTTGTGCTGGTGTGTGTTTGGCGACGTGTGTGATCACAGTTGTGTGCGGATAGGCAAAGGTGAAGGTGAGGAACCACCTGCAAACGTGAACCTAGTGCTGAATGATGTCTATAACACACAGACCTTGAACATTTGTGCACTTTTGTGTGGTCAGTTGTGGACATGACAAGATATTAAAAGAATGAAGTACAGACAAAAGTAGAGACAAACCACTTTTTTCTTACGTTAGTAAATTTTGCTTTCACAAATTCTCTTCATTCAGACCAGTGGAAGGAAAACACCCGAAGTACACTTTAAGTGTTTATGTGATTGCACTTTGTAACACATTATTGTAGGGACCAATTTTCACTATTGACTAGTTGCTTATTAGCATGCATATTACTAGGATATTGGCTGTTTATTAGTACTTAAAGCACATTTTAATGTCTTATAATGCATGATCATTTTCTACATCCCTTAATCCTACCCAATACCAGAACTTAACAACTTCTTTACTAACTATCTTTAAGCAGTCATTAGGAGTTTATTGAGACAAAAGTTGTAGTTAATAGTTAGTTAATAGTTAGTTAATAAAGTTACCATAAGGTAACTTTGCAGCTACATGTCAACTAATTCTCATTAGACTATTAGTAGACTGACAGGTTAGGGTTAGTAGAATAAGTTGACGTAGTTGCAAAGTTATTTAGAGTTAGTAGAATAAGTTGACGTAGTTGCAAAGTTATTTGTAGAATGTCTAAAGTGGACTATCAAAATAAAGTGTTACCCATGCATGCATCCCAAATAATCCGTTTATAATTGGACTGATGGCTCAACAAGATTGAAAAGCCTTCATGTAAACACCTTAACACATCCAATATAGCTTGATCTGAATGAAATCTTGATCAGTTTGAAAGAGGTGGTGTAGACCTGAAATGATTCAATCATCATGTACATCCTTAAATACGACAATCTTCTCAATCAGATTCAGAAATATCTTGCATGCATTGTGCAGTGCCGTGATGCATATGTTTACCAGAGCCCATTTATAATAAGATCTCTGTTTACATCCGTTTTAGTTAAGTTTATTTACGTCTTACGAACTGGTCAGGATAAATGCACTGCATAAAGGCATCTAAATGAATATGTGAATCATATTGTAACGTTTATAAACCGAACTGAGTCCATGTAATCATTCTGTGTTGGTGCTTCTTTGCACTGTAAAAAATTTCTAACCCTCCCAAATCAAAAATTTCAAGTGGCCGATAACATCTAAATTTTTCAATTGGCCCAAGTGAAATTCTGTAAATTATAAAATTAAATTTACAGATTTTCACTTGGGCCAATTGAAATTTACAGAATTTCACTTGGGCCAATTGAAAAATGTAGATGTTATCGGTCACTTGAAATTTTTGATTTGGGAGGGTTAGAAATTTTTTACAGTGTGTCAGTTACTTTAACATCAGAAAACATTATCGTATATTGAGTAGCATCTGACTGAACGGCTGCTTGATTTTCATGTCAGAACCGCCTGGTCCCGTCAGTGGTGTTTTGAGGCTAGCTGTGCTCCTAGCTCATTAGCTCGCAAAAGCGCCATGTATCCCCGTGAGGAGCTGGAGAGAGAGATGGCCCTCATGACGCATGTTAAGCTCCTCTCAGTGGTTCCATTACGCCAGAGCTCGTGAAATACGAGCCCATTCCTGGTTCCCCAATGTCCTCTTCATAACACTGTCTTCTATTCTGGGCTCATTGTCCTGAACGGTCGAATCTGGTCCGGGTCAATATTACCAGGGATCAGTAACACTGTCTTGGGACTTCATTACAGCCCCATAACTGAGCCTATTGGACTATCAGTGTCTGATCTATCTCTATTCTCATGGTTTCTGCGATGACTCATGATCTGCTTGCAAATTATTATCTTTATTTTAATCCATTTACTGTAAGCCGATGTTTAAAGGTGCTTGATTTAACATCAAATATTTAAATAGCAGACTATTTTAATGAAACATTGGAAGTATCTATGCATTACTGGGTTGATCTACTCACAATGAATGTACTAGTTATTCTGTTGTGAACTTAATTTGTACTTAACGTTTAAATCGGAAACAATAATTACCTAACAAATGTAATTTCATTCATTCGTGTGTTAAAAAACTATATTTACAGTTGCACCTAGCAATTTAGGCCCTGTTTACACCTGGTATTAAGATGTGTTTTGGTCGACTGGATCACAAGTGGACGACGCTAAAATGACAGATGAACAAAACACCTTAATGTATCAATATTTGCATATCTTACAACAAATTAACAAAGAATCAAGAAATGTCTGGTAAATAAACATTCATTCATTCATTCATTCATTCATTTATTTATGTTTACAAATATACATATGGATAAAATAAAGCTGAAATTGAATAGAAAACGAAATATTTATCGTTATTATATGCAAATATATTTAAATATGCAAATGAATCTAATTAAGACATCTCTGCTATAAATAAAATAAACTAAATAAATATAAATCTAAAATGAAAAATAAACCAAACTAAAATCTGCATTAATGGGTTAATCTACTCATTTATGTTCATAATAAATACTTTAATTTTACTATCATAACCCCAATTTGTACTGACAAAGTTATTTATAAGCATTAAAAATGCCTCTGAATCTAATTAAGACATCCCTGGTACAAATCAAATACATACAAACAAATATAAACCAAAACAAAAGAAAAAAAGTCTGGGCATTCATGAGTTATCCTACTCATGTGAACCCAATTTGTATTTACTGTTAAATATGATTCAATAGGAAACATCAAAGACCCTTATAAATGTCATTTCATTCATGCGGCGTCATACATTCTCTCTCTCACATCTCAGTGTCTGCATCTGAGTGAAGACGTCCTGACCCAGATTTAGCCACAGGTGGGGAGTGTATTATGAGTGTGTAGGGGGGTCGGGGCTTGGGCCGCACAAGCTTTGCCTGCAATTTGCATTTTTATTACTCTTGTCCTAGTCCAGGTCTCCCGTAATGTGCTACCGACTCACAAAGACACCTCCACAACCTCCTCGTGTCCCTGCCCAGATGAAAGCACCCTCGCCGGGGCCGCCGCGTATTCATGAGGGGCCAAAAGCTGAGGACCTGCCATTCGAGACGGGAAATGGAGATGTCTTCAGATGGTAATGTGGACTTTCCATCAGGAATGCTGATTGATTTTTGTTTCAGAAGGCATGACAGCTTATAAACCAGTAGACAGGTACAATGAAAAGTGAGTGTGTTTGTTGGGGGAAAGCCGACAGGGGCCGAAAAGGTAGACGGAGGGTCAGCGGACGATCTCCACTGCGTTCAACACCTGACATTTCTGTGCTAAAAGCTTGAATCATGTCAGCGCTCATGATGAAGTGCACTGAATGCGTTTATTATGCTGGTATTGTAATAAAAAGGCAAGTGGCTGCACCTGCAAAACCCACATCAATAATGTAATATTTGGTATTTGCGAGAAAAATGTGCTTATGTTGTCATTAAATCCTCTTTTTCACCTCCGATCCAGATTTATACGTCCGAGTCCATTTCTGCTGGCCGCAGTGTGTGATTCCAGGCACATGTTTGCACAAGTGTGTGTATGTAAGCGCAGCTGGCTGAGAACAGAATCTGCTGCATGTCCAGTTGTAGGTTTGAATGTTTTCACTTCTCTTTTACTGCGCTTCGTTTGGGAGTTTGCACGCCTTTCCCAGGACATCTGCTCCCTGCGCCCACGGTTGGCCTCTCGTCCAATCGGGACGCTCCTAACACCCTTCAAATGATCCGCTGACGTCCTCCGATTGGCCGACGGAGGCAGGGCCCAGAAAGAGAAGAGTCAGGCCTGAGAATTTTCCGAAACCTCCCCACCTCCTCCATGGCTTTCTCGGGCCAACATCTGCTTCCAATCACAGTTTCTCCAGAGAGAGCCCCCTCCCTTCAGCACGGTCCACTTTTCAAGGGCCCCCACTGGAGAACTGTTCTTGGGATTCTCCTAATGGACTCCGGGCTTGTACTGACTCGAACGCCGATTCTCATCCCAATATGAGGTTTAAGAGGTTTTATAGGAAACGCATCTGGATAAACGTAACACTTGGCCTAGAATGATTCAAACACAGACTCTGCTCCGTCCAATATGGGGGAAACATGGTAAGTACTGTGGGAAAAGGCTTCTTGGTGGGAAATTCATATGTAAACGCTACGTGGCCTTATGAATGATTCAACGGTATGAGGATAACAGTGAATAAATGACATATTAAAGGGATAGTTCACCCACAAATTAAATTTATCCCATAATTTACTCACCCTCAAGCCATCCCAGGTGTATATGGCTTTCTTCTTTCAGCCAAACACAATCAGAGTTATATTATAAAAGTATCCTGGCTCTTCCAAGCTTTATAACGGGAGTAAGTGAGTTTTTGAAGCCCAAAAAAGTGCATCCATCCATCATAAAAGTAATCCATGCGACTCCAGGGGGTTTATAAAGGCGAAGCGATGCGTTTTTATAAAAGAATGATCAATATTTATAACTTTATATGCTATAATCACTGGCTTCCGGTAGTGGCCGTACGCGAGTCTAATTCCAGCGGAAAAGTGACCTCTGACCTGACGCATAACGTAGGATGTAGGAGTATCGTACGCTCAGGTGAGAGTAGACTCCCTCGTGGCTTTACAAACAGGGCTGGGCAACAAATTCAAGCTCCTAAAATACTTCTCCTTAAATATTCTCGTTTTAGACTTCTAATTCATGACTGGTGTTTTGTTTTGCTCTATTCTCTGAGCTTCCGCGTTCATCAACACGTCATGCGTCGGGTCAGAGGTCACTCTTCCACCGGAACTATGACTGACTTTTGTGCATTCAAAAAATGCAAACACTGCAAAGCCATATAAAGATGGGCCTTCATACTGCAGTTGGAAGAAGATGAGTCTCGCTGCCTCATATATACATGTTTGAAGTGGTTTTGAAAGGGTTTAGGGAGGGCTGCTAGACCACCAAACTACTGCAGTAAGCGTGCTCTCCCACGACATCTAGAGCCACTGAGGCCAAGGTCAGCTCTCTCTCTCTCTCTCTCTCTCTCTCTCTCTCTCTCTCTCTCTCTCTCTCTCTCTTGATTGTCTCACTGGCCTTCAATACCCATCAAACGCAGTTTTCATGTGTGGTCGCTTTTGCAGTTTTTTCTCTGCATGACTTTCAACTGTACTGAGAAAATAAACAGCTGCAAAGGCTAATAATAACAGGTACTTACCGTAAATATTCACAACTTAGATTCGTGGATCACTGTGGGCTAAAACAAACACACAAGAGATGGAGCAGCAGCATGGATTCCCATTACCAGTGACTCCATGTTTTCCTTCAAGAGCTTCTGTGATGATTGGATGCTGGCATCTGGAAAAGCAACTCGTTCTTTTTGTTTTTTTGTGGTGGAAAAAAGGGGGACATAAACATCCCTCAAAAAGATTAACAACCCAGTTTACTTTCTGTTTACTAGGGTAAGGGAAAGAATCCAATTCCTCCAAAACAAAGAACGCTGCAAAAAAAAAAAAAAAAAAAAAAAAAAAAGAAAAAAACGTTCATCCGCAGGTGAATTTTACGCTACATAAACTCTTTTATAATGTGCCTTTTCAGAGAGTTGTATGGAAAGAAGGTCTTAGAAAGAAAAACTTAATTTTAAAAAGCTCAACTGGTCATTGGCAGCTTTTTCAGAAGACTTTTTTTCATAAGTATTCTTCCTACCCATTTTCTTCATAAGCAGGTATACAAAAAACAATACAGATTTGTTAACCAAGCTTCTCAGAGAAAGATAAAAAACACATGATTCCATTCAAAAAATACATATTTGAAAATCTAAAAGAGGGAGAAAAGTAACTCTATCAAAGTCATGAACTACACATTGAAGCAGTACAAATGATGTAATCTAATCAGTAATGGCAATGCAATATAAAACTATTGACTACACATCATTGATTATAAATAAGATACCATATATATGACATACAGTACTGTATATTCAAAGAAACATACAAAAAAAAGTTGCTGGCTTAATTTTTTAAGTACAATCATCTTGGATGTTTAAGTAATTTAATCTTAAATTACATTAAACTGGCTTAAAGCAACACCATGTAACTTTTGCTCTCGGGGTCCCCCTACATTTGGGAAACAGTATTGTCTTCTACTTCTGTCGTAAAATCTGTCATGGTTACACCAGGGCATACACGTGCATTTGTTGACAAGCCGATACCCCCGAACTCTGTAGAAGGAGTTCTCACGTCTTGGGCAGACTTCCTGCGTTGCGTGTGAAATGTCTTCATTCCAGGTACAGTGGCATATATTTCAGCATGTCATATGAATATAATTTCATGGGTTTTATTTTTTCATCGAAAACTAGCATGTTAGTGTTTACTAGCTACCAGATTGATAATTCGCTCCTCTACTAGCATTGCTTGATTCATGAAGATAAATGGAGGACCAGATAACTTCCGTAACATAGCCAGGCAGACAACAAATTCGAAAAACTAGAGATAGTATGCAAGCAATATACTTACTAGTCCAATAGCATGACGGCCAAGTCAGCATCGGTCGGGCATTAGAAGACATTACATTAGAAGATGATAATGTTCACAAAAGCCCATCAGACAAGACAGTACGAACACAAACGCCAGGACAAAGCAGCAGAACAATCATACATCTTAACATTTAAACATATTCATCAGCATTTGAAAGTGACGGTGGGTTGATTGGTTGTAACACATCCAGAAATGAAAATGAAGAAAGTGATCGGACTCTTATCACTTCAATTCTCTGCTTATTAGAAACTGAGCCATGCAAGGACCTCCTCCTTTAGCTCACGCCAGCGAGCGAACGCTGGACCAATATTGATCCTCGTCCGGACTTTGATTTTGTCACTCTCCCTTTTCTCTTCCTAGTCTCCTCCGACAAAACCTTTGCCTTCTTCGGTTTCGTTACTGCTTCGGTCATGACAACAACATACACACGCTATACCAGCCGGAAAACAAACGCTAGTTGGGCTCTCACGTCTGAATTTGAGGAAATGGGTGGTGGGGGAAGTGAGGTATGCCGTAAAGCAGTCGAATTTTGTAGTTCTTTTTGTGCTCGGGTTACTACCCGAACCCCGAAGTTCCGTAGTGCCAGAAAAAGCGATACAGACCCCATCAGGCTATGGCAGACGTGTCATTCAACCTATTGTAAGTCGATGTACCATCACAAGGGTCTTGGAAATATATTATGAAGGTTGAAAAACTACATGGTGTTGCTTTTAAAAAAAGAGTTGAATCTTGCATAACAAAAAAAAAAAAGTTGAAAATTGCTTAACTTACTTTTATGAGTAACTCACCTCCTTTACCTCCTTTACCTTTATTGCTTAACTTACCTCCCATGTTGTCATAACCTTTGAGTGACTTTTGCAACTAAATGTCAACTATCAGTCATTACAGTATAAGTAGACTGTCTGATTAATATCTACTAACACTTTATTTTGATACTCCTCAACAGATATTCAACTGACTATAAATAACTTTGCAACTACGTCAACTTATTCTACTCAAACCTAACAGTACTAATACTCTAATGAGAGTTAGTTGACAAGTTGTTACTTATAATTAGTAGAATGTCTAAAGTGGACCATCAAAATAAAGTTTAACCAACTTATTTAATGGAGAAAATCAATGGTGTTTTACTTTCACAATCAGCTGTTGCGCTATATCAAAAGTAAGTGTATAGAAATAATGCTAGTCCAGTTTAGGCATATATTTAGGTATATGTTTAGGTACAGTATATGTTTAGGTATATGTTTAGGTATATGTCATCTTATTTGAGCTTCCTTCCTGTTAAACCCTGAGCACTTATGCCATAACAATTGATCTTGATCTGATTTATTGTCCAGTGTGCTGACCGAGCTTCCTTTATACATTAACTTGACATGCAAGGAAGATATTCCTTATAACTCCATAGGCTTTTTTTTTACTTTAAACCAGCAAAATAACTTATCTCATTAGATCTGTGGTATGGTAATGTTAATATTACTCAGTATGCATGTTAGCGGTCTGAACTGCCAGTTTCTGTTGCGGTGGGCAGTGAATAGTGGTGAAAGATGACATTTATGTTCTCATCTCAAATTTGCAGTTCAAATCATGTTCTCTTCCTAAGCTGCCCACATTTGGCTATTTATAGAAAAGAAATGCACACAAATAGTGACTAGTACCAAAAGAAAATCAGCCCCATCAAGTAAAACATGAGCAAAGCAAGATAAAGATACGAGGGAGGAAAAATAGTACTAGCCACTTTGACATTTTCCATAATGAATCATCTTAACTTACTTCTCATGCACTCATCAGATTCTCTGATAGGCTAAAACCACCATCATCTTATTCCAAAGCTGAAATCGCAAAAGCCATCTTACGAGGTAGCACACTCATTTAAAGGACTGTGATTAATTCAATTTCGTTTAAAGAGCCTGCATTTTTGTTAAAAGAAGACAACGATGTTGTCAGGGCGTTATAAACAGTCATAAATGATGTGAAGAGATCTTGCATCATTCAGTGGTATTACGTCTAGCTTGGGATGGCGAGTTAACAGAAACACTGATAAAAGCGAAAAAAAGATAAGACTGATAAAAGTTGAACTTGGAATTAAATATATTCTCTCGGAGAAACCATGCAGTTCTGTGCTTCAGGCTTTAACCCTTGTATTATGTACAGTAAGTCGGGGTACGGATGTTATTTCCTGGTCAAATGTACTTTTTGGATTGAATACAATTAAATATAAACAAAGGTAAAACAGTAAACCTTTAACATTAATACTTCTCACAGAATAAAAAAGTAAATATGAGAACATTATTTTTAAAACAGTATTTATCAACTATTATCAACAGTATGTGTGTGTGTGCGCGTGTGTGCATGTGTGTGTGCGTGCGCACGCGTGTGTGTGTGCGCGTGCTTGCTTTCCTAAAGCTCAAACAGTAGAGCATGGCGCCAAGATCATGGGTTCGATTCCCAGTAAAAATCACACGCATAAGCTGATAGAAATTTCTCAGATTTTTTCTTCCAATAAAAGTGTCCACCAAATGCATAAATGTAAGAAACTGACATCATTTCTTTGGGGTCTAACAGGTAGCTTTTGGCTTTCTTAGTTGGGAACACTTAATATTCAACAATATTATTGATCTTCTTGCATTGACACCATTATATGAGAACTGAACTGAGCTGGACGATGGCATCACGGTTTTCTCCAGAGCGGCTTATAAATGAACTAAATTTATAACTTTTTTACAACAAAAATTAACCATCACTAAACTTACTTAAGCTGGACTGTGACGTTATGTTCTTCTAGATCTGCTGTACAGCTGAAGCAAACTGTGTTGCATTATTTTCCTGTTATCAATGTAAAGCTGCTTTGAAACAATCTGTATAGTAAAAAGCGCCATATAGATAAAGGTGACTTGTCTTGACTTGGGGTCTGTGTCTTTGAACTCTCTCATCGTCACTTGTTTTGCAAAAATGTTGCCTCAGGTACGTTTTTCCAATGAGCTAGCTTGTGTTGCAATATAAGGCTCAATATGATCTAATCACATGATAGATCCCTTATTCATTTCTTCCAGGAGTGTGTGTGTGTGTGAACTGACTCATACTACAGTGGAATTGGCATTTGGCACAGCAGATCACAGCTCTGGAGGAGTCAGTCGGGAACCTCCGTAAACTTATTCCACTCCAGTGACGTGAACAAGCCCATTAACTGTGAGAAAGAGTGGAGTCACTAGATGAGCCAACACATCTGTAAACAAACGCATAGACATTTACATCTTAGCACATCCCACTGGTCCTCACGGGGATATGAATAAACCAAAAATGAGTGGGAATATGAATGAAAATGGGAGTGATTCTCAAACACTGAGCACAAACAACAGTGATATGAATCAGAGAACATGGGCGCCGTGCCACAGACACCACCCTATACTGGGTCAACCGTGTCATTTCCAGTAGCCTCACCAAAGAGAAATCCCGAAAATTATGACAACAAAGTTTCCCAAACACTCTGTACATGGGTATTAGCGCGTAACATAACTTTTTTGAATGTTTGGAAAGACACTGAAACATTCTACATGTCATGCACATACTAGCTACTACAACTACATGTCAACTTTTTCTTCTACACTGAAAAAAATTATTTGTTGAAATTAATAAAAAACATTAACGTAAGTGGTTGCATTCAATTGATTTTATCTACATTTAAACAAATGCATTAACTAAAATTGATTAAGTTCAACTTAATGCATTTGTTTAAATGTAGATAAAAATCAATTGAATGCAACCACTTACGATAAAAAAATTGATTAATTTCAACGAATCATTTTTTTCAGTGTATCCACAACCCATCCAGTCTACTAATACTCTAATGAGAGTTAATGACATGTAGTTGCAACATTATTTATAGTCAACAGAATGTTCAAAAGAGACCAATAAAATAAACTGAAACTTAGAAACCTACATCTAAACCTTCCCCTAACCATGTCGACCGTTTAAATATATATTTTTTTTACAGATTATCATAGTTATGTTCGGATTGTTTTAGTATTCATGGACTTTTATTCAAGGCTTAGTATTCAAGGCATGGTTAGGGTCTAAACTATTAATAAGCAGGAGTTAGGAGTTTATGGAGTCAAAAGTTGTAGTTAATAGTCGGTAAATAGTGAGAATTGGACCCTAATCTAAAGTGTGACTGAATACTGTTCCGTCATTAAAAATCTAACTACACAGGAACAAATGAGTAATGCACTATTAACATTCATTAATTATCAATAAACTCTGATTAAGGAATTAGTCATTTATAGCGCTCAGGTGAATGAGGTAGTTCACTATTAGCTAATCAATAACCTCCCAGATGACTACTAAGAACAACTATATACAGGTTTATAATTAATGTTAATAATGCATAATGTATAATTAATTCTAAAGTGAAGATCATGTTAACCCACTAGTAATGACTCAAGTGTTTCTACATCCTTCTAAAGGAATTACTAATTATGTGGATCAGTATTCCATTACTATTCCATTCCCAGATATATTGCATTATAAGTAATGGTAAAATGATTACAGAAATGTTATTCATTTTAAGATTTTAAAATAGTCTTGTTTATTGGAAAAAAAATACGGAATATGGAGAAACAAGGTTTCTGCCCGATATTTAAAATTTTGTAAATTTAGAGTAATTGTCTTACATTGTTCTACCATTAGATTCAAATAATAATAATAATAAAATATATTATTTCTCCTCACTGTAATTGGGTCCCCCTGTACATGCGAGCATAGGCACGTGCATATAATGCATATGCATAAATCCGCCCCATGGCTACGACCTCAATCTCTGGACTCTAATAACGTCTAGACTGATATGTTCCTCCTATCATGCCCTGACTCTTTCTGTGTGCAGTTTTGTCATGGGTGGCCCGGCTCAGTGCCAGACAGAGAGATTGTTGGAGGTTTGATTGCCCTTGTCGGAGACTAAACAGATTGCTGTGCGTTTTATCTATTAAATGTGGCTGCTACAGACTGCATTATCACAACCGTGCCAAAATCTGGAACACGTTTGGTGTTTATTAATAGATAATTACAAACAATTACGAGAACTGAGGCTACAAGTGGACAAAAAGATCATTCCTTCACCTAAATAAAATGGGCGACTTATAAAAGAGATTCCGGGTATGCTAAACACACGTGTCAAAGTCTTTATATTCAGACAGATTCAGAGCTCAGAAAAGTGGGTTTATCTCCTCTGTCCCTCCTGGACTATTCCCACATTAGCAGTGTCCACGCTGCTCTCCAGGGCCGGCAGGCTGGGAAAGGCAGAAGCCTGTGTTCTCACATTCGGTCCAGGCCGCTTGTACATTGGCCAGATGTGTGGATGAAGAATAGACCTCAAAACCAGCTCAGATGAGTTCAGAGCAGCACAGCCAATCACTGAGCAGATACACAAACCTGCAGGGAGACATCAGCTGATCACTGCATATTGGGATGAGCAACTGATCTGGATTGATTTCATGGAAAGGATGCTGGTACATCAAGTTGTGATTGGGTTGAAACTATTTTAAAGTCAGCATGAAATGAAAACACCCTATTTATTTTCCGATTGCTTATTATAGATTTTATTGTGAAAATTCATCCGTGCATATATATAAAAAAAAAACTTGAAATGTTTACTCAAACTATCATAACTGGATCTTCCATTGAAAACATCAGACTGAAGTATGCAGGATTCTCCAATCATTTAGTCGTTTAAACTCGTCCCTGCAAACTCACGTTCATCTGACTCCGCTTTTGAGTGTCACGCCCACATCTCAGCATCCAATCAACAACCAATGAGTATAACCAAGTCCGGCCCTACATTTTTTTCTTTTTCAATAATCCATTACAATCGGATGTACGTCACAATACGGAAGAACATTTATTCCATTCCATCGCAACTTTAAAGCATGTGCAAAGGTATTTACAATAAATTACCGGTGCAAAATGAAAACTTGGACCTAACTGTGGAATGGATACTGTTTTGTTGCAGCTCAATTGTGAGCTGGAACATATATAATAGACTTTAAAAAAATGATAATGCAGTTAAACATTTCCTTTCTTTAACACCTTAATCAAAGTACAAGGTTTGGTTTTAATCTTTTCATTCCACAAATGGTTCTTTATAGTGAAAAACAAAGTTCTTTGGATTTTTAAAATGTTCTTAATACTAATAAGTATGGACTCTTACTATTGTCACATCCTCAGTCACCAGTCTATCACCTCTGCACACTACATCTCCCACAATCCTCCTTGGCCATCACCTGCACTCACTTCTCAATCACCACACCTGTCTGCGATTGCCCTAATCAGCACCTCTCACCTCACCCTTCATAAGCAGCAACCTTCCACACCACACTTGTCTGGTCTCGTAGTTCTATACTGAACCACTACCTGACCACTTCCCTCCGGGTACCTGCCTCCGTGGACCTGCCTCCAGGTCCTTGCCTCCGGGTACTTGCCTCCGGGTACTGATAATCATGGTCATATTTGCCTTCGGGTATTTGCCTCCAGATACTTGTCTCCGGATACTGATAATCATGGTCATATTTGCCTCCGGATACTTGCCTTCGGGTACTTGCCTCCGGATACTTGCCTCCGGATACTGATAATCATGGTCATATTTGCCTCCGGGTACTTGCCTCCAGATACTTGCCTCCGGATACTGATAATCATTGTCATATTTGCCTCTGGGTACTTGCCTACGGGTACTTGCCTCCGGGTACTGATAACCATGGTCATATTTGCCTCCAGGTACTTGCGTCCAGATACTTGCCTCCGGATACTGATAATCATGGTCATATTTGCCTTCGGGTACTTGCCTCCGGGATACTTGCCTCCGGATACTGACAATCATGGTCATATTTGCCTTCGGGTACTTGCCTCCAGATACTTGCCTCCGGATACTGATAATCATGATCATATTTGCCTTCGGGTACTTGCCTCCGGATACTTGCCTCCGGATACTGATAATCATGGTCATATTTGCCTTCGGGTACTTGCCTCCAGATACTTGCCTTCAGATACTGATAATCATGGTAATATTTGCCTCCGGGTACTTGCCTCCGTATACTGATAATCATGGTCATATTTGCCTCCGGGTACTTGCCTCTGGATACTGATAATCATGGTCATTTTTGCCTTTGGGTACTTGCCTCCGGATACTTGCCTCCAGATACTTGCCTTAAGCTTGATCACTACAAATGTATGTCCATGATTACAGATTATTATTCTTTAAAATAAAGAATAATAATAAACCCTAACCCCCCAAAAAAATAAACAAACAAACAAACAAACAAACAAACAAACAAACAAACAAATAAATAAATAAATAAAAAATAGCATGCAAAAATCAGTTGTTCAAATAAGTATGATGTTCATAAGCACATCAAGCCTGAACCGCGCATCTGTTGAGATTCAGAAGTGAGCACCCACTGGAAACTTAACTATCCCATAATGCCAATGGAGTCAGGGATCCGCCCGATTTAAACAGTTAAAAAAGAAAAATGGCAGACACTGTGAGCTGAGCGGTTCTCTCAAAGTGTGATTGCTATAAAGTTGTTACACGTGGTTTAAGCACATATGGGTCAAAGGACAATGGCAACATCTATAGTATGTTTAAGAATACAGTATACATATACTACATAAATCCTTATGGTGCTATACTACACATGGACATGAACTACTGCACATCAAGCACCTTGTTAAACTGGCTTGATGAATAAGATAATTTAATGAATAAGATGCAGGTTTTGCAATAAAATACAATGGCACAAAAGCAGGTTTAGTGCATTCACCCCTGAATCGACATACAAACTTATAATTTATAACTACTATTTCTTATTAGTCATGCTGCATTTTCCTTTATCTTTAAAGAGGACAAACATGAAATAAAAAGAAGACAGACAGATAAATATGGGCTGGTGAAGCTTAACAAACTGCAGACTTGCAAACCGCAGCTTGTACTGTGATAGAACACCTTTTCTTCCCCCACACTGTGAACGAGTGAAAGATGAGTAGGCGGAAGCACACCAGATAAGAAAGAGGGAGAGAGACAGAGACAGAGCGTTTCAGGTCACTGACACTGCAGCCGCAACACACTCCAAGACTGCAACCAAAGGCCAGTCGTGCGGACTGACCGGAGGAACCCGACCTCGTGAACCGGTTCTGTGTCGACACCTTCCCTTTCAGCTGTCAATGCACTTTCACAATCTCCACGAGCAAAGTGGAGCATCGACAGGAAACCACTTTATCGGGAGCGCAGACTTTCTCAGAAACCCATCCATCACAAATCAGACACAGTTACAAGGGACGAAAAAAATAGTTTGATTGGTAGAGCTAAACACAAGCCCATAGGTTTGACTGCCAGGGAACACACTTACATATACATGCAATGCACTGCAAGTCACTTTGCATAGACTAAATGTAGAGTTTGGCCACAAAAATCTGAAGTCAGTGAGTCGTGATTACTCTCAAATGGTGGTTTTGATGTTTTTGATTGCTGTATAGGAACATGCTGATATCAGCATGAAAGAAGTGCTGGTATCTAGAATTATAAACCAAGACTGCTGCTAATAAACGCCCACATACTTCTCTGATCTGGCATATGAATAAAAAAGAGGAAGAAATGAAAAAGGGTAGTTTTGTGGTCGTCTTAACTGGAGCCCAATATAAGAAAAACAGAAAAACACCTAAGCAAGCAACTGCGAACAGTGCAGCCCGCGCTCCTGGACTTCTTAATCTATACTAAATCTATACTCAGTGTGAAAGTATGGTTACAATTTTTTCTATTTGCCGATATGTTTAGCACACAGTATGCATGATGTCAATTTTTCCATTAGCAGGGTCCACGTGAACATGCATGTGCCTAACCACTTAAATCGTGATGTAAGAATACTATTTCCAAGTCGAAGCCTCTACTTGTTTCATTTGAGATTATATATCGACAGATGTTTATAAGCATTATTTATTCATATTAAACAATTAAGCTTTTAAAAACTTATGCTATACATTCTCTGAACTCACGGCGTCCCGGACACCAATATTTTAATGATTCATAAAAGGTCAATTACTGTCTGGCCACAGGATCATGTATTTTCGGTTGTATTACATCAAATCAGGATTGTATAGAGAGGTGTCAAAAGTATGCACATTCATTACTCAAGTAGAAGTATAGATACTAGTGTTTCAAAAGACTTCTGTAGAAGTTGAAGTATCAACTCAAGCTTTTTACTCAAGTAAAAGTGTAAAAGTACTGGTTTCAGAACTACTTAAAGTATAAAAGGAAAAGTAATGCCATTACTGACAAAAGCTTAGGCCGCGCCACAGAGGCCTATAGTGCACTACCCCACCTCCTCAAAAAAACAATTCTAAAGGCCATAATGACTATAAATTTATATTAAAATCTTAATTTTGAAAAATTTGGGATGCACTAGGCTACCTGTTTCAGCCGCATATATGCCCATTGAAAATGAACACATTTTAGCACAATGCAAATACATTAAAGAACCATATATGTGTACTACTGAGCATAAACGTGTTTCATGGAGCGGAAGATATGATGACTTGTTGCCTAGATAAGTATTGTAATGGTGCACAGTGTTGCCAGATTGGGACAGTGATTTCCCAAAAGCTCACCAAAACCCGCCCACTCCAAGAAAAAAACGCCTAAAATTTTACTGGCAAAATAATGTGATATAATTTTATTACCATGTAATTAAAGGTTGATAAGCACAATTCTTAACCCCTTAAAACAAAATAAAAAATAAATAAATTTTCCTGGAAAACGGATCAAAACAAGGCAATAATTAATTCGAAAATATGACTAAAATGTCCAGGTGGACACTGTCAAAACGGCAATCAAGAAATTAACCGATGACTTTAACCCTCGGAAGTACATAATGCAGAACATAATGCAGAATTTAGCAGTCAAAACTGATTCATCGTTGATTCAAACCTTTTCCAACAAGTAGAGCGCATGCAGTCTGGACGGTGTAAAAGTTGCAGATGTCAGACTAGGCTAGTGTGCACATGGCCATGAACAGGAGTCGTCGTCCCATTTTCGATTTCAATTCTAGTCATTAAACTGTGCTCTCCTCTATATTATATTCACCATCGAGTCATCTCCCACCGCATGTGTACGTGTTTAGAGTTGCTCAATATCTCACTCTTTACTGTAGAAACTAGTATGTCACTTTGGCATTAGCGATCACTTGAACATACAGCTACAACTTATCGCGCTATCGCGTCTGCCTTCTGATCACTGATTGGCTAAAAGTGAACCAATAGGGTGTCGGAATGGTATATGTTTATACTTCTCATCCAACCACAATCAAATTCACTCTATCCGGATAGCGTAACGGATATATATATTTTTTTTTTGAATGATGATAAGCCGGAATGAAAACAAGCCGAAATGATATAGGAGTAACGAGGCTATTTTTAAAATGTAAGGAGTAGAAAGTACAGATAATTCTGTGAAAATGTTAGGAGTAGAGGTAAAAAGTTGGCTGAAAAGTATAGATAGTTTTAAATTTACCCAAAATTTCTACTTAAGTAAAGGTAATAAAGTATTTGTAGGTCTACTTCGTTATACTTGACACCTTTGATTGTATATTAGCACCATTTGTTGTTTGCTTTTTGCATCTGATAGAGAGTTTCTCATTACTATTCCATTACTTTAAAGAGCTAGTCGAAGTAAAAATGTCAATACAAAACTTTTACTTACTTTTGTGTTTATTGTCATTATTCAGTGATTTTCTTGTATGCTGATTACAACTGAGCTCTGAATAACTGAATGTAATTTATGTTTATGAAAATGTCAAATTAATTTATATCTCTCTGAAAAATAAAATGGTAAAATGTTATCAAAATATATCCAGTATATTTTTATTATAATTTCTGATATTAAAGACATGTACTTTTCAGAATTGCTCTCAATTCTCTACTTATTTTCAGGTAAAAAAAGGATATAGATAGATGGATATGTCAGAGAAACCGATTCACTGATTGAGTAAGCTGAAGTCGACATGAAATTAAAGTTCACCCAATCTGTTTTCTAAATGCGTGTTAGAATTGGTGAGGGCTGCGTTTCTCGAAAGCATTGCTGCAATAGGGTTAGGGTTAGAAAAGTTGATCGCAGCGATCATTGGTACCAATGGTTGTACGACCTACTTAGGCATACAATGCTTTCGAGTCAGTCCGATTTGGGGAAACCAGTTCAAAAGAAAGATTCCTTCACAAACTAGATCTGACTTTGCAGAAGCTTAACATCCCAGAGAACATCCCAACAACAACATTATCCTATGATAAAAACACAAAAACAAAACTTTCTGTCCAGAACTTGTTGTGAAACTCTTAAACATAAGCTGGTTTTATTGAGCTTCCAGACTATATATAGCCTCAATGGATATGACCTCTGCGAATGAGGAAGGAGTTGAGTGAAGACACGAACCAGTCTGTGCTCAGGAAGACATTAATGTGAAGCATCTGTGTGCAGCGGGGCTGGAGAGAATCCTTGTGTTTTTATCTGAGGATGTGCCTCTCATTTACCTGCAGACGGATAAAGCAATGATTTATTGATCCCGCCGTTTTGCTGGCCGCTCCAAAGCTGAATTAATCAGGTGCGAGACACATGGAGCCTTCAGACAGACAGAAAAAAAAAAAAGAAGGAGGGACAACGAGGAGAAAAGAGAGATTGCAGACAAGGGAGGGGCAGAATGAGTCAAATTGGAAACATGTCTTTTCAACATGTCCAATCTGGCTGAGCGTATCTTATCTTTAGGTGAGAGATGATGACCCGGGGTGGCGAGGCCAAACTCTGGGAGGAGCTTCTCTCTCTCTCTCTCTCTCTCTCTCTCTCTCTCTCTCTCTCTCTCTCTCTCTCTCTCTCTCTCTCTCTCTCTCTCTCTCTCTACCTCTTAGTGGCTTTGATGTACAACTGGTGCATTTTAGGCACGCTCTGTCACCGAAGCACTATTTTTATCTGCTCTCAGGTGGGATTGGGTCCAGATGGGACACTTACTCTCATATGGGCGTGGATTTCAACGTGGGCGTTTAACCCTTTCAGAAAAAGTAGGATAGTTGATCAAAAACAGAAAATGATGTCATTGTTTTAAAACTGTTCCAAACCTGATGACGGTGGGAAGAATATACTTTGAAAATAATTTGAATCTATACAATGGAAGTCAAAGGGTCCAAACCTTTTTTTGGACCTCCACAAAAACAGTTGGAAGTTTTGTTTGAAGAGTTTTGTTGGAAGTTTTTTGTTTTAGAAAAAAACAAATTAGCATACGTTTATTATTTCTTCAGTATATGGTGAGAAAATTGTCTGTACGCATGGAAATCCACAAAGGTCTACTAGTTTTCCAAAATGTGCTGTGTTTGCAACTCAGAAGTAAGCTATTTTATGTGAATCTGTGAATTTTTTCTGTATCAAGCGACATAATGGCCTGTTTTTGTAGATAAAATAACAGAAAGCTGATGACACTGGAAGCCTTGCACATTCAATTTACTAATATATGCGCTCATTTTTAGGTTTAAAAATAAGGTAGATGACATTGCACACAATACGTGTCCCACCATGCATTGCACTCGACATCATCTTCCATTTCAGTTTGACAAATGAGTTGATGATAATATCAGCTGCAAATGAAGTTCTAAATATCGTAATAACGAGTTCCGAGAACATGAGTGACCAAGCAAAGTCGTATTTACAAGTGGAATTATATCTAGATGATACACGAGTTGCGTCAATATAGATATATAATCAATATGGCGATCAGTGAGTGGAAATAATGATGTTAACCACTCAACTTTCACGTTTGCTTCACGTATGTTGTGAGACCATGTCAAAGTAAGAGACAGAAACTAATATTTCTTCATCATTTTAGATTTGGATTATTTGGCTTTTTGTTCAGTTATGTTTCTGACTTGAACACATGATGTCTTTATAACACTGTAAAAAAAAATTACATCCCCAAGTCAAAAATTTCTAGTGACTGATCACATCTAAATTTTTCAATTAGTCTGACGTATTATTTCTCATTGAGCCAATGTTAACAGACTATTGCAACAAGAATTGCACTTGGGCCAATTTAA
The DNA here is from genome assembly GCF_949319135.1 of Squalius cephalus. NCBI lineage: Eukaryota > Metazoa > Chordata > Actinopteri > Cypriniformes > Leuciscidae > Squalius > Squalius cephalus. The sequence goes on along the minus strand of NC_137127.1, from coordinate 45,592,006 downwards.
AAATTTAGACGTGACCAGTCACTAGAAAATTTTGACTTGGAGAAGTTAGACATTTTTTACAGTGAACAAATGCCCAACATAGAGGCGCAAGCTTCCCAGATGCACTTGAAGGCAGCATTATTTCCAATATATAAGCCAAAACAATCTCTGTTACTTTATTTTCCTACTATCAATGCAAAGCCGATTTGGAACAATCTACATTGTTAAAAGCGCTATATAAATGAAGATGACTTGACTTGACTTGTTGCATACTACGATTTTCCATTTCAAAATACATTCTGCTTTACATAATATTGTGAAGTATAACATACAGTATTCAGCATGCAATTCCATTTAGAATACTAGCCACTATCGCCATTCTCTTGTTCACTTTGTGGATTGGGTCACAAACCTCCAGCATTCATTCATAGAACTCTGAGAACGTTTGCCATAGGATGTGATATTTATCATGCTGAATTAATTCAACAAAAACACAATAACAACCCTAAACAAAGTCATGGTGTCGCTCTGTGCTCCCAGTTGTTGGCAGTTCTGATGTGGGGGTCAGATGTGTGGAAGTCTGCAGGATGCTCCTTAAAAGGCCTTCACTTCCTCAGGCTTTGAAGAGGCCAGAGCTTCTGCGAGGAGGGCAGGGTGCCATACTCAGATCTGACGGATTTCCTTTTTCCTCAAAGTTTCAGCTGAGTCTCCTCTTTTAAAACAGAGAGAGATAAAGAAAGAGAGGGTGGAGGAACTAAAAGGTGAATTAAAAGAGAGCATCTGTCGGGCATTCGCTAAATCTTGAGCCAAAACGTCTGGAGAGAATCTCATCTTGGCATTGCTATAAATATCGTTATATCCGTGTAACTCTTATGAAAAACAGGAGGATATGAAATGAATCTAGTGACTTAAATGTCCTTAAATTCATCTGACTGACGGCAGTAGCCAGTAGCCATTCATGATGTATAATACTGCATTATGTATGGTAAAAACAGCAGATCTGTCTTTAGGTTATTGAAGGGGTATTATTTAATTGTTAGGAAAATCTTTGAAAAGTCTGGAAGTGATATCAAGTCAACCAAAGCTGATTTTTTTACAGATTTACTGTCATCAAGATGGCCTGTGGGAAAAAGAAGCACACTTTAGCATATTTTTAAAAAGAGTGCTTAAGGGTTGAAATGATATACTTTGAAAGAATATACTTAGATGCATTACGAAAAAGCATTATAGTTTAAATTTAAATGACATGTAATCCTTCAACTTTATCAACAATACATGTTGATGAAGATATTGCACACATGCACTCACATGCACATCCCAATAACTGTAGCATTTTAAAAATAAATGGAGTACTAGTATCAGTTTCAAATGGATCTGTCTTTCAGACACACACATGCACACGTCTGCTCGCTCATAAAGTGTGTGTGGGTGTGGAAGTGAAAGGAGTGGTGGGCGGCAGAAACCACACACACGTCTTTATGTGTGCCTCAGGTGCAAGGGAAGATGAAACGGGAGAGTATGACATCACTCAAACGAAGCCTGTAGCATGTATGTACCACTAGCCTGAGTTTTGTGATTGGCCTCTTAACAGCTCCTTCCATTATTCTGCAAACAAAGGGCAAACATTTCCACTAATACATTTTCCACTAATACAAATGGCCTGTGTGTGACTGTGTTGCTGTAATCCATGCTGTTGTAGCTGTAGCTATGGAAGCTTGCCTTTAATGCCATGCCACTGTTCTCTGTGTGGACGTGTAGAGATTAATTTGGCTTCCATTCAAGAGCGTGTTCAATACCTCTTCATTTAAAAACAAAAGCAGCAGGACAGCGAGGTGCAGCCGGTCACGTAGGCTCCTGGATGACTCCAATAACCACTCTGACCTCTCTATAAAGGGCTCTGAGATTTCCACAATGGAGCAAACACGGACAAAATCGTGGAATTTAGTCAGAAAAATCGAAATTTTGGATTGAGTAAATCAAAAGTAGGGCTGTACCATTAATCAATTTATGATATGGACTAGTGTCTGTGAATATGAACTCTTTCCCCACCAGCGTTTTTAAAAACGGCATTGACATTTTTGACCATTTTCACCAAAAAATGTCATGGTCCCCAGAATAATGTGTTGCATAAATATCTGAACATGCAATATATATATATTAATATATATATATAATAAGTATCTTACTATTGTACAGTATTTACTTCTGAAAGTAGTGGTAATAAACAAATATTAAAACCTTATTTTTTTAGGAATACAACACAATTTTTAACAGTAAAACTTTGTTGTGCAGCACTTTGATTGCCCCCCCCCCCCCCCCCCAAAAAAAAAATTTTTTTTTTTTATAAATATACATTTGAATTTTATTAGATTTTAATATAAAAATGTAAAAAATATATATAAAAATTAACCCATTAAAATGGAGTCCAGGATTTGTGAAAAAATACATGGAATTTGGTAATAAATAAAACAGGTTTCATAGGGCCCTAAAATATATATATTTTTAAGTTTTATAATTTGAATTAATTAGACATGCTTTTTGGTTACTAAAAATGTAATTTAACTATTAAAACAGAATCCAGAAAAACTAAACAAAACAGAGCTTTGGAAAAATAAAAATGATTTCATAGGTCCCACTACATATAAAGACTTTATATGATGACATATAGCAACACTTAAACTATATTTGAACTGACCAAGTTCTCCAGAAATAATGCACACCACGGACATATAAATATTTTATGCTTAAACAAATTCTTTCTACACAGTTTACACATAAATCAGCGTAAATGACTGTCATGTTTCACATTCCCAGCTGCGGGATTGTTTAGTCTTGTTGTTGAGTTCCTGCTGTGATACGGAGCAGGGTAAACACTGCGAGCGGGACCCGGGCGTGGGGCTCTTAAACTGGGCTGACGGGCCGGGCGAGAGCGCAGGCTGTGGCCTCGCACAAACCACAGCGAGGTGAGGAAACATCTGGCTCACTGAAAGCAACAGATGTCGTAGCCTGATAAGGGAACGACTCGCTCCACCTCACTGAATCAGTCTCTCACGTCCAGGTGGGTCCTAACCTTGGCTAAGACTCTCTGAAGGACTAAATAATCACATCAAGTGCTTCTTTCCAACAGAATGGACAAACACCTGGTCAGACTGAGTGAATATGACTCGAAGCTATTGTTTGGTAATTATTGTTCGCTTGCTGGTTTGATCCATTGTCTGGCGGGGGTCTCTGGAGGATCCGTCAAAAAGCGATTGAGCCGCTGCGTGTCTCTGCGTGCGTCATCTCCTGTTTCGCTTGGGATAGTTTGAAGTTACAAGAAGTCCAAACTCTGACTCAATGGTCGGACATTTTTGCGTGTCTCCGGTTGGAGACGATCAGCTTTGAACTGATTGAATTCACATCAAGACTTATTGCTTGACTTGGTGTGAAGTGCTTAAAGGAGAAGTTCACCCAAAAATTTACATTTTTGGCATCATTTACGTTGTTCAACACCTGTATGGTTTTCTTTTTCCCGCATAACACAAAATAAGGTATTTTAGTTTCAAATTGTTTTTGTCCGTACAATGAAAGTCAATGGGGTCCAAAACAACAATGCACCCCAGTGTTTTTCATGGAATGGACAAATAAGCACTGAAATATTTTTGAAAATGGCTTTCAGGTTCTAGAGAAGACAGGATGTCTTTCAGGTTTGGAATTTCATTTGCTGGGTGAACTGTCCTCTTAAAAACAGCATAAAACAGAAATTGCTACAGCCTTTTCTTCCCTACTGTGATGTACATCCAAGTGAAACGGCTACTCAGATGAGAAAAAGAATTGGGCAGGACTTGACTTTGTCCATCAGGAATTGAATTCATAAAATTAGTCAATTTATGAATAAGCAATCAATCAATGTAAAATAAAGAGTGATGTGACTGTAGAAAAACATATTGTGTTTATCAGGGGATGTTTAATTCTATTTCATGCATTCTGACTTATTTACATTGTTAAAGAGTTGGATTCTCATGCTAAACATGGCCAAAGTTTCAAAAAACTAGTTGGACTTGGACGAGTATTTCTGTGACAAATACACTCCTTCAGGATTCGTATAAGTTTCGGAAAGTTTTTTTCTTTTGCGCACACATCAACCAGAGCGAGAGCAAGAGCACTCCTATCAATCGTTGCTCAACAAGTGTGTTTGTTTGTTCCTGGTATTTCAGTGATGAATGTTTTATAAACAAGGCCCATTTCGACGTTGGATTTGCAGATCGTTTGAAACTGAAAGATGGAGCGGTCTCAGCGATAAAAGATCCCGGTCATGAGTCGGAACCACAGGCGGTGAGTAAAGGCTGCATCAGATGTCTGTGTTTCGTTGGCAATCGGAGCGTAAGTGCATATAACGTAAACAACACAAACGTATTGTGACTCAAAAGTTATCCAGGGATAATGTGATGACGTATTGTGTATGTTTAAACACATTTGTTTATCTGACCACCATAAGTGTCCATTTGTTTATTCTGAAACCACTCTGTGCTCGTGACTCTTTAGCTCCGCCCACGCCACGCCTCCAGGAGATCGACTGCTGTCGCAAAGAATCGGTTCCTGTCTGCATCCATCTTTTATAAATCTCTTCAGAGATATGAAGGAAATAATACTACTCAATAGGTACTCAAGATTAACACAAGATTGGCATAAACTGTGTGGGTTATGTAGCCTTTAAAAAGCGATTAAAAAATAAAAATAAAAAAATTCCAGGTTTGCTCTGCTTGTTTGTAGGGTTGCACAATTTGGCCAAAATTGTGTTAAAAAAAAAAAAAAAAAAAAAAAAAAAAATTCTATAAGATAATTAATAATGATGTTAATAATACATTTCATTATTGATAAATAAAATATAAAAATGACTAAAAAACAAAATAAGAACTATTACTATTACTATATTTTACATAAAAAAGAGTAATTATATGATTTTTATACGTTTATTTTACATTACAACTAAAATGTTCTACTAATATTTATGGTTGTCTTAATTTCTTCTTTTTCCAACATGAAACCATCAAACTTTTATTTTGACGGAAAACCACAGGGAGCCCGTAAAGCTTCTCTTTTGTTGATAACTGTCATTACAGTTATGTGAAGATGGTTGATGCATATTCTGTTTCAAATAGGGATGCACCGATATTAAAATATTTGCTGGTACCGACAATTCTTTATATCTGAAAGCCGATAACCGATAACCGATGTATTGGCCGATAAATCTAAATCCAAATTTTTATATAATTTTTAAGAGCCTGATTGCAAAACCAAAAGTCTCACCATTAAAAGCCATGTCCTGGCACACAATTATAATGTTCTCATTATAATTTTATGCTGTCTATATGACAGACTTGTTGCATTTAACTGTATTTTCCTTTTTGAATTGATTCCAATCATATTTCAAGCAATTCAAAGCCATCATGATGAACAGTGCACATCTGAAGTGTCTCAGCTGAAGGATATAATACATTATTTATCGGCTTTCATATATCGGCCAAATTTTCTTATTGGGCCGATAACGATAACATTAAAAATGAACATATAATCGGCCGATACCGATATATGATGCACCCCTAGTCTCAAATGCACATTATAAGCGACTCAATCTCAGAGCAGATGCCGAGACAGAGGTCATGTTCGAGCATTATTTATTTTGAACCGAGCGGATCGTGAGATGCTCACATGGAAATGAACATAGTTCTGCACTTTGATTTCATGGTGACTATTTTGTGCGCTATTTAAGACTAGTGTTTAAGTGGAGAAACTAAAGTAACGCATCTTTCAGCCGTGAACAGCGTTAAAACAATACTGAAGAAAAGAGACAACATTTGCCAACAGTTTCAGAAACTTTGTTGTGCTCTCAGACATCGCTGGCCTCATGGGACCAACTGCATCTGTTCCTCCTCAGTTTTAAGAAAACCCTCATGGGATCCACCTATCAAACACATGTCTCTTTTCAGCCCGATAGTCCTTTTCAAATCATAGAGTAAACTTCGGGTGCCAAAAGTTCTGTTTCACTTCCATGTCTTTTCGTAAATGAAACAAATAAAAACATTTTCCACTTTAGTTTTAACGCCAAGTATTTCTGTGTCTTATAATCAAGTAGATGGACATCATGGATCGGGATTTAGAAAAACATGTGACAAAAATGACAGAAATGAAATTGATGATGTGGACCATGACTAATTCTCCTGAAAAACAAGGTAGTCATCATGTTAGTTAGTCTTGACTGACGTCGACATAAACCCCAGCTCTACTCGTGGTAATTAGCCACACAACCGTCTACACGAGTCCCAGAGGAGCTGCACTGGGGGGGGGGGGGGGGAGTCGCACAAACAGGAAGTGCAGGAAACAGCAGTGAATGTAAAAGGAAATGAGGACGTAGGGAGAGGTGTACGGCCACAATGCTGGTGGAGGAAATGGACGATTATAAATAGCCGAACGGCCTTCCCCACGCTGAGTGCCGGGTCATGGCCCAAACCTCAGACAATAGAGAAGCCGTCCTTGAGTTCAGGACTGGGAAAGCTATGTAAGCCAGTGACAGTGACTGGAACATTTATATGGACAACTGAGTCACTAGCTTTAGTCATGGTTACATTCCTCCTACATCCAATTATCATTATCAACAAAAACAGAGATTTATGAACTATTAGAAGGAGAAGAGTAAAAGTTGTTGTATGTATATTAAACAATTCATGACTATGTAAAGAAAAAAAAAAATCTTGCGACGCTTGTGATATGTGCAGTAAGTGGCACTAAAATCATGTTCTGTTTTATCGGAAACATGAATCTGAATGTGAACTGCATGTTACTGCTTTGGTTGGTCTATGTATCGCAGCAGTCCGGAAAAGAAATGCCGCTCACACTAAACACTAAACATTCAAAAGCAAACATGAGATGAAAAACTCATTTGCTGAAGCAGCCATGCTGTTTTTGCTGCTTCCAAGTCATTGAGCTCTTTTATCGTGACCTGTGTTTTCCAGTTCTGTACCAGGTGAGCTTCCGAGCAAGTTTACTTCACCAGAAAAGCTGGTTGTGTGACCCAATAAAGTGATAGTGAAGTGTCCATCGGATACATCAGAATCTCAGCAGAAACAGTCCAGTAGCTCATGCACGTACATTTTTAGACACATTTCAGACATGTTACACCACGGTATTCTTTGAAATGTGTTGGGCTAGCCTGTAAATACAATGAATATAATCACAAATTTAGTTTAGTACCATGGTATATTTTTTCAAAGCATCACCAGATATGCTATGAATCTATAGTTGAACAAACCGCAAACTTGATTTGAATATTCAAACAAAGGCTAATTTGGTCAATTCAGAACTAAAAGTTATTCACATTAGTATCTACATCCTCTTTAGTGAAGGAAGTGAATCTTGTTATATTGACAATGCAAAAAGCTGCAAATGTGTCTTGCTGTTCTCGAGGGATTTAAGCAAAGACTCTCACATGATACAGTCAACACTTAAACGGGGCAGTTGTTGTTAACTGAATAAAAAAACTAAGTTTTCAATCACGTTAGAAGTGTGAATTTGCCCAGTGGTCACCCATCCAACCCACAGCAGCCAAAGGGTGAGCCACTTCCTTTTGTGGTAAAATTATTAATTTTCTGTTTCTGTTGTGAACTCTAGTCCTGCGATCTGCAACTACATGTGGTGTCACCAGAGCAATTTCAGTCCATTATATCAAGTGGCAGTTTCACAGATACACTTTGACAGGTAGGATTCTCACAGGGTCTCCCAGTTGGTCTCGAATCAGCCATCAATTATTGCTTGTCTATTGTCTCTGACAAGTGGAGGCTGAGGACACACGCATGCAATGGTTTGGGAGATCATGTACCTTTCATCGTGAGGCTTGTATCTTCACACTGTCACTTTGATGAATGGCCGGGTCATATGATGAGTTGATCCTAGGTTGGAAGTGTAACTTCCACAAAGAATCAGATTTGTGGCCATAGGAATTGCATACAGAATGCATGATAAATGTAACAAAAGGATAATTTCTTCAACATTTGAGAATTGTTGACCTTTCTCAAAGAAGATTTTATGGTTTGTGTTCTGGTATACAGCTAATGCAATGTGTTTTACAACATTTCCTTACTGGAGGCATGCTGGGAAGTTCCTACTGTACCTTCGAGTGCGTTCAAAATATTCTGGTTTGAATGAAGTTGACACGCTGGGCAACTTATCTTTCTCTATTTTTTCAATTGCATGGAATCATGCATATTAAATATTTTATGCTCACTTTACATTTGGCGTACATTTGATCAGTTCATGCATTTCCAGAGATAACCGGCATAGTTTATATGTAATTGTACCATCAACAATGCATTATGATCAATGAGATTGTGTTTCCACCAGGATTCTTCCAAAGTCTCAAGTTTCCACTGGTTTAGAGTTGTTCACCTATAAATATAATCATTTGGACATGACTTGATTGCACGATAAATTAGCATCATCGACCTAATAAAACTACCATGCAATTCAGAAAACACACCCATTGAAGCTTTATTAATTTATTAAACCATAAAAACATAATCTGACTGTCTGGTTTGCAATGTACATTACTACCTATAAGGTTTTTAGGTCAAGGTCTCAGGTTTCCACTGGTATATGATAATTTGGACATGACTTGAATGCACCATAAATCAGACTCATTGACTGACTTTAAAATGCACACATAATACCAGCCCAAAACCTCTATGATGTAGCTTGTGTGCTTTTATTCTCTTGAAGCCCATCTGAAGTGAGATGAGCACAGTAGCTAAACAAATCAAGGAATAAATGTCTGAAATTTTGGAAATTTTCAACCGATTCCACACCATCTGGTCTGAAATCTCATCTCTTTTATTTCCCAGTACAGGCGGCACCAGCTTATCAAGATTTGGGGAGGGGGAAAAAAAAGTAACAAGAAAGAGTGGACAGTCTTTGCCTAGTAGCTCTTTACAGCCAAGGTCGTGATCCTCAGGCCTGTTAAAGACCCCCTTGGGGTTGAGGCTGTAACCGGATATTTAAAATAACAGTGAGCGAGTCCTGGTGGAGCAGGAGAGGTGACAGGGCAGGAGAGGTCAGCACACTGGGCAACATACATCACCAGTGCCAGTGCAGAGCGAACCACTCGATCAGAGAAACACAAGGAGCGAGAGGCTTATAGAAACGAGAAATGAGTGCAAATATAACAAGCTCTGTCTGCTGTGCTAACACAGGTCCAGAGGCATGGCAGTAAATATCTAGCCCTTCTCCGTTCACACTCCTCCTCCTCATCCGTACACAGGCCTGACAGCCAGGGCTTTAACTCATGTGTGCCGTTCGGGCTCACACTCCCAGAGCGAGACACAGGGGTGATGGGAGTTGAGATCCACCTTAAGGTGAAAGCCATATGTGCCCATCTGAGGTCATCTCACATAGAGAAGATACATTCAAGTCAAGTCACCTTTATTTATTTAGCGTGTTATACAAAACAGTTTGTGTTAAAGCAGCTTTACAGTGTTAAACAGGTAAATGATGCAAACAGAGTTCAGACAATTCAGTTGAAAACTGTTCAGTGTTGTTTCAGTTCAGGTTCAATAACAGTTAATCAGTTATAGCATGAGTTCAATTCATCTCTGGAGAAAACAGTGACGTCATCATCCAGCTCAGTCCAGTTCTCATCTAATAGTGTCAGTAATATTTCTGAATATTACGTGTCTCTAACTAAGCAAGCCAGGGTGGCAAAGATCCCAAACTCCATCAGTGACATAAATGGAGAGAGAGAGAAAAAAAAAAAAAAACACTTTGGAGAAACCAGGCTCAGCCGAACAAACATGGCGGTAACTCAGGGAAGGTCTTGGGATGACATCATTGCACAAAAAAAATACAAATAAATTATAAACCTAACCAGGATTTTTAGACCAGCAAAGCATAAATGGTTAATGGACCACCCAGGTTACCAATGTTATTGTCATCAGATACACTACCAGGCAAAAGTACTGCAGGACACTAACTTACTTACGCTAATAGTGTGGGAATTATGTAGATGACTTATTTTTAATTATAATTAAATTATTTATTTTAACTTTTTTTTTTTTTATATTAAAAATAAATGCATCATCTATGGAAATTTATATTGAAATTCATATTGAATTTATATTTATCCACAAAAGTATTTGTGAAAAAAGTTAAAATGTTAAAATGTTAAATATTTTTGTTTTCCCAGAGGTATATATATATATATATATATATATATATATATATATATATATATATATAAAAGATCTAAAGAAAGAAAAATATTACTTGTATACTTTTTTTTTATTTTTTTATTGCAGAATCTCAAAGTCAAAAGGGTTTGAGTTCATAAGAAACATTAAGTGAGTCCAAACTTTTAGCTGCGTATTTCTGCAAAGGTAGTCTAATTTTTAATCGTGTGTGTTATGTAATATTCTCTCTAATATGATTTGCGCATATCTTTAACAGCTCAAAAACTAGATCTGAGGCCAGTAGTGGTTAGTGCAAAACACCCTATATGTGCTGTCTGCAGTGGAAAGTTAAAGGTCAGGGCTGGCGGCAGTTTGCTGACTGTTCGCGATTCCAAAACAGACAATGTGTTGAAACCAGCACCAGGAGGAGAGACTGCGTTAAGCACCGAGTGCGAAGGTTTGCATGTCTTATCAGTGTTTCTGATAGATCAAAAAAAGAGGAAAATGAGTTTGCATTGAACAGGGAGACAGCAAAGACAATGTTGAAGGAAAATGACATTTGTGTGGAAAAACACAAAGAAGAACAAAGCGGCTCACACCTTCACAGAAAGTGATAAACAAATCCACGGATCCCCTGGGTGTGTGTGGCGACGGGAACCGCATGGTCCTCGTGTTCTCCCACTGCACATTAACATATTTATAGACCCTTTGAAAACCCAAAGGCACCAAAAGCACCACATCAGTGGCCTGCAGCACACATTCACACATTCACACCATGCACACACACACACACACACACACATGCATAAGCAGAGACATGCAAACATACACACTCACGCACGAAAGAAAGACAAGGCACCTGTTGTGCAAACCACAATGTTTACTGAGGGCCAAATTAGAGCGTCTCCCAGGCAACAACAGCAGATTGAATCACCACCCACGGCTCTGGCCTAGAAAAAAAAAAAAAAAAAATACCTGCATAGAAAATAATTGTGGTCATATAAGGTGAACAAACCAAAATCCCAGATCAGAAGAAAAACACTGCATTGTTACAATGCAAACAAAAGACAAAGCGTGCGATATGCATTAGGTGCAATGTTTATGATATGCTGCAATTTACATAATCTGAGACAAGTGCAATCATCTATCCTTGAGGTTTACGTTCATGAAAAGGTTTGACGATGCATGCTGAAAAGCACAAATCTATCTTTGTTGGACTTAATTTAGCAACACAATAAAAAAGCAGCAGCTCACAGGGGCCTCTTTCCTAAAGCCTGCATGTGTCCTCATCTGCTTTCATGTGTGTCAAGAGCTCCTCTAGTGGTGTTTTCGGGAATTACACCATGCACAGGTTGAATGCATGAGGTTAATGACTTTCCAGACATCTGAAAATGTGTGCACAGTATATATGACAAGTATAACCTTATGTAAAAACATTCTCAGTGACAAATTAAATTTGATTTCACTATTATATTCAGTATATGCTAACAATTCAAAAATTTCAATTTTTGCATTTATCACTGGTATTGCAAGTACAATTCAGTAAACAAATTTATATCAGTGAAGAAATAATTCAGTAAATAATGTTGTTCAGCAAACTTGTGGCGTTCAAGAGCAAAATGTTGGGGGTCAAAAGAGAATCATGACTTTGTCACTAAAACCGGTGTAAGTGCTGTGTGTGTCTGGAGTGTTTTGGGACCCTCTGTTCTTCTGTAATGAAACTCTAATTGGAAGCATGTGTGTGTGTGTGTGTGTGTGTGTGCCATGCTGGGGGTGGAGAAATGCTCATATCGTGGATGAGTGCAAGTCTTATGAGAAAAAGGGAGAAAAAGGGTAAAATGGTTTGGTTTTTGCGTGGGCTTGCATGTGTGAATATATGTGTTGGGGCATGAGAACACAAACCCCCACATAAACAATCAGATTGTGAAAGAGCCGGGAAGCTGGGAACCATCGTGGGGGTGTTAGACAACATGGGAGTGGGCTTGTGTTTTTAGTCCAAGAGCTGAGAGAAGAAAAGGGCCTATTGCATCATGCATTATTAAATAATCCCATATTTAACTCATGCACATTGATCTGTAAAGGAGATCTGTTTGAATCCGGCTCAGAACATGATCATGTACCCTGATCTGTTCTCTATCACTTTATGTCATATCAAAAATATATAAAAGGCCTGCTATATCATATCTATGTCACATTAAAGCTTTATTTCATTATATTACAAAATATAGATGAATCAGCGGAATAATACTTCTGTTTTGGGATTAAACCATCATAATTATTAACTTAGTAGGCTATCTGTACTGGTTTTATGGTCATTAGTAGTGTTTGCTTAGGCAAGTATTACTATTGCTCACATTTAGTATTAGGTATCTGATCCTGGGAACCATCTAAAACCCCCAATAGCAACACCCTGACACTTAGCATGTTTGGTTGGATTAAAACGAACACTGGTGTGATTGCTGTGTGAGTGTGGTTCATCTGAATAAGTGTGAGCGCTGCCATCCGAACCCCTGGTGCTACCAAACAAGCGGACCGAGACGCGGAAAAGATGGGTCTCCAAGCGAACTCTGATGCGGTTCCAATGAAATATGAACGCCACACGGACCAAAGACATTTAAACGAACCAAAAACAGGACATGGTGTCACAAGATGCAACCCTAAAAAGGACAGAATGCTCAGGTATAGGCCTACCTGTTTTTCCTCGTCATAGTCGAGACGTTGAACCACGGTTCGGTTCAGGCGTAAGAACCGCGTCTCCTCGCAGCAGATCTTTGTTTGTGTGTGTGACGGAGGGATTGCTGACGCTGTTTTGACTCCTTTACACATTTTATAAACTCTTCACGAGTTCTCAGCTGGTCAAAATACCATCATATAGGCTACGCACATACAATGAGCCAGAGATGGGGGACTCGAGTCACATGACTTGACTCGAGTCGCAAATTTAAGGACTTGAGACTTGCTTGACTAAATTAAGAAAATGACTCGACTTGACTTTGACTTGAGATCCAATGACTCGAGACTTGACTAAATCATCGCAACATCAATTGATGAACAAAATGAAAGCAACGGAACCATTGACGCCAGTCATCAGATTCTGCGCGATTGCGTGACGCTGCACAAGCCCAGAAAATACGTACATCGCGGTGAGCGCGCTAAATACAAAAACATCTCCTAGCATCGTTTCTTTTTGGATATAAACACGCGAAATTGACCATATTCATAAAAGAAGATTTGCTGTTGGCTACGCATAATAACAGTCGAACTTCATTCACCACGTCTAAAAGTAAGCTATGGCTTGTTTAACCTGTTTGTTATAGTTAATTTGACTATCTTTAAATCTAGAGAGAATATTGGTCAAAACAGCATGCCTCTTTATACACAATTATGTTTTAAAATGTAGCTTAATGTTATCAATATTCAAATGATAATTAATAATGGCATATGTTTTGTATAACAATTGCCACATTTCTTTCAAATCATGGTTTAAAGCCAAATATGTCGTTCTTTCCAATGACAAAAAAAAACCAACATAGAAAACTGTTAATGTTTTGTCGTGTGTTTCTCTTAAAGCAGGGTTAGATGTTATCTGTTGGGGGCAAAAAATTCCAGCAGAATTAATATGCACCCAAAATTCAAAATGTGGTGGAAAAATTGCCCTAGTATGAGTTATTTTTATAATTATAACATATGATATTAAAAAATATTTCCAGAATATTGGCGCTATTGCAAATGTGATAATGATTTTATAAAACAGTTCAGTAAACAAAGAGTGAATATGTGACATTTTAGACATAATATTCCAAATATTCTCTGTTTTTGCTCTATTTCTCTAATGACAATAGTTCCAAACAAGCCACAGAAAGAGTTATGCGTTTTTGTGATTCAGTGATCTAGTTGCTTATAGTTCCAGAACGAATCTGCCGTTTTGAACAATCAGTTGAATGAATGTTTCTATGACTCGTACATTAAGACGGTGATTTGGCGCCACCTATTGACGGTTTTAACTTCATAATTAAAAATATATAACTTATATAAAGGGGATGCCAGTTTGAAGAATGCCATTTGGTGGCATAGGAACCATTATACTTGAATTGTGAATTGTTTAATACCTTTTAATGGTCTTCTGCAATGTTTGAGGCATATTTATTTTTTCATGCTTTAATGTTGGCCTACTTTCAGTTACATTTACATTTTAGGCTATGTAGTTTGAAATTTTATTACTTTTTTATTTTTTAGATTTTTATTGTAGTAACCACTCAGCTGTATGTGGAAATGCAATTTAAAAAAAAATGTTGCAAATAAAACCATAGTCCACAACTTCTGTAGTTTTAACTTATTTTAATATATAAATTCAGTGAAATCATCAAACATTTGTATGACTTGCCAGTGTCTTGTGACCCAAGCTACGACTTGACTTGACTTGCTTGACATAAAGCGGTGACTGGACTTGACTTGACTTGCTTTTCACAAAATTGACTTGGACTTGCTTGAGACTCGAAGACTTGTGACTTGCACATGTGTGACTTACTCCCACCTCTGCAATGAGCGCATTTATCCCAGAAGTCAGCATTGTTTTGGAGGTTCGGTAAGTTCCGTCACGAAATATACGTAATAAAAGCCGACCAATCAGGTTGTGAACATAACCCCATGCCTTTAGGTTCATTGTTAAAATGCCAATGTGAACGCTAAGCAGACCAGGACTAAATGTTTTTTTGTTTTTTTTGGTGACTAAACGCACCAAGCGAACCGAACTAAAGGTGTGAACACACCCTTAGTATTGTGAATTAATCGTAAATCTATATTGTGCATTGTTATTCCAGTGTCTTACATACACTGTCAGACATAGGGGTACAGTAGGAGTCCATTTCTGTCCCCCAAGGTACAATCTACACTAACGTACCCCATAGGGCTTATTATTGGACCTCAAGGTACATATAGCCTATGTACCTTTTTGAGGGTCAAAAAGCATTAAAAGGTACATATAAGTACGGTTTCTTTTAAAGGTTAAGGTACAATATTGTACCCTTGAGGGTACAGCCCCAGTGACAAGCCATTGTACCCCTAAATGTACCAATTATGTACTTTATTTTATGAGAGAGTATGTACAAAAAAGTCAATAAAGACAACAACATATACATTTACATTTATTAACTTAAAAAAAAGTAAAGAACTAGCTGAGACAGTCCATTCACAAACCCCGTGAATTAACTGAACCAATGAAAATGCTCTATTATATTATTGAAATTATGTTTTTTTTTTAAACTAAATTATTGCTCATTCAAGTTGTCTCGACTGTAGAAGTCGAAGTAACACGGTAGTGACCTTCCACTTCTCTCTTTCTCTCCCGTCCTCAATCTCTCATTTGTTCTGTCTCTATCCTCACTGATTTACAGAGTTTCATAAAACTGGCTCAAACAGTTTAGAGAAGTCAAATCTCCTATTTTCATCCTTGGCTCAGTGCCAGTAAAGTAATGGTTAAAGCTCTTGGGGAGAAAAAAAGAGAGAGAGCAGTTTTCATTTATTGGGATAAATTACAACAGGAGAAAGAGAGGTAGTGAATTAAAAAAGGTAGCACAATAAAAGACGTGAGGGATATAAATAGTGAGGAGAGGCGGAGGGAAAATGAGACGAGGTTTTGAGTGGAATACACAAAGACTGGCTCCGGAAACACACTCCCCTCACCTTCACTTTACTCACACGCTACACACGCTACACACTGCACCTGAACCCTGGGTCTCATCACCGCTACCTGGCAGGGCTTAAGCTTTGGCTGAGCTCTGGCTCGTATCACACACACGATGGCTCTGTAATGGAGAACAGCTGGGGGAAAGCAGACAGCCTCATTCATAACCCACAAAGCCTTCATCCTAATGAAGGCATGGAGAGAGAAACATTTAGAAAAGAAGCACACACACTAGACACATCCTCTCTTGAAATTATTAGAGCGCATCAACCTGCTATAGCTGGAAACGAACGCTTCTCTGTTGTTGTGTCTCCTGTTGAACTCCCCCGGGATTGCTTTGGCCTGAGGTTCACGAAAAGAGCTCAACAAAACAAACAGTCGAGATTAGGAGATTCCAGGCTCAAGACTCACATGTTCACATCGTTGGGGCAGCGCTTCAGTTTGATTCCTCATTTGGACTCATTTCATATTTGATTGATACACGGCACTTGTGTTTGTCTACCACAAATGTATTGCCCTTGGGAAAAATAAGTGTGCTTAAGTATGTGCATACCTACCATATATACTGTATTTCACGAGTTCACCCTTACATCAATTAAACAGAGTAAAGATTATACGTATTTGGCGTGCTGTCCGGGGGGAGGGCTCCGAGCTCGGAAATTTTGCCTGAACCCAGAGTACTCCCCCCGTTGTTGTAAGAGTATTTAGGACTAGAAGTGAAGAGATGGGGTGGTGGAGGGATGCTGTTAAACTGTCAACGAACGGAGGCAAGTTTGCTGTATATATACCCACCTCTTAACTCACTGATTGAGTTGATTAACAGAGTGTGGTCCACTCGTGTTTAATTAGGTTTGATTGTCTGAATGTGCTCCACATGTGTTTAATTAGGTTTAATTATCTGAACGTGCTCCTCCCGAACGTTGTTAATAAAACATCATATATATATATATATATATATATATATATATATATATATATATATATATATATATATATATATATATATACTTTTAAAATTTCAAGTAAAAGTGAACTTAAGTGACTTAAGTGTACTTAAAAAGTTTACACTTTTAACTAAAGTGTCTCTTAACACACTTAACTACACTTTTAAAACATGCACTTAAGTAAAAGTAAAAGTAAAAGTTGTACTTTAAAGTACAATTTAAATATTTGATGTGTTGACTAATACTAAAGCACATGTAAAGTACTTGATAATAATTTTAACTAATGTGTTGTTCAGTAGATATAACATTTCAAGTTAATATTCAAAATGTGCAATTACAAATAAATCTAAATGCATGATATACAAGTTGCAATATAAATGACATTAAGTACAGGGTGGGCCATTTATATGGATACACCGTAATAACATGGGAATGGTTGGTGATATTAAAGTCCTGTTTGTGGCACATTAGTATATGTGAGGGGGCAAACTCCTGAAGATGGGTTTGCCCCCTCACATATACTAATGTGCCACAAACAGGACTTTAATATCACCAACCATTCCCATGTTATTACGGTGTATCCATATAAATGGCCCACCCTGTATATTTAAGTTGACCGTAAATGCTTGTCAGTGCCTTCAGCACACTTCAACCATATATTTCAATGGATTAACAGAAATAATTATGAAATTGCATATAATAAAGATGTACCGACATCCTACTTGAGTGGGTCAAAAAAGCATTCTTAAGTTCAGCTAATTGTATCTAATATAAATATAATACATTTTCCTACACTCCGAACCCACTTTTACACCACCCGAAAACTGCCACGAACAGACTCGGTCTGCGACAGAAGTTTTAAAAGCACCTCAGACTGACCTCATGACATTTAAACAGACTTTTTATGGCTGAAATCATATTCAGTGTGCTTATATCTGAAGTATACATCCTCAGTTTAACCAGTCCAATAAAATCTGTGTTTACAGTTGTTCTGAAGTATCCGGCGCTTGTCCGGAGATTGATTATACAGTAGTAGAATAACAGTCAGTTTTTGTTTAACTTAAATACAGATCCTTGCAGATAAACCTGTTTGTGTGGCTTCATTAGATCAGATCTGTTGTGATGCGATGACTGGACACATCTCTACCTATAGGCGTTCATCTGATTCACCTGTCATCTGTCAGATACATGCTTTCGAAGTATTTTTTCATTGTTAGTTCATGTTAACTAACCAGTGGAACCATAATAAAAAGGGACTATTTTATGTTTTATGCGGTAGATACCTGATTTCACACAGTTTATTCACCGTTAAACTCTCATCCGATATCTGCAAAACCATCTGCGACAGCCACTTTGAGCATTATGAAATCAGTAAGTGCTCATGTGGTGATGTTTAACATACCCACAGCGCTCTTCCTCACTGCCCATGAGAACTCACCACAAGCAGCGCGCTTCTCCTATTAGCATGGCGAGGCCATGAGGATATTGATGTTAAGTTCAGCTGGAGTTTAACCGATGTTTCCACAGTGTGTGTGTGAGCACATGAGATCCACCCTCGGGGTGAGCGGAGCTCCGGGCCCGAGCGAAGCAAGAGACAGCTTGGTGTCCCACTGGGTGTCTTCCTGTTAGAGGGGTCTTCTCATGGCCGAAACATGATCCCTCCTTCCAAAAATAAAGCCGGACACCGCAGGAGCCGATGGGTGAACAGTGAAGCGGTTACACCGGCCAGTTCCTGCCGAACAGCCGGTCAGATTGTGCAGATATGAGGGTCTATTCGCTGTCAGTCATTACAGCCATGATTTTAGAATTTACTTCAATGTTTTTACAGTCTACCAATGGTCAAACGTTTGGAATAATTAGTGTTTAATGTTTTTGAAAGAGTCTCTTTTTTTAGCTCAAAAATACTGTAAAATATTACAATTTAAAATAACTGTTTTATATTTGATCATATTTTATGTTTACAAACAAATTAAACTCTTTTCAACATTGATAATCATAAATGTTTCTTGAGCATCAAATCATCATATTAGAGTGATTTCTGAAAGATCACGTGACACTGAAGACTGGAGTAATGATGCTGAAAATTCAGCTTTGATCACAGGAATAAATTACTTGACGGACATAACTGTTATGATGTTATTTTCATCAATTTTTGATCAAGATCTTGATTTTCAATGCAAGAGACCAGCTCTCTGTAAAGTCTCCTCCAGCACATCCCAAAGACTTTCAATGAATGTAAAGGTTTGGACTCAGAGGAGCCGATTCATGTGTGAAAATGATTCTTCATGCTCCTCACAACAGTCCTTTGTAATAATATTTCACAATTTTACAGCTTTACAGTATTTCTTATCAAATAAATGCAGCCTTAGTGAGAAGAGACATTAACATTTTTTAATTATTTAAACAAATTTGACCAGTAGTGCATGTGATTGCACTGTAAATATGAAAACTTCAAATAACTTTTTTTCCCTCTGAACATTTTGGCAGATCTTTTTTTTTTTGTGTGTGTGTGCTGGATTATTTGCTAAGAAAAATGCTCAAATCGTTGTTCCACGAATTTACTTGGCCAAAATCAAATGCTTGATAAAAATTTCTGTCACGGCTTGATTTTCTCACGATCCTTCCGTTGAAATGCAGTCAATACGCAATGTATAAGATGTTGAAATCACAAGTTCAGCATAATTATGGAACGGTTCACATCTGGACAGCAGAGCCATCAGCACAACAAACGTTAGTATTCTTCTTCATATCATCCTCGCACGCCGTTACTCAATCAAATTCCATTTGGACTAAATCTTCTCCGCTCGTCCAACGCAATTTATCACACACGCCTCGTGGCGATCATTACCCAAGACACCCTTTCATCAATCTCTCCAGCTTTGATAAAGAAATTAAATCTGCTTCTCAACAGACTCTTGGAGCTGTGAAGCTGGTGTTTGAGAGTGTGTGTTTGGAAGGGTGTGGTAGATTCACAGTTTGAGTGATAAGCTGGCAAAGATAGATGTCCACGTTTGAAATCTATGGCTTTTAATAGGGTGTGTGTTTCCATCGGCCCCCGTCTGGTCAAGCAGAGAGGCATATTTGTGCAGGACGGCCTGTGTTGTTTTAGGGCCGTGGAGCCACACAGATTACAGACGATGTTCCGGGTCGTTGAGAAGTCAGTCAGAGAACGATTTTTTTCCCATGACTCTAAAAACCACTGAACAAAGATACTAAGAAGGTGGAGTACTAAAGCTGATAGTGGCAATCAGCTGTGATGCGCTTTTATAAAGCAAGCAAGTAAGGATGAGAGAAATGTTAAAGACGTAGTTCACCCCAAAATTAAAGTTCATCTTCTGGACAAAATTAGGTTACACTTTAAGGTGGTGTAGTTACATTGTACTTACTCAAATAAGTACTGAGTAATATTAATTAACTACTACTAATGCACTTACTATAGAGTTAGGGTTTGGGGTAACACTTTATTTTACAGTGTCCATGTTACATATGTCACATGTACTTACCGTAGTAATAACAGTAAATTATGCATAAGTACATGCAACTAACCCTCAAACAAACCCTAATGCTCCCTAACCCTATAGTAAGTACTTGTAGTTAATTAATATTACTCAGTACTTAAATGTATAATTACATTGTAACAGTGACACCTTAAAATAAAGTGTAACCGGGTTTGGTTTACGGTTAGTACTTGTAATTATGCATAATTTACTGTTATTGCTATAGTAAGTACATGCAGTAAAGTTGAACTACAATAAAGTGTTACCCAAAATTAAGATATTTTTAATTTTCTGTCATCAATGTGCATGCTTCAAGTCCATTTACCATATTTGATGCATATACATTGACTAACGTTTACAGTAAATGCAATATAAAACATGTATCATATAAAGCAATTTTGTGAATCAGGAATACATCAAATATATTCAAATAGAAAATAGTTATTTTAAATTGAAATAATACTTCACAATATTTTGACTGTATTTTTTATAAAAAAAAATGCAACATTAGCTTTGCTAAGTATGTTTACAGGTGCTCACTTTTCACTGTATTTAGGAGGCGTAGAATGTGAAAGTTTGCTCCCTGTAACCTTATGCGATGTAAATAAATGTGGAAAAAAGCAACAATCACAAGTCTTACACAGATGTGTCACCCATAAACCCAATGAAGTTTACTCTTTGCTTTAATAGCGAGACAGAACATTCAAACATGTCAGGAGCATTTTGAGCACAACTGCTTTATTGCTCAATGTGCGTTTCATTCTGAAGTGACAAATAGCTTTACTCTGGGAGGAGAAATGTCTGAAAGTGGCTGGCGGAGACTCAAAAATGTGCAGAGACGCAGCAGGGAGAACGTGTGTGGTTTGGGTTTTTTGTTGTGAAGTGCTCTCATGTTCTCAGAACCCGAGAGCGCTACATGGAACACACAAAGGGAACGTGTGAAGAGTTTAGATGCCTATTAGAGCACAGCTCGTCGTCGCCCCCGTCTGCCCCGACGTGGAACCGCAGGCTCGAGGCATGAAGTGCTGAGAAACTATATTCAACTTTACCAGTCAAAACATACATTTTCAGAGCATTTATGCAGACTTAGTTGCAACCTCAGGCATTTCACCGTTCAGCACAAAAATATGGTCGGAGGAATAACACTTTACTCTCTTCGCTCACATAAAACAAATGAAAATCAGCTGAAAACCACTGCTATGCACATGGCAGATCCAGCAGCCACAGCACCAGAGCTGGCGTGTCTGCCTGACTAATGACATTGATTTCCATCTGGAGTTTTGTCACTCCAAGTCTGTTTTTTTTTTTTTTTCCTCTGCGCGAGCTGGTTGCTTTCCATGGGCACAAGTGCAGACGCTGCAATTCTGGGGTACAATGTGCCTTTCATTTGGCCTGTTACTCCCAAACTCAGAGCACATGTGGTCCAAATATGCAGCTAACAGCTCCAACACAAACATGCCGCTCTCCATCCAGTCTGGTGCTGCCCGAGCACACACACACACACACACACACACACACACACACACACACACACACACACACACACACACACACACACACTCTCTCTCTCTCTCTCTAGCCTTGTAGTCTGTCTGACACATACACACCCTTATACACACACATGGATCTCCACACATCCACCACTGCTACATCTATAGCTACTATCTCTCTCTCTCTCTCTCTCTCGTGCACAGAGAGGAAGCACTTAGTCAAAACATAAAGGCCAGAAATTACTGATTATTTAAGAGTTTGGTGTATTTAGGGAATTGTTGGTTCACTGAAAATCATGACAGAAGGGTCATGAGAACTGTTGGTAACACTTTGTTTTACAGTGTCATTTTTCAACATGATCTCACGACCAATTCATACGAATTCGTACGAGTGATAAAAAGGTGGCTAATTCGTATGAATTTGTACGACCTCACTCGTACGACTTTGTATGATTTGTCTAAACCCACGTGATGGGAAGGTTTAGGGGCGGGGTCAGGGGTAGGTCATTCATATGAATTCATACGAATTGGGAAATTCGTAAAATATGTACGATTTAGCAAAAATCTTACTAATTCATACGAGTGAGGTCGTATGAATTTGTATGAATTAGCTACCTCGTAGAATTCGTACGAATTGCCGTGAGATCAGGCTGCATTTTTACATATGTTACTATGTAGTTACTATGGTAATAACTATAGATTATGCATAATTACATGCAACTAAACCAAACCAAACCCTAATCCTAACCATATAGTAAGTACATGTAGTTACTTAATATTACTATATAATTACAGTGTAACAAAGACACCTTAAAATAAAGTGTAACGCAATTGTTTTATAGAAACCAAATGATTAAGTTCAACATCGATACATTCGATTTTATATTTAGCTTATAGATGCTCCTACACCCTTAACATAATTTTTTTTAAAAAAATGAAATAATGAAATAAACTTGAAGTAACAATTAAGTAGTTGCTTTAACCCAGTAAAAGTGTTCATCTTGAAATATTACTAACAATATGAGTTATTCTTACTTTTACTTAATACAAACAAGTAAAGATTTCACAGAATGTCCTGCAAATCCACAGTCCACAGTTTCATGCTCTTAATCAACCTACAAATTACAAGTTTGTCTTAGTTAGGATTGGATAAATTATTTTACTATTTAAACTATACACAGACCACCTATAAAAAGAGTTAGCTCAAAATACACAATAGTAAGTCATATCTAATCATACCTAACTGCTGTTTTGCTCATGCAGGAAGAGATTGCACAAACTAACCTCGGAAAACTCCCTGGCCAGTCATTGTGAAGAACATTTCTTGTTTGTGTGTGTGTGTGTTGAAAACATCCATGTTTAGCCACTGTGCAAAGGCCAAATAAATGTGATAAATTGATGACAAAAAGCAGCTTTAAAAGCTCTGTACAAGCTGTCTCTTTAAAATAATAATGTCCAACTGGGACAGAGCTGTGTCCTCAACACAAAACACATTTATCATACTTAGACAGCATGCATAATAGGAGCGAATTAAAACTGTAAACAAATGGCATCGTGTTTTTGTTGACTAAATCTGGGACCAGATTTACTAAAATCTTATAAGACAGAATTTTTGCAATTAAAAAGTAAACAAAAAAGTAATTAAAAGATCAAATTAAAGACAAGGTGCCTATTTGATTCTTAGTTGTTAGCGATTCTTTAATAAAAAAAAAAAATTCTTAAATGTTGTGTTAAGTGTGTGTGTGTGTGTGTGTGTGTGTGTGTGTGTGTGTGGGTGGGGGTTGGGCGGGTGGGTGGCAGGGTGGGGAGGGATACAATATATTCTTAAAATTTTTCTTAAGAAAACAAGATACTTTTTTTTTCTTTAGAATGTTTCATAAATCAGGTTCTTTCTGGTCATAATCTGTAAACACGATTGCGTTATAACAGTGTAATTAAACTGTAATAACATTGTTATAACATAACCTTCATTGTGCAACGTCAACAGAAACTCAGACATCCCCAGATTTTGTTGAACTGGAGATTGCTAGTGAATTATTAATGAAATTCAACATCACTGAATGCACTTCTGTCAGGAGTTATTTCTGATCTGTCCAAAGCCTCTGTCTGTAATGACTCTGAAGACAAAAATAAAATGAAAAGTCTTTAAAGAACAATTGTTCTGGCCAGATTACTCCCAGACCTTCAGATGGTAAGCCAAGCCATAAAACTTCCATTCCATGTTCATTGAAAAGTAGCCCTTTTCAGGTTCACGAAAATGGGCTGAAAGACTGTGGGAGAATAATAGAAAGACAGAGAGAGAGAGAGAGAGAGAGAGAGAGAGAGAGAGAGAGAGAGAGAGAGAGAGAGAGAGAGACAGAGAGAGGAAGAGAGAGAGACACAGAGAGAGAGAGAGAGAGAGAGAGAGAGAGAGAGAGAGAGAGAGAGAGAGAGAGAGAGAGAGAGAGACTGTTTCCACGAGCGTGTGGGACGGCAGCCAGTGGAGCTCAGAGCACCAGCTGCTTGACAGAAACAATGAAATGTCATATCATTCTATAAATACTCCAACCAGATGGTTTTCATAAATATCAGATCATTATTAAGCTGTGCCACAGATTATGCCCTGCTTATCAACCAGTCGGCAATTAATAACATTTCAGGGGACAGGCCGGCCATTAGAAACAGAACGTCCAGTATGAGAGAGTTCAATGCTAACGTATGTTTAGCTTTAGTGTTTGTGACACACAGAGGTATTTCAATGCTCTGACTAAAAGGCTCCTCGGGGAGAACCGCGTGTTTTTCTTTAGTGAACTTGGAGGAATCTGCACACACACAAACCGCAAGCTCACGTACACATGAACAACACGAGCTGTAAAGGTTCTACAAGCTCTGTAAGCCGTAAAGGTAGCGCAGACTGAGGTCATGAGCGTCGGGTTACAGCAAAACTCAGCATAAAACCACAGACTCTTCATGGGTTTTGTCCTTCTCAATAGAGCTCTGACCATTCATATTTATGTGTAGGAGTCACATTTTTAGGGTGCTCTTACATGCACGAATCTGAACACGTTGACTGATGAGAATGTCCATGATAAGAAAACGTCTATTAAAGGGGTCATATAATGGTACATGCACTTTTACAAGTTGATTGTACTGAAATGTGTGTTGGCAGTGCCTGTACACAACCATCATAAAATGATAAAAATCCATCCAGTGTTTTTTTTTTAATCTTCTAATATGTTTCCTCCCATCTCAAATCAAGCTGTTCGATTTTGTGACGTCACAAAAT
Source organism: Squalius cephalus (assembly GCF_949319135.1). Lineage (NCBI taxonomy): Eukaryota > Metazoa > Chordata > Actinopteri > Cypriniformes > Leuciscidae > Squalius > Squalius cephalus. The sequence goes on along the minus strand of NC_137127.1, from coordinate 45,566,955 downwards.
CGACGCCCCTCCCACGATGGTTGATTGACAGCAGCGTTTCAACACAGACCCGCCCTCGCGCCCTCGTGAGCGAGCTGTCAATCATAGCACGCGCCGACGGGCGCGTGCATTGTTGATAGCTGGAGCCATAGACATCATATATCATCAATGACATAGACATGTCATTAGGTGGCGCAATGGATAAGACACATGCCTTTGGTGTGAGAGACCCGGGTTCGAATCCACTGTGCGACACCAATGTGTCCCTGAGCAAGACACTTAACCCCTAGTTGCTCCAGAGGCGTGCGACCTCTGACATACATAGCAATTGTAAGTCGCTTTGGATAAAAGCGTCAGCTAAATGAATAAATGTAAATGTAAATGTAAATATATAATATCTATGGCTGGAGCACTGAGTAGAATGGCGTCTAAGCGATTGTGGTGTTCTGTTCTTGGGTTTAATAACGAACACAGCAGTCATATTGATGTTCCTAAATCCGAACCGCTGAAGACGAAGTGGCTGAGTTTGTTTTCGAAGGGAATATTCCCCACAACGTCAATGCTTTCATGTTTGCGCGAATCATTTCACCAGACTGCTTTACAAACGAGGATCAGTAAAAAGCTGATTATTAAGCTGCTCCTGAAAAAAGGATCAGTACGTTATTCGTGTTCCTGCTGCACCTCCAGAAGAACTGAAGTGAGTGTAACATTTTATTGACCTTTATATTAATCTTTATATTAATCTTTTCAAATCGCTTGCACGTTTCACAATGAATGCGGCTATTTTTACACTCAGGGTACATTACGCCATGTTTTCTATGTACAACGTTCTCAATATAATTCATAATCCCACGATTATAATGAACGACGCGTTATGGTTATTGTGTTTGTGTTACAACAAGCGGTGTACGCACAGAACAGAGGGGCGGGGTGAGCAAAGCTCATTATCATTTAAAGACACATGCACTCAAACGGCGTGCTGAAAACAGAGCTGTTTTTGACCAGGTAAAATTAGTGTTTTCTTACAATACTAATGAGAATTTTTAGTTAAAGTATATTACAAACTTTTAATTTAGACCCTAAAGAATCATATTAGCTTGTACACAAATGACATTATATGACCCCTTTAAAAATCTACTTGAAAAACATTTGCTTACTTAATTTTGCATTCACATTGGATTCATATGGTTTACAGGAGCTATACAATACTTTTCATGTATTAATGGTTTATTGTTTATTGCTAATGTGTGAACAGCTTGTAACGAAACTTCAAAAAGAGACGTTCCCCGACTTCCTTGGTTGATTATGAAAGCCTGTAGTCTAATATTTATGTGAAGGACTGAGAGTCTTCCTCTGACACAATGACAGGAATGCTTATACAATGTTCAGGATAATGTTGAAAGAGCCATTCTGTGCTGTAATGTCAATGTGTCGTTCAAATAAAAGGGATTCATTCTCACAGAGTCAGATCTATATAGTCTCAAATATACTTTATAATCAAACTACCATAACGGTGACATTTTCATGACCTCATCTCTCGACATGATCCGATGGTGCAAACAAATCAACATCGCATTGATCAGATGCTTTCTTAACAGATGCTTTCTTGCCGTTGTTCGTTTATGTGTTTATATTGTTATTGAAAGGAAAGCGTGAAGCACATATTTACATATTCATCTAAACTTTCCACCCATACATCTTGAATATACTTAAGTGCAATTTCCACAATTATATATATATATATATATATATATATATATATATATATATATATATATATATATATATATATATATATATATATGTGTGTGTGTGTGTGTGTGTGTGTGTGTGTTTATTTATTTATTTATTTTTTTTTCAAGGTTAAAGTATTCTTTATCAAAATGAATTGTAATTTGTAAATTTAAAACATACTTGTATATGTACAGGACCTGGAATATATAGGACCTCATGTATGATATTATTTGCATTTTTAAAGTTGGCATAAAGTGGATGTTGCAATAGTGTTTTCTTCTCTATTGTGATGTATATTCGAGTGAAACTGCTTCTCGAACAAGAAAGAATGTAGGATGGGACTTGATTTTATCCATGGGGAATTGATTGGATGGTTGTGGTTTGCTATTGGTGGGTCTCGTGTGAGTGACAGGTTGCCCCGCCCTCATCATCAGAGAAGAGATGTTGCTGCAAGAGGGAGTTAAAAAAAAAAAAAAAATTATTACGATGCACATGCATTAAAAATAAAATTATTAAAAATATGTGCACATAAAAATCGTTTATAGTATAGGATAATTACTGCAATATTCCATTAAAAAATAAGAAACATCGATTTTGATTTCATGGTGACTTTGATTGATTGATTGATCTATCCATTTCTGAAAAACTACATTAATCATTAATCAAGCAAGCTTCATGTCATTAACATACACAGTTAAAGAGTTAGTCTAAACATAAAAAAAAAGAAGAAGAAGAAAGTGTTTTTTTTGCTTTGAGTGAATTGTGCTGAGCAGAACTGAACTGACCCAAACTGACAGATAATAACAGCAGCCTGTCTCTCTTAGTCCAGCTGTTTCCTGAAGCAGTAGCGGCTGAGTCCCAGACCTGTCTAACATTCCCCATTCAACATGCTACTGGTCACCTCACAGCACTTCCTGTTTGCGTTTAGTCATTTCCTGTTCTCTCCTTCCAGGGGAGTCTGTTGGTTTTAGCAAAACCCTTGGTGAGGATGGACAATGGGAGGGGGGGAATCCCACAAGCTCTCTCTCTCTCTCTCTCTCTCTCTCTCTCTCTCTCTTACACAATACTGTCTATATGTGTAAACATACTGTGCTGTTACATGCTCTGGAAAAATCACATGTTGTTTCATTCAAGAAAAGAATTCCAGAAATCACAAACCACTGTGTAAAGCTCTCGTAAATACCGAGTCACTGATTTAACTAGCGTGATAAATCATGGCAATTTATGGAACATGACTGTTTTACTTCAGTTATTTTTTGATTGCCTAATTTAATAAAGCCAGCTGCCCACATAAGAACATAATGTGAACACTATTTATATTTTTGTGTCCCACAACAATGATAGAATACAGTCCTGGAAATACAACTATTTCTTTAAGAACTGTAGCGTTACACACATCATAGACAACAATTGTGTCTTTCTGTAATGTTTGCAATGCTGTAAGTTACCATGCATTTGGCATGATGAGTCTAATCACATGATCATGTGGAGGTGTTGTACTTTTATTTTAATTTAATGCATTTATTGACAATAATTTATGTAATAATTTATTTACTATAACAGTCACACATGCCCATGCTCTGGTCAAAACATGGAGGTCAAAAGTCCCACATTGCATTCTTTTGAATTAATTCATAAAGGGCTTTGCTGTAGCATGCAAGCTATTTTAGGGAACAAACATACAAATAAAAATAGAAACTGCCAAAAAAAAAAAAAAAAAAGTCAAACAAACACAAACAGTTATGCTTTATTGCATATCCATGGTCTCTGAGAACAAATGTAAGAAATGTAATTGAAATTATGTTTAGAATCAGTTCTAAGGATAAAGAAAAGTCCTGATATGGCTTTGAGGTCAGGTCAAGTCAAGTCACCTTGATTTATATAGTGTGTTAAACACTACAGATTCACAAAAAAACAATAATAATAATAAAACAATAATAAAATGTACTTATTTTTTCTTTCACAAATTTTTGCACACAGATTTGTAAACTAAATTTCAAGTAGAAGGAAACGTGGAATTAAGTAAACTGTACTTGACTAAGTTAAGTAGAATTAACAAAGAAAATTAGTAAAAGGTTGTTGAGTAATTTCTACTTAGTTGAAGTTTCATTTGCAATGCTTTTCACACAAACACTGAAATAAACCACTCTTCTAAAGTGGATGTTTTACTTTTACTTTAAAGATATCAGTAAATAAAACAGTAAATACCCAACGCATTACCCACCTGAACACAGAGACCTCAATACTTGGAACACAATACACAATGACCGTAATATTAGATGGATCTTTTTAGAGTACGATTGTCATTTTGAGAAGAAAATGAACTCCAGATGTTACAAAATGGCAAGATACTAAACCTAACAACAAAAGCAATGTTAAAACAGTGTAAATACAGCTGGAAAAGAGTGAAAAATCAACCTTATTAATTATTCATGCCCCGGTGCATGATGGGAACACCAGTATCAGAAAAGTTGAGTAGGTTCTACATAATTTCATAACATTGATATTTACGCTTTAATTTCTACAAGCTTGAATTGAGTACTAATATAGATTTGACATTTTTTAACTTTTTTTTTTTTTTAAATTCTTGTCTGAACTAACTTTTTCTTGAATAAATGATTTGTTTTAATTATTTTTTTAGCATTTACTTCACCACAGAATCATTTTTTATCAGCGTTGTTTCAACGTTTACAGTGATAAACAGGAAAATAATGATTCAATGATGTAAACAGAATTCAATTCGGTTGTAAATCAGATCTAAAATGACAATAGTAAACAGTCATTCTTCATTTGAAATCAGTTCAGTGTTGATTCAGTTTGATTCAATAACTTTGTAAAGATTGTCTATATAGAATATGAAATGAGTTAAATTCATCTATAACGCAGCTCTGTAGAAAACAGTGATGTCATCGTCCATCTCAGTCCAGTTCTAGTCTAATGGTGTCAGTGATATTGCTGAATATTAAGTGTCTCTAACTAAGCAAGCCAGAGGCGACAGTGGCAAAGATCCCAAACTCTATCAGTGACAGAAATGGAGAACAAAAGCCTTGGGAGAAACCAGACTCAGCTGAGGGCCAGTTCTCCTCGAGGAGATTTGATTATGATTATGCATCACACGTCAGATTGTAGATCATTCTGAATATTTCATCCAGTTCCTTCTGCTTGAAGTTCGGGTACATCACGCTGACATATGGACAGAGTTGAATCTGGTCGTCTGTGCAGAGGACTTGTCTGGTTCTCTTAACTTTAGGCAGTTCTCACTCTCAAGACCTGTTCCACTGACTAACACCAAACTTGTGTTGTTCTCAGAGGAGAGTTGGCATGGACATTAACTCAGCAGGGTGTTGAGTTGGTGGGGCTGTTAATGTTAATGCTTTCGTAAATGACGCTAACAACGCCTGAAAACTTGATTAGCCATTACTCATGTCAAACACTTCTCGCTTTTCCTTAATAAAATGACATCACATTTGATTAGCGTTCTGTCTGGCTTGGGGTTAGCTGAACGCTCTATCCAGCAATGACAAATCGGCAAACAATTTCAAACCAAGCCTGCGTCATCTGACCTCAAAATAACTCGACTCATCCTACAATATCTACAGACCGTTAGAATAACTGTTTATAACAAGGCTGGCAGAAACATCAAAGTGCCTTAAATGAGATGGTGAGTAAACAGATCGCCCCTGAAGTACGCACTACACAGGCCGAGAAGGAGGAGGTGGAGCCAGAGAACATTCGTCTGTCAAACGGAGCATGTTTGCAACAATTAGGCTGATGCCAGATAGCGGCATTATCGCAGCTCCCCATCATGCTCTCTGTTTATCTTTAATTGCAATTTGGAAAGATCTTTGGTACAATTAGGCCTGGGAGTGGCTCTACACATACCCTGCCCTAAACAACAGCGCTGTGTTTTGCCATCTTTGCACGCTGAAGGGCCTTTTGAGATATGAGACATAGTGGCTCTTTATCACCACAGAAAAATGTTGAAAATCCCTCCTCGTTTGATATTTACCGTCATGTTTTGGAGTCTTTTCATATTTCAAAGATCACACTTGGCATATTTAGCAAGTATCGGGTTGATATTTCATGACTTTTCCAAATCTTGATTTTCAACAATAGATAAGCATCCTTCATGAAACAATTTTGAGGTCTCAAAGACCATTTAAAACATGAACTTTTACATTATAATATTTCTGGACACATTGCAAACATTTGCACTAGCCAATAATCTAGATTCTACCATAAAAAAAGTTGTAGTTGTGAATAAAAAAGGTATGTTTTTACATTACATTTACATTTTTACCATGCAATTTTACAGAGACCAAATCGACCCAAAACAAAACAACATCACCATACTGGACAAGTCCATTTTCTGAAAAGAGTATGAAAAATTGTATGATCAATAAGTTATGACAACATGTGTTAGACTCATCAAAATACGTTAAGCAATTTTCAACTTTTTTTGTATAAGTTATACAAGATTCAACTCATTTAAGTCAGTTTTATGTAATTTAAGTTGTAATGACTTGAACATACAAGTTGATTGTACATCTTTTATTTATTTATATTTTTCATCGTATAAAGCATGTACACTTTGCCTATGTCTGAAAAAAAAAAAAAAAAATGGAGAATTTGACAGAAACAATGAGATGCTCATTTCAAAATCAATGTCAATCGAGTCTCTGCGACCCCAAGAATCCAGTCTATCTCAACAGAACACGAGGGTTAAGAGATGCAGGAATACACTGAAGTAATGGATTGTTTCTCTCATAATAAACTCAGATATTCCTCCTCCTCTCAGCAGGAGCATCAGAAGAAAAACAGGTGCCTTGAACGACCTGCTAATGCGATTAAAGGCCCCATGAGGGGTCATCAACCCGACAGGCCTTATCGGATCACACGAGATGGGAATTTGTGGCCAGAAACAAATGTGATTCGGTTTTTTATTTGTCCGTGAGACGGTTCTGCAGAAAGCTCTGGGTGCGTCATGCAGAAACGCATCTGGTAGAATCATTGGCGGCCCGTGAGCTCAACATATCCCTGCTGTTGTGGGTCTATATCATAAATCCACATCGGGCAAAACGAGGCCATCTTTAGAACTCATAAGAACTTCTGAAGTAACGACACACGGAATAGTAAAGCTTAATTTCTGATAACGATTATTTGGACTTGTGTTTATGTGCCACAGTGTCTGGAAAGAAGAACACTTGAGGACTTTGAGAGGGCTTTGGCTGCCATCTGCTGGCCATCATCTGGAAATACAAAATGGTCCCAGATGTGGTTTTTCCATTTAGCTGTAAAGAGAATAATATTATATACAACTAATATATATTAGATAACACATTAGATCACTTTAGATCAATTCTCACTATTAACTATGACTTTTGCCTCAATAAACTCCTAATTACTGCTTATTAAAAGTTTTGGGGATTGGGCACGATTAAGGATGTAGAATACAGTCCTGCAGAATAAGAAAATGGAACATAGAAGTGCAGAATAATTAATGTGCTTTATAAGTACTGATAAACACTAGTTAATAGTGATAATTGGACCCTAAACTGAAGTGATACCATATAGGCAACTTTTTTTTTTTATTTGAGCACATTCTGATGTGCTCTAAGGTGGAATGTGCATTTGATTAAAAATAAGATGTATTATATGTTTAAGATGTAAAAAGCATTGAAATAATTTTCAAAAGGAGGCCCAACTTGGGAATAGTTCTGTATTTGCATACACCTCTCCAGCTTGCCTGCACCCAGATCTTTTGGATCCACAAATAGCATGTGGAAGGAAGCTTTCCTGTACACGTAGCCAAGCGAGGGAAAAGAGATGAAAAGAGAGAGAAAGTGAAGAGGAGGGGAAGAAGGGGGGAAATAAGAAAGCATAGGAGCTGCTGGCAAGCCGTGGTGCTTTTAATTGGTTCCAAGTGTCCCAGATTTTCTCCCGTTGGAAAGCTCCTCTGGTCCTCCTCTTTGGAGCTCCTCCGTAACAGCATGGACTCCGTTTGCCCCTGGATTCTTTATTGTTATTAGGCAATTTCCTGAGGACCTTCTGGACGGCATACAGTACAGGTAATGGATAAGCTTTAGTGGTGACCCCGTTGATGAGGTGGGCCAGTCCCGCAAACTCACAAACACCCACACAACAGCTGCTGCCTCTGACATCACTGACAATCATTTAAAGCTACACTGTGTAATTTTATAAGTTGATTCTTAGCAAAAAACACTTTGTTCTTGTGAGCATTCATGTGTAATTACTTCCACCAACTAATCAAGTGTTCTCGTAAGCGTAGAATCTGCCTTTCAGAATACACATGAGCGAGTCGCTCGAAAGGCGGCGGCCATGTTGCGCCTCCATCTTGAAAATACATTCGCCAAAGAGGGACATACCTGGAAATTCAAGCTTCGCCTTTCACGCTTTTACACTCAGTGACACCGTGACGAATGCGAGGGGGAGATTACGAGAGATAAGATTGCTGATGGAGGATCACGCCTATTTTCGAGGACATGTAGCAGAGTCGCCAAGGAAGCGAAAGAGAGAATTAAAACGACAACGCGACAGGCAAATCAACAAGACCAAAGTCAATATTGGAGTGGCTTTTCCAGGATGGAGAGAGCTCATGAGGAGCAAGGAGGGGCTCTGAAGTCGCCTGCTTTCTTCTCACAGGTAATTCAGCCTATTTGTGTAAATGCGAAGATTTATAGTTTCTTGGCTAACTAAAGCACGGTTGTGCATAACGCTAGAACGATGTCTAGGCCACCGTAGGAGTTAAAACGCCCTCGGAATGGGAGGGGCTAGAAAGTAATATTCAGTTGGTAGTCATGTACAATTTCACCGCTAGACGGGAGACAATCTTACACAGTGTAGCTTTAAGAAAGTCAGAAACAACTTAAAGTATAAAATGTACTGATAATAACACTTTGAATAGAACATTCAGCTTCTGTATGAATGGGTTATCATCACAAACACAGCTAATTAAATATCAGACAGTATGCATGTCAAATTAGGTCACAACAAAAATTAACAATGGCAAAATATAAAACGTTCTGGGTTGTACAGTCAGTCTTTTGAATTATCTACCAGTTACAAGGAATATTTTTCAGTGATTATTCTTGTCTGATTGCAATACGTCGAACACAAAAAGCTACTTTTTTTTCCCTGAATATTATTGTCAGATGTATTTTAAAGAGAAATGGTGTTCACTAACACTAAATCTCCTCACTCACAGCCTGGATTTGTCATCCTGCTCAGAGAGCTGCAAATCTCCACAACCTTTATTCTACTCCTGCCAAGCGTCTTCAAGCCTGCATCTTCCCTGAAGCCAAGAAGTGAGATCTCCCAGACTTTAAGAAGCATCCATCATGGACACAGGAGCAAGAAGAACTCAATCAGACACAGAAAGCCCAGTTTGCACATGTCAGCCATTAGTTGTAGCGATGCATTATAAATTAATAGGTCTGAATACTTCACAACTGGGGGCAAATAAGAGTGTTCGTGATAAATTAAAAATCACATTAAAACACAAGAGCCAAGTTTTTAGAAATGCACTCTTTGTACGCTCTTTTAGTTGAGAACCTTTATACTACTGTTTTAAATTGAATAATTTTACAAAAATTCATATGGTGTGACCATCAAGTAAACATTTATTTTTTATTTCCTACACACATTGTACACATACACACACGTGTGTGTGTGTGTGTGTGTGTGTGTGTATGTACATAACTATATTTTGGGGACACATTTGTACCCAGAAGTGACCAAAACCTGACAAAATCTCCAAAAACCTCCTTTAGGGACATCCTCACTTGTAAAACTGGTATAAAAATAAAGTAATTAAATGCCTTTTAAAAATGTAACAATGAATAAAGTTATACATGAAAAAATGTATACACCACACAACACAACCTGTACTAATCTTTTTCTAATATTTCAAGATAATTATAAATATATAAATGTATATAATATAATATAATATAATATAATATAATATAATATAATATAATATAATATAATATAATGACCTAATTGTAATCAGTTCAATAGATGAAAAAAAATAAAATAAAAACCTTCTCACTTTAAAAGTTGTCTAACTTTTTTAAAACACTGAAATGTAAGTTTGGAGACAGGTGCAATGTTAATGTTGTGCTGACTTTCAAAGCTGAAAAAACAAGGGCACAGTCACTGGAGAACCTTGTTATCTCGGCCCGATCACTCAGGAGTTGTTTTGGCCGGCTCATTATAGAGAGAACCCAACAACCAAACAAACCAAACCCGACGTCATTCCCCAGGTTTCTCTCATTCATCACAGCGAGGGGCCAGAGCTGTGAATGCACATTCAGAGACCCCGACCCTCCTGCTGTGAGGACCACCACGTCTCCAGCTCCTCCCTTCCCGTTTCCCACTGCAGGATCCTGATAATCGCCTTGAAGGAGGAGCAGCGATGGCCTTTGCCTGAGTCAAAGGAAACGGAGGAAACAGAATTCCTTACGTGACAACAAGAAACACAATGGAGAGAGGAAACATGATATGGAGAGGATGACAAAGAATGAGACGAGAACAGATAGTAAGAACAGGCGTTTGTCAAGAATTTAACAATTTGTCCAAGTCATGAGTTAGGAAATAAAGTTCCTACGCAAGACCAGTGATTCTCAAATGGTTTTGCTTCGAGACCAGAAGTAGTGACCCAAAACAGAACTAAAATAGTTTTTCATGCATAAACAAAAATGTCTTAATAATAATAATAAAAAAAAAACTTTAACAAAATTATTTCATAAAAGTGTAGGCCTAATAATAATAGTTCCTGCAACTCATGACAAAGGTGAATATTTCATAACATAAATCATTTTTTTAGAATATAAAATAATCTTATCTTGTATTTAATTAAAATATGATCTTCATCTTCCATAGTAAAGTATTTCATATTCAGTTAATTTATTCGCTGCTCTCAAGAATGCCGAGTGAGAATATGAATTTGTAATATAATATATAGCAACATATCTCTAGCTGTACTGTATGTTGCCATCAGAAAACATACGTGGTGACATTTCCACAAAATTATATTAGTTGCTTCTTGCACATTTCTCGATGTTTTCAAAGTGGCAAACTTTGGCACTAAAAGGTTAATCCTCTCTCGCGTGTGAAAATAGTGGACCATTTACACTAAACCCGACCCTAAACCTAACCAATAGCGTTAACAAAACTAAAAGTGAGATACAAATGCATTTGCTGAAGCAACCATGTAAGTTTAGCTTGTTTCACAGGGCTTGAGCTGTGAGCTTGTTGAGCCACAAGCAAGTTTACTATATCAGAAAAGTCAAACATATGCAGCTTGATATGTGATAAAAATGTAAAAAAGTAATCATGCACTATGGTAAAAGTGTGTTGAGGTCGTAACGTGGTATTGTACAAGCAACCATGTGAAAGCAAGTCTTTATTAAAACATAATCTGCTGCTGTAATCATAATACGTGTGAACAGGAATAAAAGTTGTCAGTGTTTTACTGCCTCTAGTGTTCATTGAGTTGTATGTTTTTGCATATTTCCTAAAATGTAGGTAGAGGCACATTTTTCCAGAGAGCCTGGGTTGTTATTAGCACGCGATGCAGTTTTTCCGAAAACAGACATGTGACCCACCAGTTGAGGACCACTGCTTTAGGCCGCCCGCGTTAAAAATTGAAACTGTTAAAATATCTTCTAATTAAACCGCACTCAGTGCTGAACGCTTATAAGTCTGTGGGGAACAGGGTTTGTGTAGGAAGGTAATGTGTGGTTATAGAAGAATTCCTCAATGACCAATATTGTAATGAAGCTGTATATGAGCTACACATTTCCTCTGCCTGTGGATGCAATCATAAACCAGGAAACTACTAAAGCCTTGGACGGTTAACACTTCTGCAGTGGGAGACAAAGAGAGAACATGTATGTGTGTGTGTGTGTGTGTGTGTGTGTGTGTGGCCGTTAGCCTCAGTACCATCTGGATCTGTGTGAGCTGTACAGCTGCAGTGACTGTGCTGCCATCACTGGGTTGTTTCGTTCCGTTCGCTCTCTGATTTACTGTCTGGATTTTTATCAGACGGCCTCATGCCGGGGCTGCGGTACACCTCGCCTCCACCGCGCGCACAGGCAGTTAGGCCAAACCTCCACTCACTCACACACACACACCAGCACACACACCAGCCTGAGCCTGTGCTGCAATACTGCTGCATGCTGGGTACACAGCCGTTTCCAGACACAAATGAATCGCTGTATGTGTGTTCTTGACATCATGAACATGCTATGTGAATTTATAAGCAAAATATAGGCACAGAACACATTCATCTAGCAAGTGCAACATAACAGAGCAGAAGTGTTTGTAATAACTAAAGGGACAAAATGTGTATGTGTCTATATGTTAATGTGTTTGCCACACCCCCAGACCTGATTGGTCATTTGTTTTGAAATGGACACTCAGTATTGTTACAGATTTTCCAATTTAATAAAATTCTGATTTACAAGCTTTCAAATCGATTTGATTCTGATTTCAATTTGTTTGAGTAAATTTGGTATTTTTCATTTATAAAGTTCATTTGGCTTGCATGACAGAAATGCTCTCTCTGCTAATGAGTACAGGGCAGTGTTTCACACTGATTCAAATCTGTAACTCGTCTTTTTAAAATATCCAAATAAAAGAATCAGCTTATATAATTCAGGAATCAGGCTTTGCTGGTCAGATCTGTATGTATTTTGTAGTACACAATCTTTTTATTGCAACATATCATTTTGAATGTCTGCTTGCATACTGACTGCAAACTCACATTCTTGATGGAGATGAAATATGATTTATTTCACCATGCTGTGGAAAATTTATAATTATTATTCATTTTAGAAAATTAACAACATGACCCAAACTAGTCAAACGAGTACTGAAAAAAAGGGCTGGCGTAAAAGAAGGATTACATACATGTAGGGAAGGATGATGATGAAATAATGATTGCAATTAATTGAGAAATCAATATTTTTTCCCAGTCTTCACATGACTTGACAATGCAGCACTCATGATGTCAGATGCTTATAAACCAATGAGACATCCATATAATCTGCACATAGGCCAACAATTAAAAATAAAAAAACAACAACAACAAGTGGAATGTGTGTGGTCGGCTAAAAACTTTAATGTTAACTTTAATTTCATTAGTCTCAATCGTGCTTTGGTGATGGATTATTTTAGCACTTCACTTCAACTGTTAGTCTTTTTCTTACTATAGCCTTAGATGTCAATAAGAACATTAGGCTTCTACACATCTTTATTGTGTGATATTTTGTTTTGAATAAATGCACCATATGCCTTTACCATGCATAAAAAATGTCAATCATTTCTAGTTCTGCAATGATACCTATGCATGCTTGACCTTACAACCCTGCCAGCGATCAGAATCCCGTGGGATATTGTTGCCTCCACCTCTCTCTCTCTCTGGCTACTCCTGTCGCTGAGGTAATGTCTGAATTTGTAATCTGTCTCTGTGCCTCGCTGAGAGGACAGATTTTTCTCGCAAAGAGTGTCTAAAAGCTTAAACCAGACCTTCCTTCAAAATCAACACAGAACGCCAGCCTTTGAAACAGAAACTGGATCCTTCATGCATATGCACCATTAGGCACCCAACACAAACTCCCACAGAAACGTAGTTCATATGTAAGGGGATTGGTATTAAGCATAAATATAAATCCAGATTTCAAACGAGCAACAGAACACCAGTGTTTTCTGCAGAGGTTTCTAATCCAGCCACAGCAATTGTCCTGGTCAGCGCTGTCGAGAGAGGATAGAGAGCCACTAATTTGAGTTTGGTTAGAGGACCACAACATGTAAACACTTCATAACTCATGATGATCTACTAACCACACCACCAACCGGACGGCCTTTGAAATGGTATTCTATCTATTTATCAAGTGATTACTTAAGACACAGACGATTTACAACCATTTGCAAGTGACATATTGATATTACTATAAGTAAGCGATATTAAATGAGCGAGACAGTTGATGTTCGTGGTGATATTCAACAACCAATGCCACGATTCTGAGTGTGATAACACTTTTATACATCAGTTCAATAAATAATAAATGGATGTTGAGTAACGTACATGTTAGACACAGTATTCCCAATTAATTTGTCTAGTGTTTCTCCACCAATGACGAAGTCAAGGCAGAATCATCAACAGCTGCGTTTCCCATCGAGACAGAGTAGTGCTGTTTCATTCCTGAACGAATCAGTGTTTTGAACGAACTCGTGGACTCACCACCTTACAGACACTTTTTTTTTTTCTTTTCATGAAATCAAAATAGAATATAAGCTTGTTTCCGCCAACAAAAATGTAATTGTGACTTTTTATCTTGCAATTCTCACTTTTTTTTTTTCATAATTGCAAGTTTATATCTCGCAATTGTGAGAAATTGTGAGATGAAAAGTCACAATTATCTTTTTGTTTTATTCCGTGACAGAATTCTAAATTCCATAGAATATAGAGGCCTATACAGTATACATATTTATTCCATTTTGATTTTATGTTAAGGTTTTTAATTTCCTTCAAAAACACATATTGTAAAAGTCTGGGCACTGCATTTTTTAATAAGCACTTTTAATAGTTTGAAGTCCTCAAGCACAGAATTTGCATTGCTAAATTCATGAGTCGATGAATATTCTTAGCTGGTGGTTGATGGGCTTGAGCCATATTTCATACGCCTATCTAGCCTAATTGAAAATATTCAGAATTCCATGCATTTCTAAACTGAAGTGGGATAAACTGCAGAGGTGAAATAATTCAGTCCTCATTCATTCATTCTTTTCTGTGAGACCATACAAGCAGAAAGAAAAGCTGTGTACAGTACTGTGGGATTATTGCTCTGTTCCAAAAAAGGAAATTATTATTAGATTTCAAAGCTATGGCATAAACTCCTGAGAAAAGGGAAACGCTTACAGTAGCTTTTTTTAATTTATTTATTTTTTATTGTCACAAAGAAAACAGTCCCTGTTTGGAAGAGACACAAATATATCCCCCCTCCTCATCAAGCAGAGACGTTCGGCATCACAGCTTATGTCTGGAATCTGTTGGTCTGTTGCAGCATCTGTGAAGCTTCTGGCTAAAGTAAGAAAAATAGGAAATTACACTGATTAAAACTGCAGCTTCGGGTGGCTCCTGTCCCGAGCATCATCCCACCACTTTGTTGGGACGCTTTTAACATCATCATGTCTTTTCCCAAACACTAATGGTGTAATTGCTGAGCATAAGGTGTTTTTATTTGATTTATTTAATTATTTATTTTTTTCCACTCCATCTGTTTGAAGCTTAGAAATGAAAAGATGAGGTAAATGCTCATATGGACCATTTATAACTGTCTATAATAGACCTGAACTCCTGAACTGAAAAACAGATGGTAGTCTATCAAAATTCTTTAAAACAAGCGTACAAGAATAAATGTGAAGTCTTTCCCTCCTCTGTATTCTGTCAACAACAGCTTGTTTTGCAGACGTTATTATTCAATCAAAATGTTTCAAAACACTTGCAGGTTGAGAGGTGGAGTCGCAGTCAGCAGAAAACTGGAGTCAGACGAGCACCTCACGACAGAAGTCGGGCATTTAGCGAACAAAGCAAAGTCGAAAGGTTCAGAGATTTCACTGATGCCAAACGTATCTCGAATCATTGCTGACGCCTTCTGTAAATATCCCTAACATATGATGACCGTGACTCCTGAGTAATGACTTTCTCCAACCTGAGCTTTGCAAATCAACACCCACAAATCTGTCAGAAACAAGTCGTCCAGAACTAATGCAATTTTCCCAAACAAACACCCCAACAAAACTGGATGTACCAACCAAAACTTGACTTTCAGCCCAAAGATAATACGTTCCTCGTTCATTTCTGATGATAAATGTAAACATTTTTGGTCATTTTTCCATGCACAGATACTCAATTGGCCAGGGTCTGCCAGTAAAGTGGTCATTTTGTGTAATTGCTCAGGGGTTTGTTTTCTAGCGGCGGTGGCGTGGGAATGTTGTACGATTGCCAGACTGGATTGATGAGGTCTTCCCTAACTGGCCTCCAGCGAAGCGCCCCGCTCCTGATCTCGGCTGGCTCGCGGCCCCACTTCCTACCAAACAACCTCAGCTTTGTCATTATGAGCCATGACATTATGTAGCCACACATTTAAAGCCCTATTTTCCAGCTTTGTGCTTTTCAGCTTTTCCCCAACAGGTACATTTGCCAGTGTGTGAAAGAAGCATGCATTAGCATATCACCTGTAAAAAGAGCACTTATTACAGAAACATTAAACTTTAACTTAAGTGTGAACTGACAGACACTTACAATTAAATGAAAATGTACTATAGTTACATTTTATGTTAAAATGCTTCGTATTTAAATAGCTCGCCTTAAGCTTTTCGTGCTGTGTTAATATTATTCTTCATTGTGTTTCATTGTACGGTGGTGTACAACAGGCCCTCTTCTCTTTTTCCATATCGCTCCCTCTATCAGGCACAAGAAACCCTAGCCGACTGTTACAACCTCAGCCACTTCATTTGACATCTTTCCACATATTGGAACGGTTAGCGGAGACCTAACCCCGTAACCCCGTGACCCCGTGACCTCTCCTCCGCTCACACATACACACAGCCTGTCTCAGAAAGCCTCCAGGGAGGTCATGGATTAGCAGGAGCACAGAATACTTCAGGGTTACGCTCTCTTCTTCCACATTACTGCTCTGGTTGGGGCCATGTTGCAGATTGGTCCTCGCAGCACTGGGGGACAGAGGGATACTCGGCCCCTTAAACAGACTGGGATAGTTTTGTATAGCCGTCAGAGTGACTTCAGTGTTAGATACTGTGTCCTATTTCATGACCAAGTGTTTATGCGATTCTGGACTGTGACTGCATGGAAACTCTTTAGTCTCAAGCAGCTTGGGGAAAAGTGTCTCTCTAAGCCAATGCACAAAAAAAGCGTTTAAAAGCCAGACGAGGAGATTCTGCAATGACCGTGCAAAAGAAAGATTTTAAAGGCATAGTACAGACTGGCATCATTTAGTAAACTTCATATGGTTCCAAACCTGATGAAAAGTTCACATTGACCCTTGTTCTGCAAATTTCAATTGGAATCCACACAATCAGAAATTTATGCGGTTAAAGTTGGTCATGCAGATTTGCTGTTTGGTTTAAAAGCCAACATTTCGGTAATGTGGCCGACGTATTTTAAAGGCTGTGCTAGTCGATGGTTTTCCTGGAACTAAAACTTCCTTAAAAATGATGCATAAGCACCATAAAAGTATCCTAAAAGAAGTCCATGTGACTCTCAAGCTACATAATTCAAGTCTTCAGAAGAAATATGATAACTTTTGAGTGAGAAATAGATTCAAAGTTAAGTTATTATTCATTATGCATGTGATTATTCAGTTCTCAAGTGAAGATTATAAATTAATGAGTAAAGACCTAAGTTTCAGCCGCAGCTTCATGACTACAGAGGACTTGAAATTTAGCATTTGAGACATTTTTATGATACTTTTATGGTGATTTTGCATCCACTTTAAGGCTTGACAGCTTCAGTCTGAAATAGCATGGAAAAGAAAGCAAATTTTTTGGAACAATGACCAAATATTTCATGTTTGAGTGAACTGTCCCTTTAAATATCTATTTCTCTCTCTGTGCTCTAGCAAGCGCACAGTCCTTCTCCAGAGCTCCAGCAGTCTAGCGTTTCTTACCTGAGGTTATAATACTTAGACTGTGAAATCATCTAGTCACCACCGGCCCCCAACTCCCTAAACTTTGCAGTGCTCTCGTATAGCAGATCTTTAATATTTATGGTTGTCAGCCGAGGGAGCGGAAGGGGTCTGAGGGGTGGAGGTCTACACTCCTGCTTTCTTTGCAGTGCTGGCGGTTTAGCAGACAGAGCCCAGGCATGGCCTCCATGTTGAAATGATTAGGACACAGGAAGCTGAACCTGACACTGCTGACACCAGGCCTCAGCGCCACATCCTGACCACAAGACCCTCACTGTGCCGGAGAAGCCTTCGTCATGACAGCCAGACGCTGATTTACACCTTCTGATAAGAGGAACTTGGACATGGAGACCGAGGGTGTGGGAAATTAAACTCAGAATCATCATGAGCATTCAAGTGCATTTTGAATGTGATAAAATGCATATTTGTTCTTTAATTTGCACAGCAATTGTAGGTAAAAGTCCAAACTGTCACTGTCCAAAAAAAAAAAAAAAAAAAAAATTATATATATATATATATATATATATATATATATATATATATATATATATATATTTATTTTTTTTTTTTTTTTTTTTTAAGATGTGTTAGTTGTTATAGGTTTCATACAGTGCACATTCAATATACATCTTGCATCGTATTTTCGTCATGTCGGCCACCAAGTGAACCAAAAATGTCCCCACCCAAACATATATACTGTACATATACATACATATATAAATATACATACATAAAAAATAAATAAATAAAAAAAAAAAAATAAAAAAAATAAAAATAAAAAAATAAATAAATAAATAAATAAATAAATAAATAAATACATAAAATTAAATTAAATTAAATTAAATTAAATTAAATTAAATTAAATTAAAATTATAAAATAAAATAAAATAACTAGAATGGCTAATGTGCATTTGATGTTAAATAGAACATCTAAAGTCTTTGAAATAAATAAGTAAATAAATAAATAAATAAATAAATAAATGAGCGATCGAGTAAGTGAGTGAGTGAGTGAATGAATGAATGAATGAATGAATGAATGAATGAATGAATGAATGAATGAATGAATCACCCTTTTTCTTAGGTACATTCAGGACATTTGCACATGTCCACCAATCACAGCTGCTGATTAGAGGTTTGCGGGACATCGCTGATCTTTACCAACAACACAAGAGCAAGTTAAAGTTCCATTACTCTTCAGCATTCGTATATAACACTGACATGGGCTATGTTCTGCCCTTGGAGGATTTGGGTGTGAATATTTACATGGGTGAAACAAATCTTTCTTCATGCCCCCACTTTTTCTGACTGTAGTTTTTGTACTATAGAGGTCTAGTGCCATCTAATGGTGTGGGTTAAATTCCATTCATTCATCTGAGCTTGGGTCCAGAATAATGCATGAAGAAAAATGAAATCAATGGCCTTGAAACTTGAAATACTTTGCTGGACAACATGAAACATTTGCAGTTTAGCTGACTTTTTAAATCTAATATTAATGAACTCTTGAAACGTATTATTACTGGGACTGTGTCTGCAAAGAAAAAAACTGAAAAGAGAAAGTATTACTAAATAAATAAATGTCTTTTATTCCACTGATAAAAAATGAAATGCTTTCTGATGAATGCAAGGACAGATCCACATCCTGTCTCAAGTTATGAATTATGTGACAAAATCAAGGTTTCATGGCTGTCAAAAAAGTTAATAAATGCTTACTTATGTTTCTAAATCGGTGACTTATCCGTTGAGCCTTTTAAAAGAACATCATAAATGTTTAAACACTTCAGATCTACGGCCATGTATTTTTAACAGAGGGAGTGGGAAAAATATGACAGTTTTTTTTTTTTTTTTCTTTTGCAAATGCTACGAGAGGAGTGAAGGGATGACGTGCTGTTTCCATGACAGGGATCATAAGGATGATGCAGGTCTTGCTTTTGCTCCCAGATGGTCGTCTCTTATGATTGTTTTCTTTAATAACACACTGCTACTGTTGCCATCGTGATGGCTGTTGGTTACAGACAGAGCTTTAGAGCACCACTACCTCATTAACATTTTTAACAGGCCTGTTTGTTTGTCTTTCCTAGCCTCTGGTCATAATTATAACAGTCGATTAACCCTCAGAAAAAGGGCATAACAGTGAGGGAGCCAGACTATCAAACTTTACTCATATTCACCTCACCCTGTCTAGATGGAAAATTACTGCTGGATATGTGGCTAAAAAAAAAACAAAAAAAAACAATAAAATAAATAAGAAGACAAATTTACTTGAGAATCAAGAGTAAGACTGGTTTTCAAAGATTGTATGTTGAATAGAAGATTGTTTGTTACACTTTTTCTTTAACTTTAGTTTCAAAATATAATATCCTCATGAGACCCAGAAAAAAACAACTTTTTGAATTTATTTTTATTTATTATTTTTTTTCATGTCAGCACATTGTTTAGAGCATAAGAAACAAATGGTAAAAAAAAAAAAAAAAAAAAAAAAAAACATTTTTGAAAAATGATATTTTATTCATATGTTATGCTATATCTTCTGTAGTGGACATCAGGACTCAGTTGTTTAAATAATAAAATGACATGAAATCATATGTATAGGCAAAAACAATGGGATTATTTTTTTAATCATCAATAAATGTTGGTGTTTCAGGATTTATTTTAACTAAAATTTGTATAAAGATGATTCTCAAATGTTATGAAAGATATAATGGAATGAATTGATTCACCATTTTACTTTATGCAATATGTGGGTAAAATGGCCATAAATTAATATTCCCATTCCATGCAATGTATCTAATGTGCACATTAATGTGTTCTTGGAGCAACATTTAATGAAAAAAGAAGTGTAATAATTGGAGTAATTATTAGCAACATTTTAATAATAATATCTAATATTTCATAGGAATATTAATGTATAACTTATTTCCATATTCACTTGTTGTGTCTCCCAAAATGCCTGATGCCTGTAACATGTATGATGTCAGAGAAATTTAATAAATAAATAAATACATAAATAAAAATATAATGTCCACTACAGTGGACAAAAGTCTATTCCTGGGTCCCAGGAGGATATGCTTATACATTTCTTTATGCTTATACTGTACATTACATACACAATTCACATATATATTTTCTGAAATCTTCATATATTATGCAGAATCGCTTCTCAAGTACATTTACTGTATCTTGGTTTTTAGATAGGTTTAAACTGGGAAAGAAATGTCTAAATCCCATTACTCAAACTTGCATCATCAACAACAAGATTTCTGCAGTGGATATAAATAGGACAGCACATTCTATTCATTTATTAATCTAGATGGATGGATGGATGGATGGATGGATGGATGGACGGACGGACGGACGGACGGACATAGATAGATAGACAGATAGATAGATAGATAGATAGATTTAAAAACACATTGAGATATTATATGCCTCTTTATTTATGTATGTATGCATATAAAAATATGCATATAAAAAATTAGTATGCATATAAAAATATGCATATACATTTTTTTTTTCATTTTTTTTTTTACAAACACAATTTACATAATTGATTTGCTCTGTTCTTAATCTTGTACTGGCCAATAGTTATATTTTTATCTCATTATGTCTCATGTAGTTTTCCACTATGTTGATACATAAATTAAAGCTCAGATCAAATCCCTCAGCCCACACCACACACACACACACTCATTAGCATATTTCTGTATCACAAGCTTTTTCTTTAGAGTCTTTCTTTATAACTAATACAAAGGTGAAACTATCTCCACTAAAAGAAAAAGAAAAACATGCCTGCCAACTCACCGGAGACCAGGAGAGACATTGAAAGACTACGGTATAGCAAACTCAAGTTTAGAAGAGAAGCGAGGGAATCAATAGTGCAGACTGCAGACTGTGTGAGAGAGCGGTGTGCTTCGTGTCTTATTCCTATTCAATTTACAGTAAATATCCAGAAAGCCAAAAGCACTTTCACACTCAGGGGTCTCATTTAATGCTTGCTAAATATGGCAATATCAGTTCTTCAAAATAAAGCTTTTTCTTTCCATATAAGAATCATATTTAGTGGGAAAGACAACTGAGCTTGTTGCTCTGACGGCATTTGAGCAGCTTGAGGAAGGTCTCCATCTTGTGGGCGTCCTTCTTGAAGCAGGTGAGAAGGTTGTAGTCCATGAGGACAGACTCCAGCACCTCGGGAGATTGTCCATCGTATGGAGCCAGCGTGTGTTCGATGGCGGATGAGGACATCCCTTCATCCAGCATCTGTGGAGAAACCAGCGTGAACTGATGCACACACACGTATGTTATGAGCGTTCACACTGATGTACCTTGCGGATGAGGACCAGCACCCCCTGCTCCAGGCTGAGCAGTTTATCAGAAACCCACTTGGTCTTGTTGAGCAGAGCGTCGGGGGCGTCATCGTAACGATCAAGAGTAGTTTGCAGATAGATCAGAGGCTCCATCCACGACTGCACCAGAATCAGGACCGAGTGAAGGAGCCATTTATCCTGCAGAGAACACACTGAAGACGTCAAAGGGATCGAGCTATGAAAAATACTATTTTCATTGATTTTTTATTTTTATACAAAAGAGTTTGTGACAACATTCATAGCCTTCAGAACTTCTTCAGTACAAAAGGAGCATTTGCAACTACACTCTTAGAAGAAGAAAACAGCTCAATTTTACAGTACATAACCCTTTATGCCAAGAAGGTTCTGCATAAGGAGAAATGATTTCATGATTTCATAAAATGTGATTACAATTAAAGATGAATTAAAACTACATTAACTAACTAATTACAGACAGACAGACAGACAGACAGACAGATAGATAGATAGATAGATAGATAGATAGATAGATAGATAGATAGATAGATAGATAGATAGATTTAAAAACACATTGAGATATTATATGCCTCTTTATTTATGTATGTATGCCTTCATAAAGCAGCACAAGCTCCCGGTGAAGGAGAGGTTATGCGAGGTCGTCCATTTTCAATGTTTTTGCAAGGCTTTTATATACTGTAGCTCCAGATGAATTTTCAGAGACTGTAAAATGTCTAAATCAAATGGAAATATGTGTCTACTTTGGCTGCGTACGGTGGCGTGACAAGACTCATTAAGCTAAAGCAGCTTGAGGGAAATGTTCAAATCTATTTCAGCAGGTGCATGGGGGAAAAAAGATATATTGAAAAGAAAACAGCCTATTTGGTGATGGAGGCAATTTAGTTCTAAAGAAAGGTTAGTCTTTCAGTTGAAAGAGCTGTCACACAATAGTGCATTAGACGATCAAGACATCGCTCTGTTAGTGCAGTCTTTCACACAACACCAGTTAAACAGAGCTTATATGCTCAGAGCTGGAAAACATGGTTCCAGTGAACACTTAACCAGCGTTGACATGCATGGATGTGGATGTCGTTTAAAGGAACACGCCGACTCTTTGGGACTTTAGCTTATTCACCGTATCCCCCAGAGTTAGATAAGTCCATACACACCCTTCTCATCTCCGTGCGTGCCGTAACTCTGTCTGACGCACCCACCACTAGCCTAGCTTAGCACAAAGACTGGAGGTAAATGGCTCCAGCTAGCATACTGCTCCCAATAAGTGACAAAATAACGCCAACATTTTCCTATTTACATGTTGTGATTTATATAGTCACAGCGTGTACAAATAACAAGGTCACATGAGACACAGCCATCTTCTAACCGTATACATACTGGGAACTATATTCTCAGAAGGCGAAGCACTGCTACTTGGCCGGAGTGATCACTCGGGAGCAGTATGCTAGCTGGAGCCGTTTACCTCCAGTCTTTGTGCTAAGCTAGGCTAGCGATGGGTGCGTCAGACAGAGTTACGGCACGCACGGAGATGCGGAGATGAATGTATGGACTTATCTAACTCTGGGGGATACGCTGAATAAGCTAAAGTCCCCAAAAGTCGGCGTGTTCCTTCAAGAAGATTAACCTGCATATTCTCAACATTTAATATGGCCTTTCAAGATTAACACCAGCAAAAATATATAAAAATAAAAATAGTCAGTATTTTAGATACTTACTTACTTAGGCCTTATTTCCCAGTAATAGTGGTTTACCTTGTTTGATATGTATCATATGCATTTCTTATTTTTGATATTCCCTTCCTCCTTTCCATTTCTAATCAACGAAACACACAGAACACTCGCATCTCCTCACCGATATCTGCTGAATCTCACTCTTGGAGCTTGGGATCGGGAAGGGCTTGCTGTGGCACATGTTCCCTCCCTGATTCCTCAAAGCATGCAGAGGATACGGGACAAACATCTCCTCCTGTTGGACACACACACACACACACACACACATACACCACTTCAGGTGGTAGAAAAGCCTTCCTTATACATATCTGACGGGAGATTTGAAATGAGAAATGAAATTATACCAATATTCTCTGCATGTTTTCCCACTGAAAAGAGACAATCCACCTCCAAGAACAGTGAAATAATCTAACAAGACTGATAGGCATCTCACAGTGTTTATAATGAGTCTGATTATTCATTAAGATTATAGTCTCATTAATTCAAAGTCATGCACATAGCCGGCAATAATGAGGCAAGGTTGATTAAATGAGACAGAATAATGCCATTAAATGAAAGAAACTTGCTATCAGTCTGGCTAATAATATCTCAGCTGATGAGATTAAATTAAATTGGTTATCTGATTTTGAGTTAAAAAAAATGTAAGAAGAAGAAAACAACAACAAGAAGTAACACTTTATTTTGGTGGTCCCCTTTAGACATTCTGTTGGCTATACGTAACACTGCACATGTCAACTTATTCTACTAACCTGAGCCATAACCTAACAATCCACTAATTCTCAACTAATACTCCAATGACAGTTAGTGGATACGCAAAGTTATAGTCAGCAGAATGTCTAAAGGGGACCAACTAAATAAAGTGTGACCAAAAACATGCATGCAGATTCGCAATCTATAACGGTAACACTTTACAATAAGGTTTCCTACATTATGAACTAAGAATGAACTGCACTTCTACAGCATTTATTAATCTCAGTTGATGTTAGTTTGTAAATTAATGCATTATCAAAATCAAAAGTTGTATTTGTTAACATTAGTTAATGCACTCTGAACTAACATGAACAAACAATGAACAGCTGTATTTCTAACTAATGTAAAGAAAGATTAACAAATACAGTAACAAGTGTATTGATCATAATTAGTTCATGTCAGTTAATTAGTTAAAGCATGTTGCTCAGGTTAACAAATAACAAATACATAACAACTATAACTTCATTTGATGTAATAAATCATTTTATATGTCGTAGAGTTAACAAGAAATATCGATAGACTTTGATTGATTGACAGAGATGGTTCACTCACAAAAAGAGTGCATGACTCTTCAGACACACGGTAGATGAGCTCTGCATGTTGGATGACACGATCTAGAAGTTTCTCTTGGGAGATTGAAGTACAGTGTGTGAGAGATCCGGCCTCGTCCTTACAGTCCAGAGGAACAGCGTGAGAAACCCAGAAACGCCAGAGCGACACACAACACAGCCAGACCTGCAGAACTAGTGAAACACACACACACTGTAACAGAGCAATTCACTGCTACAAACACGCTCTGGAAAGTCTGTTAGGCTAATAAGCCTTAGAAATATTTACTTTCTGCAGATTGCACATTTCATTGCCTATCTGAAATATGTTTAATAAGCGAGCACAGCTGTGTTTCTTTACAAAGCGAATGCATTTCTTCAAGACTATAGCTCTAGGTAGATTTCCTTGCAAAGAAAGCTAATAAAGATGTGGAGTCAGTGTACCTTTAACCCTGTTCATTTTGCGGAGATGTTTCTAGCCACTTGCTTGCATTAGAGACACACACTGCCTTTATATAATATTCTCAGAGATCCATAGATTCATCAACTCTCCTGCTTCAGTGTAAGAGGAGACGTGGCCTTCTCTTCAGACTCCTTCATATGCAGGCCTTTAACCTGAGATGTGACCGATACCTCAGAGAATACGAGAACGAGTAATGCCACTAAAAATAATCCAGTTTTTTATTAATGAATGGGAACTTACTAAAAATATAGCTTTTCCAAGACACTAGCAACCTATTTATAGTTAAGCTACAGTCAAGCTATACATTTAAACAGTAGGACAATACGTAGTTTGCTATAGACTACAAAAATATGCTTATACAGTACATTATTGTAACAGATGCCATATATTTTATGTTTTTATATAAAGCCTACTTGTGTTTTTGTTAATAACAATAACTTACTTTTTTAAAATAACAATTAAATGTTTAAATGTTTGAGGCCAGTACATTTGTTTGTTTGTTTATTTATTTATTACCTTCGCCATCTCAAAAAATCAATTACATTTTAAAACTTTAAAGTATTTTTAAAGTGTAATAACATATAATATATATATATATATATATATATATATATATATATATATATATATATGAAAAATATTAACTTAACCTTATTAAAGTACTTACTTATAGTAAAGTTACTTTCTGTATATTAGAAAATAAAGTAGGTTAAGTTTATAGTATTATAAGTACATAATACTTACTCACCAACAATGGTTTCTATATAATATTCTGTCAGAGGTCACCTACCCAAGCACAGATAATTATAATATATATATATATATAATTTTTTTTTTTTTTTTTTTTTTTTTTTTTTGTATAAGCTTGAGGTTCTTTTGTATCCTATTATCTGTGCAATGTATCTTTTGTATTTATTAGACAATTTAATTCACATTTCTTTCAAGCATTTCTCTTCCAGTCGGGAAGCGGGCGACCGTGTCTCTGTCGATGAGATGAGCTGGTTTTGTCTCTGTGATATGCAAGTTCTTCAAAGATCTGCCGGCCTGTGTAGATGCTATAGGCTGCCAGCCAAAAGAATCTCTCTCAGAACATAATCCACATCGGGATACTGAAATAATACCGTTGCAGGTGGGCGGCGGACTTCATTAAGTCCTGAACATAGCAATTCTCTTCTCGATTGTGCTGATTTGTCCTACATATCTGAGTCCCCAAACCACACAAATGCACGGCTTAATCCAATTTGAGCATCAAAAGGAATGGATTGAGTCTGTAAATATTTCAGAATTAAGCCCACTTTGTTGGTCAGATTCACATCACAGCGGAACCAACCGACATTATTTACAGCAGAATAGATGTGTTCGTCGTCGTATTTATGTAAACCAAAACACCTACTCTATAATAGCAGTTTAAGACATGTTACATTTTCAGGATGTTCCAGAAAATCTTTCAACACAAAAACAGAAAATTCCTTGGCAATAAACAACTTAATTTCGTATTATTTGCAAAAATGGTGCTGCTCTTCACTAAAAAATTGTAATTGACACTAAATTGTCCTGTCCTTTCTTTGTCCTTTGGAACATTTGCAGTGCCTCAGTGATAGGGGTCACGGCAGTTCACTTCACAGTCTCAAAGGGTCTGTCTCAGTGCCAATGAGATCGGGAGGCTGAGAAACCGTAGCTGTCCAAAGACTCACACTGGACGTCAGAAAGCTGTTACTTATTCACACATCTTCCTGCAAACACCTGCAGCCCAAAATGTTTTGTCACCTGTCTGGCAAAAAACCACCCACCAAAACCATTCAAACGTCTTAATCTCTTAATCTAGTCTTAATCTCTGTCCACATGTCAGTTTTCATCTCATTACAATGTTTTTTT
The DNA here is from genome assembly GCF_949319135.1 of Squalius cephalus. Taxonomy (NCBI): domain Eukaryota; kingdom Metazoa; phylum Chordata; class Actinopteri; order Cypriniformes; family Leuciscidae; genus Squalius; species Squalius cephalus. Next base: position 45,539,811 of record NC_137127.1, on the reverse strand, counting down.
GCTTTGTTTTTTTGACTCGGGCAAGAGGTGTGCTGACATAAATACACTAAAACTTCTTACTTTGTATTTTAGTCTTGCTTTCCAGGACAGCTATCTTACAGTACAAACATTCTTAAAGTCCTCCTTTAATACTCATCTTTGACTATCAAAATGACATATTTAAACAAGTTTACCTGAGAAAATAATTTCTTCCTGCCTTTTAATATCTCAAATGTTACTCTACATCTTTGCTTTATTTAGTATTACATGAATATGCAAATCAGGACCCGCCTCCACTCAATCACGCCAGCTCTACCTGATCCACTCAACTGAATAAATGACACACAATGGCAAGTGGAAATATTGGTTTAATCAAGAAACCAGAAACTGATTCAAAATTACATGATGTTGAGTCTTTCTGGAATATTTATCAAGATTTCATGGATTTAGGCTATACTAAAAATTTGAACATAATATCTGCCTAAAAAAAGTATTTTTTTTCTCTTCACATATTTACAGATCTTTCTAATTCTGAAACTTTTTTTTATATATATTGGTGACAAAAATGTAATATTTTGTCATTTTGCTTGTCAAGTAAATGTATCTTGAATTTAAGAAGTTTAGATATTTGTACAGAAACACAAGACAACATTTGCATTGTATGCAAATGTAAACACATTGAAATCACACATTACTCATTACTTAAACGTACAGTATGTAATTTTTTTCGCCGCTAGGGGTCGCTAGCCTCTTACAATAACAAAGGCGTAGTTTGATGACGCAACATTTGCTAAGAATTATGGATCTTGTCGTCAACGTCAATCCGACCGATCTAATAATGTTTATGGATGAGTGAATACATCAATGTTTTTATCATGACTGTGATATGAAGCAGTTCGGGATTGCTAAGAGACAGCTATCAGCTCCACACGCGACGCGAGTCCCGCGGATATAAAAGGAATATGGACATTTCATTCTACCGAACTACACACAAGTGCAGAATTACTTCTCACAGGTCAGTTTATTAGACAAGTTAAACTTGTGAGGTAACGCAGCGCTGTTTCACCTGGTCTAACATTACACTATCACACTAAACTGCATTTCAATGTGTTGACATTTATGTGTTAGTTTGTCTGTATGAGACTAGCAGTAAGCTAGATCAACATTAGAATAATAGTTTTATGTAAATGTGCTCACCTGTTTAATAAAGTACATGTAGAAGCGGTCGAAGTCTCGGACGTGGAGCTCTCGTTTATATACTGTCTATGGGAGCTCTCGGCATCTCGAAAACACCGCGCTGATATTGATTCTCCTTTTAGTTCTCCTTTTTTATCCAAAGTCTACTTGCCATGGTCCATAATGTTTGAACGAAACGACAACAGCGTGCAGATAGACATTGCGAACTACTCTGTCGCCTTGGTTACTATCAGAGAGCTCTGGTTGCTATGGCAATACGAGCGGAAACCAGGGACAACGCGGATATGACGCCATTGACGTGAAACGTGACATGTCTTCGAATTAAATTACAAATTTCTCCTGGTTTGAAAGTTGTTGGCAACAGTCGGGATAATGTAAGTACACAACTAAAAAAAATATATAACATAGATATAGTGATTTTTGCTATTTTTAAAGCAAAAAAGTAACATATTGTGCCTTTAAATAATTGCATTATAATTACACTTTTAAAAAACAAACACACACACAAAGTAACAAATACATACATAAATATATTTCAATGGTGCAAATTTACCATTCATACTTTTTATAACTTTCTTTGTTAATAAATATATAGTGTTTTCCTTACTGTTTATTTATTTATTTATGTATTATTATTATTATTATTATTATTGTTGTTGTTGTTGTTGTTGTTGTTGTTGTATTAGTTAGATTCTTTCTGATAAATGTTGTTACTTAATAGGTTAATTGATTTCTAGGTCATGAAATATACAATAACCAATAGACAAACATATTATATTTGTGTCCACTAGTTGCTGTACTTGTTTTTGTTATTTTTTTGTCTCCCTTATTTTCTTTCAGAAAATATTCATATTCATAAAATCAGTTCACGCTGTGATCAAGTTTTGCCACGTGTATTTATTTCCACTATGAATCCTTTTTTTTTTAAATTAATAAAGCAAAGAAAATATCTTGAACATCAACAAAACAATTATACAATTATAGTGTAGCAAACTGCAATTATTTTATTAGCACCAGCTATTATTTCCACAAAAACAATCAATATCATATTCAAGCAAATAATTACAAGGTCAAACATGTCCTGCATTCACTTAGCTTAAAGTAAAAAGTTCAATGACAAGAGATGCAACTTCAAGACCCCGATGTTCAAAGAAGGCCCAATGCCGTGCCAACGCCAACGAGACCAGACCGAAACAACAGATCCTGAATTTGAAGGAGGACTAGCAAAAAAAAAAAAAAAGTTCACTACGTGATCACTAGGTGGCTCCAAACTGTTCAAGTCCGATCTGCATATGGAATATGTCTTGTTTCAATAGACTAATTACAACAGTTCACGTTAAATTCAAAAGGGAAGAAGTGGATTATGCCTGCTACAGATTTCTGCCATCCTTTAAGATCATTCACACTGTACGACATGGATCTAACAAACTTGGCTACGTCGAAGAAGAATACAACGTCATGCGCTAGTGGTTAATAAATTGAGCAAGATGAATCACATAATTGTGCAAATAGAGCTTGAGGTAATGTTTTAAGTTTTAGTGCCGTGTTGCGTTGATCAATACGCCATTTCATGTTGCATTTGTATTGGCTAGTCAGTAGACGCAGGTCGTAGCAGCAAACACACTGTGAAGCGATCATGCTGAATTTCTGACACTGTCAGAAAAGGATCGCAGACTGTCTTTGGTCACAAGACTTTGAACCTCTCTCACTGTACGACATATGACTACCGTTCAGGAGCCACAACCACAGAAATCTCCACGATTGGTCATCACAGCCGTACAATGTGTACCGGGCATTAGAGAGATTATAACTGTAGGCCACATAGAGAGCTGCAGTGACCATGTATTTTTGTAGGCCAACCCGGGAGATCGCATCACCCTGGTTCCCTTGACAAAAAAACTCAAGGATTTTTTTCATTGGCTTTTGAATTATTGTAGAAAATAAGCTCTGTGAAAAACAAACGTTTATGATTCTTACATGTTTTGTGAATCATGATAATCTGATTACCACAATTTTTATGAATACAATTGGCAGAATCAAAAGCTAAACGCTGGCTATAAATGACTAACACCATATTTCCCTAACGCTAACCCTAAATATGACAACATGACTTCAACGTCACCACCATTGAGCTTCTTTTGTGAAAGCAGCTAGTGAGTAGATGATGTTTAATGTCCCAGACAAACTTTGTAGTCTCATTTAGCCACAGCAACCGCCTTATCCAAGACAAGTAAAAGTGCACTTTATGTTGTAGAACTAAACATGAATATATCTTGAGCTTTTCAGACATTTAACCAAATTTCAGACATTTAACCAAAAACCCATTGACTTTATGACGATGGAACCGTAAGTGCTGAAATGCAAATGGCCTACAAAAATACGCCATCCCTGCTGCACTCTATAATGCAACATATAAGCACATTTTATGATTTTCTTAACCACTAGGTGGCACTGTCACCAAACCTGACAGGTATGCTCAGATCAAGGTGTGAACAAATCCGGTCTCACCCTTCAGTTCAATAGGACACTGTTGGTGGGATACATACAGCCAATATACCTAAGATCATTTTCAGCGTCACTGTCAGCTTTGTTAGGCCAATATTCATTACCAATTAAAAATGTACTACAAGACTTCGTCCCAAACAAACAAATACATCAATAAATCTTAGCTTCATAAAAACCCCTATCAAACTAATTTCAACCCATGGTTCACGGACACTCATATGCAATGAACTGCCAAATGTCACACGTGACACTTGATTTGGGGAGAAGGAGGTTATCAAATCAGCCTTTTTAAGCGCTCCCAATAGATAAAGTCTGGCCTGGGCTAATTCGTGTCAAGGAACCGGCGACATGCCCTCTCCAGATGTGAAGAGTGCAACGAGACTCGAGTGCGGAGCCACTTTAGCCCTGAAGAGAGCCCCGATTGCAGAACACACATGAATATTTATTATTCCCTGATGTTCATGGCCAATTACTGCACAGCTTCCTCTCTTTCCTTCCTATGTTTGATTGACATGCTAACTAATCAATCTGAGTGCTATCAGCTTTATAATTAAGCTTCGTTGGGGGTTGAATATAGTGTGTGTGAAAGTGCGTGTTGATGGTAATTTGCATTAATTCAGGCTGGCACATTTTAAGCACAGCCATTCCCCCCACCCTTAACCACTAGGTGGCATATATGCAAAGATACACGACCTTGAAAATAATACTGCAAAAGTCTTACAAACGTAACGTACAATCTTAAAGCATTTTCTTATTTCAAATGGTGCTGGGCACTAAAAAAAATAAATAAAAAAGAACTAAGCTAAATTAAGCAGTTAGTTAGTTCATTGTCCCCTTAAAATAATGTCAAATATATTTCAACCCATTTTGCTGAGGTTCGTAATGAGCCTTGGAAATTGCTTCTCTATTTTACAGTGTGAAAGCCGCCGTTTTATGATCCAGTATTTCAGCACCTGCTGAATGTTATGAATGTGTAAATCTTGACAAATGTTCTTAGTGCCAGTGGAGGTTTCTCTTCCTTTATATATTGTAATGACTTCTTACGTCCACTTGCTCCAAGCGCGGTTATTGGGAAATGCGGCATCCTGATTTATGATGATTGTTGTCACTTAAAGCGCACTAAAGCGAACTTAATAAACGTGTGTGTCTTTGTGTAGGAGGGAGGCTTTAGAGCGCTGAAGCCTGCAGTGCTCAGTACATCAGCTCGCTGGCGATTGTGACAAATAAATTAGCTGAAAGGAGCCAAAGCATTGTTTTCTAATGAGGATTTGCAAAGGGGCAATGCGTGTTTTACAATATGATACCAATTATCCCTGGGCGAATATGAGAATGAAGGGTGAGATGAAATTATGCATCCTCATGACGGCCGTAATTAGGTCATTCCGCTTCCATCTTCTTGCCAGCCAACAGAAAGAAATGTGGAGAAAATAAATGTTTAATTTATTGGAGGGCTGGATTGTTTTGATATATAAAAAAGGCTTTTTATGTTCTAATTAGCATTAGTGCCTTTAGAAGATGCTTAGCAACTCAAATGAATCAGGGCATGTGTGTTAAAAATGTCTGCTTTGCGCAAATTAAAATGAAGCATCAGTGCATCAGGTTACTGAGGATGTCGATGGATTTTGTGGGATATGCTGCAGCTTTCTTCAATCTTATTGAATGGCATGAATATTAATATTCAGTAGGAAAATGTGCTATATTTTAGATATGGGATAATGAATCCTATAATTCACACACCACACATTTGAACAAAAGAGCCTTTCGCTTCGTTCTGAACTCTTGCTGTTGCTAGTTGGGTCTGTTTATCGAAATTTCAAAGGCTTTGAACAAACCCCCAATAACTCTCAGTTTTACACTTCAGTACACTTTGGACTTGAATTAAACATCAATTTGCAAATTCATTCAGACTTTCAATTTTTTTAAAATAAGAGTTCCTACATTAATTGAGGGACCCGAACTGTATCTTGAAACCAAACTGTCCTGTTGGTCGGCTCTTTTGACCAGCGTTGGGTGTAATGCATTACTATGCAATTAATTACTGTAATTGAATTACTTTTCAGGGGAAAAAGATTACTCTTATTTGATCCCTTTAGGAATTTACTCTCTGCTAACAAGGAAATGATGGGGATTCAGACTGATTTTAGGACATTACTGTGCATGTAAACAAACTCATTGAGTTAAGGCACTGTAGAATGCAAATACAGCAAAAGAGACAATTATTCAGGCCTGAGGCTCACAGTTAAGGTCTAACTGATGAAGTTCTAGGCAGCAACATCTGGCTCTAAATGCCTAAGCGTTCATGCATGCAAGCGTCCAAACAACAAACCCATCAATCAATCAACCAACCAGCGCACATTGTGGGTCTATAAATAAATACGGAAAGAAAGCGTTGTGTTATACGAGCTGTTGTGTATGCTGTGTGTGTGAGGGGTGGGGTTATGGAGAGATTAGGTAGATGACAGTTCTGGGCTAAAGATGCATTACCGCTTCGCTTCGAGCGTAATTAGGCCTTCTATGTTCAGATCCAACCACCTACTCCTTGTCTCGCAACTTCCCTCGTGCCCTTGTCCTTCTGTCACCCTCAGGGAAGACTCCTGAATCCTAATCTGCAATATTTTCCTCTCTGCAAAAAAAGGTAGACGTAACCCACACTGCAATACAGAAGCGATCATCTGAAGAAAGAAGACGACAAAAGCTGCAAATCAGATCAGTCACACCGATATCCTTCTGCTCGCTGCAAAGATATGCAGCCACACAACCAGGGCGAACCAATCAGATTCAGCGCTGGAGTCGCACGCGTGAATGTTTTCCTGACTCCCTAACACACAGATGACTCAGAAGTGCTCACTTTTTCCACGTCTCCACTTTTCCCTGTACCTCCTTTCATCCACACAAAGTACATCTGAGGATCGGCCTGGCGTTCGGAGCTCGGCGAGCCCAGATTATATTTTCTTCAAAGTGAGAACCCAAAATGTGGCGCAAATAAAACACGTTGTCTGCCCTCCAGGACTTCCCAGTTCTTCAGAGAATCCTAAATCTAAGGCCATCCCTGTGTTTTGTCTATGAGGATAAAGACTAGTCCAACGCACCAGGCTGGTTTCTTTCATTTTTTAAGCCACTGGCGATGCCTCTCTCATGTCCGCGCCTCCTCGCGGGTTATCAGAGGATCAAACGTAGCACGAGTTGGGTCTCGCTGTCAAACACGACGTCTCCGAAAGGAGAGGGAGGACAGATGGCTTTTAAGAGATGTCTCATGCATACACAGGGCACCTTTTCACCACATTTCCCTGTTTTCAAAGCAAATGCTATCTTTGAGCTCTGAATGTTTTTTAGTTGTCCAGCGCATGCAGCGTCTCCATCCATTTGACATTTTCACTCGGCAAGGCCGACGGCAGAGTTTCCAATCGCAGAGGGTTTTATTGTGGTTATCAGATCAGTTGGCTTTCCATATTTCTTTTTAGCTCTCTCTTTTTTTCTCCATCTCATCCTCTCTGTAGATGTTGCCTGAGTGCGTTGGAGTTAGTTTGAACTATGATAGTCCAACGATTCAAAGATTACTGTTGAGACATCAACTCTCCGGCTATAACTTAAAGGTTAAGTGTGTCATTTGTTGATGTTATGTGGACAACCACAGTGGATTAAAGTCATTTGTAGGTTGATTCTCTCAAAAAACTTAAACATGGTTGCTCATTTGCACAGATTGGATAAACCAATGGCGTAAGCTTGGGGCGGGGCTATGCTTTTCTGACCAATGACAATAATAATAGTTCATAAATCAGTTCTTGTTTAAATTATCGTATTCAGTTGTTTGCAAATCCATTCTCCTGTAAATTGTTCAGTTCAGTTTTCCGTAAATCTGTTGTGTATATTGTCATGATCAACTCAACTGTTCATACTGTAAAAAAAAAAGAAAAAAAAATCATTCAGTAACACTTTATTTCCATTGTCTACTTTAGACATTCTAAGTAACGTTGCAACTATGTCAACTAGCAGTCATTAGAGTATTAGTAGAGTGTCTGCTTAATATCTGCTAACACTTTATTTTGATGCTCCTCAACTGACTATAAGTTAATATAACTTATTCTACTAAACCAAACCCTAACCTAACAGTCTAATACTCTAATGAGAGTTAGTTGACATGAAGTTGCAAAGTTACTTTATAGAATGGCCAAAGTGCACTATTAAAGTAAAGTGTAACCATGTATCCGTCTTTAAATAATTGCATAGAGTTGCATAGAGTTTTTCTTATATTGTTGCATTTGATTTCTTTGTTCACAAATTCATTCATGTGTAAATTGCTACATTTAATTCAAGGAAATCTGTTTATTATTCTTTTTTCAAAAGTTTTAATTAAAAGATGCCACTACACTAAACAAAATTTGACCTTTTTCTTTTTCTTTTAAATCAGTAGGCTACTTTCATATTGCTTTATAGTAAACATATTTCGAACATCCTTAAAACATAATACATTTACTTATATAAGATTACATTTACTTTCCTTACCTTCTGGCAAACCTCTTTTTAAGCATACTTCTCTCAACATCTTTTTAGATTTAGGAATGAGGAATTTAGGCAATTTAACTTTTTTTATGATTGGCATTTTGTCTCAGTAAAGTCCTGCTTATTTAAAACAAATCTTATTTTTATTCTACTTTTTCATTTGAGTCTTCATTAAAAGTGATTATGCAATATTATTTTTTTTTGTATTATTAGATGCAACGGTGTCACATTGAAAGAAATCTGCATTGTCAAATGAAAATATGCTCCTTCAAAGGTGAGGGTAAGGCTTCAAATTTATGCATATCGACTAATTAGAAGCATTCCACTGTGAGAGGGTGATAGAGGTGAATGCATATTCGGCATATTCAGATCTAAAGCTTTTTTTTTTTTTTTTTTTTTTTTTTCAATATAGCCTACTTCATATTCGGCAGCCCCAAGAATAACAGAAGTGTTTTGATAATTAATGCAGTATGGGTTAGGGGTCGATCCTGACACTTACAGCCAAGCTCTCCTCCAAAACAAAATATCTCCTGCACCTTCTGTTTTACTGTCTGCCGCTGTAGCCGGAGTGTGTGGCAGTGATTGTCAGCTAACCTTTTGAAAACCCCTCTCCTTCTATTTACCATGCTGAGTCTTCACCCTCTCCCACAAACACCCTCATTGGGATTCGGGGCACAGACGAATTGCTCGCTAGGTCCCATATGAAATGAGATTTAAGTTAAAAAAAAATGCAGAATACTTGCTTAGACTATGAATAAATCATACAAGGATAGATGGAGTTTAAAAACAAGGCATAATTAGCTCACTTCAGATTTTTTCAGGACCATTTTGTATGATACGTTGATTGTCCGCTTCATGGCATGTTTCCCGAAGGCCTTGGCAGTGTGTTCATCCTCTCTGTGCACTTAATGTCATGGTGGTGCCTGGGCTTAAAGACGAGCCGTATCATCACAGCAACAACCACACTAAAACGGGTCACTGGGTTGAATGTGTAAATAACAGCAGTTCTGCTATCTGCTGTTTGCCTATAACCTGTACGATTAACTAGAATTTTACATTTTCTGGTGGTTGCTCATGCAAAACTCACCATCACAATGACAGTGTGTTGTTATGCTGTGTTCTTCTGAATAGTTTTTAGAGAATAGCTATGTAGTTGCTGCATACTAGCCAAAGTAAAAAGTGTCCATCCCAAGAATATATATAATATTATATCTATCTGTATGCTGATAGCTTAGAAATTACACTGTACACCAGAGCCACTTTAATATCAGGTTGTCAGCATTTGTTAATACTTTGGAGTTCATACTCTAATATTAAGCCTGACATATAAAATAATAGTCTGAAAAAATAATGGACAGACAGACAGACAGACATAGATAGATAGATAGATAGATAGATAGATAGATAGATAGATAGATAGATAGATAGATAGATAGATAGATAGATAGATAGATAGAAATGTGTGTGTCAAATATGCAGCAGGATTTATAGGGTTAATACTTTAGGGTCATTCAAATTCTTCAGTCTAATTATATTTTTTTATAAAAACATGTTTACAAAATGTAAGATTGAAGCTTGAAAATCTACAATTGACTAACAATAGGATGTTTGTCATTCAAAATGTAACCAACATTGACAAATATTTGCATATTAAAATGGAATTGATCTTTACTCACTTGCATCTATTTAACCATACAAGCATTTTCACACTGCAAATATGGTGTCGGACTGAGTGATGTGAACTGATCATCATGACATCAGCATATCAGCCGTGATGTGACCAAAAAAAAAAAAGCCTTAAACTGAAGTATACCTATAACTTTAACACTATTCTTTTATTTCCTTCAGGATACATCTGTCTATCTTGATTGTTCAAGTGTTATTCAGTTCTGCTTTAAATCTAAAGGACTAGTCTGAACAAGATAATAAACACAATACACACAAATAACAATCGTGTAGCCAGACACTCCATTATCGGTAAACAACTGAGAAAGTCCTTCTCACTGACTCAGATTAAATGCAGATGGAGCTTTTAACAAAATACAACCACTTTCAGACTTTGGAATTAACTATCAATGGCTCTCAATGAAAATCGAAACACACCCTCAAAGAGAAAGCCGCTGAAAGACTGCAGCATCAGTTGGACGGAGGAATGGATGCATTACAATTGAAAAAAACGGAAAGCATCACATTGTTACAGGGACAACATATATTGACGGCTCTTGTAAATACAGTAAATTATTTTCAGATCGATCTAAACATAAATGAAAACATGGTTACACTTTATTTTAAGGAGTCATTGTTACAGTGTAATTGTACATTTAAGTACTGAGTAATAATAATGAACTACATGAACTTGCTATAGGGATAGGGTAGGATTAAGCTTTGGTGGAGGGTTAGTTGCATGTAATTATGCATACATTACTGTTATTACTATGTAAGTACATGTAACATATGTAACAAGGACACTGTAAAATAAGGTGTTACCTAAAACATTTGTTTTCAGTTCGTCACAGATAAACTCTCTATGTCTTTCCTTTTAGAAGGCCAGTTTTGGGAAAGTTACTTTAAAAGTATTGTGTTACAATGACTGATTCAAGCTGATAGAAGAGCAACTTTGACTGAAATAACCACTCGTTACAACCGAGGTATGCAGCAAAGCATTTGTGAAGCCACAACACGCACAACCTTGAGGCGGATGGGCTACAACAGCAGAAGACCCCACCGGGTACCACTCATCTCCACTACAAATAGGAAAATGAGGCTACAATTTGCACAAGCTCACCAAAATTGGACAGTTGAAGACTGTAAAAATGTTGCCTGGTCTGATGAGTCTCGATTTCTGTTGAGACATTCAGATGGTAGAGTCAGAATTTGGCGTAAACAGAATGAGAACATGGATCCATCATGCCTTGTTACCACTGTGCAGGCTGGTGGTGGTGGTGTAATGGTGTGGGGGATGTTTTCTTGGCACACTTTAGGCCCCTTAGTGCCAATTGGGCATCGTTTAAATGCCACGGCCTACCTGAGCATTGTTTCTGACCATGTCCATCCCTTTATGACCACCATGTACCCATCCTCTGATGGCTACTTCCAGCAGGATAATGCACCATGTCACAAAGCTCGAATCATTTCAAATTGGTTTCTTGAACATGACAATGAGTTCACTGTACTAAAATGGCCCCCACAGTGACCAGATCTCAACCCAATAGAGCATCTTTGGGATGTGGTGGAAAGGGAGCTTCGTGCCCTGGATGTGCATCCCACAAATCTCCATCAACTGCAAGATGCTATCCTATCAATATGGGCCAACATTTCTAAAGAATGCTTTCAGCACCTTGTTGAATCAATGCCACGTAGAATTAAGGCAGTTCTGAAGGCGAAAGGGGGTCAAACACAGTATTAGTATGGTGTTCCTAATAATCCTTTAGGTGAGTGTATATATATATATATATTAGTGGTGGGCCGTTATCGGCGTTAACGCGCTGCGTTAACGCGAGACTCTTATCGCGCGATAAAAAAAATATCGCCGTTAATCTATTCTCCAAGTTGGGTTGGGAGCGTTGGGAGCTGGCTCAAGCTACACAAGCTATGATGACGCAATCTACCCGCGGCCGCGAGGAACACCCGGCTGCAACGCATCATATTCGTCGTCATCTTAAGTAAACACGGCTGAAAGTGAAAGCTGGTGAAAAAGATCGGTGCAACCCTTATTTGGACTTGGTTCGGATTTAAGCCGTCCGACGTAGACTGTGTGGGGTAACAGTTCGGTAAGTTAACACACGACTAATCCGTTCTACCACCTCAAATTCAAAACGAAACATATCACTGAATACCAGCGCGCGCGTATTATTCCCAATATATCTTAGTGAGTGGTGTAGCACATAATCTCTTTTTATTAAAAGCGCCCGATTTTAAGAATCGTTGTTGTGTTTCTTTTTAACTGAAAAGACATCAGTTAGACAATATTCTAATTTTAAATTTGGGGTTTCATAAGCTCCAAGCCATAATAAACATTAGACCTAGGCCTACTTAAGTCTCTGCAGCTAGTGTACTTACATTTTATTTATCTGCAAAATTATGTTGTATACTTACAGTTTTGCACAATATATGTTCTCAAAACTACATACACCCTTTCAAAAAAAAAAAAAAAACATTTAGCAGTTGTTTAGCAGGGTCTGTGTAACCTGTTCTGAAATGGTTTTATTTTAATATCGTTATCGCAAGAGGCTGCAATGTATATCACAATATGGATTTTAGGCCATATCGCCCATCCCTAATTGATTGCCTATAGTAGTTGATAATAACATAGGCCTACCTAATGTTGCCTACGTACGGTAACAGTATAACCTTTTACAGTCTATGAGTAGAACAGCTTTCTCAAGCAGTTTGTGATGCATTTTGGAAACAGGAGATGAGCCCCTGGTCTAATGCGCCACATGGCTTGAGAAACCCGTTCTCAAAGACTTACTTTTATAGTCATTATTTTGGTAGCACACATATTCTGAACGCCTTCGGCAGAATTCAAATGAGCCATTTTAATCTAGATTAATCTAGATTAATTTCAAAATTAATCTAGATTAATCTAGATTAAAAAAAATAATCTATGCCCACCTCTAATATATATATATATATATATAGCCCTTTGACACCAACTGTGAATGAATACGCATCAGGCTGAATGAAATGCAAATTCAATAAATAAATTGTGGTCAATAAATGGGAAAACAAAGTAACTTGTGTTACTTATTAGAAACATATATTTTGTTGTAAATTTAGAAGTAATGCATTACTTCACTTGTTACTTTAAAAAAGTAATCTGATTACATATCTCAAGTTACTTGTAATGTGTTACCCCAAATACTGTTGAAGGGAAAATCACTGACATCTCTTACAGTATACGTTCAACTGTCAGCCTTTCCTCAGAGTCTCCGAGTGTAATGTGATGTGACATAGACGGATGCATTTGTAAGACATGAGGAATGGCTCTGGGATGTTGCAGTGAGTAAGTCAGCGGCGCAGAGGAGGACACGAGTCAGTCCCTACTGGCTCTGACCTTCTGCATCTCTCCGTTCTCTGACATGCTTGTGAACGAGTTGAGGGAATGCTGGGGCCAGAGGCGGACTGAGAACAAAAGAGAAAAGGGAGATAAGTTATTCTCAGACTCAGCACCCTTCTTATCAGTGAATATGCAACAGTGACATTTTTGCATATCAGGACCCCATTTAGTATCACCTAAATGGGGTTTATTTTGTGATAATGACCGAATGACTCTACATGACTACTTACCAAATGAATAAATGCATGGAAATTAAATAGTTAATTACACCCAGCAAGCAATTTTGCGTTTAAAAGACGCCAATAGCCGTCCAAACACAGCTCAGACGTCTAGGCTGAAACAAGGCAACATTTGGGCTGTCAGTGAAAATGTAATAGACGTCTTAACCATAGCCCAAGAATAGAATAGTCATTAATTAATGTGTCAAAGAAATGAAACCAAAAGCCTTTAATCACTGTTGACTTTGCTTACATGATGGGATATCGTACATCTCACAAGATATTTTGGCAAAAATGACATGTAACCAAATTCAAGGTTATTCTGGCTAGAAGTGGGTTACTCATACTCAAAGCCGGTCTATATCGGATCTATAGTTAACCTAGATGGTGAAATGAAGAATAAAGAATTGACCAGAGAATCAGGACAAACTATTTGTATAATAATGTTTTTAATGATCATGTTCTCAAAAGGATGTCCTTCACTGTTGCTGTTCTGTTTTGTACAAACCAGTCAACATGTCATTTAGAGCTCTCAGAAATACTGTATCATGTTGTCTAAAATTCTTAAAAGAACAAAGGTCTTGTTCTTAAAAGCCCTGAACACATAAAGAACAAGGTTTACTTATGATCCAACTTCAAGTTCAAGTGAAGTCGAGAGGAATGGAAGCAATGTCAAACATCACTATGATCTAGCAAGAACTTCAAGAATATTGATTGATTTAGCTTTGGCTGTTTTTTTTTTTTTTTTTTTTTTTTTTGCCATGTTATTGTATTTTGAAGTCTTCTGGTAGTTTGAAATCGTGTCGTAGGGAATTACCTGGTCAGGTTTACCTGCGTCTCTAATCTGATGGCCTCTAATCCAGAATATGTCACTAAGAACGTCACGTTTCCAATGAGAGAGAAAAGGGGAGAAGGACGGAGAAAATAAAATATGACTACAGCCGAATCATTCCATGCACTTTAATCTCTCTCTCTCCTCTCTACTTTATCCTTTTCGCTCAAATCTAGGACACTTTTTTGTTTTATTTTCATCTCAGTTCTCAGGAGTCTTAGAGGCGAGAAACAATCCAAAGCTCCAGAAGCCTTCACTGTGTCTCTCCGCAAAAAGGGGTTAAGACACTTTTCCAAGTGTAAAAAAACACATCTGTGTGCAAGTGCATGAATAACACATCTACATACACATATGTGTAAGCATTGGGTTTCTGTTACTGCTGTTGTGACTGTGTGCAATCTAGATTCATGGGCCAACAAAGGGAATTTACCCAACGGACTGCTGTAAGCGAAGCAGCCACACACAACAATCAGATAAGACGTCAGCGAACAGCAGGCAGAGGCGTGCGAGGCAGTAACACAAAGGCGGCCGTGTCATTAAAGGAATACTCAAAGGTACAGATATCTCCATCTTACAAAGGAGAGAATTCTCCAGGCGTGAAAGGGGAAGACGTGAGGAAGCGTTGCGATAACGCTGGGAAAGAATGCACGGGAGGGGGCGGGATTTCATTGTTGAAGCACAATGAAAATTGTACACATCCTAATGAACGAATGCATTCAAGAGAATCAGAGTCAGTTGTTCACATTTCAATGAATGGATCAAGGCCAAGGGACGAATGTCTGGGACAAATGAATGCATGTAGTTCATCATACCGAGCATGAAATGTCAGTCACAGGCTTTTGTCTGTGCAAAAATTACTCCGAGACGCACATCTGTCTTGGTGACGGATTCAAAATTGACTTCAGTCAAAAAATGTGATGAATGGAAAAAGGGAAAAAACAACAGGAAAACCAATACCAGTGTACCACAACATACCTGAACATTCACAGAAGAATACAATCATAAGAAAATCAAGTAAAAACAACAACAAAAGAGATTAGATATCGTCAGGTTATAAAGTTTTAAAAGTGTCCACCAGGTGGCGCTCTAACACTGTATGCACTTTGCTTGTGCAAAGGTGAACAAATGGAAGCAGAGGGGAGAATAATGGTCAGGAATTTAAATGTGGAACCCTCCAACAATAAAAGAAGGAAAGGTGATGTATTGTATATAAGCCCTGCAAAAAAAAAAAAAAAAAACTGCACCGAAAATCCGCCCGCTTCCCTCCCACTCTCTCACACTTGTAGATGGACATCTCACCATGGTCATAAACACTGCATTCTGTTCATGCATCTATTTATCAGATACATCATGTAATATTTATTCGCCCAGATTTTACAAGCTTGCCTCGCATGCATGAGATTTCTAATGCACTTCTACGACAGCTAATAAAAGACTGCAAATAATGCTGTTTATGCGTTCATGCATTCATATTCAGTGTAATACCTATCATTATGAACAAGAGAGGGAGGGTCCATATGTTATTATAGCGTATGGATGTACTGAATATATTACGACAAATAAGAGCCAAACACCACATCCATATGTATAAAAGCTATCCATATGTATAAATTATGAGCTAGACATTGGAAAAAAAGTCTCAATAGTGAGATATTAAGGCACATTGTGCCATACAAAGTTGCAACTGAGAGCAGCTGTGATATACTGTATAAAGTTACATTGAGCAATATAAAATGAAAATTATGACAAACAAATCCTCAGTTGTAAGACATAAAGACACACTGTGAGATATAAAGTTACAACTATGAGAAAATGTCACAAATGAGAGATCACAATTACACTGTAAAAATGATAGGATCAATATGTGAAAACCCTAACATATGTTTTTACATTACTTTAACTCATCAAAATATGTTTTTTTAAGCTCATTCTTTAAAGTCAGTTTAATGTAATTTAAGTTGAAATTACATTAATATCCAAGTTAATTGTACTTAAAAATTTAAGGTAGCAACTTTTTGTTTACAGTGTATTGTAAGATATTGCCAAATTGCAAGATATATAGTCACAACTTAGAGATAAAAAGTCTTATAAGATAAAAAGAATTATAAACAAAGTCAAAGTTGCAAGAATTAAAGCCGCATTTGTGAGATACAATCACACTGCGAGATGTAGAGTCACAATTCTGAGAGACAAAGTCAGAGCTGCAAGATTTAAAGTCACATTTTAAGACATAAAATCACAAATGGGATCTAAAAAGTCTGAATTCCGAGCAATAAAGTTGCAATTACACAACTTAAAGCTGCAATTGTACAACATAATGCGGCAATTACCTTTTCATTGTAACTTATCAAGCAGAAACAAGGTTCAGTACAAATGTGTTTGTTGAGCATTAAATTCCAAAACCTTTGGTGGAACAAAGGAATTGTTTCTCTTTAACAACTTTAAACTTTCTGAGAAGGCTTTGCACTACATGCGGCAATACCTAATGAGTTTTGTGCAGGCCAGTCAAGTTTTTCCACACAAGCAAATCATTTCTGTACGGACTCGGCTTTGTGCACAGGGGCATTATGCTGGAATAGAATAGGGCTCTCGACAAATTGTCGGCCGCACAGAATCCTCTAGAAAGTTACTGTATGGCGTAACATTAAGATTTGCCTTCGCTAGACTATAGTGGGCCCAGTCAGACCTGTTAATTAGAAGAGGGTCTTCACACACTTCTGGCCACGCAGAGTTTAACTGTGGTTCCCAGCAGATGCACAGAGATCAGACAGGGGTTGCGCTCCAGTCTGCAGCACACAGGCATATGATTGCTGGCAGAAAAATTAATTAGTGCGCGGGACAAGGTTACAGCCACGTAATGAAAGTTATTGGGCATGTCAGTTCATCACAGCCTCAGTCCCCCTATTACTTTCAATCAGGCCAGCCGGCCGTGAAATAGAGCTCCGTGTGAGGCTGGAGCTGGAAGTGGCGTATCAGAGGGTCGTCCCCAGTGGCTTTTCACATGGCCGATCAGGGTACTTACTCTAATACGCATGCAGTGTGATGATGCCGAGACTGTCACACTCGCAGGCCTGCCCCTCATTTCAAATTGCCACAGCAAAGTGGATATACCCCTCCTCAGCTCTATCTCTCTCCTCTCTCTCCCCAGTCCGACCGGAGGAGGTGAGGCTAACCCAGGATGACCCAGCGGAGAGAAACGGATGAGGGGAAGAGGGCGCTGGCGTGAGACCGGTGAAACTCCAGTCAATGAGCCTGTGGCGAGCGCAGAAGAGAGAAGATGCTGACAGATGCTGAGAAGGACGTCATCGTAGTTCTCACGCTCGCAGCAGAAACGGACCGGGCTTCATCAGTATCAATACCAGCAGACCGCTCACACACACAACACACAGCGTCAGCTAGATGTCTGGATTCCATCATCCCAACATCTCAGACAGAACAAGTGCAGTAAACAAACTTTTAACAGCTAGGGCTCATACGTTCACAAGCGAGATCTCCGAACAAACTTTACTAAGCAAACCACAAACTGTACTTCGGAGTTATAGGATAAGTTTGTTTACTGATTCAGTTCGGCCTGCTTCAATTATTCATACAGTATATTAATTTATTATATATTATTTATTAAAACGACTGATAAATACATAATGAAGATATTTAATAAAACAAAATACATATGATAATATACATATATTTAATAAATCAAATTTTGGAAGAAAGTGAAAAATGAACTCATTCTCTCATGAAAAATGCAGAAACAGTGAAATAATGTGTGGTTCAACTGTCTGATAATAGTACTTATGAGACAACTACACATTAACCATGTGCAATGTAAATAATGAGAATATGCAAAGAAAATAAATACATATTAATATTTCGATTAAATTAGTTTAAAGGGATAGTTCACCCAAAAATGAAAATTAGCTCATGATTTACTCACGCTCAATATGAGATTGTAAGCTTTCAAATGATATATAGTTTGTCAATATTACTTTAGGTTTTTACTAAGATATTATTGTTTTAAATATATATGGGCAAACGTCCCACCTGTGGGACGGTGACAGTTAAGGAGTTAATGTAATTTAAGTTGAAATTACATTAATATCCAAGTTAATTGTACTTAAAAATTTAAGGTAGCAACTTTTTGTTTACAGTGTATAGTAAGATATTGCCAAATTGCAAGATATATAGTCACAACTTAGAGATAAAAAGTCTTCCTTGGTGTATATGACATTCTTCTTTCAGATGAATACAACCGGAGTTATTTAAAAAAATGTCCTGGCTCTTCTAAGCCTTATAATGGGAGTGAATGGCTGTTTATTTTTTAAGTCCATAAAAGTGCATCCATCCATCATAAAAGTGCTCCACATTGCTCCGGGGGGGGTTAATAAAGGCCTTCTGAAGCGAAGCGATGAGTTTGTATAAGAAAAATATCCATATTTAACATGTTACAAAGTAAAATTATAGCTTCCGGCCAAACAAACATACTCAGTCCACTTACGCCTAAAGCGGAACTTACGAAACTTATAATGTCAGAAGTAGCGTTGTGCGTCATGGTGTAGAGTAAATATCAGCAGTACATCGCATTACTCACATAAGTTGTACTTTAGACAATGGAATCCGTATGTTTGTTTGTGTCACATTCACTGTCTGTCATCGTCCTGTCTGCACTACAGTTCCCAGAATCCTCCTTGTTTCCACACCTGAACTCACTCCCTTCATTACCCACCGGTTCATCATCATTATCTGCATCACCTGTCTTGTGTTCATCTGTGTGTGTATTTAAGTTCCTGGTTTTCACTCTTCACTTGTCGGTCAATGTTTAATGTTAGGTTCCTGTTCTGAGCACACGCTCCCTGTTTTTGTGTATCTGTTATATTTGAGAATTAAAACCTTGGAATACTTCATCTTCGAGTTTGCCTCCTACTTCATCCACCAAGAAGCCTGACAGTTTGGCTGGAAGCTAGTTATTTTACTTTATATAGTTTTAAATATTAATATTTTTCTTACACATGTAGCAAATTAGCTCTATGAAATATTAATAATCAATAATAACTTGTTATCATTTATAATGAATATTTGGATCAGTTAATATAATTAACTTAATGTTGTAAATTAATATTACAATCAATTAACCTGTTTGTCCTGTGAACACTAAGAAATGTACATTTCTAGGGCATGAGAAATGTCTTTCTTACTTTACAGTACTACTAAGAGCCAGTAATCAAGATCTATGATTAGAGACTCCAGATATGAGCTTGAGACAAATTTACGTGTGACATGAACAAGACTTTATTAACTAGACTAAACACGTAAACTACCCTAACATACACATACATACAGTTTACCAAGGGAAAGAGAGCTGAAGCAGAATACAGAGAAGCAAGAAGTTATAGCATTGTTTGAAATTCAGCAGATCAACAGCCTTGAGCAAACCATCAGTTTAGTTCTAACACGCCCTTCTTTAAAAGTGGTCAAGATAATGTATCAAATAATGAGACTAAGTTTGATACTTGCATGTCTCACACATTTGAAATAAACTGTCCTGATGCAATTTGTTGAGGCTCCAGTTGATCTTTGCTGATGTTGTCTTGATGAGAGAGAACCAGTGGGAGTCAGAGGATCTTTGGTGAATGGAAAGACAAGGCCGTAGTCTGGCACAAGCTTGGGGGTCCTAAGAAAACTTCTAGTTCAGCATCATCTTCACATCAGGATTCCAGAAGAGAGTAAGAGAGCTGATCTTGTGATCAGTGATTTTTAAAGCGTGAAGATGTCACACCCTCTGGAGGTGTGTGTGAGCCAATAAGAAATTTTCCCTTTGGAGGGAAATTTTTACGACCCATTGTGTTCTAGCATGCCATTTGAATGTGTAATTTTATTGGGTGTTTAAGAAAATAATCTTCAAGATACTTATAATACTAATGCGTTACAAAGTTAGCAAAATGTAATGTAAATTAACAAATGGGAAACGAAGACTGGAGTTTATAGAGACCAAACATGCCACACATATGATTTTGGTTGACCATAGTATGCAAAGTCTGAAATATTAACACAATAGAGTTTACAAGAATACATAGGCCAAACCACATAAAAGGAAAATCATGAGATGGGAAAATTAGATACGTTTATACATTTCTCAAGTGGTTATCAGTGATGCGCGGGTCAATGTATAAACAACCCGCACCCGACCGATGTTTTCAACTAACCCGCCCGCAACTCGGACCGCAAAAAAAAAAAGAAGAAAATATTGTACCCGACCCGCTTCCTGACCCGCAATTTTTTAAAGTAGTAAATGCATAGCAAGAAGTACACATGACAAAACCAGCACTTTGGTCATCATCTTTCATTATTTCGGCAAATGTCTCCCACACTTTGTGTGTAGGCTATTTGCGGAGCTTCCACTCCCCAGTCTTCAACTTTTCTCTTGCCGCCTCCATCTCTACCTGCAGACTGAGCTCGTGCGTCATCTTCGCGCCAGTTATTCAGCCAATAAAGTGTAGGCCTATGTATTTCATAGAAAATTGTGGAGCATGTGAGCGGAGTGGAGCGGGAGCGAGCGGGGAGCCCGAGCGGGCGGATCTTGGACAGAGCGCAGAGCGGCATTTTTAAAAGGACGGAGCGTCGCCCTATTTCCCCCTCCAATTTTGCTCCGCGCACACCACGATTCTGAAGCATGCTCAGTCTAGCCTGACTCAGTCTACTGTTGATGACTGCAAGATGGATTCTATTTTCAGTCAAAAATTCGGCTCAATAATGGAGTTCAAAAAGTAGCCTACTTCAAAAAGGAAAATAAGAAGTCATACAGGTGTACTATAATATAAAACTAACTATAATGTGGTAGAAGAAAACGAATATGGAGACATCGTTTCAGTCAGTAAAGATTCATTTTGGAATCTAAAAAGACACATCTCTCGAAAACATGCAGTGTGCTATGTGAACACGCTGGGAAGAAAGCAAAAGGTTAGCAAATTGAATACGGTAACTTGTAACAAAGTGTAAATAATATATTCAAACAATTGATACAAGCCCATTTTTAAATTTTAATCCTGCGCGCTGCGCAAAAAATCAGTTAGGCTATAAGAATGTTGGCCTTATAGTTAATTTAGTCTACTTTTAAAACGTTTACGTATATTTTTTTATATTTTTTGTTTATATACATTTTATTTATATTATTAGGCCCATTTATTCGTTTTATTTTACAGCAGTTTGTGTGTAGGCCTACAATGGATATAGGATAAGCCCATTTAAATTTTAATCGTGCGCGTTGCGCAAAAGTTCACTTATCAAAATTCTGGCCTAATAGTAAATTTACTTTTAAAATTTTTATGTAGGCTATATTTTTGTTTATATAATTGTTATTTATATTATTAGGCCCATTAATTCGTTTAATTTTACAGGACTTTGTAGGCTATTCCTTCTTACATAGGCCTAATTTGTAATTTGAAATAAAACATTTCTATTTGAAAAATGTTGTTGTTGCTCATTAGTTCTTTAGGAGGTAAGGCTGTGGTCTAAGCTAAAAGTGATATACATGTAGATTTTTTTTCCTTTTTTGGAGCGAGCAGGGGGCGATTTGAGTGGAGCGCGGAGCAAACTGCGTTGAGCGCTGAGCGATATGAGCGGAGCAGCCTGATGTAGCTTTGAGCGGGGGAGCGGAGGAGCGGAGGAGCGGAGGGGTGAACAGTTCCGTGAGTGATGAGCGGAGATTCTCACCGCTCCACTCCGCTCATATGCTCTCTTGTACTATAGAAATTACAAAGGTTTAATTGGCATCTTTATTTCAAACGACCCGACCGACCGCAACCCGAATATCATTAAAAATATTTTTGGATGACTCGTAACCGCGGGTGACCACGGGTGACCGCAGGCACCCGCTCATTTCGGATCAACCCGCGCATCACTGGTGGTTATATATTAGGGCTGGGTAAAAAATATCGATTTCTCGGTTTTAATCGATTCTCATTTTTACGAACCGATATCGATTCTTAAATCCCAAGAATCGATTAGTCATCCTGTTTTCAGTTGATGAATGAATGTAACATTGTAGAGCACATCCCATCCAATAAATCGCAATAATATTTGTGCTTTGTTACTATTGATATGAAACAAAGTCTCAGATTTCAAATTACGTCCATTTTCTTACGAAATTCAAAAACATAAATACCGTTTTGGCGCTGTGGCGTGAGATCGCTCTGGCGCAGCTCAAGAGAAGCAGAAGCACGTGATCTTCTCTTACGCCTTAATAATACCAGTTACCGCGTGAAATAAACATGAATGAGCATCTGAAAGTGTGTTAAAAGGTAGAGTACAACTTATCGAAATCCGTATCATGTGGCATGGATCAATCAGTGTTTCAACCCGGGAAAGACGTCAGTAAATCAGCTTGTAAACAATGTCATGTAACGTCACATTTACCTCAGAAAAAACATATCCAGTGACCATAAACTCGTTAGTCAGCAAACAAATGAACTGTAGAGAGGAGCATTTTGCTAAATATATGCACCATATTACATATTCATTATACTTTTTAATATTCTTCCATTTTTAATGCATGTTTGAATAAATCTGGCAGTTTTTTATGACAGCCACCATTTAAATGTTTATATTTCATATAACTTTATTATTTTAAAAATAAATAAAAGTGTAATTTATAATTTACAAATTGTAAATTGTAAATTTACAAATCACTTAATTTTTTTACCTTCAATATTATAGTAGGCTAATGAAGCCTATAGGCTACAACTGACTCCCATAGTTTACAGCATTAGTTAAGAGATTTGTTTTCCTTGAGAAAATTTGCCATGTATTGTACCTGATACCCAAAATAATCAATATTGAATCGAATCGCATCAAATCGAAATAGAATCGAATTGCAAGCTTGTGAATCGAAATCGAATCGAATTGTGAAATTTGTGTCAATACCCAGCCCTATTATATATAGAATATATAGGATTAACAGGGTTTATTGCTCCTTCTCAGTAAGAGGGGTCGTAGAACTTCTTATCAGTCTTAATGTGTCCTGTAACAGGACACCGAGTTTTGCCAGTGTGTTAGATTCATTTGTGATGTTAGTTTTGGGGGAAGTTTCATAGATCTTTGTTGGGAGAGTGAGTTGGCTGGATTATTCATTAAATATAATGAATAATTTGTGTGTGTCTGATTGGTCCAGATGCTACACACAAACGCATCGCTTCACTTCAGAAGGCCTTTTTTAACCCACAGGAGCTGTGTGGAGCACTTTTATGATGGATAGATGGACTTTAAAACAGAAACGGCCATTATAAAGCTTGGAAGAGACAGGACTTTTTTTTTTTTTTTTTTTTTTTTTTTTCAGTATAACTCCGATTGTATTCGTCTTAAAGGAAAATGTCATGTACACCTAGGATGAATTGAGGGTGAGTTAATCATGGGCTAATTTTAATTTTTGAGTGAACTATCCCTTTGAGTTATACTGCCTAATCTCATTTATCTTCTCTTTGCTATTTATTATAATTATACATCTTTCTGCTTCTTTAAAATCAAGGTTATCCATCAGCTCACACCTAGAAGTCTGAATCAATGGTTCAATGACCGCTGCCGACTCGGCTGAATATCGGTCTCAGCTGCTCAGACAGCTGTACACTAATACAAATCAGGCCTCAGAAACTCTTGGCAGGGAAGAAATCATTGACAGTCATCCCAAAAACCTGCCTTTGATTTGAAAAAGTCCTAACTCTGGCTCTCTCTGCTACTCCTCAGGCCTGGTCTACGGTGGAAGTCGATTACAGACGGGGCTGAGAATAGCACAGATCTGCATTTTTGTGCTGTTGCAGAACATCCATAAAAAAGTGTGTTTTATACAATAGAAACAACATGTTTTGATTCTATCTTTGCTATTAAATCTGTGAGAGCTTAATTGACTGTTCTCCCAGATGAGTAGCATAATCTCTCAGCCTTGGGGATGAACCTGATTTCACCAAGTGCAACATGTTCATGGGTCAACATCTTTGTTGATCCTGGAAAAAATATTCAAATCGACCAATCAGATTTGAAGGACAAGTTTACAGTTTGTGTGAAGTTTAGGCTTACAACCATGGATGTGTGTTTCTACATCAGTGTTATCAACCTATAATTTCCCTAGGATAATTTATGGCTTATGGTTAGGTTTAGGGGTAGGGATAAGGTTAGGATGACTAGGCAAATAAAAATATCTTCTTTTGTCTTCCACATAAGAAAGTAAGTCATATAGGTTTGAAATTACATTAGGGTCAGACAATTATGACAGCTTTTTCATTTTTTGGGCAACTATCCCTTTAAATTTTACTCTATTTCTCAAAAAAAATCTGTATTGCTTCATAAGACAAGAAATACAGAGTAACATGGACCAAATACTTTTATGGTGTTTAAAGTCACCATGAAATCAAAATAGTCAATTCTTATTTTTTATGGAATATTGCAGTATTTATTATAAATACTTTATCTGTGCACATCATATATATATATATATATATATATATATATCTTTTTTTTTTTTTTTTTTTTGCGTGGCCTCTTAATCGTTAATCAAAATACTTCCCCTCCTTCTTGCAGCATCTCTTCTCTTCTCCGATGATGAGGGCAGTGCAACTTGTCACTCACATGAGATCCACCAATAGCAAACCACAACCATCCAACCAATTCCAGACAGAAAAAAAACAAGTCCTTATTTGTTCTTGTTTGAGAAGCCATTTCGCTTGGATATACTGTATGTCACAATAGGGAAGGAACCACTGTCAGAACTTCTGTTTCATGCTGACTTTAAGGGTTTGAAATTACATAAAGGTGAGTGAATAATGACAGAATTTTCATTTTGAGGTCAACAATGCCTATAAATCAAACAAAAAGTAAACTAGAAGTAGAAATCCTGTGGTAGAATAATCCATGTTTTTGCTGACAAGCATGCACCTCAGGTTTGACATAAATGCATTGCAAAAGAACAGATATCAAAGATTTACATCACATTTACAGTAACAGTCCAATTCTCACTATTAACTAGTTGCTTATTAGCATGCATATTACTAGGATATTGGCTGTTTATTAGTACTTATAACGAACATATTAATGCCTAATTCTGCCTGACCTTATTCTACATCCCTATAAATCCTACACCCATACCTAAACTTAACAACCATCTTACTAACTACAGTATTATTGAGCAATAATTAGGAGTTTATTGAGGCAAAAATCAGAGTTAATATTTAGTTAATAATGAGAATTGGACCCTAATCTAAAGAGTGACAAAATTTACCATGAATTACAGATATCACGGTTTAAATTACAACATAATTGCTTGCGTTCACTGTTGTCTTTTATGGCAGTCCTCTAAACACTCATTTCAATCAGAGAAGGTCATGTATTTATTATCTTCCACCTGCTCTTCCCAAGTCCCTGTTTTCCTCCCTGGAGACCGCTGAGGATTTGCTCTCTGTCCATCTGGCCAGCTTTCTATTTTTTCTGCTTCCACCACAGTTGTTTCTCACTCTCAGCTCCTCTGTAGTCTCGGCCTTTGGTGTAGACCCCTCCAGCGAGCCTGCTGTTCTCCCACGCTCCCTGCGTCTCTCATTAGACACCTCCACGTGGACCCATACCCCACTATCAGGTTGGCTGCAAAAGAGAAATAAAGATGGGAAGGTTCTCAAGACCCTGTCAGTACCACATCCAAAGAAACAAAAATGAAAACACGACCCACTTCCCACTGTCCCTCTGGCAAACAGGGATGTCTGATCAAGAGAGGAGGCAACAGAGGAACATCTCAGAAGCTCAGACCTTTAATGTGTCTAAGCAAAGATGTCACACAGGCAAGGCGGTCTTCTGAATCTCACCACCCTGCCTTTAGCTGTCCGACAGAGGGAACAGCAGGGAATCGCGGGCCAGCGTTCCCATCCTTATACCTCGTATAAAGTGCTTTTGGAGCTTTGTACCACCACTACTGAGTCCCGTTGCGAGAGTAATGAGGCATTTAAAAAGCACACACTGTAGAAAAATGAAAGCTTACGACTTCCAAAGCGCGAGGCCTGAGCAGAACCCCTTTCGGTCTGCTGTTACGAGACTTAATTCTACAGAACAAAATAGTCATCGAAATAGGGGAAGAAAATCAAAGGGAGGTTTTGGACTACTGCATTACTTGTTCTTGTTTTTGAATCACTGAAATAATTACCACTGGGTTTACCATCGCTGGGTTGTCAGATTTGTTTTATTCAGATATGGTTTCTGCAGAGCATATTGGGAAGCAGTGCAATCAAACCTGAAAGTCCGAGGAGCTGGAGAAACCGCCTAAAGACTCTGAACATATCTCACCACATCTCAGAATAACTGAAAGTAGCCTTTACCTAAACTTTGCCTGAGGCTTCTCGTCTTAGTCAATCAATAAGCAACTTTTCACAGCTTGTAGAGAGGTCGTACAGAGGCACGAGTCAAACACACCGGCTCTGGAGGAACCTAAGGTGCTGGACGCATGAGATCCATATTAAGGAGGTCCGGATCACACACCAAGATCAGGCCCGGGAAGGGGGCAGAACCTTCCCGGTGAAGTATTAGAGATGAGACCGGCTTCTCACAGGGCAAGAGGTGGATCAAATCGAATGACAGAATACGGTAGATTGATTTTTTTAGCATACAAAATGCAAACTATCTC
Organism: Squalius cephalus; assembly: GCF_949319135.1. Lineage (NCBI taxonomy): Eukaryota > Metazoa > Chordata > Actinopteri > Cypriniformes > Leuciscidae > Squalius > Squalius cephalus. The sequence goes on along the minus strand of NC_137127.1, from coordinate 45,512,875 downwards.
CATCGCTCCGGAGCACTGCTCATACTGGCCCTAGACGCCTGCCGATGGAAGACTAACCCGAAGAGAACTGTTAGCAGAACTTGTTTTAACCGTGTACAAAGTGAGCATGATGCAAAAGCAGTGAAATCAATTTTAAATACTTATATGCTGTAATATATACATAAAAGCATTTTAGAACTGAGGACATGGCCTCTTACTTTCAGACCCATTTGCTGTCTGTTCATATTGTCCTTCTTTTTTATTGTTTCATTCTACCTTTCTTGTCTTTCCCAATATTTCCTTAGTGCTCGCATTAAGGTTGACTTGCCCGAAGGAAATGCAGAGGTACTCAATATACTCGTATTCCATTAGGAGGGATACTGTCTGCTTCAGTTCACACAAGAAAGACTACTCTGTTTTCCCGGTGTGACAAACCAGAGCTAATACAATAACAAATGCTGTGACATCAATAATGAATTTTTGTGCTTTTCTTTAGGGAAAGAGGGATGCAGAGGAGTGGAAGCGTTTGTAAGACCCTGGAAAGTCAATACAGAGATGGGGACCATATTATGTGCAAAACTTTATCAGCGTGCCTCTGCAAAATTCTCCAAACAATTCATTAAAGCACATTGGAGGAGGCATCCGAAGTTCTCCTTTGTAAAATGAGATAAAGCAGGGGACTTAATTAAAACTCATTATGTTGGAGATGTTTTGCAGTGTCTTTTGAGAAAGCATGTCACACATCTCTGTTACAGTATGTACTATACGGGCTACAATGGAGAGATGCACACACACACACACACACAAATATGCACAGAGAGTCCTGCACCCACTTGCGTGCTCTGTGTCGTAAGAGCTGAGAATGTTGCACTTCCTACGGTCCTGTTTTCACCAGCTATAGTAATAATATCCTGGGTGAACATATGGAACCAAATGCATGTTTATGGTAGCTATTTAATATTGGGGGGTTGGTGGATCTGAATTTAAGTCCAGTATTTCGTTAGAAAAAAATAGCATGTCACGATTTTGGTGTACAGATGGAGGAAGAGTTACTTCTGAAGTTGGATCTCTTCTTCAGATCTGCTAGACTAAATATCCGCTCACGGGCTTGTTTAGTGTTCGGTTAAAGGGATAGTTTACCCAAAACTGAAAGTTCTGTCATTAATTACTCACCCTCATGTCATTATTTCTGAGTAAAAGCCTAAGTCAGTAGGTTTATCATATAAAGATTTGGATGCGATCTCTTTATGATATTTTTGAAGCGTCAAAGTGGTAGTCGTGTAGCTGTCTATTGAGGGACAGAAAGCTCTCAGATCTTCATTTGTGTTGAAGACAAACAAAAGTCTCACGAGTTTGGAACGACATTAGAGTGAGTAATTAATTAATGAAAGAACTTCCATTTTTGGGTGAACTAACCCTTTAACAACACAGCATTGAATGTGGCCATGTTTTCAACTTGAATATGCAAGGCTTCCAGTGCTAAGCTATACAAAAACAGTTGCTTTATGTTGAAAACTGTTTTTTGATAGCATATTATTTTCATAAATTATCATAAACACACAAGTTTGGAGTGCAAATACCATTTACTGCACTTTGTTATTCTTCTATTTTTTTTTTACATATCCACTCATTTAGTATGACGTCACCGTTTCCGTATCCAAACGCCCTATCAGATGCCAAAAAAAGCAAACAACAAATGATACTAATACAATATACACTCACAGTGTGCTGTAAAACTTCAGGAAAATCATGATCCTAACCTTTATTTCTAGACAGTAATTCATATTTTATGTACCATTAAAATATTGGTGTCCAGCATGCTATGAGCCCAAAGGCTGTAATGTACACAATGGGTTTATAAAAGCTTAACTTAAATGTACGAGAATAAGTAACGCTCATAAATGGCTGTTGATACAGTATTCTCGCTTAAAACGAGTGGAGGCTTGAACCCGGAAACGGTATTCCTTACATCACGACTTAACAAGCGAATAGTGGCTAATGAATAACTCGCTTAACAAAACCATGGCCATTTTCATGCCTCGGTTCTTTTTTACTGAATGAATGCGTGTTTTGAACAAATCAGTTTAATGAATGATTCAATGACCAAATGAATCAGCTGTTTGAACAAATTGTTTGAATGACTCAATTATTCAATTTATTAAGATAGTGGGCCGTTCTCAATCTGTGTTCTTGTCTGTACTTGTGTTCTTGTGAAACGTCATCTTTTGTGGCCCAAGTACTGTCCCAATACACAAGTTTGCATTTTGGCAAGAACGGTTAAAAATCCCATTTTACCGAGGATGCATCGGTTGGTAACTTGTGTGAACTTGACGGCAGAAATATCCCAGCATTCATTTCGGCATTCGAGGAAGGAGAGGCAGGTCAATACAGTAAGTCGTTTTTCTACAATTTCGTACGCTGTTTCATCATTAAATTCACTTCAAATTTAGCCTGACTTCGTCATACTCATATTCTAGTCAGAATGTGAGTCTGATACCGCTCCATAGAGATTTGATTATGGGGCGTGTCTCAACCGAACTAGGAAAAAAAAACACCTCTGCACTCAATTGGATAGACCTACAACCAATCAGAGCAACGGAGTAAATGACGCATGTTCTTCATTCATATTTTCAACCAACAAAATGTCGCGGCTCTCTGTTCCTCTTTTAAAATGAATGCACTGTCGATATCTTCTATAACAGACGCGATGGCGGAATCTACACATGATGTTTCATAAACAAAGTTCGGGAGGAGCACGTACAAATAATCAATCCAATAAACTTGTCATCAAACAATACCATGTCTAACGTTACCGAGGAAGCATATTCACTCTGTCAACTTACCTAACACTCCTTGACAGTTTTTCAGCATCCCTCGGTCCCTCCACCACCCCGAATCCTCACTCTTGTCTTGTTCTCTCACAACCAGGAATATGGGGGGAGTATGGCTACCGAGCCCACAGCCCTCTCCTCGGACAGCACGTCATATACGCATTTATTCTATCTTACTTATGTGTGTGAACTCGTGACATCTCATATAGCCTACGCATTTATTCTATCTGACTTATTTGTAAGTGTGAACTCGTGAAATCTCAATTCTCCAGCTGCAGTCGCCTTTGTTGTAAACTAATTCAAATCAAGCGCTCTTTGGTGACGTGGGTGATTACGTAACCGCAGACCATCTGTCCATCATCGATTAAAGCCCGCCCTGGCAATTTGATTGGCTCGGCCTTCTAGGAGCCGAGCATAATTACTCCTCAATGGATCGAGTCCAGACCGAACTTCCCGACCAAAAAATGTTGTGGGCGGGGTTCGGGCTGGCACCCAGGCTACTTCAAATTCAAATTCACTTCAAATATTGGCATTTTTACGAAAATTTATGGCGAATCGAAAATGTCCTCAAACGTTTTCGGAAGTGAGAATCTCCATAAGCGCCTGCGGGTGTTAAGTTAGCTAGCGAGCCAACCGGCCAGTCTGCTCACAGACTCGACTGAGCTGAGGGTAGGCTTGGGCGATAAAGCCTGGCTGTCATCGTCAATAATTCTCGTTATGTTTGGGTACTGCAGACGGCGCAATACCAGCAAGAACACATCGTCTCAAACTGTCAGCAGCGTTCTGTGTGCTCGTCACCTTGTGAGTTCATTCTTCCAAGAACAACTAGCAAGAGCGTTCTCCCCAAGAACACAAGTCCGTTCTTTGCATTCTTGGTTTTGAGAAACACCCAGTGACTTGACGACACATAATGGCGGTTTCAGTTTCATATTTAAAGTATTTATTTTTTAATTTAAAATAAAAATCTCTAAGCATTACTTATGCATTTATAGATGCAGTGCAAATGCATGCAAGCCAGCTCGGAGCTGCAACAGTCTGTGTGAATATATCTACAGTAAATCCCACTTCAGAAGCAGCTCTGTGCCACTTTAGTTTTTTTTTTTTTTAATACCGATTTCATTTTGACATAAAATATGATGCATACATCTTATAAGGTTATACAAATGTCCATTATAAAGCTAAACATCTCTTGGAAATCAGATTAAGGGAGCAAAACAGTGCCTCATAGAGGAAAAGTTAATTTCTATCACTTCTGTGAACTAATCACCACACAAAATATGAAGAATGTGATTCACTCTAAGAGTCAGCTGTCCATGACGGGCCTCATCTTATTATTGTTATTGACAAAATCCCAGAAAATATGGAGAATGGTGGAAAATCTTCATTAGCACCACAGACACCATTCATGGAGAATGGATAAACACAATACTGTTTACAATATATACACGTAGGTGTGCGAGGTCAATATCTCACACCTACTTATATATACAGTATATATTGTGTTTATCCATTCTCCATGAATGGTGTCTGTGGTGCTAATGAAGATTTTCCACCATTGGCCACGCCGTCACTATAACCGGTGCTATCATGTACCCTCTCTTTCTCTTTTTCGCTTTCATCCTGCTCTCGTGTTCCTCTTCTCTCCCACCTTTGTGATTAGAGTACTTCCTCATGTTTTACAGAGCGTGTGTGCTTTCTACTGAAGGTGTATTTATCATTCTTGCCCTCTATCTTTCTCACCCCCTTCAAGCCAGTGAAACCCATTTGAATATCAAGGCAACAGTTGACAATGGAGCGACACTTGAGAGCACAAAAAAACCTCCAGCCGGCTTCAAGGGCCAAGGAGGAGAAGAGGGGTCTGACAGCGGTAAGGAGCTCTTACCATACACGAAGCTAAACAAAGCAACAGTCAGGGGAGGCAGACCACTCACTCACACACACATACACACACACGAGCGTCAGGGGAATACACACCTGGGGATGGTGGGAGGCAGAGAGGAAAACAGACTCTGTCTTCCATCTCAACAGAGATAAGGAAACCTGTGCTTCAGATGCTAGTTTACTTTCTTCTCCACATGGGCTCTTGTAGAAATGTGACATGATAAATCTACAGTGAACCAGTGTGGTTCTCTTGATTTATGGGGACAGTAAATATGTAGATATTTAGGGGTTGGTGATGCTTTTGAAAGAAGCCTTATGCTCAGCAAAGCTGCACTTTTTTAAAACAAAAATACAGAAAAAAATGGTAATGTTGTGATGTATTATTGCAATTTCAAATACTGATTTCAGTTACACTTTATTGCAATGGTCCTATTTAGACATTCTACTAATTATAAGTAACTTTGCAACTACATGTCAACTTACTCTCATTAGAGTATTAGTAGACTGTTAGGTTAGGGTTCGGGTTAGTAGAATAAGTTGACATGTAGTTGCAAAGTTACTTATAGTCAGTAGAATGTCTGTTGAGGAGCATCAAGATAAAGTGTTAGCAGATATTACACAGACAGTCTACTAATACTCTAATGGCTGCTAATTGACATATAGTTGCAAAGTTACTTTAGTTAGTAGAATGACCATCAAAATAAAGTGTTATCCTGGTTTTTCTTTTAATAATTTGGTTTATTCCTGTGAATCTTCAGTGCATGATCCTTCAGAAATCTCTGTAATATGCTGACACTTTTATTTCATCCCACATCACCCAGGTTTGTTTCGAACAAGGTTTTAGATGTTTTTTGAGCAGTCACTGATTCTCTCACAGCTGTGGTTTAGTTTGTGTGAGATGTATTGCTTCCCGCAGTCTATTGTACTGGTGTTTAGGTGAACGGATTTCAGACAAACCGAGAGGATATCCGTGAGAGACAACCTCGATCGAGAATTGCTCCCTCAGTGTTGAGAGGAAGGGATTGAGCCGGAGCTTTGTAACCCGCTGATCACTGGTTTTCCCAGCACCTGCTGTTTCCTTTGTGAGAGGTAGAGAATCAGCGAGAGATGGTTAATAGATTGCAATGCTAAAACATCCCCTTCTCTGGCTGTGATGCTGAGGATTACCAACATGTACAGTGGACACACAACATCTCTCTCTTGTTCTTATCTAAATCTGCTTTAAATCCCAAATTGCTTGTCAAAGGGATAATTTTAGAAAGCAAAACACAGGGACTCACAGACCAGATTGCAAGCTGTCTGCACCTGGCCGGAGCAATTAAAGTGGCCTATCAGCACTTTCACACATAGATTATTCCCTTATGTCTGAGTGCGTGCCACTTCTGATCTGACTGTCAGTCCATTACAGGCAATTGGCGCTCATAATCTGAAGATCTGGATGCAAACAGCAGACACACCTTACAGACAGCCTGCAGATTACACACATGTGTGGCATAGGAGTCAGCATCTCTAGAGGTGCATAATGCCATGTGACACATGCTACTGTACACACGTGGATAGGCACATGACAACATGCACAACCGCACACGCTCTCTTTTAGATGGACTGGAGGAGGAATGACACAACATCACTGAACTACACTGTAAATGTGGCCATTGTTGCCTTGTTCAATCTGATAAATCTTGTAAGAGTTTAGAAAAAAAGTGATAATTCACACAACACCAACACCCAAACAAACAGTTTTGTGAATGTTTGCTAGATGTCTGCCCTGTGTGTGCTGAGAAAAAAAAAAATATGGCAACACTTTATTTTGATGTTGCTTTTGAACATTCTGTTGACTATAACAAGTAACTTTTGCTACTACATGTCAACTAACTCTCATTAGAGTATTAGTAGACTTTCTGATTACTATCTGCTAACACTTTATTGTGATGCTCCTCAACAGACATTATATTGACTATAAGTAACTTTACAAGTATGACAACTTATTCTAACCCGAACTCTAATCTAACAGTCTTCTAATGACTGCTACTGTAGATGACATGTAGTTGCAAAATTACTAATAGTTAGAAGAATGTCTAAAGTGGACTATGGAAATAAAGTGTAACAGGAATTTTTGATTTCCACCTTCCTGAAATGCCAGGATTTGAAATCGCTTCAGATGTGGTGTCACAATTTTCCTCTAATGTTAGCATAAATATGGTGCAATGAAGTTTGCCAAAGCGTTACCGGGCCTTTTGTTTTTGGCTAAGTGAAAATGATCATTTTTACAAATATTTAAACATTGTTGGTGCAAAAAAAACTACCCTCATACCGCTAACTTCATAAGCTACCCTCCATAAACAAATATAAAGATCTGAAACTGCATTTCATCACCCCCTTAAATAATGTTTTTGACTTGGAAAAAAAAAAATCAACTCATTTATATGGAACCACATGATGATTTCTTCAGTGTAGGTACAGTATATTCAAAACCGGATTCATTTAATATTAATGTATATATTTTTATAATTCATTACAACACTTTTCACAGTACATAATGTTCTACCGCAGCTTTGCAGAGAATAGTGCCTTGCAGGAATATTTTACCAAAAATGAAACTTTTGTCATGTATTTCGAAACTTTTATAACTTCTGTCTTGGGAAACAGAGATGGTCTGCAGGCTGTCAAACCTACTCTTTCCATGCAGTGAAAGTGATGGCCACCGTAGCTGTTCAACAAGACTTAGAGTAAATAATAAAAAAATAAATACAAATAAAAATAAAAAATTCAGCATATCAATGTCAGTTTTTGGGTAAGGGATGAGGCGAGGACTCTAGGTGCAGAATGATGTGCTTTTATTTGTTATAAAAAATAAAGCAAAAACTAGTGCGGGAAAGCTTGACCATGCAGGGCAACACACAACTGGAACGTTTGACGACGAACTGGCACAGGACTGCAAACACAAGGAGAATAAATGACCAGCAATAATTATTGGTAATTGAACCACTAATCAGATAACAAGATGGGAGGGGTCAAGACAACAGATAGGAGAACACGTGCCACAAAGAAACAAACATGACAAGCAATGTGTTCAAACAAAACATGACACAAATGCTAATGAGGACACTCATAACCCACGTGTTCACATAATGAAAACATGCGTCCTGATGTAAACATGAACCGAGTGCTACACAGAACACAACAACACACAAGTGTACGGCCCGAGCGAACTCAAATCTCACAACAGAAGACAAAAACATGGAGCATAAATGCCGAATCCCGACACAGAACCGAAACCAAGCTACTGTAGACTGAAGTGCTGATCCGAACAACACGCTCCACACACAACAACAACTCACATTGACAAAACAAGACAATAGGAGTCTCAGAGCTCACCAAATCAAGAATAAACAGACAGAACCCTGACAATAAAGCTATTGTATAGCCTACCTTTAAAAGATTGTAGTGCATACATCGTATTGACTAGTGTTATGGTGCTTTTTCCCTCCATACAATGTTCTTTGTATGGAAAATAACTTTGTGTGTTTCATGGATGTCAGTTTTGGAACGACGTGAGATTTTTATTATTACTGTCACTTTAATTCGCCCAGGAAGGCGACAATGGCACAACAAAAAAAAAAAAATGTCTTATTAGCATTATTAGCGGACCTCGCAGGGAAAAAATAAAGTGATAAAGTTCTATGGTTGTGACCCGTTTAATAAGTGCTGTGTATGAAAGTGCTGTGATGGTGTATTGTTGTAGCTCATCTATTCTGTGTTCACACAGAGCTCACGGAGCGTCCGGCGGCTCCGGTGGAATCATCTCACGGCTCAGGGGAATTTCCTGAGAGAATTTCTTCCTAAACTGCCCATTTGCGTGACAATAGAAAAGCAAACAAAATTGTTTAAACCCTTCATTTGCATTTGTACCTTCCATTAGGCCACTGCAAAAGTTTGCCTAGCAGTGCACGGTAAATAATGAGGACAGTATTTTCTGGACAAAGAAATGCATTTCTCTTGCATTAGTATGCTGCTGAGTAGGGGGAAGCTCTTTGTTCCTCTCCGTTCTCTCTGATAGTTGCAGAGGAAACACATTTGCCTCCATTAAAAAGTGCAAGGCGCCGGTAATGACCCCCTCTGTCGCCTGTCTGCGCATATCAGTTTGGTTACCATGCGCAGGAAATAACACAACCGTGTGATCCCATGCCAATTGTGCTTGCAAATTGTTATTTTATGTGGTTGAAACCTTTGCATGTTCTGAAAGAGGCAAACAAGGCCAAGCATTTAGCATAAAAAAATATATATTTTCAGTCGGGGCAAATTGATTTACTAAACTTTCCAAAAATACAATTAAGCCTGCATATTTGATATTGGCTAAATCCCAGAGTCTAGTCTCAAAAATTAAATTATAGATGGGATGTTAATTAGTAATAACAATAAAAAGAACTTGAAAGAATAGAGAAAATTAAATCTCACCAGCTCGCAGGCCCCGGGGTGAGACGTCTCAACAGTCCCAACAAATCTTGGCTGTCAAATTACAGATTTATGCAGCTCAAGCTCAGGAGAAGCCTGACGCCTCTGTGTGCCACTTTTAAGCCGTCCTGAGTTGGGCTCGCTGGTTCTGAGCGATCAAGCATCATTACAAATCCAGTCATGCTGTCTGAAAGAGGAGCGGAGGATAGTTAGTGTGAGTTTGGCAAGTGTTTATACCAGATGCTGGTTAATGTGGATAACTAGACCAACCCTGCCAATCAGAAGTCAAGAAGTTCAAATTAATGAGAAAGAAATGATAGTATGCAGGCGTATATATCGCTATCCCACGTGGTATTCAGTTTACTCTATTCAGATAAAGGAACAATTCAAAGTTTTTGCGACCAAAGCTCCAAAATTGGAACGTACCATAAAAGTACCATAAAAGTACCATAAAATCACAGTGACTCAAATGTGTTTTAATCGGTTCACCAAAAATAATTGTTCAGATACAGTAGGTGGTCATTTTTTTTGTTACCCCAAAAATTATTTTAGTAATTCTAGGACACAAAAGAAGATGTTTTGTGAAATGATCGAGCTGCTCTTTTCCATAAAATGAACGTTACAATGGTTGATTAGCAACATTTTTAAAATCTGTTCCTCACACATTGACTATAGCACTAGAAATGTATGTTGTTACAAAATATTCTAAGTCAAACTAATTCTGTTCTGAACTTTCTATTCATCAACGGTATCAATCAGACTTGATACTGCTAATAAATGCACAGACACGCTGCTGTGAGCATGTAAGATATGCTGCTGCTGCATGAATACACACATAAATCCTGTAGCAGATCTAGGCAGGTGGAGCTGGGGAGGTGGAGGGGTTCAGAGGAACTCTGATAGCACAGTCTCTGTGTATATATTAGCAGTAGCAAGTCCATTTTTTCTTTGCTTTGCAGCGTAGCAGACCTAGTCAGCCAATACCAAATACATTATGCCATATTAACATGCTATACGGGTTTAGACATTAGTACAGTAAACAATGACAGATTTCTTTTTTATGGGCACTTTTGTGTCATCCTTTTAAGACACTCTGGGTTAACATTTTACCTATAAAAAAGGGCAAAATGACCACAGAAACTCCAGGAGATGTTTGTGTGAAATAAAAGTCCATTGGTGGTGAGGATGATATGTCCAACAACGCTAACTCCAGGGTGGTGGAATAGTTCACGAGAAGCTCTTTCCATCTCAGTTTAGAGAGCCTGCATTTCTCGGTCTTTAGAGACATAGAGAGTGAAAGAGAGAGAAGGCTGGGCAAGATACTGGAGTGTTTTACTTCCATACCTTGCCTGCCTCGAACACAACTCATAGTCATCTGTCACTGCAGCTCAACACCTCTCGGACAGATAGCAGCGCAGTGACATTCTCCGCACTGACACACACATTTACAATGACTGGAAACTCCAGTGAAATGGAGAGTATATTCAAAACTCATTTCACATTCACTTCTCCATTCTGCATGTGGGGGCTAGAAAATAGCGCAGTGGAGTGTCCAACAACAGTCATGTCAGAATTTTGATATATGACATTTTTGACATTGCCAGGTTGTTTATTGCTCGCCTCCCAGCCTCTTGTGTCTTTAATATCTTTTGATGGGACTTCACGAGGAAAGATAAGGCAGGCAGGAATCCATACTGCATCAGCCAAGAACAGCTTGACAATATTGAGATGTTACGAAAATAGAAGCAATCCACTTTTCACCTGGAGGGAATTATCTCGCCTCGCCATAATTGGCAGGAGAAAAACCAAAAAATAAAATCGATATTTAGATATCAAAGTCAGCTGGATTCATCAACGTCTTTTTGCATAACCTCCCGTCCGACCGGGGACGGCCCTGCTCAGGCGTAATGGGGCCTGGGTTAAAACGAAGAGGAGGAGGAATCACATAGATTTTCTCTTCTTCTCTCTTTCGCTCTTCTCATCTTTGTTCATGATGTATTCATGTGGGTCATTACATAAAAGATACAAAGATACCCTGCACAATGTCCAAAGCTGATTTGTAAGAAAATCTTTGCAAACTAAATATACATATGCCAAAAAGTAATACTACAAATATGCGCATATCCTTGCAAAGACAATATCCTCCCAATAACAACTGTTTGGTTAGGCTATATACAGTACACATATATATATATGCAAGCTTGTTTACGCCAAATAATAAAACAGCTTAAAAGATAATTGTGACTTTTTATCTCACAGTTCTGAGATTTTTTTTCTCAAAATTGCGAGATATAAAGTCCAATTCTGAGGGGAAAAAAGGCTTTTTTTCACAGAATTGCAAGTTAATATCTCACAATTCTGACTTCATAACATGCAGTTGCGACTTTATATCAACTTGCAATGAAAAAAAAAATTGCAAGAAAATGTTATGAGATAAAGAGTGTAATAAATATTATTACTATTTCAAACAACTGTTTTCTATTGTATTACATTTTAACATGCTGAATTTTCAGCATCAGTCTTCAGTCACATGATCCTTTAGAAATCATTCTTTGCTGATTTGCTGCACAAGAATAATTTATTATTATGCTGTAAACGCTTGTGCTGCCTCATATTTTTGTGATACTTTTTTTTCAGGAACCAAATGCGAAGAAATAAAAAGCATCAATTTGAAATATAAATATTATGTAACATTATAAATGTCTTTACTGTCACTTTTGTTCAATTTAATGAATCCTTGCTGAATAAAAGTTAATATATATATATATATATATCTTAATGACCTCAAACTTTTGAATAGTCAGATTCTCATAAGGTGAAATGACTCTATGAGCTCAGGAGTATTGCTTCAATATTAAATGCCTTTATAAATTATTGAGGACGTTTGTAATGGTCCTGTATACACACTGGTATTGGTATGTAAATATGAATATAACACACATATTCTTCTTTGACCTGTGCTATTAATTATACATTCAGCTCAATTTATACTTGATTTTCTGCAAATGTACTTGCAGCATGACAATTATGTCATCAAATGCTGAATGATATAGCCACATATACTGTAGCACAACAGAAGTAACATCACATTTGGAATAGTCTGCATGCAGTAAGCTCTGTGACCTCTGGGGTTAACCTCTCAAAGAAGAACTCCTTCCACAGATGCATATGCTATGAAAACATAATTAGAAATCATTTCAAAGTAATTGCACTTAAGAGACATAAATGCATCTAGCCAAGTTTACCCTCTTTTTATGCAAAAACACAAACAGTGTTCATTAGTGGACTAATAATTATCTCCCATCTTTGACCAGTTTCATCAGAGACTATTAGAAGCTGTTTTATACTAATTAACTGTAAGACATGAAGCTTTTAAAATGCTGAAGTGATTAGCTAAGAGTACAGCAGAGCTGTTGACTGGAGTGATCCTTGGAACACAATCAAACACTTTAGGATCATGATGAATATTGAAGACATATACTGTATGACACGCTGTACATCGAAGTCTTTGAATGTATTAAAAAAAAGTACTTTTGAGCAGCAAAAGCAACTAAAGCAAAAAAAAAAAAAAGCAAAAGACATTCGCTTCAGTACTAAGGAAACCGTTCTCCTTTTAAATGGCCATAAACAGAGCCTCTTATAGTCTGTAGCTCCTCCCCTAGGAATAAACCATGTATATAAACTAATTAAAGGAGGCAAAGCAATTACGCAGAAAATAAACAGAAGCAATGACATACATTATTTATGGAGACATTTACTGGCAAAGCATATTGAAAAAAAATGAGGGTTCTAAACAACAAAAACAAGAAAAATCACACTCCTGCTGTTCCCTCTTCCCTGCTCCGATATCCCAGCCGCACAGAGGACAACCCAACCTGGTGTGGTATATACGTCTAACTGTTTTCTGATATTGGATAAAGGAAATAAAAACTTGGCAATAAAATAAATAAATAAAATTGTATGATGAAGTAGTTTTGTTCAAAACATTAATGTGATAAGAGTACCCATTTTGTGCCTATTATGACTTAGAAATACTATATGGCCTAGATTTAGATACAGTAATCTTATCAGCAACACTGGAAAGACCTGTCAAAATAAAATATTAAAGATACAAGCAACACATAAATAAACAAATCCATCAATTCATTATTATTATTATTATTATTATTATTATTATCATCATCCATCAATCAATAAATCATTAAATCAATCAATCAATCAATCAATCAATCAATCAATCAATCATATTGGCCTGTTTATAAATGGCAACACATGCAAAGGTGTTGGCCAGTGTATTGAAGTGTGCATATTATCCCATATCACTCATAAGGACTTAAGGACGTAACACTTTATTTTGATGGTCAACTTTAGACATTGTACTAACTATAAGAAACATGACAACTAACTGTCAGTAGAATATCTAAAGTGGAACATCACAATAAAGTGTTACTGAAAATAATAATAATAAACCAAACCTGTACGTGATCAAACAATGCAGTCATATTAAATAACCATGCCGGAATGCATGCTGGGAAAAGGGTAAAAAACCATAAACCTTTTTTTTTTCAGTGCAGACCAGAAAAACTACACCAATTCCATTCAGTAATTCTTTAATTCCCCCCATCTTCAAATGAAGATTTTACTTCAGCAATAAATTGATGCAAACCTTTCTAGTAGCCAATAAGCGCTATTTCCTCTTAACGACATCGCTGTCAATTTTTAATCACCTCTGAGGCTTCAAAACTCTAATGGATCTCTTTTTTACATTAAAGGAGGTGGAGGAAAAAAAGACCCAGGAGGTAAAAAGAAAAAAATAGAGAATGTGTAAGGGAGGGGAGGAGAGATGTTGGGTCCCTCTCTCATGGGCTTCATGAAGAGCTTTTCTGCAGTGTCTGCTCTTTCTTTCTCTCTCCCCTTCAGTGCACCCTGACTCTTGCACTTTGATGACACATTCCTGCAACGAGAGCCCACCCACTAATTACATCATTCACTTTTTCTTCTCTAATTTAAAGCAACTTTGCTAGTTTTATAGTTTATTAGGTGTGGTTTGGATGTGTGCACGGTCTTCTGGGAACTTACTTTCTGCACTAGACCTTGGCTCATTAAAGCAAGAGAAAGATCACAGATGAAGAGCTCAGCATCGCATCACTGGTGAATCATATTAACCACAACATCAGAATGAGAGAGAAGGAGCCATTAAAGCAATCATATCTAGTGGGAACCCTTAAAGGAAAGTCAAATGGGTTTAAAACATGAGGGTGAGTCAATGAGGAATAAAGGATTTTTAATATTAAGCCGAAGTGTCCATTTAAGGTCCAACAAGTCTGTTTCATGATGTAAAGTCCATAGATGTACACTTGAAAACAATACTAGACAGTGTTGACAGTGAATGATGAAGCACACACTGCTGAATCATTCACTCACCTACATTTTGACCTAATAACTAATAAAAAAAAAACAAAGCAACACTTGATTGAAGAAAAAAAACAGTAATGATAAAAACTCTGGTCCTAATGCTAAACTCCTTTAACACAATTCAATAGGAGCAAATTTCAATTAAGATATAAATTATGCAGGAAACGTAAAAAAAATGTATTTAAGGAGAAAAGACTTTTTGTTCTGTAATACAGTATATTGGTATTCTTATATTTACTTTATAAAAATCAGTTAATATTTCACAGCATAAAGACACATGAACCACAAGTTGTTGTTGTTGTTGTTGTTGTTGTTTTCTCCAGAACACCAAGTTGTGATACATATGAGGATTATTCTTCACAAAAATTATACCAAAACAAAAATACACAGGAGCAAAATATACGGTGATATACAGTAATACAGAAACAAAATAAAAGTATTACAATCATGATTTGTTCAGTTTCACCAAGAAATTGTGGTCTCGTATTCATATTGAGAGTGACACAATGACCTTTGTCTTAAAAATGCAACAAAAAAAAATGCAACAAAAAAAAAAACACATTACAATTCTATGGAGCCCCTAAAGGGACCTTTGTAAAAAAATAATTATACAGGTTTTTTTTTTTTTTTTTGCATGCTCACACGTTACAATTTCCGGTTTATGTAAACAAAACCTATTTCATTTGTGCATCACTGACATTTTACTATGCATAAAATGAGAGTATGGATGTGCATAAATGCATATAGAATTGTGCTTTTGTTAGGATCATTTTTATCTAACTATATCTAAAGTCCTTTATGTTTATGGCTTTGCTCGCAATAAGAAAATAAGCGTTTCTCTGCCACCTGTTAGGATGCAGTAAATCCGTCAAAGTGGTTTAATAAATGGGATTTTGATCTTGTGAAATACGAAATTTTTGTACATTTTACTGCTCCAATCATTTTTATATGGGACAATATAAAAATACTGCCCTAACAAAATCCAATTTTTTAAAAATTTTACTGTACCAATGTTTCTTCATGAACCATTAAATTTGGCATATGACAATGCACACTGAGCCCATTTCGTGGCGCGGTTTCTCGGCGCCACAGAGTTAAAGTCATTAAAGTGGACATAAGGCCTTTAAACATGACGTACTGCCCTAACGAAAGACAACTTTTGAGCACATTTTACTTTATCAGCCTTTTTATGGACCCTTGCACTTTAGGACAATGCACTCAGCCGTATTGCGCCCATTTCACGGCGAGCCGTCACAGAGGATGCGTTAAAGCGGATATAAGACCGTGATATTAGAGATAGCTAATACTGCCCGAATGAAAGTCAAGTTTTGAGCAAATACAGCTTTCATGTGAATCCACACTCTGGTTTTCTTCATAGTAAAATTGCAGTGACTCTCAAATTAAATAGCTTATAGTATACATAAACCAGAAATGATGCCAGCGCGCACACAAAAGTTTTTTTTTTTTTTTTTTTTTTTTTTTGTAAATGTCACTTATTTATATCATTTTAATAAAACAAAATAATGCACAATACAGTTCCATGGCAAACCATATTAATGTTATTGTTTTTTAATTAATTTATTATTATTTATTCATCCACTAGGCAGTGTGGCAAGAAAGCCATGCTGTGTGTGATTATGACACGTGCACAGCTCTTTCAAAGTTCTCGACTCTTTCAGGTCTCCCAGCTTCTTCATAACTGAATTCACAAACCGAATTGAAAATGACTCCATCTTTTCCCTAAAATTAGCAATCGCATACGTGCCTTGGAGAGCATATCTGAGTGTTTGTTCATTCTGAACGGACTCTTGCGGTATACACACACTGCGTGTCTCCTCTTCGCGGGAAGGCAAACACCAGCAGTTTAGCTGGAGGGTGTCCTGTGAGTCTGCTTCCCTGACGATCACCACGTCAGAGCGATTTACCAGCGCTTTGATCCACGGATTGACACTGACGGGCAGCAAATTAAGCAAATTATCTGCGCCACCCACTAGCCCGGGGCGGGAGCCTATCTCTGGCGCCGGTGGACAAGCATCGCCAGTGCGGCCCATGCTGGAGCGTAGGCAGTTAATGAAATAAATAAATAAATAGAGCTCAAGATAAAGCATGGTGACCCAAAATCTCTGAGTGGGCTGCACATCAGCAGCACCCACGCTTTTCAATAATACAGTCCTCCGAAGACGACGCTGAGACGACCGAGGCGCTCGGCCCTGTTGAGTCTATGGGAGCGAAGGTTGGTGAACATATCTCATGATGTCCAGACCAGATCAGTGAAGCATGGTAAAGGCCAACAGTAGCATGTCTTTCCTTTTTGTTACGAGCAAATGAGCACAATATTCTCAACCTGCGCTGCTGCCTACTTTGGATGCAAACCAATTGTCTTGTACCGGCAGCCATTTAAAGGGGAAAGAAAAAAGAAATTGCTTTACTTTTGACAGCTGCATGCTGGAATAGAGTTGCATAAACCCAGTCACTGATGTGTAAAGCCTACTGTATTATCAAAATGATTACAACTTTGCTGAAAAACCTGTTGTACACAATCTACTACATGTCTTAGGTTGTCTGATTGATATTTTAAGGAAGTAAAATTAATTGTAAAAACACCAGCTCGTGCTTCAACTTTTACCTTTTTGTAATATTTCAAGATGAACTTAGGTTAACTTGATTGATCCATACATCATAAACTCATGTTCAAATGTGAGTATCACATATAACTCTGGATAACTCTGAAGCCTCTGAATAAAACTGAGGTATTTTTGTCCTCCTCGAATAAGAGCTCCATATTCTCACACCCACAAGCCTGATGTATCAAACATGATATCACAAAAGAAAGACTTGGTTTTATTTTTAATATTTTGTCTAAAGGTTCAATAAACTGTTCCATTTAAAATAAAAATAAATAAAAAAATTTAAAAAATCGGATTATGTTAGTCTATACAGGGTTAAGACTGTGTTCTTTTGTACTATTCTATACCATTTTGTAGTGTAAATACAGTGAGTGGTGTATTTAAAGTGCACTTTAAATTCCTGCATGATTCACTAAATTAACCAAACAAATTAAGTGCGGAATATTGGACACTTCATGCACTTTGCTGTCGCATCGGAGGGAAAGGGACTATTGGACTCTGAAATTACAAAATAACCTTGTAAAATTCATACACAGCTGTGTACATTAATGCATAGTGTATAATGCATCATTTGAGACACAACTTACGAACTCGTCTGACCAACTAGCAGTGAGCCGAGGGGTAATCAGGCTTACTTTTCAGATTTGAATTAGACCAATCTACATTTTTTATGTAACTGAAGGAAAACATATCGGATGACTAACTTCATAAGTTTATGCAACTGGCAGAAGTCACAGCATTAGTTTCTGTTGTGCGTGCTGCATGCTAGCTCAATGAATAAACCAGAAACAGTGGCAACTCCTGACGCGGTCTAAATGACTTTTAAATTGATACACTGTTATCTCAAGCAAGTCTTTTTCACATCCCGCTGCTTTGCGAGTAAATATAGTTGGCATTATGCAGGCCACACTCTCCGTACGGTGCTTAGAAAATGTCCCGTGGAGACCTCGGCCCTGCGTTAGCTCTGAGCGCTAGGCTAAAATAATGAAGTTAGAGGAAAGACCAGCCGCTCTCTCCATCTCAACGCCTCAGTCACATCTCACTGACCAACATGTCAATCATTTACTGACGTCTCCACCCTACGCCACCGCCCCCATGTCCATCCATCTCCACCCGTAACAGGTGATGTGATGTTCACTGAGCCGTTAGCCGGAGGCAGTAATGACATGAAAAAAGCAACACATTTCACTGGGCATGTCAATTTGTCTAGCGTTTCCGTACTCCCTCTCTGATTGCTCATTTTCATTTCACAGATATTGCAGTACAGATCCCAATTGTTTCTCCATCACAGCAATGAGATTCAACGACATTCAAATGGAGACTCTACTCTCTGCCTTTTTTCATTTTTAGGAGAGCAATCTGAGATTACGATCTTAAACATCAAAACACAGAAGAATCCAATCAAAAGTAAGATTTGGTATTAAACTTTAAACATGTTCCATTTGATTCTTCCAAGACTAAATAATTTGAGCATTTCTGTCCACATTTAAGTAAAAAAATATATGCAGTGCTATGCATAAGTTTAGACACCCATGCTAAAGTTGACTAAAAAGAGGAATAAAAAATCATCTTTTGGAAATTAAACTTAATGCCTTAATTTAAAAAATTAGGAAAAATCCAACCTTTAAGGACACCAATTTTCTTTGTGAATGAATAATGTATCGTAAATAAACAAATGTTCTTCCTTAAAATACAGGGTGCATAAGTTTGGACACCCCTATGTTAAATTCCCATAGAGGCAGGCAGATTTTTATTTTTAAAGGCCAGTTACTTCATGGATCCAGGATACTATGCATCCTGATAAAGTTCCCTTGGCCTTTGGAATTAAAATAGCCGCACATCATCACATAGCCTTCACCATACCTAGAGATTGGCATGGTTTTATTTCAGTTAGCCTAATAGCTGGTTTGATTTGCATTGAGATATGATCTTATGGAAAGTACTCCATGCCAATCTCTAGGTAGGGACACATAGGGGTGTCCAAACTTATGCACCCTGTATTTTAAGGAAGAGCATTTATTTATTTACGATACATTATTCATTCACAAAGAACATTGGTGTCCTTAAAGGTTGGATTTTTCCTAATTTTTTAAATTAAGGCATTAAGTTCAATTTCCAAAAGATGATTTTTTATTCCTCTTTTTAGTCAACTTTAGCATGGGTGTCTAAACTTATGCATAGCACTGTATATATGAATCAATTTACGTTGGACTAAAAATACCCCAAAAAGGCTTTGCATTCTCATTTCAGAAGACACAACATCAATCCACCACTGATCTCAAATTTTTCATTTGTGTCCATGTTTCTAATTCTAATACAAAGTTGATACTTTTAATGCATCACAACAGAACTCCATGAAGTCTCGGAGCAATCATTTTTGGGTTTCTCATTTTCCTCTTTCTTTCTTTCTGTCCCTCTGGTTTAAGTTAGATAAGGTTCCCTCTCGTCCGTGGTGTCCTCTGCATGCTCTCCTGGTCTTTCTGTGGAAGCAGGGGCCATCTTTCCGTAATGTAATTTCACAGTTCATTAAGACCAGGCCTCGCATGACCCAGTGCAGGCTTGAGTAATGACACAACACAGATTAGCCATTACTGCCCTCACAGAGTCCGCCACACTTAACAAATATATTCAGCCTTCTTCTTAAGCCATACGCTGAGTCTTATTAACTGGACATTAAAGACCTTACCGAGAACATTCACTGATTTTTTTATGTGTTATTCATGTTGCAAAGATGTTCCGGTCACCTTGTGCTGTCTCATTCCTAGATAATGGAAAAAAATATTTGATATAGCTTAGAATTGGATTTGCATTAGCAACACAATAGGATGCATTAATATGAACCAAGTCCTAAATATTAATCTCTCAGCGGTTACCCTCAATTTCTTACTGGTTCCACTTTGGTTTTGCTCTTCCACTTGATCTCCTCATTTTCTTGGGAACTTTATGTGACATCCAGGAAAGCTTGACACCGATTTTCTCTATTCTGCCGATGACATTTTAATGTTGAGTTTATCGATCAATAGAAGTATCAATAATAGTTGTTTCATTATTTATTACGCATGAACATTGAGCCTCAAAGTGAAAAACAAAACTGTATGTATCGAAGAGGAACAATTTCTCATTCAGCCCATGCATTATAACAGAAAAAAACACTCATTCAGATAGAGAGAGCGGCACTTAGCAGAGGTCAAGACAGGGTCACGAAGAAACATCATCTGAAGTTATTTCACACTAAATAATGATAATTATTATGGGTTAATGTTGAAGCTAAAACTTGCTAAAAGACTGATCATGTTCTACAATTATTGTTAATTAATGATAAACAGAAGCAGTAGTCTGAAAATGTGCAGTTTAGACCTTTTTTTTTTAAATAGCGTACAAATGCACTGTTAAATGGATAAAATTACCCATTTCATTCTCAGAATACTGGTATTGGAATGAATTTTGTATTAACAGTGATATCAAGTCGATGCAAAAATAAGCTCTCCTTATTTAACTTTCAATAAATCAATAAACATAGATGTTACACTTTATTTTGATGGTCCACTTTAGACATTCTGTTGAATATAAGAAACTACATGTTCATTAACTCTCATTAGAGTATTAAGTAGACTTAATATCTGCTATCACTTTATTTTGATTCTCCTCAACAGACATTCTACTGACTATAAGTCATTTTGCAAGAAAATGTCAACTTATTCTACTAACCCGAACCCTAACCCAACAGTCTACTAATACTCTAATGAGAGTTAGTTGCAAAGTCACTTATAGTAAACAGAATGTCTAAAGTCGACCATCAAAATAAAGTGTAACCAAAATAGATCATAAAGGCGTCATTTTATTTGAACTCGCATTTAAAAAGATTCAAGAGTACTTACTTTGCAGGGGGGTTGCGTCCCAGAGATCAGAAGCAAACATGTACAGATCTTGAACAACAAATTTGACTTAATGGGAATGAGTGTTAATGAAGCTTTTACGAAGCACATCATTAGCATGTGAGTTGCTCACAGCGGATAATGAATGCAGCTCTGCAGGTGTGTACTGAACAGACTTAAAATAACCATCATTATCTGCAAAAACATAATCATCATTTGATACTTACACAATGATAATACTCACATCAAAGACAGCATCATAAATACCCTTAAATGATCCCATAAATGGTTGAATCTTGCACTTGCACGGAGTGTGTGTGCTGAGCGGTGTGTGAGATCGAGGGTGGACAACTTTTGCGTGCAGAGAAAATGTCATTCCGCTGCCCTGCTGTTTTAAGATTTCAGATAATGCGCAGAGGGTCGCGGGATCAACCGAGCTAATTCAGGTTATTCGCAGTCCATTTGGCCTTCTACATTACCCTGTGACCTGCTGGTATTTCCTCCGCTCAGCCGTTCCTCAGGGCTTCCGTCCCTCATCTGGGTGTCTCTCGATACTCATGGATGTGAAGGAATAAGATGCAGGCTTTTACTGACTTCATCTCCAGATTCTTTGTCCTCCTTCTGTTCTTTTACTCCACCAACATCCCACACCCGGCGTCACTGACCACACGCTCCAACTGGCTCTATTTTCCCGACTCTGAAAGAAACACATCTCAATTATGCCTGGGTTTATGAGGCTGTGTATCTAAATATGACATGATGCCGGGGCCACTGAGGTTTCTCTAGAACCCTCACTTGATAAAATATCCTATTAACCTCTTCCTGTAGAGAGCACCTATGGTGTTTTTATCCAGCTGGCTCGAAGGCAATTGCTTTATTATGTGTGTAACGTTAAACTGAGATGCACCGCCATACAATCTGGGGACACGCAAGGTGCTTTTAATTCATGGTGACAAAATCTGTCAACAGCGACGCTTGGATGAATTCCTCAGCTTCCAATGCCCATGAAAGGAGAGCATGTTCTGAATTAGTCATAAGGTTTCTGATTGATCTATGTAGCACTTCACATCGAGCATCACAAGATAAGATAAAAAACACACCTTATGTTGCAGAGGATGCCTATTTTATTAATATGCTGTGGACACTCTCAGTTCTGGAAAATCCAAGGCGGGTAAAGTGAAAGCAATGAAACAATGGGCATTGTAATCCAGCAGTTTGTTCTAAAAGTTCTAAAAAAAGTACAATTTTAATAGATTTATATATATATATATAAATTAGATTTATATTTATTTAAACAAAAAAAGAAATTAGCACTTTATATACATAAATGTAACTCCATCCATCCATCCATCTATCAAGAATGCACCATTTATCATTATCATTGCCATATCAGTAATGGGCCGATATATATATATATATATATATCCCTCGTTATCGGTCAGTAGGCCTATTGGGGATTTATTTGTGCATGCTAATTTCACTTATAAGGATTTTCTATTATGTAACACTCACTTAAAATTAATCTTAAAGAAAAAGTTAAATATTTAATAAAATAATTCAGTAACCCTGTTCAATGTAATTGAGATTCAATGCAAATCTCAAAATACCGCATTTTTCATACCGTATTATTGTGATGCTGAAATTCACTTGTAACATTTTTTTTTTTTTTTTTTAGCTCTTACAGTTTTATTTCTAATTTATGCAGACAAAATAGTTTTATTCCAGTCATTTATTGGTTTTAAGCCAACATGACAATACTCTGTATTAATTACAAGTATTGGCCAGAGTTTTAATATCGGTGCATCCCTGATTGATCATATAATTTAAGGACCTGATAAAAAAAGTGTATTTTTTAACAAATTAAATAAATAACACATTAATTACTCTAAGGAAACACAATTTGACAGCCTTAGGTTGAATAATTTGAAAATGTACTGAAGCATCTTATATTTTTATATGTACTGATTTTGCCTTCCCCCCTCATACAGTAAGTTAAACTATTTCAGAGGTCATTTAAATGTACTATTACAGTGTTGAGCTTGAGGCACAAATTCAGCATATACTCTATTCAGGCCTGATACTGTATCACCTACCAATAGCAGTACCAAACTCACAGTAAGAGCATTAAGAAGAAACTAAATCAATACAAAAGGCATATTAGAAAGTTCTTCAGTCCTTTGATGTGGGCATTAAGGCCATGATGTATGCATCTATGATGAATCAATTTCAATGGCTTTCATTTGTTTAGCTCTAAGACAATTACAGTCTTTTTACCTCCACCACTAAGAGCCGTATTTCAGACTCGGCGAGGCAGTAATTATATGGGCCTGCAAATGCATTTTTAAATATGGGGAAAAAAAGGCCCATTCATTCTTCTTAAGGTAAATGAAATAACCATGCCCTTTAGTGGCTTAAGCAACTTGTGATGCCAGTCTTTGAGAGAGCTGTATTGATTTCACCCTGTGAATGCTTTTCGAAACATGATAGACAGATTTGCAGGCTTGAGGATGGAGTTGACGGAGAAGATTAGATCTTTGAAGTTCAAGGTAAAGAGTTTGTTTTATCGGTCTCTCTCAGAGCTACATCAGTTCTTATTTTTCTTGATTCTGTATATTAGCCCCATTCCATCCACCCACTCACAGAAATGAAGGAAAATTGCAAAGGTCACTGAAATATTAAGTACAGTTGGATCTGATGTGGCACTGGTTCATCAATAACCTGGTGTGTGTGCATTACACGTAGCTCGATTTCACAGTGGGGTTCACGTGTGGCTCAATCCAGTGAAAGTTACTGTTAAGATCAGGTAATATACCATATTACACAGATTAATTTAGCAGATGTTTTTATCCAATGCAAGGACAAAAAGCTTACAACTAGGTTAAGTGCTTTCCTTGAATCTTTTTTTTTTTTTTTTCTTCTTAGCGTGAAGAACATTTTAAAGAAGAACTATCTAAAGAAGAACCATTTCCACTATAAAGAACATATTGTGCAATTGAAAGATGTTAAATGTTTTTTTTATTGAACCATAAATGCCAATTAAACAACCTTTATTGATAATTACTTCATCTTTAACCACCACAATTACTGCTATTTAATTAAAAAGGAACAGTTCACCAAAAATGATACAAGTATTTTTGAAGAAATAAAGGTCATAGATATTTGGAAAGACATAAGTGTGAGCAAACAATGACTGAATTAATTCCCATTTTAACGTGTACAATCCCTTAAAACTTTCGTGTAAAATCACATTTTAATGTTTGTGCTCAAAATAGCTTCATTGGAGACTTCAGAATTCAAGATTCTTGTCACATCCCGCATGAGCCTGAAATATCAATGGCAGAATCAAATAATACATAATAATGAATGACTGTTGACACACACATTGGGTTTTAATTGGTCCACCCAGACTAATATGATGTAGCTCTTGAAGGGAGACAGACTCACAGTTGACGTTTGAACATGGAAATGTGACATTACACTGTGAATAAGGTGGCATTTAGAGAGGCCTTACCCTGACTATAAAATCACTTCATTATAGGAGCGATAAAGAGCAGCGCAGTGAATGACAGGTTTCAGGGACATCCATCCATCCATCCATCCATCCATCCATCCATCCATCCAAGCAATGGAATAATGGCAATTCAGCAGTTTGTTGGGTGACATTCACCAATCCATCCATCCATCCATCCATCCATCCATCCATCCATCCATCCATCCATCCATCCATCCATCCATCCATCCATCCATCCATCCAGCACTTCACATTGAGCATCACAAGATAAAAAAAAACAAAAAAAAACAACACACCTTATATTGCAGAGGATTCCTTTTTTATTGATATGCGGTGGAGACTCTCAGTTCTGAAACTTCAAAGGTGGGAACAGTGAAAGCAATGGAATAATGGGCATTGTAATTCAGCAGTTTGTTGACGTCCATCCATCCATCCATCCATCCACCCACCCACCCATCCGTCCATCCGTCCATCAATCTATCAGTACCTGCACTAATCCTTTTAACATTACAATGCTGAGCTCTCAGACTGATGACTGGCATAAAGTACTGTGGCGTAGGACTTCAAAGCAGCCGAGAATGAGGTTACCTGAAATAAATCTGCATTTGAGACAGTCTAATCATCCTGAACCATCAAGCTACTGTGTCAGTGTAATATCACTACAGACTCTGCTGATCCAGTATTCCTGGCTTCTCCAACATTTGCCTTTTGATTAAAAAAGTAATGTGTGTATTAAGCGGGGATCAAATCACTACACCATGTAAATGTTGTGTATGAAGCTAGGAAAGCAAACTAGCATACACAGATTAGCATAAAGTAACATTAATGAAATTGGTTTGGAAATAGTCTCTTGTTCAGTGATCATTTTATTACGCATATCCAACTGCAAAGCCAAAGCACGGCAAAGTATCAGCTTTACTGCATATTTCATCTCAAGGTGACACCCGTCATCTGTCAATAACAGCACCTACTGAGCATCAAAGATGTATCACAAAACTGAAAACTGAGCTCTATGTCTGTGAAATGACTGGAGCAGCAGAATTATGTATTATTTAGGGGATTTGTGCTTTAGGGTGGATATATTTGCTTTTCTCCACAAGGTGGCACAGATCAGCTCAGGGTCACCTACCAACCAGCTTCACCCTGACAAGTGATCAGTTGTGAGCTTAGTGAGCTTTGTTTCTTTCTTTTTTGCTTTCCCTTTTTATTTACTTTTTTATGTTGCTTACAGTGCAAAGCCATTTTATAGATCAAACAATTTTATATTGCATATGCATTTTTACTTAATATGTATTTTTGTTTAAGGCACATTTGCATGTTTTAACTAAAAATGTATAGTAATAGGCGAACCTCCAGCAGTATCATCAATAAAAAATGTCCCATAAATGATAAATAATATACAAAATGGTTAAATAATAAATATATAAATATTAATATATAAATAAATAAGCATAACTCCCCTTGTTGAAGACCCCTATATTTAGAATTGGTAATAAAAAAAGGTAAAATATTTTCTATATTATACACATACCTTATATTAATCTAGTTTTACTTAATTGTTAACTTATTGTATTTTAACACATACATGTTTTAAAACACAAATTTAAAATTGAAAAAAATAAATAAATAACTGACAGACCCCCAGAACAAACAAACAAACAAACAAACAAACAAACGTAGGTGGGGGGAGTGAATGAACAGCACTCTCTTCCACTCTCATTACCCATAACTGAGGTGTCTTTGAGCAAGGCAATAAACCCCCAATCGCTCCCTGGGCGCCGCAGCAAAAATGGTTGCCCACTGCTCCAGGCCCACTGTGTTCACAGTGTGTGTGTGTGTGTGTGTGTGTGTGTGTGTGTGTGTGTTCAGTACTCACTGCTGTGTGTGTGCACTTTGATGAGTGAAATGCAGAGCACAAATTACAAGTACACCTTACATAGCTACACGTCAATTTCACTTTCTAATAAATAAATTAAACATTGTAACAAATAATTCATTAATAGTTCACTCACCTTGTAGAAGGTCCCTAAATTATTATTAATAATCTATTAAATGCTCTAAAATGTTTAAATTACTAAAAAATAAAATGGAAAAGCCATATAAATTGCTTGCTAAAGAGTTGGAACACTGCGTATCCAACAATCATCTCAGATTCAGCCTGTGTGGGTTCTATTTCCAATTAGCGAGTTCTGCTGGGAGTTCTTCTAAAGAACCCTCTAAAACCTGACATATTTTTGCTAAACTTCAACATGTGCTCTTAAATATCCTTTTATATCCCCAATCTGGGCAGAAGGCCCTCTCCTATGAACCATTCAGCCTAAATGAGTCGATGAGAGCCAGGTTGAGCGGGGTAAAAGGAGCCGTTACAGAACAAAGACAAAGTGAGTGTAGCCCTGCTATGGGACTTCCTACAGTCAGAAGACCAGCTAGCGTTTCATTCTCTCCATTACCCAGAGGTCTTAATTAGTTTAGGTTAATCACGCTCTGTCGTAATTGACTGCTGTTGTGTCTCCTTTTCATCTATCAGTTCAGTGCCTGGAACCAGTAAAGAGAGGCTCTCATTCCCCCTTCTTTCGTCTTCCAGTCTTTTACGCATGACGTTGCATTATCTTGGCATCACAGACTCGATTATCTAAAAAAAAAAAAAATTCCCATTGCTTTAATTCACGTTTTTGAAACAATGTCACAGTATAAATTGCCATTCACTTATATGAAAAACTATTTATTGAGTTTCCGTTCCTTCTCTCCCTATTTGCATACTGAAGCAATAGAGAGTTATGAGAAACATAGGCTACAGGAAAATAATGAAATGTAACAGAAGGCTTGCTGTGCTTGGTTAGTGTGAATACCTACACAAAAGCCTGAACGCACTCGTGATCACCAGATGCAATAGTTCATTACAGTTGTTTTTGCTTTATTTATTCTTTAATGGAGAAAGTAACTCACTGCAATTGAGACATGTCCTCAAGCGATTTAGATGTTAGGTTGTTTTTTTCTTTTTTTTTTTCTCTTTTTCTCATGATATATTTTTTTTTTGTTTGTTTCTTATTAAGATGCCAGTCAGACCAAGGTGAAAAGCTGCCTCTGAATACTTGTGGCTGCCGTTCCTCCAAAGACCTTGTTATTATTCAAAACGAACATGGATGTTTCAAATTCTTCATTTCATACTCTCAAACAGGAATGTCTGGTCTGTTCTAATTATCATTCCCCCATTTTTCTTTCTTGCTTCCATCAGTTTAATTTATTATTAATGACACTTTTAGCTCCACAATCGATGCGATCCATCATATGTGACACGAGGAAGAACAAGTTAAAGGTTTGCTTTTCTGGCTGCCGTGTAGTCACTGAAATTAACAGTCCATGTGGCTTTATCCATCACATCAAAGTGTGAAAGGGGGTCCCTCAGACACGACAGATGCCGGAACCAGAAATAAAGCTCAATGAGTTCAATGAACATGGCAGTCAAAACTGGGATAACTAACTACACAAACTACTTTATTTTCCTAAAATAAACAAACAGATACATGGATGAATAATTCACTGTCGGAAATTACATAAAAAAAAAAAAAACAGACTTTTCAATTTTCTTTGAAAAAAACAATGGATAGTTGACCCTAAAATTGAAGTTATTTCATTAATTACTCTCATGTTGTCCCAAACCCGTAAGTCTTTAAAGATCTTTAGGATGAAATCTGAGAGCTTTCTGTCTCTCTGTTGACAGCTACACAACTACCACTTTGATGCATCAAAAAGTTCATAAAGAGATCCAAAAATTAGTCCAAAATTTTCTGTGGAGACACGATCGTTTTCTATGATGAAGAGATTTAATTTAGGCTTTTATTCACATACATTCACATTCATCAACTCACACATCAGCTAGGGTAAACGGAAGCTCAAGCATGTTTGTTTGACGTGCAAGAACCAATGAGGTTCATTCTCGTGTTACGCATCACAATTGAGCTTCAGCAAGAACCAATGAGGTTCATTCTTGTGTTACGCATCACAATTGAGCTTCAGCAAGAACCAATGAGGTTCATTCTTGTGTTACGCAGCACATTTGAGCTTCAGCAAGAACCAATGAGGTTCATTCTTGTGTTACGCAGCACATTTGAGCTTCTGTAAGAACCAATGAGGTTCATTCTTGTGTTACGCATCACATTTGAGCTTCTACGAGAACCAATGAGGTTCATTCTCGTGTTACGCATCACATTTGAGCTTCAGCAAGAACCAATGAGGTTCATTCTCGTGTTACGCAGCACATTTGAGCTTCTGTAAGAACCAATGAGGTTCATTCTTGTGTTACGCATCACATTTGAGCTTCTACGAGAACCAATGAGGTTCATTCTCGTGTTACGCAGCACATTTGAGCTTCTGTAAGAACCAATGAGGTTCATTCTTGTGTTACGCATCACATTTGAGCTTCTACGAGAACCAATGAGGTTCATTCTCGTGTTACGCATCACATTTGAGCTTCAGCAAGAACCAATGAGGTTCATTCTCGTGTTACGCAGCACGTTTGAGCTTCAGCAAGAACCAATGAGGTTCATTCTTGTGTTACGCAGCAGGTTTGAGCTTCAGCAAGAACCAATGAGGTTCATTCTCGTGTTACGCAGCACGTTTGAGCTTCAGCAAGAACCAATGAGGTTCATTCTCGTGTTACGTAGCACGTTTGAGCTTCTGCAAGAACCAATGAGGTTCATTCTCGTGTTACGCAGCACATTTGAGCTTCTGTAAGAACCAATGAGGTTCATTCTTGTGTTACGCATCACATTTGAGCTTCTACGAGAACCAATGAGGTTCATTCTCGTGTTACGCATCACATTTGAGCTTCAGCAAGAACCAATGAGGTTCATTCTCGTGTTACGCAGCACGTTTGAGCTTCAGCAAGAACCAATGAGGTTCATTCTCGTGTTACGCAGCACGTTTGAGCTTCAGCAAGAACCAATGAGGTTCATTCTTGTGTTACGCAGCAGGTTTGAGCTTCAGCAAGAACCAATGAGGTTCATTCTCGTGTTACGCAGCAGGTTTGAGCTTCAGCAAGAACCAATGAGGTTCATTCTCGTGTTACGTAGCACGTTTGAGCTTCAGCAAGAACCAATGAAGTTCATTCTCGTGTTACGCATCACATTTGAGCTTCAGCAAGAACCAATGAGGTTCATTCTCGTGTTACGCATCACATTTGAGCTTATGCAAGAACCAATGAGGTTCATTCTCGTGTTATGCAGCATGTTTGAGCTTCTGCAAAAGGTTTGTTCTCGCGGGTCAAGCAGGTTCGGTTGAGCTTCTGTTTATGTTGGTTGATCAAGAAAATTTTAAGTAAAAAAAAAGACTAAACTTCTCAATTCATATGGATTAGTTTTAACATATATTTATGAACTTTTTGAAGCATCAAAGTGGTAGTTGCGTAGATGTCAATGGAAAGAAAAAAGCTATCAGATTTCATAAAAAAAAATCTTCATTTTTTTTCCGAAGTTGAACGTAAGTCTCATGGTTTTGGAACAACATGAGGGTGAGTAATTCATGAAAGATTTTTTATTTTTTTGTTGAACTAATAACCCTTTAAGTCATAAATTACTCACCCTGCTGTTGTTTTTATGCCGAAAGCCCTTCTTTCTTTTATGGCCCACAAAATAAGATTTTTTTCCCCTCTCGGGCAGTAAATAGAGACCAGCATCAAACGTTTTTAAAAAAGATGCAGAAGTATCACCGGATGATCCCATGTGGCCTACATTCCAAGTGTTCTAGGGGTATACGATAATGTATTGGATTTTAAAAAGTCACTAACCCTAAATACAAGCAAAAGTAATAGTGGTCCTTACCTTAGCAAACACCACTAATTAACTAAGAGTGTTCTTTTGAGAGCAACACTTTAAAGTGCCAATTAGTCCTAAACAAAGCATCTGGGAAGATCCAGGAAGCTTTTATCTAACAGCAAAGCAAGGGATGGACGGATTACTCTCAACACTTTCACACCAACTGTGCAAAGCAAATTTGTTTGTGTGTTGTTTTGACAAATGTTAATGGAGCAGGTCCCTTGATGGGAGTCCTGCTGGGGTCATTTGGAGTTTGTGATTACAGCCCTACACCAGGCACTGTTAGGAGAGCACTCAGCTCCGTAGGTGCCATGTGCCAGAAGCATCTAGTATGCACTCTGAGTCCTGCTGATATCAGTTTAAGCCGGGGACACACTTAACGACTGTCAGGCCGATTATGAATGTAATTGGGTTGTTACGACTGATCATTCTCAAACGGACCAAGTTTGTTCCAGTTGCGCTCAGTCGGTGTTTATAGTCGGTGTATAAAGTCATATAGTGTGTGGTGTCTAAAGATTCTAGTCTTAGAATTTAAGAACCAGAACCTGTTACCAGTCATACTCACAAAGATAGTATTAAACATGTTTAATGTTTGTGACTGGCGCCGGCGTTCCCTAGCTGTCAAACTAAAACACATCATCTTTTTGATTCTTTTGTATTGTTTCATAAGTTAACATTGTAAGTTAATTGTTTTAGGCTATTAATTTTGTTCTGCAGGTGGAAAAAGGTGAAACTAAAAGTTAAACAGAAAATAAAATGGTAGCTTATGTTGGCTATATAACTGCAAGAAAAATAAATCATTTGTAAATTAAATAATTTTATATATACACTTTAATCATATCTAATATATTTGTGGAAATATGATGAAGAAACACAGTTCCTTATCTCTGCAGCTCTTCTGTCAAATGAAGTTATGCTTTCAGAGTTGACCCAGGACTTTTGCTCAGAACAAACCAGTCTTTTTTCATTCCTGATTTGAGAATAACAGTCTATATTATTGCTTGATTGTAGGTTTTAAAAAATAGCATAAGAAATGCTGTGATTAATTAAATTAATTAGGAAATGCATAATGAAATTTGTCTACTCAGGCGACAACGGCAAAAATAAAACTTGAAAGAGAAAAAGATTATGAAATTATTTTATCAATTAATGTTTAACGTTTCATAAATAACCAGTGTTGTTGGCAAAGTTTTTCCCCGTCTTTTTTTCTGCACAAATTGCACAACAAATAAGCAGTGGCGGCTGTCTGTTGACAACCATAGTTTCGGAATAAGATCTCGCACAGTTGATTTCAGCAGAATGTCCCGTCGTGACTCACTAATCGTTAAGTGTGTTGTGTAGTGGACTGACTCATTTGTAAGGTTTGTGCTATAATCTGCCCCAGTCGTTGGAAACAGTCTTTAAGTGTGTTGAGTTCAGTCTTAGAATGTTTCAGCTAGTTGTTAAGTGTGTATCCAGCTTTAGCTGCTGTATTCCTATAACTGCCGTGACTTTGTCTCTCTTACTCTTTCGTTTTTTCCTCCCGTTCTCTCTCTCTCTCTCTCTCTCTCTCTCTCTCTCTCTCTCTCTCTCTCTCTCTCTCTCTCTCTCTCTGTGGATCAGCACTGGCCTGTGTAAGATGCGAGTGATGCTCAGAGGATCCAATGCTGCCAAGCCATCTGCTCGTCCGAGTGCAGAGACGGAGATTGAAAGCAGTCATCAGCGTCTAGTTATAGAAAGAGAGACAGAGAAAGACAAAAATTGAGATGACGCTGAGATGACATCACAGGTGATCATTAACCCTCTGATGCTGCTCTACACTACAGAGAATAGTGGGTGTATAAAAGCCATTTTAACCATAAAGTGTTTCTTTTGTATTGTTTCATAAGTTAACATTGTAAGTTAATTTGTTTTAGGATATTCATTTTGTTCTGCAGATGGAAAAAGGTGAAACTAAAAGTTAAACAGAGAAAATAAAATGGTAGCTTATATAGGCTACATAACTGCACTTGTTTCTGAATATATTTTACTTGAAATAGTCTAACGAAAAAAATAAATCAAACATGACATTTGTAAATGAAATAATTTTATACACTTTAATCATATTTGTGGAAATATGATGAGGAAACACAGGTCCTTGAATATCTCTGCAGCTCTTCTGTCAAATGAAGTTTTGCTTTCAGAGTTGACCCAGGGTTTTTGCTCAGAACGAACCAGTTTGTTTTCTAATTCCTGATTTGAGGCTGTATAAAAGCCATTTTAACCATAAAGTGTGTGACGTTAAGTCTTCAAATCAATTTCTCATAATTTTGTCCTCTTATATTGTTGTATGGTTACACTTTATTTTGATGGTACCCTTTAGACACTCTGTTGACTATAAGTAACCCAGAGAGCAACATAGTGTCGGCCCAGATTCGGCCCACACCTGGCACATGTGGATTCCACTCATACCAGATGTGCGCCGGATCTGGGCCGACATGTTGCTGTCTGGAAACGTTGCACCTACATGTCAAATAACTCTCATTAGAGTATTAGTTCAGTATTAGTAGACTGTTAGGTTAGGGTTAGTCGAATAAGTTGACATGTACTTGTTCAGTACTTCTAGTCAGTAGAATGTCTGTTGGTGGACTATCACATTAAGTGTTAGTGGATATTTAACAGACAGTCTACTATCTAATTAGATAGAGTTAGATTAGAGTTAGTTGGCATGTAGGTGTAATGTTACTCAACAGAATGTCTAAAGTCAGAGTGCTACCTATTGTGTTTGTATTTATGAACAAATTCAACATTTCAACAATGAATTCGCATTCATTTCCATATTGTTTCACCATCAGTATGTTTCTAGATCATGTTAAATTGTACTTAAATCAACTTAAATTGTATCACGAGCATTATGTGATATCCTGAGATTGTTAATTAATATATAAAGCAGATGGTTGTTTAATCAAATGCCTGATGCTGATTTTAGTGCCTTAAATATCTAGTTAATTAATTGTAATGTGTTTTCTGTTTATTTCAGAAATATTGTGCATGTTCACAGTTGATGCTTTAATGAATAATCATCATCAAAAGTTCAACATCAGCTGAATGATTCGCAAGATCAAGAACCATGAATACATCAGCAACTCATAATAAATAAGTAAAATGCTCTATGATTGGGAGTATGATACTGTACATATGACAATGAGCAGATTTGTAAATGTATATATATATACACTCACCTAAAGGATTATTAGGAACACCTGTTCAATTTCTCATGAATGCAATTATCTAATCAACCAATCACATGGCAGTTGCTTCAATGCATTTAGGGGTGTGGTCCTGGTCAAGACAATCTCCTGAACTCCAAACTGAATGTCAGAATGGGAAAGAAAGGTGATTTGAGCAATTTTGAGTGTGGCATGGTTGTTGGTGCCAGACGGGCCGGTCTGAGTATTTCACAATCTGCTCAGTTACTGGGATTTTCACGCACAACCATTTCTAGGGTTTACAAAGAATGGTGTGAAAAGGGAAAAACATCCAGTATGCAGCAGTCCTGTGGGCGAAAATGCCTTGTTGATGCTAGAGGTCAGAGGGGAATGGGCCGACTGATTCAAGCTGATAGAAGAGCAACTTTGACTGAAATAACTACTCGTTACAACCGAGGTATGCAGCAAAGCATTTGTGAAGCCACAACACGCACAACCTTGAGGCGGATGGGCTACAACAGCAGAAGACCCCACCGGGTACCACTCATCTCCACTACAAATTGGAAAAAGAGGCTACAATTTGCACGAGCTCACCAAAATTGGACAGTTGAAGACTGGAAAAATGTTGCCTGGTCTGATGAGTCTCGATTTCTGTTGAGACATTCAGATGGTAGAGTCAGAATTTGGCGTAAACAGAATGAGAACATGGATCCATCATGCCTTGTTACCACTGTGCAGGCTGGTGGTGGTGGTGTAATGGTGTGGGGGATGTTTTCTTGGCACACTTTAGGCCCCTTAGTGCCAATTGGGCATCGTTTAAATGCCACGGCCTACCTGAGCATTGTTTCTGACCATGTCCATCCCTTTATGACCACCATGTACCCATCCTCTGATGGCTACTTCCAGCAGGATAATGCACCATGTCACAAAGCTCGAATCATTTCAAATTGGTTTCTTGAACATGACAATGAGTTCACTGTACTAAAATGGCCCCCACAGTCACCAGATCTCAACCCAATAGAGCATATTTGGGATGTGGTGGAATGGGAGCTTCGTGCCCTGGATGTGCATCCCACAAATCTCCATCAACTGCAAGATGCTATCCTATCAATATGGGCCAACATTTCTAAAGAATGCTTTCAGCACCTTGTTGAATCAATGCCACGTATAATTAAGGCAGTTCTGAAGGTGAAAGGGGGTCAAACACAGTATTAGTATGGTGTTCCTAATAATCCTTTAGGTGAGTGTATATATATATATATATATATATACATATATATATATATATATATATATATATATATATATATATATATATATATTTTTTTTTTTTTTTTTTTTTTTTTTTAACAAAAAAGAATACTAAATAATATAATTCTGGATCACACCTGAAACACATTAGCTATAGGTTTGGATGAAACTTTCAGGATGACATTTAAGTTCGCTAGCACCTTTGAGATTCATTTTATAACACATGTCCTAAACCTTTAAATTGGGTCACTGTAATTGCCAGCCGTGAATTAAGTACTAGCTTGTTCTGGGCAGTGACACTGACTCACTAATTAGAATAAACCAGGTTGTGGGGTCTGCTGCTCACTGTAGCATCAGAAATATAATAAAGAGTTATGCCTGTCACGCACACAGACGCACACAGTAAGATGGGAACTCGTGCTAAAGCGAACACTCGCTTTATTCACGACTTGCTAATGGAACAGTGATTTCCTTCTATTCCTATAAAGATCTTAAAGTCGGAGCTGCTGGCATACATCAGCTGCACGAATCAGGGCATCAATTATTTCCCCCCGCTCCTCTTCTCTCCACCAGAACAAACGCAACTTTGCAGACGAGCACAGCCTGGGTGCAATGACGGTGACAGTGACAGGCAATAACACATAAGACATAGCAACAACAACAGGCGCTTTACAGTTGAAGAGAGAGGCTGAGACAGACACTCTCTATATCTGCTTCGTTGTCTCTGTCTGCATTTCGTGTTCTCTCTCCCTTCTACTGAGAGACTTTATTATTCGTTAAATATAATCACCCTCTGTTCTTTAGGGTGAGCACTGAATGAATCCCGCTGGGAGTTCATTTGTTGGAAAACTTGCATGGTAAATTTAGCAGTTCCTGTGTTACTCACTGGCTTGTTTTGCCGCGTCGCTGATTCTTTCATTTGCTTGGTGTTTAGCTGGACCCGTTTTTACATTTTAATACATAGTCTATGTTAATCAGCACATTATTCATGACCCCTATTATCATCAGTAAGGTTGATTATAACCATAAAATCTGGCCTAAATAACTGCAACTGCAATAAATCTGGTCAATTTCAAAACAGGACAAGGTATGAATCACTTGTACTTTTGCTCATACTTATAGTTAGTGATATGAACAAACTAACAAGTTTTAAAAACTCCAACATAAAAACAAACCTCAAATCGACTGGAGATGTACTATTGGTTTTCTAAGCGATGGCATAAAATAAATAGCATAGCACAATTTAAACATTTGAATTGCCTGGTAAATTTCCACCAGAAAATTTCAAAATTAATGTAAAGTATTTAATACAATTGATTATGTGTGAACTTTTAAAATGAAAATCACACACACTAAAAAAATGCTGCATTTTTTCAACCCATGTTTGTGTGAAATATGGACAAACCCAACCGTAGTGTTTAAAATTTAAACCAATGATTGGGTATGTCCATATTTGACCCAAACATGGGTTGAAAAAACCTAGCAATTTTTAGAGTGCAAGCTTTTAGACAACAGTTTTAGACATCATTAGAAAGGTTAAGCATGTTTAAACCAGCTGTTTAAATATTTATTTATTTTTGCCAGGAATTTTAATAGTAGTTATTTTGTATCATTTTTGGCTGTGGATGGTCTATTTTGTGTCATTAAGCAACCAACTACAGTAGCAACTCACCAGAACGTATTTGCAACCATATAAAACGCCCTGGAAACCTTCCACAACATACAGTACTAGCATTGTGGTGGCAAGTTTTGCATGAGCAAGTTACATTTTCTACAGAAAATCTGGTGTGTATTGCTGAAACTTTATACAGGAAATCAATGACAAATAAAGACCTTCTGGATTTATTTATGCATCTCTTTTGTCTTCTTTAGCTTTTGATTTTGTATTATTATTATTATTATTTTTTTTTTTTTGCTTGATGGAGCATGCTTTGAAAGTATTTAAAATTGCCTTTTGAATTTGATAGTAGTTTATGCATCCCACAGTCTTTCTTCTTCCTTTTCATTGTCTTCCTTTCAGTACAATATGTGCGAACCTGCCCTGATTACGCCATATGTAATTAACGAAACGTCAGCAGCACCAATAAGCACATCTGACAGATACATGACTGTTCGCCTTGCATAATTTCAACACTTTTGTATGTTTCATGACAGTGTGTAATTCTGGGCTATGCCATGTTCTATTCTAGAATTACAACACGTAGATGAGATGCGGAAGAGACAGAACACAAAAGGAAATGTGGAGATGAAAGACTTGGTATTAGGCAAAAACGACACAGACAATCTTTGTATTTTTGACAAGAAGTGGGAGTGGACGGTAAGGACGTTCACAAGGCGCTATTTGGAGCTCCTTCACCGCTCAATTGATTCATGCGTTTGAACATTTATAACAAAACTATGCTAAAGAGAGAAAGACGGAAATGTCACGCATCAAGAGCGTGTGTTGAAAGAAACATGATAGGATATTACAACAAATCTCTGGATAACTGAAAGAATCAGTCGGAAGGAGGCGAACTCAGATATTTGGAAGCGAAGGCTCACATGCAGATCTTTCCTCAAAGGAGGCCTGACATGTTTGATTGACTTCAGACCAAAATTTGTCGAGCATCACGGCAGGTTTACTACAGTCTTAATGTTTAAGACTGTTCTCCCGTTACTCTCACAAAAGTGCTTTTAAAAATGGAGGAGGTGATAGCCGGCAGCACTTACAAGGCAAAAGAGCTCAACTGCAAAATACAGTTAGCATTC
Organism: Squalius cephalus; assembly: GCF_949319135.1. Lineage (NCBI taxonomy): Eukaryota > Metazoa > Chordata > Actinopteri > Cypriniformes > Leuciscidae > Squalius > Squalius cephalus. The sequence goes on along the minus strand of NC_137127.1, from coordinate 45,475,322 downwards.
TGCTTCAGCCAAATACCTCTTAAAAAGCTCCGGCTGCTTTCATATCTCGGGTTGAGCGCTGACTGTCTCCATTATCTCTCACTAGACACCCTCCAGATGAACAGTGTCTACCATTTGTGATGTTCAAATAAGATCTTCTTGTTATTTCTTTGTTGTGATGGATTTTTTTTATACATACACTAGTAAACTGTATATTAAACTAACCATGTTTCTAACATCTAACCTTATTTCTCTTTTTAGGCCTAACATGCTAACACTCTGAAACACAATGTACTAAAACGTTCTGTTCTTTGTTTTTGAATGTTGCCATACCCCTTTTACTTTACTTGTGTGAGTGTAAAAATAACAAACATGGGAATTGAAAACTTGTGGTTACCTAGTAACAACGAGGGCTTGTCTATGAAGAACCAATCAAATTGTGGGGAAATTAAATTATCCTAATCTATAAAAACTGTTGTAATCATGTTAGCTGGTGGGATTCTCCGTGGAATTTGTCTGAGATCCTCCAGCTGTGCTTCTTCTTAGGGGAGATTCTCTGAGAAATGCTCGAGATCCTCCGGCCGTGATTAAAGCATTTAAAGGACATTTGCTGAAGTATGTTTGTCGATTATTCCTGCGCAGCAAGGAAGCTAGTTAGGGAAATAAGTTAGAGTAAGAAACTCGGCTAGTTGTCGACTGTAGACGCAAGAGATAGAGTAGATGCGCCAGAATAAGTGTTGATTGGAGACGCTTGGGAGTCGACTGGAGACATCCCACATAAATTTATTTATTAAGCGTTGACTGTAGACATAGGTAATTAGGTTCCAGTTATGTATTTAGGTTTAGGGAAAAATCTACCACAGCGTAAACATGCTACAGCAGATCATATGATAAGAACGTAAGTGGTACATTCACAATGAGGTTGTTGTTGTTGTTCAATATGAACAACTGAGTGTTATTAATTTCAGTACTAAATAGTTTGCAGTACATATTGACCTATGTTTTTACCAGATTTGCAGGTGTCTGTATATCTTATAATATCAATGTTAAATTGGGTAATTATTAAATCTGGAATATATTTCATGTGTTTCAATGTTGTGTTTTATAGATATGTTTTCAATAATGATTGTTTCACACAAAATAATTGCTACATTGACACATCACCTCGTGACATTGCATGCAATGGTGTCAAGTTATCATCTTGAAAATACTGACTGGAATTGAATGTTTAATACAATTATTATCCATGATTACAGTATTCCATTAATACTAAAATTGTATCTACTATTCTATATCAAATTCTATTGATATATTCTATTCTTAAATATTAAATTCTTAGGCTACACTCACTCACAAATACATTACATAAATAGAATGTAGAAACGAAAAATGTCTCAGATCCACTGTTTATGTTGACTGCAAGATTCTAAGTTAAGGTCAGCTAATTAACATTCAGTGACTTGCTAACGTAGCATTCTATCATGATAGCGTGACTTCTATGAGTCTATCAGTGCTGTGCTGCACAGCCTAATCAATACTCTTAACCTTAGTTGAAAGATTGCTGCTGCTAGGTTTAACTGTAACAACATCCTGGGTAACACATACTATCACCAATACTATTTTCCACAGTAGAATCTGCATTTGAAAGCCTGGTCAGTCACTACTACTGCTAGTTTATTTGTGTGGCTAGTTATTTTGCCTACTTACACTCAGGGGCGTTTCTAAGGTCAGTGGATATTCGGGGCTTTAGCCCAAACTAAAATTGGGTATTTTTATATAAAGGAATGAATGAATTATTTATAAAAGCGATTTATGGGAATAAAGACAAATAAAGGCTTATTGTATGACAGGGTTTTTCCTGGCTCAAAATGAGACGGAGGTGGTAAAATCCTAATAATGTATTTTAATAATAAGGTAATTAAATGTTATTTTTCATAGATCATCATATAGCCTAATGTGTTTTCGACATTATTTTTGTGGGTGGAGCTTGGTACCTCTAGGGGGGTCCGGGGGCATGCCCCCCCCCGGAAGAAAGTTTGGTACATTTTAAAGATAAATTCATTAATCTGGTGCACTTTGAGTCACCCAAATCCACTGTTAAAAATAAATAATCCACCGCAAACCACCCATATTCTTTGATTTAGATATCTGCATCTGATCACATTACAATTATTCAAAATCTCAGTGTTAAGCATGATAATATGGTAACATATCACACTGAAATTGGCTAATTAAAAATTAACATTTGTTTAAAATAAAAGTTCTTCTTTTGGCAAAATTACATTTCCTTAATATCCTAAACAGAGGCTTTACTCCTTTCAAACTTACATTGTCAATGTTTCATTACATCACTGTTTGAAAACACTCAGAATATTTTTTTGTACCTTTATAAGGTTTTATTTTATTAAATGTTTGCTCATCTTTCATTTCAAATTCTTAAATTTGATCAATATATTCAATTAAAATAATAAGACATTAGGCTGTTACCAATCAAATTAAATAATTTACATTGAAAAATTATAACTGTATTAAATTAGATTATTTTAAATATTTTTGATATTTAAATAAAAAAAGTTGACTAATTTGCGTCCCCGGATACTGTCGGTAGTTGGACATTTTTATTGTAAAACAGTCAAATATTAAATGTTTATCTAGACTACTTACATTTTACCAGACATTCGTTCGCTTCTTTAAGCATTTTGACATTGATGAGCTAGACCGCTGAACTTTTAGTCATCCTAACAAACAGAGCGGTGCGTAATGTAGTGCATCAGAGCAGCATCAAGAATATAAAATACATTGCAGTGAATCTCTTATTTGCATCTTAAGTTTATTGCCAATAATAATGACAGGTTTGCGAAAGTGTAGAACTCGGTGAGCTCGCGCAAAATACATCTTCAGCACAGCGACTCATTTAAACGCCTCTGATTGGCCGATGCGTTCAACAGACATGTCTGTGATTGGCTACAATGCTCAACGCTGCAAAAGCACGTCGTAAGTACCTTTAATGCAAAGGGAAAAATAAATAAAACTGTAATATGCACTTTTCATGATTAGGTAATCGCGGCTGCTATAGGCTAATCTTATTCACATTTGTTTTTCTGATTAATTGTTTTGCTCTATGAGAAAGACAAGGTAACAAATTATTCGGGGCTTTACTAAAAACATTCGGGGCTTAAGCCCCCTTAGCCCAGCCCTAGCGCCGCCCCTGCTTACACTCTGCTTTATGAAAAAGCTTTGTATGTCCCCTTTCTTCTTCTTGGGTGGCATAGCTGATCTATCTACAAAGTACAAAAAGTGGCAAAAAACGGAATATTAAAATGTTTTACTCTGGCCTTTGTATGTGGCAGAGAGACAGCCCTGGTAACTTACCGTCGGCGTCGTCGACACACGCGCGCGCACACACACACACACACACACACACACACACACACACACACACCACCCGCTCGCTGCCAGTGCAAGCACAAAAGTAGTCCAGGCCCGCGCGTGTAGCCTGTCAGATACACCGCCGCCAATCAAATTACGGCGTTTCTTGTACTGTCGTTGTTTTGGCCGTTGGAATCGATCCAAATAGCAGCGCAAAGATCCAAATAGCAGTTCAAAGGAGCTTGCTAAATATTGGTGGGGACAAATTTGTCATCTCAAAATATTGATTGGGACTAGTACCTAGCGTCCCCCCCTAAACCTACGCCCATGATTGTAATAATTACTAAAATGAACTAGACAAGAAAATAATATTGTGGCTAATTTAGTTCATTTGTCACAATGAAAATGAAAGGTCAAGATGAACACATTGCATATATATATATATATATATATATATATATATATATATATATATATATATTATATTTATATAATACACATTGCACATGCACCATACTTTAAAAGCAGTAAATGTAGTATTTTAGTACTATTCTGGAACATAGCCATTGAATTCACTTTTCATGCTGCATTTGCGAATAAGTTCCAAATTCTGAATGCGAAAAAGTTTACATCGCAAAGAGATTGAATTGCAAATAATTGCGTATGAGAGCCTACGATGATTATGCTATTACAATGCAATTTTATGAACCAATACAGCCAACAAAGTTCATTGAAGTGGGTTAAGTATTTTTAATGGCAGCTTCAGGCATGCTATTATGGGTTCAGGTTTCATGGAAAAGAGGAGGAGTGAGAGGTAACAGCGCAGTGACCCGTACACTTCCAGGCAGATCAGGAGACACAGGAATATGGTGTGGGCAGAATATGGTATCTGTGGATACACAGCTTTAGTTTAATTAAAGCAATCTTCAGTGCTAATCACTCTGATGAGAAGAGGGCACACAGGGCACGGAGCGCACACACATCTTCAAATAAATAATGAATGAGACTGATTACCCCATCAAACAGCCCCACGATAGCAAAATGGCAGGAAATCAAGGTTGGAATTATTATAGTTTGACTGGTCCTTGGGGTGGGAATGAGACAGTCGAGGTGAGATGTGACGCGAGACGGAGAGAAAATTAAAGAAATCACACCGAGAACATTTCTGTCCCTTGCCCACCCAGTTTTACTAGCAGTTAGCAATGAGCCATGTCACATACTATCAATAAGAGAGTCAGCACAGACTGATATAGACACATTTATTGACATAGATTCAAAAATATCTTGATTCAATGATTGACATTTTGACAAAATTGAACAATATAATGTTTGATTAATTGACTGTTTAAACACTTGATAGAATGTTTGACTGACGCAATCAGTCAATCATTGGGGCTGTTTACACCTGGCCACTCCATGCATTTTCTTAGATCGGATAGCTATCCGATTTATCAAATTGATTCCATTTACACCTGGTCACATAAATGTGTTTTTGAAAAACGGATATAAATCCGATCTTCAATTCCCGCGCTATATGCATATTTAATGGCGTGCACGTCACCGAAAGCAACATTTATAAGCTGCATTTTATTGATCATCAGCTAAAATTACAAATAAAAGACTGCAATAAGAGAAAGTGGCAACAGCCCTGGTAAGATCATTTTGTTTCTTTACTTTTAATGATGAAGATGATTGTGTGTTAAGCGTCTGTAACTTACTTGCACTTTGATTTGCGATAGTTAGCTTGATGAATAGATGGTCAGCTGCTCATCTGCGGTGATGTGTGCTGCAGTAGCATCATCATATCTGGCTATAGCATTACATGTAGCCTATAACACACTCTCACACGTTTATTTTTTTAGCATTTTTGGGATAAGTAAAATTTACATAAGTGGTTTCAACAACCAGATGCATTTACACTTGTCCAGTTTCATCTGGAACGAAGACCCCAGACCTCCTCCTGAAGTGGTTTGAGCGATCGGATTCAAATGCGTTTCATAGGGCATATACACCTGGTCTTTTCACGATCGGATAGCTATCCGATCACATAAAACGCATGAAGTGGCCAGGTGTAAACAGCCCCATTGAAACAATCAAACATGTTTGATTGATTGATTGATTGATTGATTGATTGATTGATTGATTGATTGATTGATTAGTTGGATGAATAAACCAAATCAAGTCAAACATGAAATAATCAATTAAGGCGAGACATTAGAGGTGAATAGGGATTTTTTAAAAAGAAAAAAAAATATTAGAAGCTATCACTGTGAAACTTCTCTAGTTTAGTACTGGCATAAACATAAGAAAAAAAATATATATTACAAGTTTTTTTGTAAATTAATGTTTTCATTTGCAAATGAGGCCTTATATACTTACATATAAGCTCATTTGCACACATTTCCAAAAATAAAATCTGGAAATTGGAAAGGATCAGGTTTAAAATTATTGGTTCTATTTGTTGACATATTAGATTAAAGGGCTTTTACAGAGGGGATTCTGATATCAGCCTAGTGTATTAGCCTTTTCTACATTTCTAATGAAACCCCCAACTTACAAACAAAATATATATTCAGTTCATAAATATCAGTAGTGTATAATATTTAAAAAATGAAAATGTGATGTGAAAGATATGAATAAAAATTATGTTTATTCAGCCAGCGCACATACCTGTATTTACATCCTGTTTTCGGTCGAAGTCCACAGTAGTCGATTGTCGAGTTCACGCGCATAGGTTTAGTACCTATGATCACGCGCGTGAACTCGACAATCGACTACTGTGGACTTCGACCGAAAACAGGATGACATTTTGGCGCCGAGAACCAATCACCTAGTCGGAAATTCACATCGACCAATCAGATGTGGTTTTCGGCTGTAGATTCCCTGGAAAACTTTTGCGGTTGGTTATTTCTGACAGCGCTGTGTAGGAGACACAGGCAGGAGCTCACCAGGCCCTTTGCTAGCATCGCTACCCACGCCCCTGGCAGGAGCTCACCACACCCTTCGCTAGCATCGCTACCCATGCCCCTGGCAGGAGCTCACCACACCCTTCGCTAGCATCGCTACCCACGCCCCTGGCACGAGCTCACCCCGCCCTTCGCTAGCATCGCTACCCATGCCCCTGGCAGGAGCTCACCACACCCTTCGCTAGCATCGCTACCCATGCCCCTGGCAGGAGCTCACCACGCCCTTCGCTAGCATCGCTACCCACGCCCCTGGCACGAGCTCACCCCGCCCTTCGCTAGCATTACTATCCACGCCCCTGGCACAAGCTCACCACGCCCTTCGCTAGCATCGCTACCCACGCCCCTGGCAGGAGCTCACCACGCCCTTCACTAGCATCGCTACCCACGCCCCTGGCACGAGCTCACCGCGCCCTTCACAAGCATCGCTACCCACGCCCCTGGCACGAGCTCACCATGCCCTTTGCTAGCATCGCTACCCACGCCCCTGGCACGAGCTCACCACGCCCTTCGCAAGCATCGCTACCCACGCCCCTGGCACGAGCTCACCGCGCCCTTCGCTAGCATTGATACCCACGCCCCTAGCACAAGCTCACCACGCCCTTCGCTAGCATCGCTACCCAAGCCCCTGGCACGAGCTCACCGCGCCCTTCGCTAGCATCGTAGGCATCGGGAGTTAAGACCGCAGTTTGAGCCAGGCTCAAAGAATTGATAAGAGATGCTAATACAATGCTAAATCGTAAATCAGATGTATGTACAATAACATTACGATGTCCAGCAATTGATTTAAGTTCATTGATTTTATTTTTGATTTTAGTACATTGTGTTTAATTTGTCATTTAATGAGATCTAATAGATGTTGTTACTGTGGATAATTTTCACATAAATAAATACATAGATCCAACTGTTCTACATATGTACTATAATGTCCATTGGCAGAACTTTTGCCAAGTGTGTCAGAGGTTCTGGGTTCCAATCCACACAAAGTATAAGAATAATTTTTTTTTTTTTTCCTCATCAAAACCGATAATGTTTATCAGAGGTTGTATATCAAGCAGGGACACGTTTGTGTGCAGTTTTGTGATTTCACCGGAACAAATAGAGAGTCTCTCTGCAACGGATTGAAGCGCGAGTCCCAGTGAAGACTATGCGTGAGCCACAAGAGAACACTGTACGTACCACTGATCACAGTGGCACCGAGCACTTTGATCACTTGATTTAAAAAACAACACATTTTAGCGCTAGATCGCCTCTTATTTAACAAACGAACAAAATGAATGCCCTGCTAGAGTTGACTAGGGATGTTTTATTTATTTGTATTGGTACATCCGTGCCGCGAGATGTTTCAAAAGTGGTGGGGACACAATCAACCCTGGCAAAAAGAGGTGGGGACATGGCCCACCCACGCCACCCGCCCCACCCGCCCCACCCGCAACCATAAATTACGCCTATGAGTCAATCAATCCGTCACTGTGGGTCTCAGGTGCAAGCCCTCCACTCAGCCCCGCCCTCGGTTCGGGACTCTGTCTCCGCTGGGCTCTGCCCACTTTTCCACCATTGTTCAAAAATTGACCACTGAATGAAAAAAAATTGTTTTCATCTGCCATGACTCGCCTTAAACAGTTGATCAAACATTAATTCAGTCATCAAGATTAAATTACACAGTCCAATTCCTTCAGTTTTTCCATACATTGTGTGAGTGGAGAAATAGCTCTTGAAAAACATGTAGGTAACACATAGAGAAGTATTTCATCTCTCTCTTGGACAGTAAGAGATAAGACTATTGATTGATTTTTAGTTTGCTTATTTCTATTCCCTACACTGCCATCTACAAACGTACAACTTATATGAATTCCAAATCAGTATAGCAAAGCAAGTCATGTGAGTATCATGGTGATGAGTACTTTTAAAACTGAACTCATCTTTGTCCCACTTGTGAGATGAAGACAAAACAGGGAAAGCTAGTGGATAGAAATACAGAGTTTAAGTCTTTTCTCTGTGGACCGTAAAAAATTGATTTACTCTTGTTTTCATTCTCCCTCTTTTTGCACTGGATAACGTTATTAATACACTATATGAGTGCTGTCATCACTGTGGCCCAGTTTCCACAAAGCACCTACACCCACACAACCTACACCAGATAGATAAATTGTAGCCCCATTTTGGTACGAGCTCATGAAGACACTCAAACGCACATTATAAAATGTATCCGAAAGCTTTAAGGCTGTGTGGGCTTACACAAAGGAGTCCTTCCTCCCACGACCAGTGGAGAGAAAAAGAAATCAAGCTGACTCAAAGGGTACCGACTTCCGAGCGCCGAAGGGAAGAGGGAATCATCCCCCCCCCCCACCCCCCATCGTTACCATGCAATGTGAGATTACTGTTGGGACCCTGGGGCCACATATTCTCTCTCCATGAGTGCTGGAGAGTGGAGGAGTCGGTGATTTTTTTTTTGTGTGTGTGTGTGTGTGTATGTTAAAGTGAACCAGTGTTAATGTCCGCATTCTCCGCCAACTTTAAGCTTCAGACCATATATCATCCACTTTTACTTGTTGCTCTGACACTTTCATCATGAAGATGTTGGAGAGATATGGGCCTGCAGGAATGAGAGTGTTCACGGGAGCCGCTTTCATCTCCTGCGCCCCCTGCCTGCGTGAATCGGTCCCTGAACAAGAGGGAAATAAATTGAAAGCTTTCCGTGGCAGTAAGAATGACAGGCAGGTGTTTTGGGGAGCAGTTTGTGATGAAGAAATCTTTTAATCCTCTTTTCATTATTTGTTTGCTCCTCGTATGAGGCCAGCTAATCAGAGATGCTGAACATGGAGGATGAGGAGAAATCATAAAATGACTGGTGAAATGGAATCAATATTTGTTGCTTTTGATTTGATTTGAACATTTTAGATCTACTGTCATTACGGAATGGAAATTTCAAATGATTCTGTTTGATCTTTTTACCAGAATAAATGGAAACCGTGATGCACTAATATATCAGTGTGACAGAGAAATATTTGATTGGTCTTGTCAATCACAGTTCTGATCACCTACACTGAATCAAAGCCAAACCCCTACGTCATAACCTTAAACTGAGTATAGCATTGACAGCACACCCGAGAAATCTGACTGTGCAACTGAGTTGACCAATGAAATCGCCTGCATGACATGATTTGCGCGTAACCGGTTTGAGGGGAAAAAAATAATACTCTGTCTTACTTCTTGAAATCACATTTAGCCATCAACATACACTTATCATACACAAACTGTACAAATACATACTTACATAAACTGTAAAGATTGTTCAGAGCAACTCAAACTAAAGCTGAAACTATGATATCATAAACAGTTACTGCACTAAATTGCTGTTTAATGCAACTGAATGAAATCAGTAATATCATGCATTAACCTTCCTTTTTCTCAATCAATCAAAGAAAGAAAAAAAAAAAAAAATTATTTATTTTTGAATGACATCAAGAAATACACTGATTGAGCCATGCTAGCAAACCTTGAACCACTGACGGCAATAACAGCCCGAGAATTTGTAAAGGAAGACGAACAATAAAATGATTTGAACCTGCAACAACGAGCAGTACCCTCTGTTTGTCAAATCAAACATGACTGAAGCAGAACCTGCAGCTCTGCTGTGTCACCTCTCTTGCAGAATCACATTTTACTTTACGAGCTGTTTTGAATACACAATAAAAGACTGATATTTTTGGTAGATTGGCCACCAAAAATAGGCACTGTCCCTGGATGATGGTGATGTTTGGTGACCCCTATACTTGATCTGTTTTGTTTCTGATGTGAAGAGCAGAAAAAACTCATCACTTGGAGCTCAAGGTCTTTGCCCTCCCCATCCCAAGCTCTCATTCTCTCTTCCACTTTTTCATGTTCTCTGTCTCCCTCTGATCCACACAAATTTTTGCCAATTCCATCACTGTGTGAGAGTGCGGGGTGCACGGATGTGTGCGTGTCTGCTTGCTTTTGATTAAATCCAGGGCAAATGTTGCTGCACACACAAAAACGTGGCAACGGCAAGAAAATCTTTCAATCTGTCGCCATGGCATGATAATGAAAAGCCATCCATCAGACCGATATTGGCAGGAACAAATTGGGTTGGGGAAACAAAGGCAGCTTGGCTGTGCCCGTGCCCATTTGTGCGCGTGCATTCGCGTGCATGTTTGCGAGCGCGTGTATTTATGTGGATGCTCCCGTTTTGGAATGGTGTGCAGATACAGGAGAGGTGAAAAAAAAGCTCTCTCCTGTCAGAGCCAGAAAGGCGATGGCGAATTGAGCTTAGCACAGAGAATGCAAAGCGGTCACGGCAGCTTAGCCATTAGCCGAGGTGAGCCCCGTGCATGAAAGTGGAACATTAAGATTTCTCCAGCGTTAGGACTGTGACATCTCTAACGCAGATGGGTGGTGTGTGTGTGTGTGTGTGCGTGTGTGTGACAAGCGGTGACGCACTGCTATTTTCATAAAGGTCGCACTTGAGCGTTAAGAGGTGCAGAATTAGACATTAGTACGCATTCAGAGGACAGTTTTTAGTGTTGCCGTGAAAACCACTTGTCAAACATGTTTGACAAGAAAGCCTGGCTATCGCAGATACATTCTAATACTTCACTGTGTATGAATGCAAGGACTCACCAATTCCAAAGTCTCGCATTAATTTGCTTTGAATGTGAAAACAAAATTAAAGTTGCCTAAGAAGTCTTGAGTAAAGGGATTCACGCTCTAATCCTCTTTTTTCCTTTCTTTATTTCCATGAACCATTCTTTTGGCTGTATTTCCATAAAGCTTCACTTTGGCTGTACGCTGTACCTCTAATCTGAGCGTAATTCCTGCCGCATGTCAAACAAGCAACATCTCCTCTGCCCTGTAAGCTCTGAACATTTTCCCTGTCTGTAATCCTTCTAAGCTCACCACTCAACCATGTGGTCATCTGGCTGCCTGCACATTTGCCCAGTTTATCGTGTCCCACCACAGGCACAGCTGGGTATGTGCCACCAGAGTCCTGCCAGTTTGTCTGCCTGAATATCCTGTGTTCTGCGATGCCCTCCTGCCCTGGCCTAGCTTTCTAATCCAGTCCTGCGCCCTAATCGAGTCCCCTGTTTCTGGAGTGGAGGAATGAAAACCAGTTACCTTTTTCCCCCATCAAAAGCTCACTTTTTTTTTTTTTTTCTTAAAAAAAGGTTTTGGGTGGTACCAATTTTGCCTGACAAAAAGGAACTAAATGTCCAGTTCCAAAACACAAACTGATATAATAAATTGAATGCACTGTAACTCTGGCTAAAAGGGAAATGCATGCATGAAAAAAGTAAATTATATGTAAATGAGGTCAGGTTGATTTGGTTCTGAGTATTTTTGGCTATAAAAAATCTGTTAATTTAGATATCAGCAATATATATATATATATATATATATATATATATATATATATATATATATATATTATCTTATTTTTTTTGAGTATTACAGAGAGTCATTGTCTAATTATTTTAAAGAGTTCAGGACTATCCAAAAACATTTTGGAGCCACTGTGTACAGTATTGTGGTAATAAATGTTTATTATATCCATATATCATAGACATATATATGGTACATGCCATGGTCTGTATATCAAACATGGTATTCCATGCCACATGCAAGAAACCATAGTAATACTGTAGTACTTGTTTTGTGTTCTGTCTCTTCATCATGAGTGCATATCACAAAACTGTTACTTACACTGTTACTTGGTAGCCTGACTACGTCAGACTTCGTACTTCCGCTCAATTTCAGTTTGCTTCTGTACTCAGTCTGAGATAGCGACCTATCTCCCAGTTTTCCTCCGGCCTGAAAACAGCCGGCCAATCAACGAACAGAGGGCGGGCTGAGAGCCGTGACGTAGACGCTGATTGTACCGTGGATGCGTAGATTTACTTCACATAATCTGCAAAAGTCGTTCACAGCCATGTTCACTCCGGTATTTCGCTCGATGGTTTTGTTTTTGCATCATACATGTGTTTACAGTGGAAGTTAGATGCGGCTGAGCATGCGCATAACACACGCCATAACCAAACGTTATGTGATTGGCCTACGGGTAACCAATGGTTTTAAACTTCAGACAAGCCTTTTCAATTATGCCCTTCCAGACTCTGTCTACGAAGCAAAGCGAAGTAGCAGAGTTTGGTATTACCAGGCTAGTTACTTGGCTGTTTTGAGGGAAAAGGAGCCATATTTAAGTTCTCGCAAAACAATCCCACTACACCCTCTTTAGCTGGAAAGATTGTGTGGCTTTCTGTGCAGCCTCAAATAGTGGATGATTTCCATTTCACAGGAAGGTGTGCATCCTCAGCACAGGTCAGAAGAGGGCAGAGAACAGCAGGCTGAAATCGTGGAGGGTCAAAGGGAATGTGGTGGAACAAATCACCTTCTCTCAGGCCAGAAGAAAACAGCCATCCACGTGTGCCAGAAATAGAAACAGCTCAATGCAGTGCTCACAGATCCTCATCCTCAAGTGTTATATAGTCGCATAATAAATGCTTTGAATGATGTCATTTCATGAGTCAGTTGTTGGGATGAGCATTTGAGGTGTGATTACATTCTGTCCTGATGGTGTGTTATCAGTGCCGGCAGATTAGACACCATTTGATGATGTCATGTGCTACATGTCATTACAATAATGGATTCATGTTTATATTCATGATGAACCATCCGTAAATATATTTATCTCTGTCTTTCTGTAGACATGGAGTGTTTTGTGATTAATCATGTGATTGTATATGTCTCTGAAGCTCTGTTTTTCAGTTTTTCAGTTACAAGGCAGGCATCTATGGAAGCACGTTTCTGCCTCAGAGTGAGAACAAATATAAAGACTTGATTTATTTGTGGCATCACGTCAAAATGTGACTGTACAGTAGCTCACATCTCAACATACAGTATATCTCATATCAGCTATGTATATGCTTATCTGCAACTTTATTACAAGTCATTTTGACTTTATATCTCAAAATCAGTGTTATTTTATTGAATCATTGAGACACTATTATTATTTAGAACTGTTTCTTATTTTTCTATTTTCCATATAAAAGTTGAAGTAAATGAAGTTATATTTGTATTATATTTTATAATTGCTACTTCATATCATACAATTGTGATTATCTCAGAATTGTGATTATCTCAGAATTGTGATTATTTCGAGTGATTGCATTGTGATATCTCAGAATAGTGACTTATTTCGAGTGATTGTATTGTCATATCTCAGAACTGAGACTTATTTCGAGTGATTGTATTGTTATATCTCAGAATTGAGACTTATTTCGAGTGATTGTATTGTTATATCTCAGAATTGTGATTATTTCGAGTGATTGTATTGTCATATCTCAGAATAGTGACTTATTTCGAGTGATTGTATTGTTATATCTCAGAATTGAGACTTATTTCGAGTGATTGTATTGTCATATCTCAGAATTGTGACTTATTTCGAGTGATTGTATTGTTATATCTCAGAATTGAGACTATTATTTTGAGTCATTGCATTGTTATATCTCAGAATTGAGACTTATTTCGAGTGATTGCATTGCCATATCTCAGAATTGAGACTTATTTCGAGTGATTGTATTGTTATATCTCAGAATTGAGACTTATTTCGAGTGATTGTATTGTCATATCTCAGAATTGAGACTTATTTCGAGTGATTGCATTGTCATATCTCAGAATTGTGACTTATTTCGAGTGATTGCATTGTTATATCTCAGAATTGAGACTTATTTCGAGTGATTGTATTGTTATATCTCAGAATTGAGACTTATTTCGAGTGATTGCATTGTTATATCTCAGAATTGAGACTTATTTCGAGTGATTGCATTGCCATATCTCAGAATTGAGACTATTATTTTGAGTGATTGCATTGCTATATATCATAATTGTGACTACTATTTCGAGTGATTGCATTTGTCATATATAAGAATTGTGACTTATTTCGAGTGATTGTATTGTTATATCTCAGAATTGTGACTATTATTTTGAGTGATTGTGAACAAAATTAGATGACATCCATCCATGTCATGTAACAATGCAATTTTTTTTTTTTCACTCCTGAAACAGAAATGCCTTCTATTGGCATTCTCCAATATTATAACTACAACCATGTATCAAACACACTGTTATCATCATTACAATACCTCTAACCCATCAGAACATTCTAGAAATGTGACATGCCAGACATTCCGTTCATTCCGTAGTGGAGTCAGGGGACCCTGAGCATAACAGAAAATGGAATCCTGGGAACTATGTAGACAATTTGGGTTTCATTGAAAGCTCCAGCTCTTTGACGCATCTCTTAGGAAAGCTTGGATTCATATCCATGTTGTCGTTGCTTAATTAGCCGAATCCCCTAGCCGAGAGCCACCTGTGCGCAACACCTAAAAACAGACATGTATCGTGATGTCCTCTCCCTCTGCGGTCCACGCTCAACACAGACTAATGCCTGCTCAGCTGGGATTGACTGGCATTTACACAGAGAAGGGCACAAAACAACAGCAGTCCTGTAAACACCCACTCACAAACACACACACACACACACACACCTCTGACAAGTGCCAAACATTTGCATACACATCCACGTTCCCTTGTGCCTTGTGGAAAAAGACATCCGAATAACAAACAAATCAAACTAATTCCTCATTGGGCTGTTAAACACAATTAATTAAGAGCAACAGTCATTTACTAAAATGAAACCTTAATCAGTTTTATGGTGTTTTTTGCACAGATTATACATTTCAAGGGATTACATGTTACTGACATAAAAGAACAGCTTGTCGTCCTGCTTAACACTGGTAAAGTAAAGCTGCTGATATAATTTGGTACTTGGAAGAAGCAGCTATACTCTAATTTCAGGAGATTGCCATCTGCTTATTTGATTTTCCTTGTTCAATCCTGGTTTGGCTTGCACAGATTAAAAAGCATCTAAGTCTAAACTGCATATCAGAGACTGCATTAGCATCTAGCAAAAAAGCTAAAGATTCATTTGAGGTGCATTAGGATCCATGACAACGTTCGATGATTACAACTGGTTACAGTCTCCATGCTAATCCCCAAGGCCACACGGGTACACGTATTACCATTTAAAGGGACGGTTCGCTCAAAAAAACATCATTTAGGCATCAACACAGCCTCATTGGAAAAACATGCCTCTATGTTTTCTAAACCTATACATACAATTCACTGCAGTATCCGGGTGAAATGAACAGTAGTAGCAGTAACAAACGTGGTGTGGTTTAATTCCAGGCTGGATCAGATTGTGGGTTAATATCATTCAGAATATTTTAACCATTTCCTTCTGCTTGAAGATGCGATGTGAAGCACAGTATGAGTCATGAGAACGATGAGCTTTTGAGAGCTCAAAGACGTGTAGAAGCAGAGAAATGGCATTAATGCTTCAGCCAATGTTTTATTTTTTTTTATTTTTTTTTTATCTCATGTTTGCTTTAGTTACCACTAACACTCAGGTATAGGGTTCAATGTAGGTGGATGTGTTATTTTCAAACACTGTAGAGCATTAACCTTTTAGCGCCATTTACTGAATGTTTCATTTCTGAACTGCCGCGTTGTGAACAACAACCATCATAATAAAACATTGCCAGATTCACAGAAATGATTCATTTCATAACAATAAAACTAAATGCACTTTTAGCGCCATTTTCAATGCACTTTTAGCAGCAAATTTTACTTTGAAAGTGACGTGAAAGGTGCAAGAAGCAACGATTTGCAGAAATGTCATCACAGGAGCGTCTATCTAATGAGCCTGGGTTGTCATATGCCAACCTGTATGACCTTTCTATGTGTAAAACAAATGGATATATTTTGAAGAACGTGACAGCTGCTTCCAAAAAAACATTGCAAATGCTCCGTAAAAGTGGTTCTTACGACTCATGCACTTTATTTCAAATCTTCTGAGGTCATGCAATAGCTTTGAATGAGGAAAAAGCCGAAATGATTCAGCTAAATGAAAGTTCATTAATAAAGTAGGGGAGTTTCATTTGTGAACAAATCATTGTTTTGGGTTGGATCTCTACTCAGGCTGTGTAAATAGAGCACGATTTCAAAGGACAGACATTTGTAGTGATGTCTGAAACCATAGTGGATGTTACCGAGAGCACTCGGACCCACAATGCACTGCAAAAACGAGTGTACAACCGCTGTATGCTCGACAGCTAGAGAATACCCATAATGCACCGTGAGAGTCACGCGCCAAATTAATTCCCATGTCTGACCAGAAGATGGCGCCCTCAGCTGAATCATCCATCCATCCATTTTCCAAACCGCTGGTCCAATGTGGCTACAGCGTAATATCATACAGGTATAAATTACTTTTTAATTAATTCAATTGTTTAATTAAGGTTTATACATAGTTTCCATGACAGAGTTATACATCTTTTCATCTTACTACTTTGCTAAGTTTCAAATGATTACTAATCAAAGCACAAAATGCAAAAGCGGCAGCACTTCTGACGCACCCAGTGTCCGAATTCTCCTAGTCAGGAATAGGAGGCGATTTCGAACACAGCCTCACTTACTCAGACACATCCGGTTCTCAAATTCAACTCACTGAATCAATGATTTGGTCGTTCGCAAAGGTTCTCGAGTTAACATCTCAGTGGAGCGGACAATTATTAGTGAATAATGACTGAATGAAGACCTGTGGATTTATTGAATAAAGGAGAGATCTTGGCAGCGTTTGACCTTGACTGTTGGAGTGAATGTTACAGACTCCTGCCTGCTCTGTCTGGCTCACCGTCTGTCTGTTCTCTCCTTGACTTATTTGCTTGTAACTCACTGTAGACGATGGCAATATTTTAGCAACTTCACACAAATAGCAGCTAAAAATAACTCTGCTTCATCCGTCGTAATTTGCGAAAGCGAGCGCAGGATCGAACCCTCCGCTCCATATGTAATGCATCACAGGTTTGATGGGCATTGGCATGTGTTAGGACGCAGATGGTCAAAATCACATTTTTAAGCAGGAGAACAGATGAATGTTCTCTGGGAAGAATTGTTGCTAGGCTGGTCGTACTTCAAGTTAGAGTGACTTACGGCAAAACAACCGTCTTCCTTATCCCACAGTGTTATTTTGGTCATGTTGTATCGTTGTAAAATAAATGTTCTTACTCAATATGTTTGTCTTGGTTTCCAGTACAAATATTTAAACATGATTAAATCTAGATACATTTACTTGAGAAACAAAATGACTTAAGATAAAAAGTATTGTTTTCTGAAAAATTAAGTGAGTTTATGCTTAAAACAAGAAAAAAGAAAAAAACACTGTAATTGAAGTAAACTTAATTAATTGTAGCCACAGTTATAACACATATCTAATCAATGTTCCACCTTTAGAAAGTATAGTGCATTAGTGCATGACAAACAACCAATTTCAGATGTAACAAGGGATCTGCAAATATTATAATGCATTTTATCTGTGGTTACAATTATTTATGAAAATATATAATGCATTATCACATACATTATGAATACCTTTATAATCCATTATACATAAAACAAGGGGGACAACATTACTGAACGCCTTTCAGTTAAAAAGCTTATTTTAAGCATAAACATTTAATATAAATCATTTTAAAGTAACTGTATCTTCAAGCACTTTTAGATATTTGTATTGGAAAACAAGACAAAAATGTTAAGATATTTCACGGCAAAACACACATTTTTGCAGGTGTTGCATGCAGAAAGTAATTTGTTTCTTTTGCCAGCTAATCAATGTGCCAACAGTTACTGCATCAATACAGTGGCGACCCTCATAGAGGTCACACACACACACACACACACACACACCTTTATAGTCTGGTGAATTCAATATACGGCTCTCTACCCAAACACAAGCCTATATACATGCAATGTCCTCCGTTTATAGCTCTCTTTCACACACAGAACCAGAGCGTCTGTGCGCGTTCTCCTACGCTCTCGCGATTCGACCTTGCTCATGAAAGACTCTATCTCTATCTGTGGGAGCATCTCTATTCACCTTGGAGGTGAAACTGTCACGCGTGGCAGTTATGTCAGCTTATTTACTGTAAACTCCAAAAGTAATAAAAACAAACCGCACATAATATGTTTTATGAAACTCTGAAAACAACATTGCCGGCATCCATCTTCAAAGATTATATTCTGACAGGAGAAACATGCCATTGGGTTTAACAGCAATAAATGCTCAGAGCATATATATATTATTTTATTTTATTTTCCCCTTATCTTCTTCAGTTCGTTTTGCTGTTTTGTTTTTGCCTCCCTGTCCTTGGGTGGAAAGTAAATTCCATTTGCTATGATGGTCCACTGAAAGTTCACCAAATGAAAGAGTTTTCATCTGAAGTTTTTTTAAAGCAAAGCTTTTCCTACGTGAACACACATATGGAATTGATCCAGCTGGAATCAGGTACTAATGCCATCTCAGCGCTCCGGCTCTGCCGTGTTAATCCCTGGAAAACAGTGGATTTGAGTGTGGAAAGCTAATTTCTCTCTCCGTAATAGATGAAAGAATGAGCGGCGCAGTGTCACAGGCGGTGTGATGGAGTGTTACCGTCCCAGCGAGGCCAGATATCAATCACCCCGTCTGACGGACAGGGCACACACCCTTCGCCAACTATGAGACAGCACAAATTTAGGGTGGGCTTGTTATCTGTAACTATTTTGAAATGCTTTTTCTTATCTTTATCTTATATATTATCTTGCTCCACATCTGGTTTAGAATACACCAAAATATATGCAAAATTTCTGTTTTTAAAGACTGCACTGACACTAAAATGAGCTGAAAATGAGACACTGACTTTGCAATACAAACACACGTTGACCTAAATTAAGATGAATAATGAGACTATTGTCTTCTGTATAAAGCTGCTTTACAGCTGAAACTGAACTTGTGTCATGAATGATAAACACATTGATTTTACCTCATTAGGACTTGCTAGCACTTTAATTATTTTCTTGTTTATTACACCGAAGCCGCTTTGAAACAATCCATACTGTTTAAAGCGCAATACCATTAATTGTGACTTGTTTGACTTTAAAGGCAGGAGTTTTTAAACTAAAGTCCAGTGGCCGCAAAAGAGCACAAGGGCGGCTGTGGAAAACTTGAGAGAAAAACAAAAGATTTTACAAAATGTATTTTTAGGGCTGTTAAAGCTAAAGCATCCACTTAAAATAGGTATTAAGTAAATGTTATAAAAATATAAACAGTACTTATAGTGAGAAAAAAATAATAATTATACATAAACACACACACACACACAAATGCTTTGACTTCAGTAACAGTATAAAAAGCAATTATTAAATTTATAATATATGTATTTTTTGTAGACAACAATCACACCTTTTTCCCTCACACATTATAATCTCACACAATTGTTGTAAAAATCTATCAACCAATCTATCAACCAATCTATCAACCAATCTATCTATCTATCTATCTATCTATCTATCTATCTATCTATCTATCTATCTATCTATCTATCTATCTATCTGTCTGTCTGTCTGTCTGTCTATCTGTCTGTCTGTCTGTCTATCTGGCTGTCTGTCTGTCTGTCTGTCTGTCTGTCTATCTGTCTGTCTGTCTGTCTGTCTGTCTGTCTGTCTGTCTATCTATCTATCTCTGTCTGTCTGTCTGTCTGTCTGTCTGTCTGTCTATCTATCTATCTCTGTCTGTCTGTCTCTGTCTGTCTGTCTGTCTGTCTGTCTGTCTGTCTGTCTATCTATCTATCTCTGTCTGTCTGTCTGTCTGTCTGTCTGTCTGTCTATCTATCTATCTCTGTCTGTCTGTCTGTCTGTCTGTCTGTCTATCTATCTATCTATCTATCTATCTATCTATCTATCTATCTATCTATCTATCTATCTAACTTCTTTTGAGAGGTGATAAAAAAGTTCTGTTTTGCTAACTTCCTCTATTCGATCACACATCCTTTCTATAAAGACGAGATCTCAGCAAAGCCAAATGATTCACAAGAACAGACTTTTTCTGTTTGGCTAATTGTACAGATTGGCTTAAAAAGCACGGACTTTTCTCTCTCTATTAAGTGCTGCCATAGAAACAGGTGTGATTTCTCCTAAGATCCATCAAGGAAAATTGTTTCCATGCTATATAAATAAATAAAAAAAGTATACTGCACCTTTGAATGTTATCATCTGTTCTTTTATTGACTGGGCGGTGTCTTGAATAATTAATTTTGATATGATCGCACGCGTTTGAACGAAAGATCATCACTTTCAATTACGAGTCACTATAAATATCTCCCTCAGCCCTCGGCAGAACAGACGCACATATTGCCAGCTAAGCTATATGCAAACAGTTGGCTGGAGAGAGAGAATGAAGGACAAAGAGCAAATCCTCTCATTTTATTCTCCCTGTCTCTCTTCACTGTCTGTTTGTCAGCATGGCAATTAGGACCTGAGGTAACAAGACCGAGAGCGAGTATGATGCTGTGACTCGCACTAATGGACGTCCCACAGGGCCAGAGTGCTTCTGTGCCGTGAGGAGAAGGTGCCAGAGTAATCGCCCCGTCACGGCCTTGCCGAGAGCCTAGGGAGTGAATCGGCACAGCTGGGAATCGGGCATCAGTCTCAGTAGGCCTTCGGGACGGGCCACTCCATCTCCTCAGGGAACCGTTCCCTCCTTTTCCAAAGCCAGAGAGAGAGATTAAGAGAGAGGGAAGGGGATTCAACTACTACATAAATGCTTCCTTTATTTGCTTGGTTAGTCCTTGAAGCAGAGTTCTTAAATTTGTTTTTTCCCAATGATAATTCCCTTTCTGTTCTGTAAGAAAATAAAGCACCTCCTGGAAGTAATGTAAATGGTTTACGTACTAATATCCTCGTAATCATGTTATTTTTGCGCTAATGCCAAACTGATTTCCCCCTCGTCCCAGTAACAAAGGAAAATGGCTCCCCTTAGGATTTCTGTTAGTTAAAAATAACAAGCCAACATCTTCAGCTGCTGCAGATTCAGGTAGTTCACAATCATCTCTTCATATACTCCCTACTGGAAGTGTCCTGACTATCTAATGCTGTTTTTTAAACAATCTCTCAAGTTAAAAATTACTTCTGCACTTTGAAACAAGTATCTTATGCTGCAAGACAGGGTTTTTATACTGAGTTTAATACGGTGTTAATGGGTTCATGTAAAAGAGAAATAAAGAAAAGCAAAATGTAGATTTGCATGAACCTGTTAACAAGATTTTTTTTTTTTTTTTTTATCACTACAAGTACTATATCTATTAGGGATGCACGATATATCGGCCACCATATCGGTATCGGCCAATACATTTTTAATGTCATCGTTATCAGCTCAATGAGAAAATTTGCCCGATATATTAAAGCCGATAAATACTGTATTATTTCCTTCAGCTAAAACACCTCAGATGCGCACTGTTCGCCATGAACAGTGAATTTGCTGAAATATGATTGGAATCACTTTCTAAAAGGAAAACACTGGTAAGTGCAACATGCGCAGCGCAAAATCTGTCATATAGGCTACATAAAATTATAATGAGAATATTATAATTGTGTGCTTGGGATATGGCTTTTAATGTTGAGACTTTTGTTTTTGTAATCTGGCTCTAAAAATGCTATAAACATTTGGATTTAGATTTGTTGGCCAATATAGCTTTATCGGCTTTCAAATAGAAACAATTATCGGTTATCGGTGTAACGACTGAGACAAATCAGACACAATTATTTAACTATCACAATAATTATTCTATTATTATTTTTTTGGTACTGTGTATTTTATGATGGAACCAACGGTCAATGTAACCTCACCCATACCATGTTTGGTCTCTATAAATTGGCACTTTGAAGATCGAAATGATTGTGTACATGATATGCCGATAGCTGCGCAACTTACTATTACAAGAATCTTTCTTAGTTTCTTCATCAGAAACCAATCCAGCTGCACATGCAAATGAACAAACTTAGAACAAAGATTCATAAATCAACCACAGAGGAATTTTCCCGCCTGGAAATTCCACCCTTCTCATTGGTCAAGCAAACCCAGAGAGGTGGGGCCTTTCTCAGGCTTTATTAGAGACAAATTCACAGTGACCCTCTCTCTCTTCTTCTGGCCTCTACTGCTGCTTCTTCGGGTTGATGTCTATGGGGACTGTGGGCCCCGGCAGGCCGTGACCACAACCTTCACTCTCCCAAAGGAGTCAGACTGTATTTTCTTCAATCCAACTCAGAAGAAAACTGCAACTTTACTATCAGTGAAGCAACCATCAACTCTTCCGACTTCCTCACTCCTTAGTTGCCTGCGTGGCCTCTCTGGCCCAGGTCCGGCGGGTCACAATCTGCATGTGCTCAGCCATGTGCTCACGGAGAGAGAGAAAACCTTCAACCAGAACAGAGTCAAACAAACCACTCAAGTTCACCAACTTTTCTTCATTCAACGGTGAAGAAATAGAATGAGACTCATGGAACCATCGAAATTATTCCGCTGTAATGGCTATGCAAGTATACATTTAATGAGATGCTCTGAAAATGATAAACTGATGGTTCTTTCCATAGTTAAATGGATCTTTCCCATAGTTCCATTTCCTGCTTCCAGTTCCATTCTGTCACTCACCCTTTTACCTATGCATGTATGTATGTGTGTTTAGATTAGTTATGTTTGTGATTTAGTTAATAAAACTTACAATAAATAGGGAAACATAGACAACGAACCAGCACAGGAATGCAAACAAAAGAAGGTAACGAACAAAGGCAGGTGTGGCAAATGAATCAATACTCAGGTAACAAGATGGGAGGGGCCAGACAATTGACAAGAGAGCACATGGCACAAGGAATACAAGACAAGCCATGTGCTCACAACAAACCAGACTAAACACAAACCGGGAATGTCAGAGCTCTGTCACCAAACCAGAACCCTGACAATATCCTATCCGGACATCACTTTTGGCCCCTACTGTAGCTACAAAATGTCATGTTTAATTCAGTCTGTTATTTGTTATTATTTGTGAAATTTACAAACAAATTCTGAGTGAAAATTGTATCTGTGTAAAATTAATTTATTTTGATATATGTGAATTTCATTATTTATTTCATTATATATATTTTTTTTTTTGCACATAATATTTGGGCTTTATGTACCTGCCTTTACAGTATATTTCAAGAAGGGGTTCCTACACAAGGGGATCGTCATATGTGCCATTAAAAAGTTTGAAAACCCATTCTCTGAGTCTGAGAGAGAAGAAGGAGGGAGAGAGAAAGATGACAATGAGAAGGGAACACGAACAGGTACAAATCTGACAGTAATCTGCCTCTTCTCTTCTAATCATGCTGTCGGTGTGAGAGATGAAGGGAGTAGGGAGGTGATGGACAGCTGATGTGATGTTGGTTAATGCTCTTTCATCGGCATTAACTGATGAGAGAGCGCTGGCACTCTGCTGATTAACAGTCCCTGTATAAAACTTCCTCATCAAGAAGAATAGATCTGCCCCAGTCTGTCACCTCTTTAGAGAGTTGTATAAACTCGGAAGATTTACTGCCTCACTTTGCACTATATTTGTCATGACAAACGTAATCTGGTAAAAGCTAGAGGTATTGTACAAGTCTTCGGTCCCGTTGCAGTGACTGGAGCATTTTAACGATTAAAGTGCCGCATTCTTTAAACACATAGTTCAGAGGTTAAGACTTCAAGTGGATGAGCAGTGTTTGACAGCATTGTAAAATGCAGATAAACTTGTGAGTGACCTCACAGTTTATTTTTTATTTGAATAACGTGATGTGTTGAATGGCAACCATAAACAGGCTACAATATTACTTGCAAGATTCTGATTATAATTCATAAATTGAACTATTTACATCACAGCTCTGTTGAATGCATGGTGCCAGTTGTTTGAAAAGGATTGTGTAACAGGTGTGCAAGGATGAGGCCAGGGCGAATCCAAATGCTCACACAGATTTGATTATAAAAGGCAAAACATAAATAATCCAGACCAGAGATCAAGGCAATAATCCAATAAACATGGAAGGGAAACCAGGAACAGTGAAGAAAAACCCCAGGGAAACCACACGCTACTCCAACATCCAACTATACCAACTTTATTTTCCTGAACCTCACAGCTATGAGGTTCCAGGTTTGTCGGCCACATTACAGTTCAAACACTTTTTTTTAAAGATGACGTTGTTACATGTTCTTACTTAATAACAGTAAATTATGCATAGTTACAAGTAACTAACCCCAAAACAAACTCAAACCTTAACCGTAACTCTATAGTAAGTACATGTAGTAAATTAATATTACTCAGAACTTATTTGAGTAAGTAGCCTACAATGTAACGTTGTCACTTTAAAATAAAGTGTAAGCCAGTTGCATATTGAATTATATTTCAACAAATTATCAGATGGACAGCTGTATGGACAAAATGTGAAAACATAATGGTTGAATGTGGCAAAAAAATTGTTTTTAAACTAGGGCTGTCAAACGATTAATCGAGATTAATCGCATCCAAAATAAAAGTTTGTTTTTACATAATATATGTGTGTGTACGGTGTATAATTATTTTCTATATATTTGCATGTATATACTGTGTATACAGTATATATTTATATTATATATAATTTATATTATATATAAATATTTTATATATAAATAACACATTTTTCTTATATGCATGTGTGTGTATTTATATATAGAAAATAATTATACTCCATACACACACATATATTATGTAAACACAAACTTTTATTTTGGATGCGATTAATCACGATTAATCGTTTGACAGCCCTATTCAAAACATGACACTTTTCCATTTGAACTTTTATTATTTAGATTGTTTGCACTTTGGGAGTTTCAAACCAGAAAAAAAAAAAAAAAAAAAAAAAAAGTTATCATCTGTGCATTATCACACTCTAACAATGGGTTGCATTTCCAAAACACTCGTGCTAACAAGCTCATTAAAACGGAAATATGTGCAGCAGACGAAAGACAGTGTTATTTTTATAAATGCATATGCAGAGTTGCTTTAGCTGAACACATATTAAAAGACATATGCTTTCTATTTAGGTTTCACATGTCAAAAACACAGTCTCCCTTTATGTATATTTCTTTTTTTCCCATTTCAGAAGGGTTGTTATGATGACACCGATGCTGGTTTGTTTGACCTGATTTGCTGACACGCTTCCTACATGAACCAAACATGTAGCTTCATAATCAAATCAGTGCTAGGACTGTCACACAGCCTGGACAAAAAAAATAAAAAAAAGAATCACAGGTGCACATGCCTGACGAGATGTCATCTCTTTACAGCACAAACACTACACCTCTGTTTGTTTGCCACCATGTCAATGAAACGTACTTCCATTTAAAAAACCATTATTTTCTGTTACTACAGTTGAAGCTCGGTCTCTCTGCAACGACAGTCTTCGTTTATGTCACATAGCCAGTTTTGACCCTTGCGTTTTGCCCGTGGCCACAGTATTTAAAGCTGGGGTAGGTAAGAATGGTCTAAAAAACGTATTTTTCAAATTTGTTTAAACTTTATGTATATATCAATACATAATTAAAATGTAAGTATTCTGAAAAAGAAAGTATAAAAATCGAGTGTATGTAGACCTCTAACGACTGTTTTAAAGACAGCTCATTATTTCCATTCAGTCCACCCTCTCCCTTCTGGGGTCCTTCCAAAGCCACGCCCCCAAAACACATGAACGCGCGATTCCGACAGCTGAGCTGGAAGACGCATTATTTACCTGAGACGAGCGGAGAGGAAGGAGTGCAGTGCATGTAGCATCATGTCAGAATCACATGTATCTAACTTTATCATTATGAATATAAACAAATAAGATGTATTTTAGTAGCCAACTCACTATCAAGCTATCATATCGATATTGGTAAAGTTTAAAATATATATTTTTTGATTCGCTAACGAGCTAGTTATAACTATAAGGCAAAGCTAAAAACAGGTTGCATTGATACACGTTTTTCCATTTCCATTAGTTGCACTGTGATGAAGATGAATTTCGTGTAAGATTCATAACATATAAACATGTATTTTGTTATGTAAAGTTCCCCCCACAGCGGAGCCTGCCGTGAACGCGCAGGCTAGTAAACATGCAGGGTCACCGATGACGACGGATAAACAGTTATGGCACATTCACTGGTAGGGACGAAATGCTTTACATTGACTGGCCTGCCCATACTTTGACTACAAACTTGGTCCTAAAATCATTACGTATTATGCAGTACATGTAATGTAACTTTATAACGTTGCACTCTTTCTATGAGTTATAAATAGCTAGTAAGATAATATAACGGTAACTAACGTTGCAGTAGGCTATGTAAATAATTATTCTAGCGATATGTAATGCTAAATAAGGTTTGCTAGTACATTATTTTAGCAACATGACAAGCCAGTGAATTAGCAGGTTTCAATTGTTGCTTTGCACAGTGCGTGACATTTTATCTGAATGTAATGCGGCTAGAGTTTTAACACTGAGTCAATGGGCTCCGACGGGCTTGTTTATCGTCATCGGTCTTTTTCCGTTTACCTGTCTTTGTTGTATGAGCAGGTTCCACTTGAGAAATTGGCAGTTTTGGTTGTTTGTCCGCCATTAGCACAGCTGCTCGGCACACCGGCAATCTTGATTTTGAATGAGGGTACGCGCTGTGCAAGAGAGGGGCGATCAGCGCGTACGCGAACTTGATTGACACTGCTAAGACACGCCTCCTGGCTCTGAAGGCATCTGATTGGTTCTTTACACTCGGACCGAGTGGCAGTGATTGGTCAGAGTTTTTACTGTCCTGCAGCTGCTACAGAGGTCTGATTGTTTTCATTCCTTTTTCTGAACACATAATGTATTGACTACTCTCAGGATGGAAGGACCATTTCACCCAGTATAAAAAAAAGTGTTTCTGAACAGGATTACCTATAGCTTTAATTGTATTACTTACATTGTCCATTTGCTGCGATAAAAAACAACAAAAAAACAACAACACACAATTCATGTGCCTCGTAATCTTGAATCAGAATAACTTCCTGTCCCTCTTGCAGCATCTCTTCTCTGACGATGAGGGCGGGGCAATAACCTGTCACTCACATGAGATCCACCAGTAGCAAACCACAATCATCTAATAAATTCCCCACAGACAAATCAAGCCCGATTCTACATTTGTTCTTGTCCCATAAGCTCTTCACTCAGATCACAATATAGGGAAGAAAATACTATCGCAGCTTCCGTTTCATGTCGACTTTAAATTCTACATTTTGAGAACTTTGAAGAATTTGACTGGAAAATGACAGGATAGTTCTGAAATCTCTATTATTAAAGATAGCCAATCTCAGTATACTATGAGGGTTACATCAAGAGACATAATTAAATATGGTTAACAATGTCCTAACAATGGAATTATGACTGATGTGCCGCATTCTAACTCATCACGGTTAGGTATCAATTGACAGCTAAAGCCTCACTTCCACAATATTCCTGTAATGATGAAATATGCTTTTTAGAAAATGCGATCAAGGCCACAGTTTCATACTTGCAAAATTAATATTGATTACTTTTCTTAAATGAAGATTTCCTTAGAGACCATTCCATCAAATTTCCATTTAGAAATGTCAATTTCTTAACAATATAATGTGTCCGTGTATTATGTTTGTTTTTTGTTTTTTGTTTTTTTTATAATAACTTGCATGCATTTTCCAAAATTGAGAACACTTTTCCAAAACATGCAGCCGTCTTTGTCAACATGCAACTCGACACAGCAGCTAATCTTGTAAAGTTTACTCTAACATTTCTAACATTTATTAAATACACTAAAACACATTGTTTTTTTTATTTAGCAGGCTGTTATTGAAATAAACGTACAGCACAATCCCTGGAATGGAACCTGTGATGTTCTCAGCAGCGACTTCATGTTTTACGTGTGTGTCTCAAACATGCTTGAAGTGTGAAATCAAGCATTCACACCCATCAAAACACTCCACCACCTATGACACACTGACCTTAAAGTAAAAGACACAAAAGTAGCAGTCTTATCTTAATAGATGCACTGTTCGGCATGCCTGATCTTTATGAAATAACACAGATATTTTTATTTAAATGTTTTTTTTTTATCTAATTGATAAATCAAAGTTGTTGGATAGGTACACGTCTTTAGGTAAAAATGGATGTATAATATGTCTAATTGCATTTTATTTATACCCTTGTTTATATATATATATATTATATATATATTACCCCTGCTGCGTCTGATGGCATTTGTCGGTGCTCCTTTTCGCCAGTTGAACTATATTCAGTTGCTGTTTGTCTGGTCATGTACTATAATCTAGTGATTGTCTCCGTTTGTAGGGTCAGTGTGTTAACCGTCACCGTCTGTTTGCTCTCGATAAACATGCTGAATCGGCATTTGTCGGATCGTGTAATGTCTGAGAAGTGGCGTATTGTAATCTGGTGATTATCGATGTCTGTCAGTGCAGTGTGAATTGGCTTTTATACAACAATTGGGGCTTTCGCACCGGAGGAACCTTTTCATAGTTCCTAGAACTATTGGCGGAAGTACTATTTTGCACCGCAGGAACTAGGAACGATTTTAGTTGTAGGAACTCCTTTTGGAGGATATATATATATATATATATACACGTGTATATATATCAGAGACAATTTATATAAGAGACATGCCACTTCCTCAATCCTCAATACAATTATATAAGGAAAACCCGTAACGGCAAAGATGGCGGTTGTATGCACATGTCCCGCCCCTCCCGCTGGAAAGCCAATCATCTGCTTTTAACAGTAAGCAGCTGACCACTAAGGAGCGAATGTACAGTGACGTGACATAACTGCCATATTCAACCTGTGCTTTCGCGCTGTGGCTGGCGCTGAGCCAAAGACGGACGCGCTCAGCGCTTGTCATAGGCTATATCACAACTGTTCAGTGTTTTTAACCACATAATGTTGATTTTAGGTTTCAGACATTTAAATACATATAATTGTTTAAGTGCTTGGCACAACACCGGCATTCTGGATAGAGACGTAAATGAAGTTGGTGTCGTGAACGTGAACCCTTGCGCATGCGTAGTAAAAGTATAACCTGTGGGGGAAAAGGCGTTTTAAACCTTATTTTGGGGCAAAGTCATCAAACGTTTTCAGCGATTTTTGTCATATTTTACTGCTGTTTCTATACATGCAGTTTTTATGTCCCGGTGACCAGTGCAAAGTGCAGTTCTGACTCTCTGCCCATTCATTTAGATAGGAGCCTGGTCTTGTTAGTCCGAAATAGCTGCCCGGAGGCGTTGCCAAGATGGCGGCCGAGTGGCACGACTTGCCTAAAAGGACTTTGATATATATATAAACATTTATTCATATTCATATAAACAAGGGTATAAATAAAATGCAATTAGACATATTATACATCCATTTTTCCCTAAAGACCTGTACCTATCCAACAACTTTGATTTATCAACTTTGATTTGCATGTGGCAGACACTTTCACACAAAGAGATTTGCATTTGCAAGTTCTATTCATTTGCGCTGCATTCAAGGTGTACAATTCAGCATTTCATGCATTCCCTAGGAATTGAAATCATGTCCTTGGCATCATGTTTGTGCTACAGTATATGAAAATTGAGAAAAAAACAAGAAAAAACAAACAAACAAACAAGCAATTGATACGTAAAGTTTTGCCAGTGGTTGTGTTTGAGTGAGAAAAATATTTCAGGAATTAAGAAGGACGTGCTCAATGAGAATTTAGCGGAAGAGTTATACATTGTTGACATCCTTGTAAGACCATATTCATAACTCATATTGAATATATTGAATCATGAAGAGAGGTTTTTGTCACAAAAACTAAATACAGCACCACAGTGATTATAAGTGGATGTCGTGAGAGACACGTTGAGTAAAAGCATGGAAGCAATGGCTTCCACAGAGTCATTTCTTCACAATACGTCATAACATTCTCCGAAATGTCCCAGCTGCCGCCGTAGCGCCACAATATGCTGTAATCTTAAAGGCAGAGAAAGGGAGAACGAAAGAGAGTAAAATAGAAGATTTAAAAAGGATTTACTCTAAGAGAGAACGATTGTAAAGCCATATCTGTCTTATCTCATGGCTTCCACACTTGGGAGATGAATGAAGCAGCTGTCACATTAGAAACATACAAAAGCCGTAATCCCGCAGTAAACAGACAGCAGTGATCCAGGACCGCCAGAGGAATGAATCGGACGGCTAACAGAGGGTCTCAGAGGGACAGCGCTGTGTGTGAGTGGGCAGAGACCCATCACGAAGTCACGTCTTCACGAGTCGAGTGGGGGCCGCTTCATGTGAAGAGTCAAACACCCAGGATCCGCAGATTCCTTTCTTCCACAGAACAGAGCAGAGAGGTATTTGGATTGTGTTAAGAGAGAAAGAAGATATCGAGGGCTGGCTGGGAGGGCTTTGTTTTGGCCCCCTGTGTGTGTGTGTGTGTGTGTGTGCCCAAGGGAACGGGGGCCCATTTGGAGAAGAAACGGGGACAACATGAGGAGTCTGCAATTGTGATGGATCTGGCAACCTCTGGAGTGGCTCAGGATCTGCAGAAAACCCACGTCTGGACATTCAGCCAAATGAATCACGCTGCTGTTCAGTATCCACTTGCTAATGATTCAAGTGAATCATCATAAAGCAACATACTGGTTCGTGAAAGGGCCGAGACCATGCACATGAATCATAAACGACACGGGAACAGCGAGAATGACGTGTCAATAACTTCACCAGCTGTTTCACTTCTTCACTCGATCAGATGGCTCAGAAATGACCTTAAGAAATGAACAGAAGTGTAATGAACTGTGGAGGAGTTAAAGTGAATGCTGAGAAGAAGTTGGATTGCATGGACACATACAGGCATAGCGATGCATAAATATTGCACAGATTGATCTCTGACAGCGGTATAGAACATCAACAGCAAAAAAAAAAAGCATATTTTATAAAGACAATGATTGTAGTGTTTCGTACAGCCATGGTTTCAGTTGAGAGGCAAAATTGTCACTCTCACTTAATTTAATCATTCTGACATAATTCATTCACGCTCATGTTACTGTATATATTTATGCTAAACTATCTTTCAAAAGTTTTCTCAGTAAGAAATTTGGAAGAAATGAATACTTGTACTCAGCAAGGATGGATTAAATTGATCAAATGTGACAGTAAAGATGTAATCTTACACCTAGGATACATTGAGCAGCAAATCAGCATATTAGACTGATTCCTAAAAAGATCATGTGACACTGAAGACTGGAGTAATGATGCTGAAAATTCAGCTTTGATCACAGGAATAAATTACATTTTAAAATATATTGCAATAGAACATTTTCTATTTTAAATAGTAATAATATTTCACAATATAACAATATATATTGTTTTTTTGTTTGTTTGTTTGTTTTAACACCCTTTCGATTTAAAGGCACACTATGCAAGATTTGTACCTTGATATAACAGCTTCGAAATCATTTCGATGGTAAACAATCTCGTAGTAGGGCGAATCATCCCGACAGCAAAGCAGGGGGCGGACGCCTCTGGCAAAACAAGCAATGCAAGTTTGAGAGGTGCCCTGCCAAATCTCGCGAGAATCACAACTTGCTTTATGGCACGACGTCACATACATCAACAACATATGAAGCAGCATCTATGGAAGAGACGCTAGCACGCAATACAGACGTGAATCATGGCAGAGTCGACGAAGAAAACGAAGAAAGCGCGGTCGGAAGAGTGCAGAGACGGCTCTGCGTGAGTGGTATTTACGACAGTAACTCTAGGGGGCCCTGTTTGAGAAAAACAGAAACTGCATAGTGTGCCTTTAAATCCTGGCCAATCCTAATTCTATCCAAGCACTGATCATTTTTTATACCTGAAAAACAGGTACATGTACAGATAATGAACCTCCTTTTTTGTTGTCATTTTAAGCTTGAGGTGATGTGATTGAGTAAATTGAGAGAAGTTTAATGTTTGGTTAAACTATCCCTTTAATCTTAGAGGATACTGTTCTTTGAGTCATTAAAAAGGCTTCTAATATCCTTTTAAATAGCCCGTACACAATTACATTTTCTACCCACACAGCCTTGAGCACATTGGTAGAGTGTGGTGGGAGAAGAAGAAGAAAAAAAAAAGTTAAGTGAAAGAGGCAAAACGCTGGTTTTGTAAGGCTCTGTAGCTCATCAAGTTGTCCCGGGACAATAACCACCAGAAAGCACAAGACCACACTTGGGCTGGACCCATCTGTCAGCCTCTTTCCTTCATTCCTTCCCCTCATCCCAGCCTCATATTTCCTTCAGCAGTATTATTACTGACTCCCCTCTCTGCACTGTTGTCCAATATGAACATATATTAAAAAGGCAGTGGCCCAAACGAGAGCCCCTAGCTGTGGTTGGGACTCATAATTCCTCACGTCGCAACATGTCGGCGTTGCCACTGTGGAACTGAGCCTTAATTACATTATACGTCATCTTTGGCACCAAACTGCCACCCTCGGCTGGCGCTGTTGGCTGGCACCCTCATTTTGCTCCGAGGCTTGAGCTGGTGGGCTAAAAGAACATGAAAAAAAATAAAAATAAATAAAATATATATATAGAGAGAGAGAGAGAGAGAGAGAGAGAGAGAGAGAGATAAACTGCGAGAATCAGAGACATATTACCACTATCACTGTCAATTTAACATGTTAATTTAGATAATTATATTAAAACAAAGCAATTAATCACTCCTCCTGATCCATATCCATATCCATAATAAGAGATTTTCCTACAACTTGAGCAATTTAAGCTTGATGTAAGCTAAATGCAAAGAATGTTTTTGTTAATTCACAGTCATGACACATTCATATTTACGATTTGGGAAGTCATAATTATGATGGCAGGTGCATTCAAATCATTCTGGTCAGAGCAAGATAGCGATGTACCTTTTCTGATAATATGTTTTTTTGTCTCGTATTGGATAGGAGAGTAGATTCTGACAGGAAAGCGTGGGGTAGAGAGAGAGGGGAATGGGATCAGCACCTCAAGCTGGGAATTGAACTCGGGTCGACTCAGTTCCACCATATGTCGGTGCGCTAACCACAGGGCCATCGGTGCCGACGCGATGTGCCGTTTCTAAATAAAATTAATTTCACTGTTTGTTTTTTTTGGGGTTTTTTTTTGGGCCAAATATTGGGCTTTTTGACGGGGTTCGGTTTCTGAATTTTTTTCCACCGAACTGAACCCTAGGCTTGCACTACACGCGCTACGCTGGTCGACGTCACGGCGCCGTTGATTACGGGAAGGTGTTTACGAAGGTGGACCGTTCGAGTGCATTCGGCTGTGAGAAAGTGGAAATGGAACTTGTGAGCAGAAAGTGTTGTTTGGCAGTACTTTCAGTCAAAAGAAGGCGATTCAAGTCGAGCTACATGTTCAATTTGCAATGCCGATTTGTCTCGTGGTGGCAAGGACCCTAAACAATACACAACATCGCCGCTGTTAAAACATTTGCGTATGTATGAAACATCCGAAAGAATACGAGTTGTGCATGAAGGAATCGACAGACGGCAGCCGAAATGCAGCAACTTCAGGAACGGCAAAGGAAGGACAGTCTCAGCCACGACCATTACCAGCTTTGCTAGCTCTACACTGAACAAACAGTGGGCCTTATACATCTAAAAGGCTAATATTTTGGATATTGATTGGATCTTGATATAGGGTAAACATAGGCCTATGGTAATTGTCAAAATAGTTTTTCCCACTTGTCATCCTGGCATAATGTTGCCTATTATTTATTAAAATAAAATGAAATGAAAAATACACTGCTGTGGACGTTGTTTACTTCATTAATGTGTTTACTGTGTTAATGGACTGAGGATGGGAGTAGGATTCGGTGTTCGGTTTCGGATTGGGCAGAATCTTAACCAGTGGATTCGATATTTGGCCGAACCCCAAAAATCAGGATTCGGTGCATCTCTAGTTTAAATAAAATATTAAACACAATTTATCTTTAATGTTCAATTATATGTAAATAAAACAAACAATATGACTGACTTTTAAAGCCACATTTGCACATAGCATCTTGAATGTCATCATATGTTCATTTGGGTGGTTTTCTCATCAAATACCGACATATGCTCTTAATTAAGCCTTTGTTAAGATTCACTCCCCTTTGCTACTGTTACTATCTCAGAAATGCTTTATAGAATCTCCCTTAGGAATAAATCCAGTATTGCAATTGTCAGTACAGAATGAAAGCAAACATATCCACAGTCACCAGGCGAAAGAAAAGGCTTTGAAAGCACAAATTACTGTAGGTGAAAAGAACTGTTTGTAATATCTCTATGGTAATGTGTGGTCCTATGCATTTGTGTTTATGTATGTAATGATTCAGGTCTTTAGTGTTAATAATAAATAACATTACAGTGACCTGAATCATTATAATCATTTATAAGTACTAATAAACAGACGGTATTCTAGGAATATGCATGCTAATAAGATCCCAGTTAATAGTGAATGTGTTCCCTATAATCTAAAGTGTTACCGACAGTTTGATCCACAGCATGAACTTAATAAAAATCAACTGAAGTTTTATTCCCAATAGTTACGAGCAGCCTGACAGCACCACAATATGAAATATTTAACGGGCAAGAGTTTCAGCCTCATTAATGAATTGGGGCAAACAGAACAAATGAGAAAAATTAGAATAATTTCATCCCATAAAACCATTTTGTGCTATTTTAAGACTAAAGAACAGTGGCATAAGAGAGCAACTATGGACAGAATGACAGACAGATAGCATGATATTATTATACTATATTTCTGCCAAACAGTTACTGTGCAGGGAGTCTTTGGTGTGGCCAAAATCTCAGCAAAGCCGGTAATAATCTGTCATCTGAAGGAGATGCCCCCAGACAAGGGCTCCTAATCCAGACAGATCAATAGCGCAGTCAGGCAGGGCTGTGCTCCCTCTGTGCCCACGTCTGCTCACTGTCAGCTGGGACACACGGGCGCACAAACGCCTGCATGTCCCCGAGGGCGTCGGGAGGTTAATGATCGTGATGAACAAGGCCCGCAGGGGTCGGCGTCTGACTGCGAGATGTAAGAGGGGACGGAGAATGTGTCGCGTCCGAACCGGACGAGTGCAAAAGTCTAATAGTGCTTTCATGGATACAGACGAGCCAATTATCTTCCGGGGCCTTGATCACACGACCGCCTGTGCTGTCGACCACAGCCTGTCAAAACACACGGACAGAGGAGCGAGAAACACAGGAGCACAAAACACAGGAGCGAGAACGAGGAAGAGGAGTTTTCTCCTGTTCTGTGGATTACATGCACTGCCAGTCAAACTACAAGCAGCAGTTTCATATCAACCCGTTTCAGCAGGGGCTTTCTTTTTTTTTCTTTTTAAGCATAAGAAAAGAAGGAAAGCCCCTCCCCCATATCTTATATAAAAAAAAAAAAAAAAACTTAGTATAGGCATATATTATTGCAAAAATAAAGCATTATTATTTAATATCATCACAATCATAATTAATAATAATAATACTTACAGCCAGAAACTTTGCAAGATAACTGTCACAGGTGACTGTGTTCATTACGCAGGCATTTTATTTAACAGTAACTAAACAAATAAATAAATAAATAGTCAGTACCACATTACAATAAGTTACCATCTGTTAACATTAGACATATTTACTCAATTCCATTGTTAACAACCATTAATAAACCATTAATAAAATAAAATGTTGCATCTGTTAATATTATTGAATGGACCTGACTAACATAAACAATTAACAATAGTTGATCAACTAACCTTTACAAATATTCATAAATACTAACAACTGTATTGCTCATTGTTAGTTAACACATTAACTACAGTAGTTTTATCTAATAGGACATTATTTGGAAAGTGTTACCAAAATAATAATATTAATATCCATTATTTATGTGGCAGAATTTGATTACAAATGTTATTTTCATTCCACAAAAATGTTAAGCAGCATAACTGTTTTCACCATTGATAATAATAATAATAATAATAATAATAATAATAATAATCAGAAATGTTTCTTCAGCATATCAGAATGATGTCTGGAGGGTCATGTGACACTGAAAATTCAGTTTTGATCACACTGTGACAGGAATAAATAACTTTTTAAGATATATTACAATATAAAACCGTTATTTTTAATTTGTAATAATATTTAGCAATTTTACTGTTTTTGTACGTTATTGTAGCATTGGTAAGTATAAGAGATTTCTTTCAAAAACATTGAAAAAATAGTAATGTTTTCAAACTTTTTACAGGTACTGTATATATTAGAAAGCATCAAATTGTTGATATAAGTCCATGTCTATCTAAAACAAACAAACAAACAGGACACATTCCTGTGAATACTAATGAGATGATGTTGGAGAGTCAGGGTAAGCTGATTTGAGGCAACCTGAGACGACGAGAGCTTCAGACATTGTCAGTGTGAGAGAAAACACAGTGCCAAGTGCCTCGGAAGGCAAGGGTGAGTGATCTGGAACAGCTTCAGGACACCAACGGGACCTTGATAACAGTGTGTCTGTGAGTGCACGTGTGTGTGCGTATGCTTTAATTGTCAGGATGGCAGACAATTGTTCAAATGTCAAAAGATGAAATGCTGTTTGAATGTATTCCTGGATATCTCTCTCAGGCAAAGCGGTGCATTGTTTTACACAATTCTTCCAAATGAGCCTTCTTGGTTTTCACAATTTTGTTTTTGATTCCAGGCAATGGAGAGCTTACCTTATCATTGATGTCATCGGGAAGATGTGCTTTTGGGACCATTGAAAAGACTGCAGGATATGCACTGGGAAACACTATACTGTACATTAGGGTAACCTAGGGTTAGGGCAACATTAACCCTACATTCACAGCAGTTTCCAGTTGAAATGAACACTATCGTGGAAGTAGCACACCAAACAACTTATTGCTTTTCACACAATTTATGACTCTTTCACACGGTTCCTTGCACAATACTGTAATGTTATGACCTCAAAACACTTTTACCATAGTGCATGATTTGTAAGCTAATACATTTTGATGTTTCACATCACACCAGTTCCATATGTTTGGCTTTTCTGGTGTAGTAAACTTGCTCGGTGGCTCACCTGGTACAACATTGCACACTTGAGATGTGAAGCGCTCGGGAAACCCAAGTCACGATAAAAGAGCTCAACGACTCGAAGAAGCAGCTAAGATAACATAGTTGCTTCAGCCACTTTGTTTTACGTCATGTTTGCTCAGTATTAAGGTTTAGTGTAGGTGGTATTCAACACGATAGAGCATTAACCTTTTAGTGCCTCTTTTCTGAACTGCTGCGAAACGTACAACAACCAATGCAATAAAACATCGCCAGCTTCACATTCATAAAACTGAACGTGCTTTTAGTGCCACTCGCTCGACTTTTCACTACGACAGTGTCGTACAGTGAAGCAACATTTTGCAGAAGTGTCGTCTCAGGCACGTGACAGAAATAGCACTCAACTAGAGAAGGATGTTAGTTGCTGAGTTGATGCTCTAATATAGGCATAAACACATAAAGGTTAGGTTGAACAATACATTTTCAATCACGCATAACTATTTCAATCAATACTTTTCAGTGTCGAGTTAGCAAGTTTATTTGGAATCAATACATCCCTCGTTGTGATCCCCCTGTGGGAAGTGCAGTTGTCAGTGAGATTAGCCCACGAGCTCCTTCTTTCTTGCCAGAAGAGATCATCTGTCTACCCTCCTCTTCCTCCTCCCATCTGTCCCTTCATCTGTTTTTACTCCCAACTCGCCTCCTTCACCAATCCCCTCTTTCATTTCAACAACACACGCAGTTCACATCACCTCATCCCTCGCTCCTCTCCTCCCTAACCTTGCCCTGCTCTGTAATAATGTGAGTAGGAGGTTTGTGTTGAGTACTGTATTTACCGGCGACAGCCTGCCATTGCTAGCCAGCTAGCGGGGCTCTTCATCCGTTCTGTGTAATTAGCCGTGATGCATGTTGTGTTCTGTTTGGACCCCTAAAAATACAGCAAACTACAAAACGGAGCTAAAATGGCTGCTTGTGGTAGCATGAGTGTGGCGGAGAGGTTTTATGATGTGAGGGAACTTTATTGTTCTACTCTGTGAGTGGATGTGATTTTGACACATGGGGATTGGGGTTAGAGTCAATTCCTCTCATGGTTAATGGTGTTCTGTGTCTATTTTCATCTGTGGACAAAAAATCAAGCTTTGAGGCAACAAACAAACCTCTCTGTCGCAAGTGTTAATTTTGTAAAAAGACAAAAACTGCTACGTGTTATACATTTATATTTATGTTACAAAGTAAAGTTTTTGCGGTTTGTTTGAGGGTTTTTACTGAAATGTATGGGTGAACTAGTCATCTTCAGAGTTTGAAAGATAAATAAAAAGGTCAATGGAACTTGGAATGCATTTCCCACTTGATATCTTGCAATTGCGACTTTTATTTCTCACAAAATCATTTTTCATGTTGCAGTCGCTCATTTATGACTTCATATTTTGGAAGCTTGTTTCCGCCACGAAAAAAAGGTGGGAATTGCAATGTATTATCTGATTTGTGACTGAATTGTGAGATATGTACTCGAAATTGCCGGTTACAAAGTCAGAATTGCGAGATATAAACTGACTTTTTTTCTTGCAGCTGCGAGTTCGCAATTTAGACTTTGGAACTCATAATTGCAAGTTTATATCTTGCAATTCTGACGGGTCTTGTGAGATATAAGCTTGCAATTACGAGAAAAATGTCAGAATTGTGAGATAAAAAAGTCCCAATACCTTTTTCTTTTACTTTGAAGTGGAAACACTCAAAATGAAGTTCAAAAGTGCAGAGTGCTTCAATTTTGTATGTTTCCCGTTTTTCATTACAAATGATATCTAGTCGGCATAATTTGATTGAAAAGTCCAATTGAAAACTGAACATGAATTTCATATTTTCTTAGTGTACGGTACGACCTGCAGCACTCAAACTGACGTACAAGTGTACAGTATAATCTTGATCATATCGTGCATCTCACACAGGCGGTTTTCCGGCACAGCGTTCTGGAATATGTACAAACACATCTGAAAATATGTTGAGATGTGAATTTTTGATTTGTAGCTCCAGGCAAAGGTTTTCATATGCAAGCGTGTATACTGATCATTTTTGAATAATCACTTCATTACAAGTCCATGCCTCCAAGGCCTACCACATTTCCTCCAAACAAACATGTTTTCTTACGGCACTATTTTTACATGAAATATGAAACTTCCCCCTGCTTTGACAGTAACAACAATGTCTGGCATGTAAAAAAAAAAAAAAAAAAAACTATAAAATGGACATACACTATCTACTGTAAAGAAGTCCAATGTCACATTTTTGGACAGGACAATTAAAACAATATGTATAAATTAACAATGATGAAAGTATTAAATATTCCAAATAATGGAATACATATAAATAATATATTAATGTTAGTCTCTTCTTCCTGCGATAATGGAACTGTTCTGAAGGAAATGAGATTTACAGTGGCTGACCGTGCTTATCAACTTATGACATTAATAGTTGAAAGTCCTGTAGGGTTGCAACTCTCCACGGGGAACACGAGTAGTTGTTCTTCTGTAACATGCATTATGTCTTATACAGCAGAAGGTAAATACTGAATAATGCATTTTTCATTTTCTGCATGTCACTGATAGGCGATGTGGAAATTGCCTGTGTAAACCATCTTTACGTTCGGCACGACATTCAGCCTGTGGAGTTCCATATCTTCACAAATGCTGTGGTTTGACGGCTCTGGGATACTAGAGATCCTAGACATTGGAAAAAAACATACTTGGTGACTATGGTTACATGTTAATACAGTTGTATTTTTCATTTGTGCTTTTTTATTATTCAAAATGAGGATTAAGATATCAAGGCAAACAAAAAAGATTAAATTATAGAATAATAGTTGATATTTATTTATTTATTTATTGTTCTGATCGGGACCAATGAGATAGAGAGAGAGAGAGAGAGAGAGAGAAGAGGCTCTTGGCATGGGATGTACTGACAGGTTATTACGAGCTTTGTGGAGGATTAGTCCATAAAAAACCCCTCAGCCCTGCGGCCAGGCTGGCCAAAACCACACAAATAAAATAAAATAATCTCTGTATAATGGATTAGAGAAGCGCCCCCACCCTAAACACACACATTCACAGTGAACAGCCCTCAAAGAGAGAGATAATTATTATTATTTTATTTTTTTTACCTCTGTCCTGATTTCTGTTGTTTTGGGTTGTTGTCTCTTTTTTTTTTTTTTTTTTCTGACAGGGAGAACATTTTGCCTGAGGACACAGCAATCGGAATGAGCTTAAACTCCCACAATCCTGAGATGAAAAACAGACTGGAAAACATTTAAAATGCTTAAAGCTGCCGTTTAAAGCCACGCTGTCCCTCCTGGTTCAACAGATGAACATATGACTCATTTGTGTTGGAAATATCGAGACCGGGGTAGAGACGATCTTTCTCTCTATTATCTTTTTTTTTATTTTTTATCTTTCTCTTTTATGTTGCACAAATGTAATTATATACTATCTTCATCGCTGGTATGCTTTGGCATATTACAGCAACAATAATTAATTACATTATGGTCGCATTGCTTAGTTGCATTTACTTGTTAATATGCAGATATGTCGGCTTGTGATTTCTTGTTTTGACTCTTTTGACTCTAGTACTGTCTAAAGACTGAAACTACACTAAAAAACGGACATAATTAAACTGAATTAATAACAGAAATTAAAAATTAACAAGCTAGCATATGATGAAATGTTTTAATTCTAACTCAATGTGAGATTTCAAATATTTTACCCCAAGAGCAGAAACAAGAGCATAAAAATGTTCATTTTGAGATTTAGAGAAAGTGGCTTGAAATCTTTGATTAAAGTCTTCTGAAGTTAGCTCTCTATTTTCATTGGAGCTGGCCCAAAACTGTAAGCTCCGCACAGAGAGTTAAGGTCATGGGTTTGATTTCCACACGCAGACAGATAACACACACGCATCAAATGCACTCGGTTTGGATGAGAGTGTCTGCCAAATGCATGAAATGTAAATAAGCATTTTGCTGAAAGTACACAAATTAATCTGCCTGTTGGCACCGAGGGGATTCAAAGATTTAGTTAAGTAAAATACTCTTTGAATTTAGTTTGCACATTGAAACAGTAACAGTTGCACTAAAACTTCAACAGCAGACTCATGTTGTGCTTTCACACCGATAGCATTTCTGTCCAGCTGTTGAGAACTAAATACATTGTTCTTAAAGTCTAATTTACTGATGCACTAATGCTCAAAAGATTGAGATCGATATGATTTAAAAAAAAAAAAAAAAGTCTCTTATGCTCACAAAGGGAGCATCTATTTGATCAAACATGCAGTAAAACAGTCATATTGTGAAATATTATTTCAAAGCATGCAATATATTCATGTGATCAAGTCTTCAGTGTCACATGATCCTTCAGAAATCATTCTTATATGCTGATTAGCTGCTCAAGAAACATTTATTATTATTATCAACATTTTCAGGATTATCTGATGAATAGACAGTTCAAAGAAAAGCATTTCTTTGAAATTGAAAAATAAATATTTTGTAACAATGTAAAACTCTTTACAGTCACTTGTGATCAATTTAATGCATTCTTACCAAATAAAAGTATACAATAATTGAATGGTTGGGGAAAGTTACTTTTAAAAGTAATGCACGATATTCTGTTACTCTCTATAAGTAACCAATTGCATTACATTACTTTTGCGTTACTTTTTCTCACCTAAGGTGGGCTTGCTTGTTTGTTTGTTTTATAAATAACAAAAAATAGTTATATTTTTGGCAAATATAAATGCCCTTTTACACCAAAAGTGAAACGAATAAGCCTCAGGCTGAAGGATATGCAAATTCACACCTGTACAGTAGAGGGCGCAGTTAAGAAAAAGAAAAACAACGTTCAGCTGTTCTTCCATTCTGGATTGAAGAAGAATATGCAGGAAAAAAAAGTTCAACACTCTTCCGCAATAAAAAAGTTAAAATGTTTATAGAAAGTCATTTTTGCTTATTAGTACCCATACAGAAAAAAAAAATATATATATATTTAAATATTTTAAAGTGTCAAAAATATATGTGCCATATATTCCAAATACATTGAAATATATTTGCATTGTTGTTCACTTATATTTATCATTTTGAAATATATTCTGAAATATAACAAAAAATATATGATGTTACGTGTGAAATATATTTACATTTATAACATGTAATGTAAAATATACGACAAAATATATGGTCATAAAATGTTTAGCTTGCTAAAGAAGTGTATTTTGTATTATAATGTATTTTGATCATAGTAATTCCTCCTTTTCCCCT
This sequence comes from Squalius cephalus, assembly GCF_949319135.1. Classification (NCBI taxonomy): domain Eukaryota; kingdom Metazoa; phylum Chordata; class Actinopteri; order Cypriniformes; family Leuciscidae; genus Squalius; species Squalius cephalus. Next base: position 45,432,643 of record NC_137127.1, on the reverse strand, counting down.
ATACACAACAGTAGGCAGTATACCCCCAGACGCAGTGTTGAAGAAATTTCCACAGGCCACCAAGGGACAACTGGGGACAGCTGTCAACTCAAAAATAGCTGAACTCAGATTTAAAATGAAATAAATAAAAATGTAAAAAAATAAATTGAAAATGTGTTGATTGTTTGTGAAAATGTTAACTTTTTAAATTTCTAAATATATTTCAAATGAAACAATTTGCAAAAGTTAAAACATATATGAACATATATGTTGTTAGTAAATATATTGACATATAAATATATTCACATATTTAACTAAATATATTTTCAAAAAAATAAAAAATATATTTACATATATTTAACTAAAATATATTTATTGGGCCAATTTCAAATATTTGCAAAGATATGTGTCAAAATATATTTCTTTTGTGTATGGGTATGGTTGAAGTGGATCATCAAACATCATCATTGGCTAATAAAGTGAGAATAAATACATAAAGTATATTATTTAACATATTTAATTATTGCAGGTTTGCATACTATTCTGAGATTGCATTTTACGGTTTTTATTAATTTTGATTATTTTTGTGTGTGTGTGTGTGTGTGTGTGTGTGTGTGTGTGTGTGTGTGTGTGTGTGTGTGTGTGTGTGTGTGTGTGTGTGTGTGTCTAAAACTGCATTAGCATCATGTTCACACAGTGCACACAAGGCATCTGCACTTACCCTCAACATGGGGACAAGTAAGGTGTCAGTCAATAAATGGTAGTAACAAAAGTAATTTGAATAACTTATTTGAAAAGGAAGCTCTGATATGTTGTTGTAAATTTACTAACTCAAGTTACATGCAATGCTTTACCCTCAACATGGTCTACAATACACACAGGGTCCAAATATAAGATAGACAAACATAAAGAGTGAGTGGTTAAAATAACGATAGAAATAAAGAAATGATAAAAAAAATAATAATAAAATAAAAATCAGTCATCAATCCTGATTTACCTTATTTGCTACATGATATTGCTATGACATTCAACCAAAAAGAGTGCTTACAGACTAATTTGAATTTAATCCATCCTGAACTTATGAGATAATTGAACTATGTTACAACACAAGGAGGCAATTTCATATGAAAATCATACGATTAGAAGAAAAAAGTAAGCATGGAGGTTCACCGCTACAACTGGGGCGTAAGCAGATCGGACGGAAACCAATGCGACTGCACAAATTCATTCGAATTACAATTCACCGAAACGTAAAATAGTTACGAATTGCCATGAGATTGTGTTGATTTAAACTTTGAGAATACATACTAATCTGAAGGCTTGCTGTATTTCCCAGTTCATGGCAGATAACAGCATCCAAACACACTCTCAGAGCACTGTTAGTATTGTTGCTTATTACACTATGACAACCTCCTCTACACTTCAGCAACAAAACTGTCTGTTTCCTCAAGGTTTAAGTGCTGCCTTCATCCAGTAGATGCTTCGAGATCCTGACAGGTTTTCACCGGGATTTATGTCAGGGCACTTTGACAGGCAATTCTAAGCCATTCGGCATTTGTTGTTCAATCGTTCTCTGCACTCTTCGGCATGTATGGGGATAATGTTCTGTGTGAGGATGTTTCATTTGGAGGACAATGAGTGAACTTTTTGCTTGTTAAAACTTTGATGGTTTGTAGATTCATGTTGCCCTGGACACATTTAAGCCCCGTAATACTAACTCTCCCAGTGTCCCATGGCTGCTCTCATATTTTACTGTGAATAAAGTGGGCTTTACTGTTAACACCCCATTTAAGCTTTATTTAAATACGAACAGCAAGACACAAGAAATCCTGGCAGATTTTGGCTAAAACTTATGCACATAGTAAAGATAATGGGTGCCTGGGAGAGTGTGTGGTGTTCTGTACACAGTACTAAATCTTTAGTTTCATCCTCAGATGGCGCACTCGTGGATCGTTCACAGACTTGCTGATGAATAATGCCCACAAAAACGCTCTCCAAAATCTTACTGGATATGCAAGGAAGTTTGTGAGTTTTAAAATGTAACAGTTTCACGACTCGTGGTTAAACAGATGGCATCTTACTTTCCAATTAGGTGGTTCAGTTGGAAAATAAAGTGCAAATCAAATAAGGATATTCATTAGGCTCTACGAGATTAGACATTTATTTTAAAGGGGTCATATTTTGCTTTTTGTACATGTTCAACTTTCTTTAGTGAGTCATTTTACTGCTGTTTGGGAATGATGAAGGTTTGCAAAGTTTTTTTTTAAAAAAACACAAATTCTCTATATCAGTGTCACTGTTTCTGAACTCCCTGAAACAAACACTTCACAATGTTTCTCATTTAAATAATTCCCATCAAAGGCATAGTCAAAATAAATGGGCTAGTTAGTTAGTAGTGTGTTAAAACCAAGCATGCCGCACAAGTCCTGAAAAGTGAAGCCAAAGTGTCTTGATTGCCTCCCCCGGTGGCTGGTCCCACTATAGGTCATAAACCCCGCCATGAAGTCTAATGAACGCGATTGAAACTAAATCAAAGTACACTTCAAATGAATTTTTTCAAATATGTTTTCTGTCATTTTAGGATTTTTTATTATTATTTTTTATTTTTTTACGCTGATATACATTTCAGTGTTCGTTTTTTTAAAATAAGTTTGGTCTTAGTTAGTTATTTGATGCTATGAAAACGGGAATGTGACGTCATGATTGACAGCTGTGATTGACAGCTTCTCTAAACGAAGTAGTCACTGAGGCACCAACTGACTTTTTGGGGGATTTTTGGGAGGAGATTGGAGCTTCAGCTTTAATTTCTACTGTTTATTTCACATTGACATGAGTTGTTCTGCAGTAAAAAAAACGGTTTCTGCGAGAGTGAGGGCGGGACCTTGACATCGCAGCTTCACTTCCTGCTCACTACTGGGCAGACTAGGGTCCCGCGTTCACTACTGAACAGAAGCAGGTCCCAAATCTGCGCAAAATGTCAGCGCCATATTAGGACGTTGGCGGCTTCAGTTTTCACCAATGGAAGAGAGTGAAGGGGCGTCGTCCATCTTTTCAATGGTTGAAACTGGTGGTTATGGTAAAACACTTCCCAAACATGCTCAAAGCGCTTGACCAATCACAACAGACTGATCCAGCCTCCCAATCAGAGCACACTGTGTTTTTCAGAAGGAGGGGCTTCATAGAGACAGGTGCTAAACAGGGGTGCGTTTCCCAAAAGCATCGTTAGCCAACTATGGTCGCAAGTTCTGTCGTTATCAGCAAAGTTCAACGAGTTGGTGTTTCCCGAATCCATAGAATAGAATAGAATAGAATAGAATAGAATAGAATAGAATAGAATAGAATAGAATGAGGCATTTATATAGCGCTTCCATATGTACTACTGTACACCCAAAGCGCTTTACAATCATTTCAGGGGATCTCTCCTCAACCACCACCAGTGTGCAGCATCCACTTGGATGATGTGACGGCAGCCACAGTACAACGGCGCCAGTGCGCTCACCACACACCAGCTATAAGTGGAGAGAGGAGAGAGAGTGATAGAGCCAATTCAATGTAAAGGGATTATTAGGAGGCCATGATTGGTAAGGGCCAATGGGTGGAATGTGGCCAGGACATCGGGGTTGCACCCCTACTCTTTATGAGAAATGCCATGGGATTTTTAATGACCACAGAGAGTCAGGACCTCGGTTTAACGTCTCATCCGAAGGACGGGACACAGTTCTAACAAACATTCGTAAACAGCATAGAGTTTTAAAAAGCAAATCATGCACATAGGCTAAATAAATGTATTTACTCTGAATACATTCAAAATTAAGAGCGAGTACTTTGAAAACGCAAAAGCATTCCACATCAGTTTAACCTGTTAACTAGCATCGGCCTTTGGGCGGGCCGTGTCTATACTTTTATTACTTGTTTTTACCTTTGTTTTATAACAAATATTCAACTGACTATCATAAACTATGCATCATTTGAAAGCTAAAAGACTCAAGAATCATGTTCTGAACTTGTTTTTTTGCAATCAATACACCAGAGAGAAAAGGGTTACATTAAATGTTGAAGGACTGGTTATGTAAACATGAACAAAATGAACGGCAATACTTATCTTTCATCTCCTATGGTTCAGAACAGTTCGGACGAATCCAAGAAACGACAGCATAGCACATCAAAATACATAATAGATGAAAATGATGTGTATGAGTGTTGCTACACTGAACACATTTTGCAACTTTTTTTTTTACAAATCAAAATGTCTCTATAAAGCAAATGTGTCAGAGAACATGCTCAACAAATTAAAAGTCTGCTACTTTTCAGTCTGTCACGGGCACTAAAAGCTTTAAAGCATGACTGATGAATTATTCCCATGATTCTATTCTAATGAAAAGGCTTTTTGTAACATGCAGCCTCAATCTCAGATTATCTCCTCTCAATATAACCTAGAGTAGAGTCTGTGAGCAGGCTCATTACTCCATGCTTATCGGAAGAGATTCTCCTCTCAAACTGACTCTTTCCTATTCAAGCTGACTGACATCAGGACATATTGATATGAGAAGCTTTCTATTTGTTGTCATGGATGACAGGGGTAGGGATTGATTAATTCCTGTCATCATCATTCATCAAACTTCCCGACTTCTATGAAAAAGCAGGGAGAAAAGCAAAAGCTAGAAGGAAGATGGACAGCCATCATCCGCCTGTTAAATCTGTTATTGAGGGGACATCCTCGCCCAAACGCATTTCATAGCCTCATTTGCATATTTTGGTCTTTGATTTTCAGATACTGATATCGCCGGGTTAATTAAATGTGAATGCTGAAGCTATCAAACGATTTTCTCTCCCAGAACTGCTGTGAACTTGCTAACAGTCTTGAATGTTTTGAAACATCTAAAGTTTCTTGGCCTCCGCCCACCCAAAAATTCTTGCTGTTAGAAGATCATTTTATTAGTCAGTATTATGACAAGCCGTTCACGCACATCACAATAATAATTGGCGTAAGTCAACCACATTCAAACCATAGATGAGTCAGTCTGTCTTTGTCTTGCTTGCTTTTATTAATAAATGCTCCCCCCCCCCCCACACATCCATATTGTTTTGTATTGATTATGAGCTGGCATTGCGACAGTATTGCAATTTTTTTTTTTATTATTTGTTTGTTGTGTGGAGATTTTAAGTAGACACATCTGATAAATAGAAAAGGTTAACATTGATTTCATAACAGGACTGAATCAAGAACATAGAAAAAAGGCATGATACAGCCCATCTTGATTAGATCAAAGAGTTCAGTTCCTAAATGTATTCATTTTGAACCAAATGTATGAAAGAGCTTGTTTACACCAGACGTTAACACTTGTCTGAGATGATCCCATCAGCACTATAAAGCTCGAAATCCAGGCATTAATGAGGTGCAAAACATTTTCAATCATTACTGTGCCAGAATGTGACCATATTATATTTGTGACCTAAAATGTATTGGATAAGAGTGATTGACCACCTAATGTATTCACCTGTAAGCACACACACACACATATACGCACACGCACACGCACACGCACACACACACTCACACTCACACACACACTCAGGTAATATAGGTAGTCAACTAAATTAACATTCAGCATTGCATTTAAAGGGTTAGTTCACCCCAAAATGAAAACTCTGTCATTAATTACTCACCCTCGTGTCGTCCCAAAACCGTAAGAATTTCGTTCATCTTCGAAACACAAATGCAGATATTGTAATGAAATCTGAGAGATTTCTGTCCCTCCATTTTCAGTCTACGCATCTACTACATTGATTCTCAAAAAGTTCACAAAGAAATCGTAAAACTAATCCATATAAATCAAGCGGTTTAGTCAAAATTTTCCAAAAAGACACGATATGATGAACAGATTTAATTTAGGCTTTTATTCACATATAAACATCCATCAATCAATGCAATCAATACACATAAGTTATGGTAAACGGAAGCTCAAGCAAGAACCAATGAGGTTCATTCTCGTGTTACGCAGCACGTTTGAGCTTCTATAAGAACCAATGAGGTTCATTCTCGTGTTACGCAGCACGTTTGAGCTTCTATAAGAACCAATGAGGTTCATTCTCGTGTTACGCAGCATGTTTGAGCTTCTGTAAGAGGTTTGTTTTCACATGTCAAGCAAAGTACGGTTGAGCTTGTTTTTATGTTCGCTGATCAATGTTCATATGTGATTAAAAGCCTAATTTAAATCTGTTCATCATATAAAGTGATCATGTCTTTTCAGAAAATTCATATGGATACATTTTGCATCCGTGATAATTGTTCATTAACTAATAGTTGAATAAATTAGTTGAATGAAATAGTTGAATGACAGATGAATTAAAAATATATTTCTGAGCATTGGTGAATATATCAGAATGACGAAATCAATATTGTGAAATAAATGTGTTAAACAAATGTGATGGAACTGAACACTTAATACAATAAAATCAACCTATTAATTGCATTAAATATTCAAAGAACCTTATAGCACATAAAACCATTTGCATTTTTGTAAAATAGTTATTCCGCAAAATTCTTATGTTGTAGATAGCAGTTATGTTATAATCATACTTGATGATACCTACCAGATCACATTAGCGATACAGATTTCATTTTTATTTACCAAAATTGATGCTGTGAATTTACATTTGCAAGATTGAAAAAAAAAAAAAAAGCATTGAAAAAAAAGACCTCTTTTCGACCTCCACTGTTTCCTGTGGTGAGACAGCAATGCCTCACATTCCCCGACCGTTCTGACAGGGTTTGTCTTGAGCAAAAAAGTACACACGTGTCAATAATAGCCCTTGTAATTGGACGAATGCTGCAACGCTGTCTCTCGGCAAGGTTGCGTGCGCATCGGCCTATTACTCATGAGAAGTTAAGATCAAACACACAACAAGCTGACGAGCAGTCACACATTGTGCATGCCTCCCCCAGTGCCTCATTACTCAATCCACTGATGCATCGCCATCTGTTGAATGTTTAGGCACCATAAAGAACCGACATGGGTGCAGCTCATCCGTGTCAATCGAAGGTAGCAGGAGACTCCGATGATGGGTCTGGACTCTGTTTAGGGGACTGACGCCCTGCTCAAAAACACTGCCTAATGACCACTGAGATTATGGTTTGTTTGCGAGACAGTATAATGATTTCAAATCTGCCAGGGTTGGGGAGGTGAGACGTAACAACCGGCCAGTTTTACAAGCTATATTGCTTGGAATTCATTTTTGTTTGCTAATTGTTAAAGGATTTGCTTAATAGCTGCTTCCCATTGTTTGGAAAGACAATCCTGTGTGAGTCATAAATTATGGTTACTTTTGGTTAATTAAAGCTAAAGCAAAGTCCCAGTGAGGCTCAGTAGCCAATCTATTAATGGACCCTTGCTGTTTTTATAAGCACAAGCGTTAGGTTGGTGCCCCCTGTGAAAACTGGCGTTTTAGTTTTCCAAACTAAATCTACTTAAAATTGTAAGTATTAAAAATGCACTACAGCAACTCTTTTAAAAACGCAGTTAGCTACACTAGCTACAAATACAATTTAATTAACTGTGTTGATGCCATTTAATGGGAAAACAAGTTTTAATGTACAAATGATCAGCAGATTGTGTACCAATTAGAGCAGTATTTTCGCAGTATCTGACAAAAAGAAAATGGTAAGATTCTCAATTAGTGTGACAGAAATAAGCATGAACAGACAAATAGTCCGAAATGTAACAAAAAGGCTAATTCAAAACTGTATTGAACAACAGCATTTAATTAAACATTTTCCTATACAAAATCGATCTGGACTTCTGCACAGGGACTGAAATTAATATTTGTATTTATTTAACTTTTATTTAACTTTTTTTTTTTAATTCATTAATATGAACTATCCAAACAAACCGTTGTAATTATGTTGATTCGCATTAAAAATACATTTGTATAGACTACAGTTGGATAAAGCTGCAGATATTTTAAACAGGTACATTGTTAAACAGCCTCCACAATAAGAAAGACAAATAGATATTATCACATACATCTAATGATCTACAAAATCCCTGTGTAAAAATGAAAGAGAATGAGAAAACGTCTTATTTCATACAATTCTCCATCTTTGTGTCGCTGAAGACAATACACACAAATACAAATGAGTTTTGTATCAGTCTAACTTTCCATAACAGCAAAACATGCAGACATACTTTTGTCTCTGCATGCATTCCTCTGGGACCGTGGTCTTCAAATCTCTCCTGACTGACAGAGTCATCAAGGGCTAGCCTGAGCACAGAGCCAAAATGGCAGCGCAACATTATTGAAAACCTCGAACCTGCTGTCATTTTCCTGACAGAATCTAAAAATAGCATCAAGACCAGCATCTAACTTTTGATTCCCAGCACAGTGGACATGGAGCTGAGGAGCGGGTGACATTTGAGAGCAATTTCCTTTTCCTGCTAAAGTTCAAGTGCCTGCATCAAAATTTTTCAGAAAGCTAATAGCATTTGAAACCAGCCAGAGAGTGTTAATATCCACGGCGATCTGATGGTGGAATAGCGACCTCCCAGAGCAGTGAGACGCTGAAATGCATGTCTGCATGACCAGCATATGAAAAGTTGGACTGAAAAGCTACCACACTGCCCTCACATACACTGCAAAACAATATTAAGAGTAGAATGAGGTCAAAGGATCATTAAAAGTAAACAGAAGAGAAAAAAAAAGAAGGATAGAGTGTCCTAAACAAGAGCAGCAAGACAGCTTTATTTAATATTCACTGACATTTATATAATAGGCTGTATACTACTACTACTAATAATAATAATTTGTATTAATATTACTATTATTAAAGTGTGTATTATATAAAACCATCATGTTATCATAGTTATATAAAATAAATTGTATACAAATCAGTTGTAGTACTAGTAGTACTACTAGAGTATCTACAGTTTACATTTTAAAACCCATTTAAGCCCACCGGCAACTATAGTTGCTGCAGTGTATAGTTGTCATTTTCCTTGTGTAAGTATTTTTCTGCCCATGTTTTATGTCTCAATGACATGCAAGCAAACAACCAAATAAAGGATTTCAAGAAAAAAATAAAAAAAAATAATTAACTTCCTTCCTGTCACATGAGGCTGTCAACTTCCTATTCCAGCAAGCATGGTGAAGGCAAACCCTCTCAAAGAAAGGTCATTTTCATATTACTAATTACTACATGTGTCAACAAAAATACTTATTAGTAATATGAAAATGTATATAAATAATATATATAACAATATATAAATAATCATGAAGGTCTCTAGAATCATCCAAACAAAACAAATCTTACAAGAGATCTATAGTTTTTTTATATACTTAGTCAAAAGTCCAAGCGGCAACTATAGTTAACTACATATGCCTTGGAAGTACATATATCATGGGAAAATGGGGTACGCTGCATTAATAGGTTAATAAATCAAGGTTATTGGTCTTGTTTAGTGCATAAACATAACTTAACCCTTGAATGACATCTCTACTGTTCATAAATTGTCTGTATGCATTGTTATTTTTGTTATTTGTTTTCTTTGTTTGTTATACAGATATCATTTTTTCTTCATTCTATTTATTTGTATTGATTTACTTATTTTCATTTAACTTTTTGATACACAATGCCCTGTTATTGCTGCACTTTGTTCTGCACTATGTTCCACCACTTTAAGACAAATGGATTTGCTGTTTGTTGTGTTTTCATATTCAAGAGATTATAAGCTAGATGCAGCTTTTTTGGGTTCGCATCAGATGTTCTTCGACTTTTATATATAATAAATTTGTTTATGAATAAAGATTGATCTGTTGAAAGCAGTTATTTTGAGATAGATGCCAAATGTTCTCCTCCTATTCATATTTGACATTGAGGGGGTGCATACAACATATTTGCCCAAATACGATAAAATAAATAAATAATAATAATAAAAAAAATAAAAATAAAAAACTGTGGAAAATAAATGCAGAACATGTTCACATAGGACACTATTAACATGACTATATGCATGAAACCATTCAGAACAATTTGGGCACAAATGGGTTAACCTTTTTAGTATTTTTCTTATACATTTCCCTTTCATTTTATTTTTCCATTTGTTCTCCTGGATGCTGAAACACTGGCTCATCTCCAGTCATTTGTCGACTTAACCCAGGGGAAACGGTTTGTAGCTTCTGAGTAATTGCTGAGAATGTAGTCTACTGTGCTCTAGTGGCAATTACTCCACCTCACCCACTATGTCCTAATGCTACTGGCTGGGATCGGTGCAGCCAGTCTGCTGATTTGCTAAGGAGGATTTGGTGATTGTCCTGCTGAGCAAACTCCCAGTAGAGAAGAGATTGATCACACAAGTAGACCAAAACAGTTCATCACAAAACCCGCAAGAGGTTGGTGAGATGTGAATTTTCATTCAGCAAAAACAGCAAAATCTGGGGATAATCATAAGCTGTCAGAAAGCGGAGGTCTTTGTTGTGTCACGTGAAGTGATTGTTTGTGGTCAGGCTGAAAAGAAGGCAAGCTGAATAGGTATAAGAAAACTTCAGCAAAAAAACATATTGGTTTAAAAGCTCAAGGCAACGATTCAAACACAAATGCCATAAATTAATATAAAACCTTGCACATCTCAGAGCAGACTCGCCATGCGTATATGTTTTTAAATGATGATGCTTTAGTTATCCTTTGTCTGTATTTTAGTACTTTATTACGGAAAGAATGTATTCCCAATGTCACACTCATTCTGACAAGCTATGGTTTGTTACCGTTGACAAAAAAAAAAAAAAAAAACTTTGTTAACGATTATTTTCATCAGTAGTTTAGTTGATGTGAAGAACCGTGCATGATGAATACATGTCCACATGTGCCAGTGATATCAACCCATGTATAGGGTTCGAGTCTCTGCCCAACAGAAACACTCTCTCTCTGGGCTTGTCAAGTGGGAGTGGACCCCTAGGGCTCTGGGCACGCCGTAAGGACTTCCTGACTTTATCTCTATGAGAGTGAGATGTGGATGGAGAAAAGTGTCCAACACAGGTGTCGGCCGTTCCATTTTCTGATAAAGCCCATGCTGTTGACCCCTCTTCCACCCTATAAATGGATAGCTCTCAGGCTTATCAGAGCCTAGCAGCCTCAGTAATTCCTCCCTAGTTAGAGCTTTCAGAAGACAACATTATAGTGATACGGCAGAGCTGAGCAGGTTACATCCATACTAAGTGATTGTCGCCTTGGTGCCGAAGAATCTCATCACGTTTGATGCAGAATGCTAATGTTTCGTATCATTGGACTGAACTCCCCTAAGAGATTACTGTTTTATCGTCGTTTGGTTGGATGAAGTGGGAATCAGGCACATAGCGAACAAATGTCTAATAACTTTCCCTCGATCGTCATGACTGGCAGAGAGGGAAATTAAAAAGCGTTGTTAAATCAATGAAGCCGTCTGGGCGAGCCACGCAGGAGACTTCCGTCACCGATCGGATGACAGACCATGGAGGGCCCCACCGGGAAGGCCCTGTCTCGATGCCTTCATTGTTCCACACTCTCTAATGTGGCTAAGTGGTTTTTGGCATCTGCGATTATGAACACCGCAATGCACTTTGTGCCTGATATGACAATTGGCAGTTCGTAGGGGGTCTGTCTTACGTCGCACTACTGTGGGATTTATGCGATTTTGAAAAGCTTTTGGTGCAGGGAGGTGGCAGCGATCACCTCAGTGACTCTCCCCTCGGGAGGCTTCTGCCGAGCCTCCGCCAAGCCCCTTAATCTGATTTAGGCTCTGATTTTGAGAAAAGGGTTTAGAGCTTGGGTTCAAAACGACATCAGAGCTTGATGGAGGGGGCAAAAGGAAACATGTGCAATGAGAGTGATGTAATGGACAGTGTATGCATCACCGGTGCTACATAAAGACTAAGCCGCTTTATCACCTGTCAAACATATTTAGCTAAAGCACTTGCAGCCAATTATGAGTGTAGTTCTGACATTTTATGATTCAGAGGTTCTAAATGTTCAAGGGTAAGATGTTACTCCTGTTGGGCGAGGAAGAAAAAGACGGAGTTAACATGACTCTAAACTTAAAATAATAAGGAAGTTTTGAGGTGTTTGCAATGGCACATTTAGATTGAAGAAAAAAAAATAAACAGCACTAACAAGAAGACCTTCAGTTTTCAGCCTCATTTCAGAGACTACACCATTCTCTTTCTCTCTCTCTCACACACACACACACACACAAACACACACACACTTATACCCACACTAAGAAACTCTTACATTTAGATTTAATGATATTTGACACTGGAAATGAGCTGTCACTAATTTAAATCACCAGTCAGCATTTTGTACGACCTTGAAACACTCAAATGCAAGGACTGCCCTTTCACAGCCAGACAAAAACAACTTTTTCCATCATCTCATGGAACAGTGACTAATCACAATATACATTCACTCTCTACTGTACCTGATTTCATTAAAATAAGAATACTGAAGGAGAGTGGCAAGGTTGTTCAGAAGTAACAATGCATAATTCATCTTGGTTTTGAATGTTTAGAAATAAAGACTAAAGCTTGATAGCCAGCCGATAGGATATCACTGACGGAAGAGAGAACATACAGTAAGTAAATAAACCTCATGGTTTAATTAAAAAGGCAATTTAGTGTTGAGTATTAGATTCAAGCTCAAGGACAGTCCAGTGCGTACAGACAGAAAGGAAGAGAGAAAGAAGTGGTCTATTAATGAACAGGTCCTGTGATTCACTTGGATGAGATTGTAAGCTCTGCTTGTGCACTCAGAAATGCTCTTTTAATCTGAACACCATGTTTAAAACGACTGTAATGTTCCCCCGGCCAAGTTTCCTACACCCACTGCTCCTCTCCTTATCTACTCTTTACTTCCTCCAAATCACTCTTCGCTCACTTTTTCCTTCGCTCCCAGACCTGTATTTGCTGCCACTTGCTCCTTTCTGCTTCCTTGCCCTCTCTTTAAGGTGTGATCTATATTCAATGACAGATTAATGAGCGTTTTCCTATTTCAGGGAGCCTCTATGCATCATTAGAGAAAAAAAGTCAGATGAATAATACATCAGAGAAGCAGCCATATACGAGAACATAGTACAAGGTCTGGGCTGGTGAAGCCGGCGAACAGATGAGGTGCTTTTGTTGTACATGACCGGCCCTTCCCACTAATTGTTAGAGTCGTGCGCACTATGAAATGGTTTGTGGCCCACGAGTAAGCAGGAAAGTTAAAGGGAAAAGAGTGAAACCAAAGAAACACTTAAACAATGGACGGTCTACTTGGCTATTGTTTCGAAGAGGCCTCTTTGGAACAGTGTGTGTCAATTTATACCCCATAGGGTCTCCTGAGTTCTCAAAAGCACGCCTCCTCTACACAAAACCCCCGATCTTGCTTTCCATACACTTGAGGAGTGTAGAGGAGTTTTAGCTCCGTCAGCTTAATTGGACCGCTTCCCAACGGCAAGTTGCTGCAGCCCATCTTAATTGGCTTGTTTTTAGGCATGCCAGCAATCCCATTGGACGGTTACTTGGAAGGTCTCCATGGATACGCCAAGCGTTCTGTTGCGAATTCTGGAACAAAAGACTATTGGGCCTCACTGTGCTCAAAGCAAACAATGCCAGGCCACAACTTCACAGTCCTGACTGGTGGCAACAAGAAGTTCACTGTTGAGAGAAAGACACGGTGTCACAGAGGATTTCCTTCTCTTAGCTTGGTCCTTTAGGGGCATTTCCAGTGGTATAATGTTGTCACATTGGCATTGTAGGGGGTGCCAACCTCATACATTTCGAAAAAAGCCAGGGCACCGTGCCCAGACATGCTACATGTTTGTATTACCTTTCACTGTCATTGGTGTCACCCTGACATATGCCTTTGCCTGTGCAGGCCCATCCCTGACACCCCATAATGAGCACCTGATAACATGTTCCCCCCATGATCCCGGAGACTTCCTGTCGGTGCTAATGAGCTTCTACGGACCATAAGCACACTCGCACACACATGATCCGACCCTGTCACCCAGCAGCATAATGAGTCCTCAAAAACACCTTCACTTCTTTCCCAGAGATCTTCACTTCTCTGGCGCCGTGTCTGCTGTCGGTCTCCTAATTGTGTGTATTTGTTTGCCCAAACGTGTCGTTGTCTCCGAGGAGACAGTATACAAATTTATGGCTGTGCGCTGGATTCCTGAAGCCGCTTTGGAGTGTCCACGGTGCAAGAATCTGCTCGGCACCTAATTCTAGGACACGAGGATCTGGATCTGTAGTTAAAGCCTGGACAATAAGGGAATTTGTTGCACATAACCATGTAATTTCAACTTTGTTGAGGACATCATTTACTTTTGGGAAATACCTAGAATATTTTTTTCATATAAAAAGACACCTCATACTGTTTTAACTTCATTCAACTGTATTTCCATTGTGATGCATCAGCCTCTTGGATTGTATTTTCCCATCACCCCTAAAAAATGCTGTTATTTTTTATTTTTTCTTCCCAAAGAATGCCGACCACAGCAAACTTATCAGTCCAGCTGGAGGAATCAATCACGGCTGGTGGCATTTTGCGCTGTGGGCTTGTTTGTGAATCTGTTGTCTGTGGCACCTTGGCGATCCCTGTGTATGATTGCTAGGACCCTTGAGGTGTTAGCTTTTGGAGAGGTTTTTTTGTCTGTACTTTAAAGTACGTTTTCCCCTGCTCTATCGAAACTGCTCCTTTTTGCTACTCAATATATGTAGTAATGCTGTGGAAACTTTAGATTAATCTTTTTCCTTCTGTCTCACCATTTATACATCTGTCTATTCATCTATATACTTATTTAAAATTGCATACAAACAGATATCCCACAATGCAAGATGACTACAAGTGAGATAAAATGAAAAAAATAAATTGAAAATCTGAATTTACACTTGCACCATTGTCATCTGCATTTTCAATTCTTATTTCTGAAAAAAAAAGATCAGTATACATTTTTATGATGGATTGGACCAGTATCAAAGCATTCACCAGCAGTATCTAGCTTAGGAGTCCAAGGAGGTCAATCAAATCTGGAGAAAGCTACCAATTAGCATTCACATTCATCTCAGTGGCAGTTGCTTGCGTGGGACAGGCCCCCACAGAAATATGCACTTTCTGCACATGAGAACCACAGAACTTTGAGCCACATCACCTGAGCTGTAAATGTCATCGAACTGCCAGAGCTGTGAATTGACTAATGATATTAAGAATGTGTACTGTCCCAAACCCTTCATTTGTAACTATCCTGAGCTGAGATGTAAAAGGAAAATAAAGAAAATAGAGATCACAAAAATACTATATGCATTATATATCATTATGTAACTGAGTACCATTCACATACTGTACATACTGTCGGTGTTCTGGGTTTTGTGTTATGTTTTTTATTTTGAAATTTGGTATTCATGATTTCATGTTCTTTTGTGGTTTTGTTTATGGTCTCTGTAGTTCTGTGTTATGTCCACACCCCAATTGTTTTCAGGCTTTCCTTGCTTCCTATGGTTTTAGGTCAGGTATTTAACCTTGTGGTTTGTCTGGATTATTGTTTGGTTGGACTTAGCTGTGGCGGTCAATGACTAGGTGTCATTTCATGGTCAAGTCATGGATTATGTTTCATGTTAGGAGCCATTAAACATCTTTTATCTGCATATCCAGAATCCTTGCTTCATTTCAAGGCTACGTTACACATACTGTACATACAGACCCTTTCCAAAAAATTAGAATATCATGGAAAAGTTTATTTATTTCCATAATTCCATTCAAAACGTTAAACTTCCATAGATTATAGATTCAGGGCCCACAACTTAAAGATTTCAAGTATTTATTTGTACATAATTTGGGCTTCCAGCTCATAAACCCCACAAAAACAGGATTTCAAAAAATTAGAATATTACTCTTATATTAATAATATAAATAGAATATGGTCATTGAACCAGGTTTTCGTTCTTTTGGCAGTGTGCGCAGGTGCAAATCCTGCTGGAAAATGAAGGAAGCATGAAGTGCTCTGGAAATGTCCTGGTCGACGGCTGCGTTGACTCTGGATTTAATAAAGCACAGTGGACCAAAGTCCTCTTTTCTGATGAGAGCAAATTTTGCATCTCATTTGGAAACCAAGGTCCCAGAGTCTGGAGGAAGAATGGAGAGGCACACAATCCAAGATGCTTGAAGTCCAGTGTGAAGTTTCCACAGTCTGTGTTGGTTTGGGGAGCCATGTCATCGGCTGGTGTTGGTCCACTGTGCTGTCCACTCAACGCAGCCGTCTACCAGGACATTTCCAGAGCACTTCATGCTTTCTTCAGATGCTGACTTCATTTTCCAGCAGGATTTGCACCTGCCCACACTGCCAAAAGAACCAAAACCTGGTTCAATGACCATGGTATCACGGTGTAATTACTGTGTGATTTCATGTAATATTCAAATTTTTTGAAATCGTGTTTTCGTGGGTTTTATGAGCTGGAAGCCCAAATTATGTACAAATAAACGACTAAATTCTTGAAATCTTTTAAGTTGTGGGTCCTGAATCTATAATCTATGGAAGTTTAACGTTTTGAATGGAATTATGGAAATAAATACACTTTTCCATGATATTCTAATTTTTTGGAAAGGGTCTGTACATACATATAAAAGAATCATTAAGGTGCATGCTGAACACTGTGGCCTGTGCAATGAACTATACATTTTTGCCCTAAATCGTCTTACAAGTTGATGGAATGAATCAAATCTTCACATTGAGAGTGTAGGCCATCAGACTCTATTATGATCAGACTGGATTGAAGAACATTGAATGCATTCCAATTTAGCAAGAGCGAGTTACTTAATTGAATCCTTATCAGTAGATTCCTTACTCAATCCAACCCTTCTTCCTCTCTTTCACCATAAAAAAAATAGATAAAATAATAATAAAAAAACATAGCCTACTGCTCTTCTTAGGCACTAATCTCTTTCTTTATATCCAAAAACACAGAGCTAAATTTGAGGGCACTATTTATTTCAACACGCCGTTTCATTGTTGAATTACATGCTGTCAAATAATTTCATCACAGCCATCTGAACTTCCCTTTTTGTCCTGAAAATAATAAGCCTTTCATGCTGCAGCAGACTCCTGCTATATTTGACACCGTATTGATAATGTCACTTTAGTGTCATATCAGTCCAACCACGGGTTCTTAAATAGCGTGGCTCCACAGCTACTGAAACTGCGGCAGGTCTTTGAGAAGTGGCAGTCGCAACATACGATTTCAGAATATTGCAGTATATTCCACTGCGTGACACACATCTCGGCAAAGAGACTTCAAAAGACGTACTCATCTTATATATAATAGACGTTTAGAGGATGGGTGGTGGTGGGGGGGATTGAGCCAAGAGAATTGAAAGACCTGACGATAGATTAGCCTCAGTAATCTGCATAATGCGAGAGGCTGCTGGAGCATATTAGCATGTTAGAAATGATGCACGTAGCTTTGTAGGACAGCTTCCTTTATCCCCGATGCGCAATTGACTGAACAATAACCACTGCAGGTAAATTAATTACCCCAAATGCTGAGCTTTCAGAAAGCACTAATCTGCAAGCAGCCGTAATTAGATAAATTTTTACTGCTTAGGAAACCCGAGCCATGTCTGCTAAATATGTTTTGAAAAATCGGGGTACATTTAGCTGGAAAGTTCTGCACTAACAGGTTTCTGGGTAGACAGAAACGTCTCTAAAGTCCTTTCATTTGGAGCTTTTGACCCTTACTAAATACTTAATGTGTGTGTTAATGTGAGTCAGCATCTACCGACTAACCACACACACAGGAGCAATAGCTGGTTATGATTTACTATCAATATATGTTCCAGTATTGTCATCATAAAGGATACAGTTGTTATACAGACACAACGACAAATGTTAGACTATCACAGATATATGTAAAACTATTAAAAAAAGTATGTTGCAGACATCAAACGTAAAACACAAAACACCAAATATAGAGTCGTCAGATTCATTAATTGTGTTCCCACCCTTGTCGGTGATGATAATACCCTGTTTTGTAGAGACTGGAAAGGCAGTTTATCATAGCTCAGGGGCAAAAAAGGTCAAATGTGTTACAACAATGTGTTTCAGGCTAATTTAGCATTTCTTCCAGTCAAGTGATTTTAATTTACTTTCTCTCCACTCCTGCCTTTGATTCATGTCCCTGGAAAATTTCAAACCAATTAATTTGATGTTTATCGAATTAATCATTCTTCCTAAAATAACTAAGTGGGGCTATATGTGCACTGCGAGCCACGTTAGAAGGATTTTTCAGAACAACTTAGGATACGGATGAACATTTCAGTGGGGGGTTTAAAATAGAAAGCTTTTATGACTGTGTATGTGCGCTTTATGCGCCATTCAAAATTGTTTGTGTGTTCATGTTTGTGTCCATTCTGGTTTGAGCAGGTATGATTGATGATGTCCAACGTTTTTTTATTTTTTTATAAATGGTCCAACCATCCATCAAGCACTTTAGCTGTACACAATTTAGTCATGGTTTAATTAAATATGCTCTTTTATTTAGCTTGCACACACACACACACACATACCGGTCTATTAAACTCCCATATTTCAAACTGATAAACACACTTGAAACCCCGTTGTGCGAGTGCTGAGGTTAATTGTGTGAAATATTGTCAACATTTGGATAAGGGGTGAGGAAAAGAAAGGATTTCTTGCTAATTACAAGTCAAAACATTTGCAGAAAGAGTAAGGCTTGACTTGTTAAATTGCTTATGTTTGTCAACAGAGACTGGGAACGGGGACATCCGACTCCCATGTGCATGACATCTTAGAAAGTCTTTGAAAAATCATGACTCCAGTTACAGCCGTTTTTAATCATTCATCATGGTTTATCATCATTTATCTTACTTTCTAATCATGCCTGTGTATGTGGTGTAGTTCAAAGCAGTCATAAATCAGGACGTTGTTATTTTTTTCCCCTATCCAAACTAAAACTACACTCTCATCATATTTGTCTGTACTGTAGCTGTTCAGTAAGCAAGTGCACACAATAAAACGCCAGCATAAATCAGCTATATGAAGAAGACATATTTTGACCAAAAGGTTAAACTGTTGTCCCAAGAAGACAAGGACGTTTTTCATAAATGTCAGGTTGGGACAGGTTTCCACTTACAAATGACATATAAATCTGAATATGATATAAATAAAAATAAAATCTGTTTCTTGAGCAGCAACTCAGCAAGGGTCATGTGACACTGAAGACTGGAGTGATGATGCGGGAAATTCAGCTTTCATCACAGGAATAAATTCATATAAATAAAATATTTTCAAATAGTTTTACATTGTTTTGATGTACTTCAAATTCCATTTTTAACAAATAAAATGAATAACATTTATTGTATTATACATTTCTTATACATTTTTACTGTTCTTAATTGACACTCTGATTGTGACAACTCATCAAGGGTAAACAACATGATCCACTAGGGCATGTTGTCAGAAAAGATATAGTAGGTGAAAAGCAGAATGGTTTTTGTACCCGAATGACTTACTACTCTAGTTGAGATTGTGAAGTGTGCATCTGATGGCCACATTTCTATCCCATGAGGCCACTGGGGATGAGATGTCAATGGCAGTGAAGCGGCACAACTGACCCTGTAAGTCACATGACAACATGGCAAATATAGCACGTCTGAAATGCATTCATACTACACACACCCATACTATACTATATAGAACAGAACGTTTTCAACAGTCACAAAGTAATTACTTGTTCAAAAGAGATATAGTCAATTTTGGACTGAGCATGTATCTTTTCACCTGGACATTAATGGTGGAAATTGCTCAATAGCTTTTGGTAGTCCAGGTTTTAAAGTCACCATAAAATCAAAATTGACTATTCTATTCAATTTTTTTTTTTTTTTTTTTTTATGGAATATTGCAGTACTTGTTATAAATTATTTATCCATGCGCAACATTATTATTATTTATTATTCATAATTCAATGAATGTGCCTCATAATCTCGAATCAAAATGTCTTCCGCTCTCTCTTGCTGTGACATCACTATTCTTCATCCTTCAAGAGGGCGGGGCAACCTGTCACTCACATGAGATCCACCAATGGCAAACCACAACCATCCAATCAATTCCCAACATTTTTTTTTTTTTTTTTTTCTGTTTTCTACATTTTTCTTGTTCCAGAGGCAGTTTGACTCGGTTATTTGTCACAATAGGGTAGAAAAGACTACTGCTACTTCAGTTGCATGCCAACTTTAAGGTATAGACAGATAGGACAGACATAGACCTCTGGGGTGAATGATCAGGTTATTCCATTGATAGAACATATTGGGAATCTCTCATCACTGTTATTCCCTACCGACGACAGCTCTGGGTGAACACTGACAATTTTGCTCATCCTCCTATCATTACTTATGTGTAATGAGTACCACAGATAGACAGCAGTTCATTGTTGCCTTAGTTCTTCAGTGCTTAATATTTCAGTGATTCAGTCTTTATCATCTCTTATGCAGTTAAATGCTCCAACAGCTCCCAGCTGACCCAGTTCCTCCGGGGTCATTCTCAACAACACAGAAGCTGCTCTTTAATGAACACTGGAAATGTCCCTGAGATGTGTGCAGAAGAACACGGCATGAATTTAACAGCATTCAGGTGGCAGGCGGCAGCTACGTTTCCGAAGGCACGCCACAGACGTGAGCCTGTTAACCCAGAGACCCTCGAGGAGCTATGGGACACATCATCACCAAGCCGGCGAGATCAAGAGAGCAAATGTTGACAGATCGGAGCGCCCCTCTTCCATATTCCTGAAGCTCTTCCATCTATAGCGCTCTCAGATCAGACTCCCACCTGCTTCAGGAGCAAGAACATCGGTTTCTGGTTAGATGCCGCTTAGATATTCCTGGCTCCTCATCAATACGTGTTCATTTCTGCATCGTTTGAGGAGAGAGAACGGAGAGGCGTTAGAAGCAGGTGACTCACCAGCACTGGCTTCTGCCTCGTACTGGACCGCTCTATTTGTGGCTGCGTGCAGTCATTTGGAAAAACCCATCATCTGGGCCAATAGATCTGGAAATAGAGTATTCGTCAGGGTCAGCTCAACACCGGGGCCTTGAGGACAAGTTGCGCCACAAGGGGGCCGGGGTCTCCGAAGGCTATTTTCTGGCCGTTAAAGCTACACTTCCATTTCTACACCCGTGGCTCTTTGAAGCTCGCGCTCTGAAGCAATGCTGTACCAAGATGTGGCCTTCTGCTCTCAGATAAACATTTGAATTGCTAAATGATTAGGTGAAGTGGAAGCTCGGAGCAAAGATCGATAAGTCATCGGCATGCAGGGCTACGCGAGCCAATTAAGGAAACTGAGCGCCTTTCACAAATAACATGAGAAAGGAGAGAGAGACAGAAAAGGCTGAAAAGGGGAAGTATGAAATTGCTCCGTTTGCTGGATGCGCAGATGACAGTATTATTACAGGACTGCTATGTTAGTCGTACTGACAGGTTGACGCTAAAAACTTCATGATGATAAGCCTTGTAATCAAGTTTTCAGACGATTACAGGCATTAGAAACATTTAGAAACAAGGGTGCACAAAAAAAAAAAAAAAAAAAAAAAAAGAAAGAAAGAAAAGGGAAATTTTAACTATCTCTTTCAATCTCCCAAACAGTATTTTGGTTTCAAGTTAAGAAAAGGAGAAGGTAACACTTTAGAATACTGTTCCTTCATTAATGAATAACTACACCGGAACAAACGAGTAATGTATTATTAACATTCTAGTAACTACTATTAACTAACAAGAAACTCTGATTAACAAATTAGTAAGTAATAGCACTCAGATGAATGTAGTAGTTCACTATTAGCTAATCAATAACTACTATTTTTTTCATACCTCCCAGAGAACTACTATCTACAGGTTCATAATTAACATGAATAATGCATAATTTATAATAAAAGGTAATGGTAACCCACTAGTAATGACTCAAGTATTACTACATCATTCTAAAGGAACTACTAATTATTTGGATCAGTATTCTAAAGTGAAAAACATGATAACTACCTAATATTGACTGAAGTCACTGTAAGCTTTTGAGATTTTTGTAAGATTTTGAATAGCAATTCCTTCCAATGGATTTGGTAACACTTTAGTCATTACTAGTGTGTTCCCATGATCTTCACTTTAGAATACTGATCCAAATAATTAGTAGTTCCTTTAGAAAGATGTAGCAACACTTGATTCATTACTATCCAAAACCTTACAAAAGCCTTAAAAGCTTACAGTGACTTCAGTCAATATTAGGTTGTTATCATGTTTTTCACTTTAGAATACTGATCCAAATTATTAGTAGTTCCTTTAGAAGGATGTAGTAACACTTTATTCACTACTAATGGGCTACCATTACCTTATATTAAACATTGTGCATTATAAATATTTATTAACCTGTATATAGTAGTTCTTATAGTCTTCAGTGAGGTATGAAAAATAGTAGTTATTGATTAGCTAATAGTGAACTACCACATCCGACTGAGCGCTATTACTTACTAATTCGTTAATCAGAGTTTCTTGTTAGTTAATTGTAGTTACTACAGTGTTACTAATGCATTACTCATTTGTTCCTGTGTAGTTATTCATTAATGAAGGAACAGTATTCTAAAGTGTTACCAAGGAGAATGAGAGAGATATTTTACTGCAAATGTGACAAACAACAATAATGAACCTTCATTACACGCTAAAAGAATTGAGAAAAAAACGCAAAGCCTCTCATTAAAAGTACAACAGAGTAAATTGACCTCAGGCTGACTAGTGTAAAAGAAAATAGAAAAAAAGTCAAAGAAACAGCACATGGACACAGACATGTACTAGACCTGTAAAACACAAACCAAACTGGGATAAACTAAAGTCACAAGCCAGTAACAAATGTTGGAGACACCCAGATAAAGACAAATCAGTCCAATCTAAACATCATACAAAATGATACAAACTAATTCTAAAACTAATAATTGTACCAAATGCACTACAGAAATGACAGTACTCTACATAGAAAATTAAAAATGAGCAGCCCTCTCTATGTAGAAGTACTTAAGTAGCCTACTTCACTATTGTGGGGAATTATAAAACTGATGTTATAACTGAATACTTGTACTTTTACTCAATTACATTAACAAGAAAAAAAAACAAAAAAAAAACATTTTACTTCATTACAACTAGAACATATGTCATCATGACTTTTCTCAATAATTGTATTTGTCGTAATGTGACCAATCAATCATGCTGACATAAGTTTATCTTATGTGAAATATATTTTAGTGTATTTTTATAAGTTTAAATAATAATGCAAAAAAGAAAAATGTCATTATTTTCCTGACTTAATTTTCATTCTAAACTTGCATTAGTTCCTTTACTTTTCAGGGTTTCAGTTTATCATCTGCTCTGTCCTACAGTCTTAGCACAATGAGCAAATAGTTTTTGACAGAATTCTTCAAAAGTTGTTGCATTACAAATACTATAAATGTGTTCATAAAAAAAAAAAAAAATATATATATATATATATATATATATATATATATACTGTATATAAGTGCTGGGCAATGATTAAAATGTTTAATCACGATTAATCACATGATTTTCTGCGATTAATCATGATTAATCGCGGTATGCGCAAAATTCAATAATGAATTCAAAAGTAGTGTATTGCGTACACAAAAATAAATAGTAAAAAAAAAAAAAAAACACTTTCAGTGATACAGGTTGAGTAGTTAATGACAACATTAACTGCATTTATCCATTCTTCCAACTTTACAATTACTTACTCATCTGCACCAAGCCAGTTGCTAAGACACACAAGGTCATTCACATTTTCAGATGATAAACTCTCTTCTTCTGTACAATATGACCAGCAACCTTTCACAGGGTACGGATGTTGCAGATGTGGACAAGTACTTCTGTGCAATGGAGGATGTTCTGTCCGTGTTTGGACCACCACTGTAACGGACAGGCCTCTGTATATCGACACACACTGTTCTCAACTGAGTCTTCCTCGTGTTCAGAATCAGACTCTGATGAAGCAGCCAATAGGCCAAACTTTCTCTTTGGTGGCTTTGATGTTGTTGCTTCCACAGATTTCTCTGCAACAACCCTCTGTTCCTTGAGTAAGTGACTGAGGCCCACACCTCAGCTCTCTCTGCTCTGGGTATACACTTGAACTCCTTGAATCTCGGGTCCAATGCGGTAGCAATCTTCAGATATGCAATGTTGGCATTTTCCTTGCGTGTCTCCAGGTCTTTTCTGAATGTAGACTTGAATTTGACCACATAGGCAGGGTCATCATCTGAGCTCTCCATCACCTGTGAGATGGCATAAAGTAGGCAGAAACACAGAGCATGAAACATACTTTTCTCCTCCCAGAAGTTCAGTCACATACCTGCAAAAAATCAAACCCATTTCACTCAAATTTTTTGCGTTCACTTACACACAAAACATGTCCTCTACATATTCATGCTATATTTACACACACATACAGACACACTATTTCTCTCTCACATGCACTCAGACAGGACAGTGAGAAATATATAATGTAAAATATACCTGCAGGGCTCAGTAGCGTTTCCAACCTCTGCAGTTTGTCCATTTCAGCCGTAGTTGGCATGGCGATCTTGGTGTTGTGTGGTGAGGACATCCCTCAGTGGCTATTCGTTTCTGTGGACACTTTTTATCAAGTCCCGAATCGAATTCCATCTGGTTGGAACGTCTCGTATAAGCGACTCCTTCTTTTGTCCATGTTCAATTTGTTTTTGTTCTAATTCTGCAGCACTCGCTGGACTGTGTTTAAAATGGCCCACAACTTTTCTGCATTTGGCCAGGACATTGTCCAACACACTGTTGTGTGGAGATCCTGTGACAGAACGCTGGAGACTGTGCGCGACGCAGGGGACGTGTTCAAAAGGCAGATGTCTCGCAGCGGCGATCATATTTCTTGCACTATCTGTGCTAAGTGTGCCGACTTTATTTGAAACGTTCCACTGCTGTGCAACATGAATAAAATGTTCAGCGCACGTTTCAGCAAAATGTCTCTCTTGTGTTTTCATTACAGTCAGAGCATGTGAATGCAGTTCCCACTGTCCATCAATATAATGCACTGTAACTCCGAGGTAATTATGGTTGCCCAGCGATGTCCAGTAGTGTCCGGTGAGGGCAACAGTGCAACGCCGTCGCCTTTGTAGTCCTCTCCTTTTCATTCAATTAATGTATTCTCCTTGTGATGGTGCGTCTTGGGGTGGCTCATACGTACAGATCCTTAGAACATTCTTCAGACCGACATCTTCCACAATACTAATCGGCCTGCGGTTTGTAGCTACCCACTTCACTATGGCATTTGTTAGCTTGTCTTTCTTTTGTTTATCTATAGTTCTCCCACACTCTGCATCCAGCGAAGTCTGCCGAAGCCTCCCTCCACTGCTTGTTTGGGTGGGTGATTTGCTGGCATTGCATTTAAGTGATACTTCGGACTCGAAGTACTCCAGTGATAAGAAAATTCAGCTTTGCAGTGCTTACAAATAACTTTGGTTCTATCAACTCCGCCGTGTGGAAGAGATTTAAAATGAAAATGTCCATTTAAGTGTTCGGTACCTTTTTCCATTTTTCTGTCCGCACCAGATCTTTTATTTTCCGCGCTGCAGCAGTCTTAGGCTCACCCCAAATGCTCTCATTGGTTGAGACGCGTGATGACGCCCATCCCAAGCCAGTACTGATCAACATCCCACCCCTCCTGTGACCCATGGTTTGTCTGTGTGTGTATTCAGAGGCAGTAAGCAACGGACTTTCAAAACAATAATAATAATAAAAAAAATTGTTAATGCGCGATACAATAATTAATTGATGCGTTAAGACGATAATAACGAATAAACTTGCCCAGCCCTAATATATATATATATATATATATATATATATATATAAAGTGTTGAGTTTTACTTATAGATACTGCATTGCAATTCCCTGACCAATAATTGACAATGGCACCGGTATGGAATTATTTAAATAGACACACACACACACACACACACACACACACACACACACACACACACACACACCAACAAACTTGATTGCTGCATGTACAGCACAAATATAAATGTAATACCTACAGTATAAGACAAAATAACTTGTGTGAAATCCACCACAACAGACTTCTGTTTCATTAACAAAAAAAATGCAAATCTGCTTTAAAACTCACAAAAGACAAAAGTTCAAGTCACAAGTGCTATTTGACCTACAGATACAGTAGGAGTCCATTTCTGTCCCCCAAGGTAGAGGGCTGAATTGGGATTGAGTCCCGCCGGGTCCCGCGGGACCCAACGCAAATCTCGTGGGAGCGGGCGGGTTTGAACTTTGCTGCGGGCGGGAATGGGCGGCTAAAAAAAAAACACTGCGGGATCGTGAGGTAGCCTAGCGACATGATGGAGATGTCAATAATGGCTCTTTTCCACTACACAGTACCAGCTCGCCTCGGCTCGGCTCGACTCGACTCGCCTTTGTTTGGTTTTCCACTGTGTAAAAGTTGTAACTGTATCTGCTTCCAGGTACTTTTTTTCGTACCACCTCCGGCGAGGTTCTGGGCGAGCTGAGGCGATACTAAAATGTGACGTGAAAACACGGCAGACTGCTGATTGTTCAGAGAGAATCATTACTATTCACTGCGTCATCATTGCACGAGCCAGATGGAGTATCCTGAATAAAAAACAGCAAAAACGTAAACAAAACCATCCAAAAACAGCATACACTCGATTTCCTCCATTGTCTTGTGTGTATGTGTCCAGAATACATGCCGGCCAGGGAAACGAAACAAACAACCCCATGAATCTCTTTAATAATAGCAATACAAATATGTGTTTTTTCCTGCGGGACGGGAGAAGACACAAAATCAATGCATCTCTATTATTGTGCGGGAATAAATTCTCAGAGTTTTGCGGGTGCGGGCGGGAGTGGACATACATATTGCGTGAGCGGGCGGGAGTGTAACACATACGTTGCGGGAGCGGGTGGTAATGGTCAGAAATTCAATATGGACCAGAATCTCTGAGGAATGTTTCCATTACCTTGTTTAATTGAAGGCAAATGTGTCGAACCCGATACTAGCAAGATGTACCTAATAAAGTGTCCATCATTCGCAATGATGTGCATTTCATGCAAACAGGCTACGTCCTTAATTAAACACATTGTTAAGCCTGATTTGAATGGAAAAGCTGCAATGACCAACTTGAAGCTCTGCAGGTGCTCTCAGCACAATGAAGCTCCAAACAAACACGTTTGATTGACACAGCATGTCCTGACGTTCAACACATCATGAAGACTTAAACCATGAGAATCCATTTTGCACTAGGGTAAGGTGAGCTGAGGTAAGAGCGATTACCCCTCCCTCCCTTCCATCCAACTCCACTCCTCAGGATATTAAAACTAAACTTCCAATAGCCATGGTTTAATCTTCGCAATCTAAAGCACCTCTGAAATATTAAATCACTCGTGAGAACATAATTTCCCCACCTGCATATCTCTTATCGCTTCTGATGACGGCTCCGAAGACACATCTATAACAGCATACATATTTTATAGAGGAGCAGGGAGGATAAGTACAAATGCCATAATACTACATCACTACACTACTAATAAAATTATCAATATTTTAATTGCAATTTTCATATGAAGTTCTTTAATATAAACTTTGGTTTATGAGCAGTTTTGAAAATCATTTAAATGTCAAACCCCTGTAAAACTCGTACTGCTAACTTTAACGGAAAATATTCAGGAATCCGATTTCAGGGTATTGGTTTCAGTTTCTGCTGCGTCCCATCTTACATATTCAGAACAATGAGCAAATTGTGACTTTTGACAGGTTTCTTCAAAAAGCTTTCACATAAAGAAACTACTAAAATGAGAAAAAAAATCTACTGTCTCTTGTTTTCTAAAGTCAATTAAAAAAAATAAAAAAAATAAGAGAAGTGTATGCTTTTTACTTTAAATACATAAGTCTTTTTTTATAGCAATTTAGACTTTTAATTCAAAATTATTATTATTATTTATTATTTTACATACTATAAATACTTAGAATGCATCCTACTATTGGCAGTTAGTGACCAACAAACAATTGACAAGGGCTAACTATGTATTAAAATATAATTAAAAAAATATATAAAAACAATTCTCACTAACACATCACCAAGTAACTAATATAAATACAAATGTTAACAATCAATCAGTTCAAAACTTATATATTTGTATTCAACAAATTACAGTATTATACAGTAGTTTTAATCAATTGTGGCCATCAAAGAGTTTGCAGAGTAAAATGTATTGCCCAGAGCTTCCATCTATCAATATTTCAGACTGCTTGTTAATGTAGGCTTGCAGGTGCTCAGATGTTGAACTTTTTTCAATCTTTTCAATGTATTTTTTTATGTAATGTTTAATTTAAATATTAATAAATGAGTGTATTTTTTTCTCAGAAGAAAAATCGAAGAAGCAAGAGACAAGAGACGTATAACCTGCTGAAAGACAAGACAGATGTGGGTTGTATGCTACCTCCACAATAACTCAAGGTTTCGCTCTGCAGGAGAATCTGAAACATGAAAGTCTATTATAAAGGAAAATGTTTTTAACTGAGGAATGCAACCAAGCATTTTGCTTATTAAAGTAGATGAACCATTTAAAAACGAGGACAGGGTAGTTTCCAGACATAAGCAAAGCCTTAAAAAACCCAATGCCATTTGGAATCTCAAACTTCAAGTAAAGAAGGGAACACAGTGTTATAGTTAATCAGCATCATTACCGGACACCAGCCATTCTCGGACTGCATGAGATAAGACGGAAATTAGAAAAAATGACTACAGGCACTTCTCTCCAATGCAATGCTGTTGTAAAAAGGAAAATATCAGACACACACACACACACACTGATAATACAAGATGTTTCATGGAATGGAGACGGACGGTCTCATTGGAGAGTTTTGATTTTACTGTGTGGTGTTTGACAATGACATATTTCATGTTCTGCCGTCTGTTCTGGAGGCCTCGGAGAACACACAGTTTGCAGTTGCTGTCATCAGCGCAAGGTTAGGGAAGGGTTTTGTCTCGTCTGGTGAAATCTGAGGCCTTGCTAACTTATTTTCCCACAAATAATTTACTTTCTGCTATGCTGGCAATAGCTCAAACATCCTCACAATGTGTTCAAACCAGACGACGGTCAAGGGTGGCTGTGTAATAATCCCACGACGATGTATAACTCAAAGGAAACAGTCTTTAATCCAGTAATTCAGGAAATAAGGAAGGGAATCATATGGGAAAACACAAGCACTTAAAGGGATGGTTCAGAGTAAAATCAACCTAGGGTCCTTTGCACCATGACATCGAGCCAAACACTCCCCCACAAGCCTTTTTTCCCTTGGTTGAACATTATTAACGTTAGAGCTTATTTAGAGATATCAGCCGGATGGCTTAGTGCAGGCGCTAATGGATCCTATAATGCATCTCGTAAATTACTGCACTAATAATGCCAAGAATGGTACCAAACTTCTACAGTAGTACAAATAGGTTCTGTACTCATAAAACGAGGCATTGGAAAGTTTGTAAGTACATCAGGAGTTTATTTAAATAACACTGATGGCTTATGCTACTGCTAACCCAGACGTCGAGGTCACTTCAGTGGTTTGAGAAAAGCACGTAAAAGTCCTGGCAGAAAGCGATGCATAAGGATGTAGCGTAACGATGCCCAGTTCCAGGAATGCACTAATATTTTATTGGTTATACCAGTTTATAACAATTATTAGTTAACTCTAAGTTGTCAACACTTTGGAAAAAATAATAATTCGTCGTTACACTACATCCTTATGCATCACTTTCTGCCAGTACTTTTACGTGCTTTTCTCAAACCACTGAAGTGACGTCGACGTCTGGGTTAGCGGTAGCATGAGCCGCCAGGCAAGTGTTATTTAAATAAACTCCTGATGTACTTACAAACTTTCCAATGCCTCGTTTTATGAGTACAGAACCTATTTGTACTACTGTAGAAGTTTGGTGCCATTCTGGGCATTATTAGTGGGGTAATTTACGAGATACAAATTTGGATCCATTAGCGCCTGCACTAAGCCATCCGGCTGATATCTCTAAATAAGCTCTAACTTAAATAATGTTCAACCAAGGGAAAAAAGGCTTCTGGGTGGGGGTGTTTGGCTCGATATCATGGTGCAAAGGACCCTAGGTTGATTTTACTACGAACCATCCCTTTAACTTAGACGTTAAACACCGACGAGACCGGACCATGATCTGAGGAAACACAGGGCTTGATGATTAACATAACTTAGGAACACGTGCAATCTCAATGAATTACCATGGAATAAAACTAGCAAGGGGAACACAGGCAAAACAGGAACAGAACACAGAGAAATCAAAACCAAAACAGAACTACACATGACAACAAGCGATAACAGCTACAGTACCTCTTCTATGCAAAGGTTTCGCCTTAACCCTCTGGTGGTCTTCAGTTTTCCTCAAGGGGACCAAAATTGTCAAAGGAAAAGGGACAAGAATTTTGGATATTGCCATCTTTGTGGGGACATTTTGTCATAACGTAGGGTTTGCCTGAAACACACACACACACACGCACACACACAAAATATTATAATTGCAATTAATTTTTGAGTTTGGGCAAATATTGGCTAAACCTTTACAACAATATATGCTTTAGCATATGGGAATGCAGATATAGAAAATAACCTTGCATTGCATTGATTATCAAAATTACCATCATCAAAACAGAATCCCTGTAAAATGTAAGCTTTCAAGTTTAAAATTGTTAATATATTTAGAACTGTTCACATTACCTCCATCATATATCAAACTAGATTAAAAAAGACAGTCCTTGTTTTCTCCATTATAAAGAAAAATAATGAGCTTTGCAGTTTGCATAGCTTTTGGTTTTCTTAACTTTTTAATTAACTTTATTAATTTGATAAGAACTGTTAAATGCAATTTTCTGTTAAAGGTCAGTCAAGAGCTGTGAAGTGTTTCACTGTTACTTAACAATTAAGTGCTTACTTCATTGAAGCAATTAAAAAAAAAATAAAAAAATAAAAAAATCTCCCAACATTCCCGGTCATTACAACCTTGAACCATTGAGAATATGCATTATTAACAGATATCTAATGAGCTTCTTTTTATGTTGACCATTATACTATTTCATCTTAATTTGTGGCAGAACTTGCCCCTGAGTGAAAGCTTTGAATGAAAACTCCTCAAGAAATGCTTTGAAATTGAGTTGTTCTTCTTAACCTATTCCACCTTGTGTTAGCCTGTCAGAGTTTTCAACAAATAATGCAGCTAATCTCCTGTTTGGCGAGAGACAGACAGATATGCAGGGGGAAAAAACACAACACAACCACTCAGATGTGATCCATTAGTTCCAGCAACTCTTATTTTTTCAAGTGCAGTTTTGCACAAATTATGCAAGAACTGGAGAATGAAGGAAAAGTGCCTCATGCAGTTTATGTCTGGCATGTCCTGAATTTTTTATTTATTATTTGTATTATTATTTTTTTAAAGGCAGCCATGCTTGCAAATGGCCAGGACCTTTTAGTTTAAGGATGACAAGTCAGAGAATAGTAATGTGATTCACTGTCAAGATCCTTTAATGCAAACGACACAACAAATAAGAAAACAGGCCTAATGAGGTTTCGTATTAAAATCCTCCTTTGTTCTGGGATTTTTTTTTAATTGCCACTGTCTTTGATTGGCCAGTAACTCATTGATTTTCTGACTTGTGTGTTCATGCACACTACATTTACTCTTTGTCTCCATCAATTGTTTAAATATTATGTTTGTTACCAAGGTCAGATTTTGCATCTTTAATGCAGTCACAAACCCAACGATTCTTTAAAGAAATACACCAATGACATGGACCAACATGTGTGCTGTAGAGCACATTTATTATAAATGAGAATATTTTTATATTTTCCTCCTCCTCCATGACCTGGCTTCAGAGAAAAGAGCTATGTGAGAATGTGGGTCAATCAGAGCAAAACATCTGATGGCAAAAATTCATTTGAATTATTTATATATATATATATATATTTTTTTTTTTTTTCATTGATTTATTTTGGGACAAGACGTGCAGATCCTCAATATTTAGAATGATAGCATTTACATAATTGTATGCTATGTGTTGGTTTATGTTCATTCGTGAACATTTATCATCATTGTTTATAATTGAATGATAATGTGAACTCCACATACAGTATGCATAATGCATAAACAACATTAATTGTTCTAAATTGTACTATTGTCACATGACTTCACTAAGCATCCAGTAATCATCCATTCATCAATAAATATGAAAATTTAAAACCAATTGTCTTTAAACATGTCAACTTTTGGCAGTTAGAGCAAATGATGAGTGACAAAAC
The DNA here is from genome assembly GCF_949319135.1 of Squalius cephalus. NCBI lineage: Eukaryota > Metazoa > Chordata > Actinopteri > Cypriniformes > Leuciscidae > Squalius > Squalius cephalus. The sequence continues at coordinate 45,400,228 of NC_137127.1, read as the reverse complement.
TGATGATATGATTGCATTTGAAATGTATTGTCGAAAAGGAAGGTCAAGTCAAGGCTGCCCTTTTTCTCAAACCCTTATAATTACTGAGATAGTTGTGAGTGACCATAGATATGTATACGTACACTGTAAAACCAGATAAGTTAATATAACTAAAAAAAAAAAAATAGTTGAAACTGATTACATCGAACATTGAGTGATACTAACTAAATTTTATAAGTTAAAGAAACATCCTTTTTTTAAGTAACTGGTACTAGGCAATTTTAACTGATACTTACTTAATCTTACAAGTTACTATTAACATTATTGATCAAGTCATTTTATAAGCAGTTTTTGGGTTCACAGTACATATTAAAATTAATTAAAGATAACTAAATTATTTTGTTACATTACAATTTTTTACCTTCATAAAAAGTTTTAATTTATTAGTAACAAATTACTCTATTCATTTTTGTAAGTTTTTTAATTTACATTATCAAGTAACTAAATTGCTAACTATACACATTCTGAAAAAAACAAAAAAAAAACAAAACAAACTGGTTAACACAGACAATTTAAATTCAAGTTACTCTTTTATTAAGAAACCAGAAAACATCAACAATAAATTGTTTGTCAAATGGAAATTCTCCAAAACAGTGCAAGGCCCTTGAGAAATGTTTGCTCAATTATTTACTACACTGCACATAACCTTATTAGCATACAGAAATCAAAGATATGATTTCTACATCGTAAACTGCAATGTACTGCATTGTCGTACTGTACGTTGAACAATCATACTTTAAAACACATCTGTAAGCCGTTTTCAAAAAACTAATTTCCTTTCTCTATGGTGTGCACTAAAAGTGCAACTGTTAAATTGCCACTAATGAAGAGGAGACCGAGTGGTACATCATCAATGTCTGGTTCAACAGAATGTTCTACCTGAAGACAAGAACAGAGAACTGTTACTCTTAACTTCCAAAGGAGGACAGCTAATAAGTGACATATATTTACATCTATTCTATTCCAAACCATTCTATCCCATACAATAACTACAATTATAAAAAATAATATATTAAAAACCTGGAACTAGAACCAGGATGAGATCTGAATGGCAAGTGAGATTGTTGGTAACCAAACAGTGCAACACTTACATCCCATGTCTTGAAAAAGTTGGAGTTGCAGATAGGTGGGGAGAGCACGGAGGATGGCAGCTCGTCATACATGGATGTCTACGTTTTCCTTCATTGTGAGAATAAGAGACTTGAGTATGAGAATCTTGATTTAACAGGGAATATAATCCGCACAGCCACACGATACTATGCATCACCCTAAAATGTCCGTAAATACAACCAAAATATTTCAAAATCCACTGCAGTTTCTATATCAGGCATCAAGAAGTGTAACCAACTGACCTGGTCATATATCCTAAAGAGCTGACTCAGTACTTCAGACCACTGTGCGAGCAGCTTTCTTTCTGAACAAGCTCTGAAGACGGGGAGCATGCTGGTCCAACACGTCCAATAAGTGGTTCTTCAGGTTGACATAGTAAATTTTATCAGATCTGCACAAATTAATAAGTGATTAAGCCAAGGTATATGTACACAGTGTACATTTGTGATCCTGTAGAAAAAAAAACTTGTACTGCAAAATAACATTTTATGTAAAGTTTAGAGTGTAAACCTGACACTAAAAAAGAACCAAAAATAGAGTCAGTTTACTCACCCTTCAGCCATCCAACATGTAGGTTACTTACTTTCTTCAGTAGAACACTAAAAACTTATTCTTTAGTTTAACCTGTGGTCCTTGGTGATTTATAAAATGCAAGTCAACGGGTGCTACCACTTTGTGAGTCAAAAAGCAGATATAGACAACAGATTATAACATTACCAGGAAAACAAGAGTCTGAAGCTCAAGATTTCTGTCTCACAGGTATTAATTTTGTGTTGCTTGTTTATGTTTTTTGACTCGTAAAGTGATGGCACCCGTTGACCTGCATTTTATGAATCACCAAGGACCATTAGTTCAGCTAAAAATCATCTTCAGTGTTCTACTGAAGAAAGAATGTCACCTACATCTAGCATGGCCCAAGAGAGAGTAAATTAACGGCAAATGTTCAGTTTTGGGTCAACTATTCCTTTAACTATAAAACATTTTCAAGTGGACTAAGAAAAATATTTTTTACCTGTGACTCCATTTTAAAGGCAGGCCAGCGTTTCAGGATCTCACCAAAAGGTTAGGTTATCAGTGATGACCTCTTTGTGCTGTCTTCATTAACTCCTTTTAACAAAGATAGCAACAAATAATTTTTAATAAACTTGTGCACCAAATAATATGAATTCACTTTTTTTTTATTATGCAATGAAAGTGTATTAAATCAAAAATTGGACATAAACATACCAAACTTGCCAGCTGCTTCACTTTTTGCCTGAAAAGAGAGAGATTGAGAAGTTAGTCAGGTTGTAATATTTGCCAAAATACTAGGAAAAATATATGTGAATACACATGTAACTTAATAGGCATTATGCTCAGTCTGATCACATAAAACAGACCTTAAACGTTTAAATTTTTTATAGCCTACTGTACAATTAGCTTTTTGAAATGTTACATTTTAAGTAAGAACAACATAAATGTCTCTCCTAAATAACACAAGCTTTAACGTTTAGGTATGGCTTGAGCAAACTATTTTAATACATTTTATAAATATTCGTCCTTACAAAAATGTACAACATGTGGAACAAATTGCATCAAATTATTGTCAAACCTCTACTGTAGGGCTGTGCAATTAATTTAATTTCAATTTCAATTTCGATTTTTGCTCCCAACGATCACCAAAATAGTATAATCGAGTAAAAACGATTATTTTGCCATTTTCTGTCTTGAAGGAACGCTCTTATTTTGTCTTGTGTTCTGAATTACGCGCGCACGCGCACATCCGCCCTTCCCGATGCCGTAAACTCTCTCAGCTTGAATGTTTAAACTGATAAGACTTAAAAAGAAGTGAAAATGATAAACTTTAGTTACGATGCAATGCTGGCCCGATTGTACAAGTGACAATTCCATCATGTCCCGACTCATAAACGCGAATGTGTAGTTTCGACGCTTGCTTTGTCCAGCGCATTTTGAGAGACAGAGAGAGAGAGAGAGACGCATCACCGCTGAACACTCACGCGGTTTGTGAAATTGCGTCTTGGAGAAAGTTTTAAAATTATTGATTTGATTTTATAATCTGTGTGGATTCATTTAAGATACTCATACAATCTACATGCTAAAGTGAATCAATGTTTGTGGGGAATTTCCCGCATTATAAGTGGTAGACCTGCGGGAATTATTAAAATACTCATTGAAGTATTATCTGTTAGCCTACATTATTTATTTTAATAGTTCAAAAAGTACAATGTTCACATTTCGATTTTTAAGAATTGTTGAAAGGTGTCTTTGGTAACACTTTACAATAAGGTTCATTAATTGGCATTATAACTAACTTACCTTTGTTAAGAACTAATAATGAACAATAATTCTACAGCATCTTAGTTAATATTAATTTCACCATTTACTAATAGGTTATTAAAATGAAAGGTTGTATTTGTTAACATTAGTTAATGCACTGTAACTAACATGAACAAACAATGAACAGCTGTATTTTTATTAACTAGCATTAAAAAAGATTAATAAATACTGTAACAAATGTTTTTCTCATTGTTAGTTCATGTTAGTTAATACATTAACTATGTTAACTAATTAACATTATTGTAGAGTGTTACCGTGTCTTTTTAATAAATGCAACACGTTCCCAGTCATGTGAAATAATCGTGTTACATAATCGTGATTTCAATATTGACCAAAATAATCGTGATTATGATTTTTCCCATAATCGAGCAGCCCTACTCTACTGTTACTTTACGTGCATGTAGGCTATAAGTCACAGCCCGCCATTTTGAGGTCACTCAAATTGTTGCCCGAAAACTTGTTAATGTGTGCACAACCGATGCAAAAACACAGACTTTAATAACTAACAGTTAAATACAGTTGCTTTATCAAGTCAATCCACATTAATGTTACCTTTAGTGAGGAAGGATAAAATGACTCAAATCCTTATTCGCTTTGCAAATGCATAAAATACATTACGAAGACACAAAACTATTTGCAGAAAATAAAACAGGGAATTTACCAGATTAGTTCGCCCAAGGAGAAGAGGAATATAATGGAGGGCAGCACAATGAAGAAAAGCTTGTCACCAGCATGTTCAGAAAGCAGTTTCCTCACAGACAACACCGATCGAATTCAAATTCCCGATCGAAAAATATCATATCCAACGCTCTTTTTATTAAATACGAGCAAGGTTTTCGAGCGTTGCAAACTTATTTTCATCCGAGGCGAGCAGCAAAAACATGGCGTCTTCGCGAACTTGCAACTAGTTTAAGGAGGAGGAGCACGCACGTGCGTGACATCATACGGGATTATAGTAAAACTATTTGAGTGAACTGAAAAAAACAAATTAAAGAAATTGAGTGCTGTATACTTAAAATTTCACTTTCGTTCTAATTACACAGAAAATTAAAGGCGAATTAACTTTTTAATTATTTTGAGTAATTTGAACCCATTTTATTTATCAAAGTTGTACTGGTTTTACAGTGTACTGTAGGATCCACATTCGACCGTTCCAGACACGTCGGTGTGACCGCCACCTCGGAACGATTAACATGAGGTTGTTCATCACTCACACTAAAAAATCAATGAATCTTCACTGAAAATGTCACATTATTGACCAGCCTGTGGCTATAAAAACCACTAAACTATAAATTCCAGATGAAATGGGATAACTTTTTAGAGGTGAGAATGTAACTCATTACTCAATATACATATGCAGAATAATCACATTCATGAAAAAATATTGCAGATATAGATATGTGTGCATGTGGCTTATAACAGGCCATAGAAACAGACACTATGTGATGACTTATCAATGAAAGCCTATTTCAGCCATGGGCTTAATAACAGGTAATTGTGATTTTTATCTCGCAATTACAAGTGTATACTGTATCTCACAATTCTGAGTTTATAACTTGCAATTTTCACTGTTTCCCCCCTCAGAATTGTGAGATACAGTATACATTTACTCTGTTGACTTAAAATTGACTTTATTTCTCACAATTCTGAGTTTATAACTTGCAATTTTCACTGTTTTCCCCCTCAGAATTGTGAGAAATAAAGTCAATTTTAAGTCAACATAGTAAATAAAAAAAGCTGCAGTTACCTTTTTGATTTTTTTTATTCAGAAACAAGCTTCCATACTTATCCGTGTTTGACAAATTATAGTCTACCCTATACTAAATTTCTAAGTAACGTGATGTGTACCTTATGAATTTAAGCTTTCCATCGATAAAAAATGTCAAGCAGTGTTTATGTCCCAGTGCAACAGACCTCCATTGTACAAGAAAAGTACATTTTTAACATGATAGAACTGTTAGCAACAAATGTAAGCTCTAAGCACAGAACTCAAACTCACATTCTTTCACTTTCGGCATCTTGCACAAAACTTTTCTTTGGCTAAGTGGAAGGGGGATGTGATGACTGCTTATGTAAGTACAGTCTCGCTTGAGACTGAAGCTGAGAAGCAGGAGGCGAGTGCTGGAGGAGGGAGCCGCCATGCGTGCATTACTTCATCAGACCACACAGGCAAGTCCACACTGATACTTCCACAATTAGAGGCGGGAAACCGCGCTGTGGAGACGGCACGTACCTGAGGTAAGCTTAAGAAGGCGCTCAGACGTTACTGTAGCGCAGCGTGTAACGAGCCGGCGAGTCCCCCTTGCTCTCCGCTGGCCCGTCTCAAAGAGAGAGGGGATTAAATGCTTCAAGAGCAACAAACAAACTCTCCGTGGTGGAGAGGCACTGAAGCAGGATGAGTTAGAGCTCAGAGAGAGAGAGAGAGAGATCAGGAGTTCAGAATGAGTGCCTGAAGCATGAATAACCAAAATAAGTTACTGAAATAACATCTATATATAAAATATAGCATGCAATTCAGGTTCAAGGACAAAATCTTTAAAATTTCAGGTAGGGATGCACGATTAACGATTAATCGTAAAATTGACATTGTGATATGGCTCAGTGCAATTATCAAATCTCTCTCTCTCTCTCTCTCTCTCTCTCTCTCTCTCTCTCTCTCTCTCTCTCTCTCTCTCTCTCTTTAACTATCACATTTTTTTTTTTATAATCATAATAATTAAACAAAAATCACAGGACCCAGACACATTAAAAATGCACATTATAATAAACATTTAAAACATGCACCAATAAAAAGTGACTACTTTCCCCAATCTCACATTTATTAAAAAAAAATACCCTTGTCCTGAGAATAATGTTTTAACTTTTTTAGTTAAAATCAACTTTCATTGTTTAGTTGACTTTTAATATACAGTATGTCTGTGTGGTTTTATAGCCACTTGTTTATCCATCTAAACTAAAAATATAAAAAATATGATATTAGTGTTTTTGAAATGCTTGAAAGAAAAAAAAAAGAAAAAAAAAACGAATGCATTTAGAATAAATACCTAAATAAAGCCTTATATGTAGGCTATCAACTTTCCCATGTGTCATTCATATGTGTTTATTTTATGCTCTTCCATCTTAAACACTGATTCTGCTATGGCCTGATATGCTGTTCAGAAATATATCAGCCCCTATTTTAATCATAATATTTCTCAACCGTCTCAATATTGACATGCCCCGGTTTGGTTCAGTGATTTTCTTGCTCTGCTAGACATTAGCCCTGTCTCATAGCAGACTTTCTCCCTTGGCGACACTTTAACCATTACATTGCACTCTGGAATTAGGCCATATATGTATATATATATATATATATATATATATATTTGAGAGAATTTTGGCCACAATGTTTCAGAATTTTTAGTTCATGTTTCAGTAATCCCACAATACACTATGTTTTATCTTCACCTCTGTTCTCTCTTCCAATTGTAATGTATAACGTTTACACACATACACCAACAGTTCAATATCATTTATTTTCTATGGCATAAATTTGCACGGAAACTGGGTTTTTTTTCTAAAGAAAATGCAAACTGTTTTTGCAGTATTATCTTCTACATTCTGGGCCGCCCAAGTGGTCAAAGACCCCGAGATATTTCCCGTTGGATTCTCTGAGCTTGTTTATTGTAAAGCAGGAAGATGATTTACTGCTCCCTGGCCAAAACACACTAAGTAATGAAAGGTCTGTTAAATTTCCACCCGCTTATAATATTTCATAAAAGCCTTTGCTTATTAAAAAGACAAAGGGGAGGTGGGCTTTATTTTTCATAATCAGGCTGATCCCAAACCTGCAGGAATGCGATTAAATTTGTTTTCTGCATACTGTTCAAGGATTCCCACAGACATAACACACACAGAAAACAAAGGAACACACTCAGAAAAACTGCAAAACAGGGATGTATTACTGAGGTTAGACTATGTCACATCTGTTGGCACGGCATCATGTGTTTAATGCAACGTCCCCAAAGTATCAGTGTCCCAATAAAACAGCCCAGTGGTAAGTGATGCCGTAAGACTTGTGACCTTGACCAGATGGTAAGATTACTCAGGGATCCTGCGTAGACAAAATAACATATTCTGAAACAGACGAACGCACAAATGCACTTCATCATTCAGTAATGCAAGCGCTTTGCACAAATTTAGCCCTGCAATCAAAGTGTTTAGAGTTGCAATAGATCAAAGCTTTCTTTTTTTGGATTGAACAATCAATGTTTGGGGTGCAGAAACAGCACAATGAAAAAAAACCTCGCCTCAAGAAGCTTTGTCAAATCACTCTTGTTAAATCTTAGAAATGTAGACCCTTACAGGAGATTATGCGGGACGTGGTACAAGGATCTTTCCTATTGTATGTATTCCCAGGGTGACACATGTGTAGGTGAAAAGACACAAGCGCTGTACTTCACATGGTTCAGCACTCTTAACTTCCAGATGGCTGTGGAAATGATGCTATTGTACACCTGCTATAAAGAGAGTGCAGTCTGGCTTAAAACTACAAGAAAATGTTGGATGTTTTTTCTTTTTCTTTTTCATTTATTCTTTTTCACAAGAAAACTTTGGTTTTGGTTTCCAAGGTTGCATAGAAAGATAAAATAGATAAAAAAAATAGCAATGATACGTTATCACTATTTCAGTACATGTCTCAGATGACAACCTGACATTTATAATATTTAAAGGAGAATTCCGGTCAATTTTAACATTGAGCAAATTTTTTTGTAAATTTGGAGTGCTGTCAGTACAGAGAACAACGACAAAAATCAGTGTTGCCTACACCGTGTTATCCTCTTTTTAAAATGTGCACCCTGTTGACTTCAATGGGGCAAGTTTAAAACCTGCTTTTAGCCTCTAAACATCCTTGATGTGTCATTACAAGTGCACAGGTCATGTGAGTGATTCCTTCAGAGTGAACACGGTGAATCTGACTGCAGTAGATGTGCAAGATATGAATAAAAGTGATGTTAATTCAGCCAGCGCACAAACCTGTATTTTCTTCCTGTTTTCGGTCGAAGTCCACAGTAATCGATTGTCGAGTTCACGCGCGTGATCATAGGTAACTAAACCTATGCGCGTGAACTCGACAATGTAAATGTAAGATGTAAATTGTGAGTTATATATATCAGTCACCTGAGGCTGTTTATTTGTTGATTTAGTATTGATAACGAGGTACCAGAGGCTCGTATTCGGCCGAAGCCAAATTTCCCATGTGATCCACGTTCAAACCCTGAGTGATAAGTATCATTATCATCTGACCTCTTCTAAAGAATAAGGCCTATCGCAGAACTTAAGATCTGTCACAGCTGTTTTTTGGGTTGTCAAGTTACACAAATTAAATTTGGCTTGGGCATATGGTGGATATGGACGAGGACATTGTGAGAACAGTCTTAACCTTACTCATTTTGTCAGTAATTAAGGGAATGGGCTTAAATCAAACAGTCTGTGCAAATTCTTACCATCTGTAGAGCAAAGTTTCCTCAAACAGACATTTGTAGTCATTTATTGATAGCTGGTTGCATTTTTGTTTGGTGATTGAGTACTTCACGGTGAGTGTGTGTAGTGTGTGTGTGTGTGTGTGTGTGTGTGTGTGTGTGTGTGTGTATAGAAGCTCAATTTCACTGTTAGATGGAGTCATTAGGAAGGAGGTCTGAAATCTAGAGGAACACCACTCATCTTCCAGATGGAACTTCCTGCTCACGTCTCCGGCAAAGTCAGACGGATCACCCTGGTGAGGGCGTCACATGCATTCTGAATCATAAGTGTAGCACAATCATACTCTAAAATGTACGAATGCTGTTTTGACAAATAACAGATTCACAATAGCTTTTCACGTTGTGCATTTGAACGGCGGTGTGTTTGCATCATCAACACGTGTGTGGCTTCCGGCTGCTGTTTACCAGGCAGAACTTGATTTTACCATGTGCAACATGTTCCTGGATCAACACCTTCAACCTGGAACAACATTGCAATCAGCCAATCAGATTTGAGGGACGTTTACAGTTTATGTCAAGTTTAGGCTTAAAACCAGGGTTAGATGCTTCTACATCAGTGTTATTCACCTATCATTTCCTTCTGATTTTAGGGATAAGTTATGGTATAGGGATAGGTTTATGGGGAAGGGATATGGTTAGGTCTACATTTTCGGATAGGTATGTTGTTCCAGGATCAACAAAATATGCAAAATACGCGTCTTAACTGCAAAACCAGGACGTGCGTTTACCAGTGTGACAGTTGATATGTGAGTCATGAGCATTTGCTATAGTCTGTGCACAAATGTGTTTTTCTTATGTATTCTAGAGATTATACAGTATAGCGGGAACTGGATGAATTATCTCACTCAAACACATCCTATAGACCTCATGCGCCAGAGACACAAGCGCTGCCATGTTCAGAATGTTGTCTTTGAGCTTCTGTTTTTGCAGTAGCTCTGTATATTTATATGGCATCGCTGTCGAAGAGTAATTAGCTGGTGAAGTGGATTTACCTATTGTGGAGTTTACGAAAGTTTCATGAGCATTGAAGCGGATGTAATAACACATGTCAGTAAACCGGGTTTTAAAAAGATTTTAAAATGAGTGGTTCATTCATAAATCTTTAAGATCTTACCGTCATGCTGTGGAAATACAAAACTGAAGACAGAACACAACGAGTGGGAAAAAGGGCGAGCTACAGAAGGTCTATGTAATGTACACACAATATAAACATAATAAGCTCACATTTGTGCAGTCAGATTAAGTAAATATGCTTAAAGTATACAGTATGCTAGTCCAAATGTGCAGCATACTCTTTAAATTACTAAATGTTTATACTTTTTAAACATTATACATTGCATACATTTCTGAAATGTGTTTTAAATTCAACACAAAATATTTGTTTTGCATTCCATTTAAGTCAGAGTAAAATGGACATGACTATAATGTCAATTTAAAAAAGACAGAAACGGTGATTAAAAAAATCTGCAAAAGCTAACACTCTTTTTCCGAGCACGTACATGTGATAATGTGTAGACCATTTGAGTGAGAACGTATGACTTGGAGACAAACTGATGGAAAATGATCCTCTCTTCAGTCTCTCTCTGTCTCTGTCTTCTTCAGTCCCCCAGCGAGAGCCCTGGAGAGAGAGGCAAGAATCTGTTTGGCTGTGATAAAGAGCTGATCAGCGGCTCCCCAGAGCCCAGGCAGCGCTGGACCCCTCACACCAGCATTACGCTCATGCAACCTGGCACTGAGGAGACGGAGAAAGACACACAGAGACATGGAGAGGTGGAGCCACTGGGAAGAAGCAGGAAACACATGGGAGAAAAGTAGCAGGGATGAGGACGATGATGACAGGAATAGAGTAAAAGAGTTTAGATGACATAAAAAGAGTAGACGAAAAACAAGCTCAATGACTCTGGCTCACTTACAAAATGAGGTAGGAAGAACGACAGAAAGCCAATACTGTAGTTGATGCACCTTAACTGTTGGCCAGAGTTAAAAGAGTTCAGTTCTGTTGCGAAATACAAAGGCCGTGCTAAAGAAATCCTCTTCAATTGCTTGACTCCCAGTCATAAAAACAAAAAGCTTCACATATATTTCTTATGAAAACCAATGTGAGCACATGCAGCTGGACTCTGAAAAAGCAAAAATAAAAGATAGATAATTTGATTGATTTTTTTTTTTGGTCATTAAATAATTCCCATATTTCCATTTGTGTTAAAACAAGTGGTAAAAAGCCGTATCCCGGTGTTCTATGGGTGTAGGGATAATTAGACTAAAAATTAGAATAAAACAAGAATAAAAATGAATCAAGCTAGCGCACTCGAGAATTTAAGTAAATATAAATAAAAAGCCTTTATTTAGTCATGGCTTAGGCAATTAAAATCAGCGTACAGATAACTGTACACCGACACATTGTAGCTAATAAGCCTTCATCAGGTTGAATAGCAAACACAGAGTCCAAAACAAAAATTAGTTAGTCATGTGACAATCACCTGATTATGTAATGTAGAATAGTCACAAGAGAGAATTAATTGTTAGATAATTAATGATGTAGAGAGGACAGATCTCACCAAAACATAATTAAGCCCAACATAATATGTTTTTTTTTTTTTTTTTTTTTTTTAAAGTGTATAACAAATCAGAATCAACAATTATTAGGTGTATTCCAAAACATACATTTTTATTATATTTAAAAATGGGTGACATTTCTTTCCCCAGGACATTATTAAAATGCATGACAATGAATTCTAAAATACATTTTATTATTAAGCAAAGTGTCTCCCACATTAAGCTAACTGCAAAACCCAATCTCTATAATTTACCATGACATATAGTGAATAAAATCCATCTGAAATATTTTTTTTGTGTGTTGCATTGTCGTGTGACTTCATATCCAATCTATGCTTTAATGTTTAAAATATCTAATATGTTAGGTAAAATACACATTTCAGTCGTGTCCCCGGGTTTTCACTCAGTCCTGTAACCCTAAAACACCCCCCCCCCCCCCCCCCCCAAAAAAGTAAGTCCTCTCATTTTAATTTCTGACTGAGAAGGTCAATCTCAACATACTGTCCTGTTACCTAAATTATTTATTAGGTATTATTTGTTTATTTAAAAAAAATATTATCTTTGCGTCACTAGAATTTGCTCAGTGTCCTCATGGTACTAGCATGTATTATGTGGCCATATGTCATGTTTTTGATAATTTTTGCTTAACTCAATCCTGTTACTTTCAGTTCTATTACTCATAAAAATAACAGGAGTGAGTTAAAGTAACAGGACTGAGTAGAATCCTCTGTTTTGTTGATTTATTACTGTGAATATTAGTTGATATAATACTATTCACTTGATTTACAAGTTTTTTCAGTTGCAATTACTTAGATTGTAGACATTAGTATTAGTTTTACAATTTGAATGCCATACTTCCTGGGAGCCAGTCCACCACGACGTGACTTACAATTTTTGTCTTCGTCTTTCTTATAGGTTCTCTCCATCTTCTACAAAATATATTATACAGGTGCCAGAAACTCCCACCCATGGAGCAAGACACATCCGCAACCCTCAATGTCTAGTTGTGTAGACATGGTAATCTAAATTGTCAGAGCAGCGGTCACACAAGATACAATAAATAATATATTTTGATTGAGACCTGATCCCCATCTGGGCCCTTGGATCCAGAGATGCCTGTGGTTTAAACTAAAGCCTGTAACTGTTTGCTTCTTCTGTTTTGGCTGCGCTCGGATGCATGTGAGCGACACATGTGCAATACAATTGCTTTCTGAAGTCGTGTCATGTACAGGATATTCGCTCGGAAGGATAGCAGAAGAAAAGTATTCATGCAAAGTTTAGAAGAACCAAAACAAAAATGATGGAGAATGAAATGCTGCTTTGTTTACTGTCCTTGAAAAAGTCTTTTGTTTTGTGTTGCTCTTTTCACTCTTTTCTTTGACTACTGCACAATACATCACAACTGCGTATTGCCACCTAGTGAACTCTTCTGTGTCAACATTCACCTTGTGCATGCACTGTTGTACACACACTGTCTGCGCAGACACTACATGTACATTTGGGCTGCACAGTGTGCGCTGACGTCCACGGACACTTCTGATGACAAAATGAAGTCGCACGGACTGTTGCGGACAGCCAAAGTATACTATGGGCTTTAACACACATTTAGCATTTAACACACATGCTCCAGACATGTTGAGCTTGTCCCACTTATTGTCATGTCCCACTTTGTCCCGCATAGTATTACCCAGAAAAACACAAAACACATTCATGGTGTGACAAAATAATAATGGTGAAACATTAAAATACAATCAAGTGATGTGTCACACAGGGATGTCTGAGTTTTCACCATTAATTAAAAGGTGAACCATATTGTTTTACTTTCAACAATTGTTATGTGCAATGGATATTATGAGCAAATATATTGAACACCTAAAGCTTAGAAATGAATGGTATTAAAAACCAAGTCAAGCATATCTGACTTCAAAGCTACTAACCCAGTACATAATTTATACTTAGTCAATACATCAGGTGAGCTTTTTTTTTTATGCTTTTACAGTATACAGTTCACATCTTTGGATATTGATCCTACAGTTTAACTGCTGCTTGTTCCAGGTGACTTCACATGCACCCACTAGCAAATGTGCAAAAAGCACACCTTTACTAAAGGAGAATCAAAAAGCTATGTTCACCTACATATGCAGGGGGGACACAGCGGTCACACAAGAAACAAGAAATGTTATATTTTGATCAAGACCTGATCCCCATCTGGGCCCTTGGATCCAAAGCTGCTTGTGGTTTAAACTAAAGCCTGTTTCTGTTAGCTTCTGCTGTTTTGTCACAGTCCTAGAGAGTCAACACATTGTTTTTCGCTACAGAACCAAATAATTATTTGCGTAATTTTGCAGTTGTTGTCCAGAAAGCAGCTGATATATGGTTAACCTTCTGTCTAACATAGTACATCATATTTTTGGCTTATTGTAATGCATCTCAGAAACGCATGCACACACATATACACTGCGGTTGCCCACAGAGATTATGGCTCAATATCACAGAGTGCTTGATCTCTAGATTCAGACACTGCTGTTTTTCGTTTCCCTAGTGAGAACTGTCCGAGTTGCCTCACCATGGGGCATATCAATTACCGGCTATAGTGTAAGCAAAATCGATACAGCTGAATACATAAGTACAAATCTTTCCCTTGACCATGAGAGGTCTTTGCGCTCTAAGGCAATAATACAGACTACTAGGGTTAGGTGCCATATGTTTTATTGACGAGGGCCACATAACCCATATTTGAGAGCAACAATCCCAAGACTCCGATTCTAAGAAGTTAGACATTACATGGATCTCTGAAATACCTGCAGCTTTACGTGATCAATAATTTTGACTAAGTTGTCCCTTGCAACCTTGCAAGTCTCTATCTTTACGCATAATAAAGTACATTCTTACTTTGTAAAAGTTCCGTCAGGCGCTTCATATATAGAACTTTTAGGGATTCCCACCATGGGATGATTTGATAGAATTAGTTTTAATTAAATTGTTAAATTTATTTTTCATTCTAAATAAATTGTATGAATTAAACAGCTTGTAAACATATTTGATCAGTAGAATAAATACATAACCCATTATACATTAAATAATAATGCAACCATTTAAGATATTTCTCCTTTATAGAACCTTTTTGGTTGAGTCAAGAACCCTATGGTTCCCTTTTTTCTGAGAGTGTAATTTCAACTCAAATCAATATTTAATGGCCATTTATTTGGCCATTTATATATATATATATACTGTATATATATATATATATATATATATATATATATATATATATATATATATATATATATATATATATATATATATGCAAATTTAAAGTTTTAAAAGTCATAATATAACATACATTTTAAGTTCTTCTTCTAATTCTAATTCTAGATATAATCTAAATTCAAATTCTAAATCGACCTATTCACGTAATGAAATATTTAATTCCACAACTCATGGTTCATGGATGTAGCTTTGGCTTATAACCTTGAAGAAATGTCCAGTCGATACATGAGGTTACAAACCTAACCCCATTGATCTGTGTCTACTTCATAGATGGCTGAAATGCTACTGATATCCTATTTCATGAATTATTTCTGAATCTATCGTTCCATCTGGATGGTTCACACACTGAACTTCTGATTTAGTTGATCAGTGTATATTTTCCTTGATTCAGATTTGCAAAAGTTATATCATGCATGGCTGCTTTTTATATTCAAGGTCAAGAAACAAATAGCCATAATCTCTGCTGTTTTTATGGCAACCACAGCTTTACTTGACTGTCTGACTTTGTTTTATAACTGTCTAGAACTCTGCCAGTGCGTGTGTGTGTGTTTGTGTGTGTGTGCGTGTGTGTGTGCGCGTGTGTGTTTTCTTATGACTTAGAAGAAATATTACATATTACTTTGTGGCAAACCATCGAGAGCAGCATTATTACTCAAGTGTCCACATTTAATAGATAAAGTTTTATATTTAGCAGAACTGTGAGACACGCTAAGGTCCAGAGCAATGAGCTATAAGAGACATATCCCAAAGCTAATTATTGATTTGAGAGCAAAAAGAAACACAGAAAGAGAAGGAACGAAATAATAATAATAATAAAAAAATGTGTCTGATTTTCTTGCTCTCTGTTTTAAAGTCAATTTTACTGATGTTTAATGAAAAATAACATTTTTATTTTCAATCAGTTGCTCAGCAAATTTCACTTATGTTATGTTGAAAGTTATGGTAATTCTCAGTGAACTTTTCAGAACCTTTCTTTTTCTTTTTTCTTTTACATCTCCGTGGTCATCTCTGAAAAGTGGCATTGGGAATGTTAATGAGATCCATTTTCCTGAGCAGAATCACTGAACCAACAAGCATGAATCATTTCATTAAACTACTGGCAACTTAATGACTCAAGTTAACAGCTGATATCATTGTGATTATGGCACTTATTGATATACTCTATGGAACGTGTCGGGAACACCACTGTCACACATCTCCGGGGCTTCTTTCACTCTTTTCTTTCTTTAAACACACTTACAAAATGAGGCTAACAAGGTCCTTAATTCAATTTCATCCAATGCCTGAGCCAACAGACAGCAATAATCATCAGCGGAATACAGTCAGATCTTAATTTAAAATACTATGGAAATGGCAACGTGGAAGTCACACTGACAGTTTAACAATTAAAAGAGTGAGATTAATATTTTACAGATTAAAATTATATGAAGTGATACTTTCTCAAAAAAAAAAAAAAAAAAAAAAAAAAAATTCAGTAGAACCATGATAATAATTTCTAATCACCCTGATTGCACATGTCCAAAAAAAAAAAAAAAAAAACAGTGATTTTATGCTTGTTCTGTTGGCTGTGATTGATTACAACTAGGGTAGTGTGTGTGTGTGTGTGTGTGTGTGTGTGTGTGTGTGTGTGTGTGTGTGTGTGTGTGTGTGTGTGTGTGTGACAGTCAATACTTCAATAATTTAGATCAACTCCTCAGAGCACTAGTTGTTTCAATTGTGAATGAAGTAGATCAAACAAGTAATGATATATACACATCATGGCATCAATCCTGATTCTCAAGGTGAGAGGTTTGTACAGGTCATCTCTGAAGAAGGTTCATTGGAAAAGCGTGACTACATCCTGGCTACATTTCTGCAAAACCGTGCCTATACATAAATTCACTGCATTTCCCAAATGAAATGAACAACAGACGCAGTAAAACACCAACCACATTTTATTTATATTTTTTTTTTCAAACAAATGATTATTACAGGGGCTGCAGATTATTGATTATTAAAAACTTCATTTTTGCACAATTCCTTGCACATTACTATCTTAGCATCCCAAAACACTTTTACCATAGTGCATGATTTGTAAACTAATACATTTTGACGTTTGCATCAAATAACCAACTTCATATATTTGGCTTTTCTGACATATAATCTTTCTCGGTAGCTCACCTGGTCCAGCATTGCACTTGTGATGCGGAGCGCTCAGGTACGAGTCCTGTGACGATAAAAGATCTCAAATACTATAGAAGCAAGCTAAAATGGCATGGTTGCTTCAGCAAATGAGTCTTTGTTTCATGTTTATTTTTATTAAGGCTACAATATGTATTTTTTTTTCGCCGCTAGGGGTCGCTAACCTCTCACAATAACAAAGGTGTAGGTTGATGACGCATAAGCGGAATAATGGAACTTGCCATCATGCCAATGGATCTAATAATGTTTATGGATGTGTGAATACATTCATGTTTTTTAACATGACTGTGATATGAAGCAGGGCGCGATTGCTAATGAGAGACAGATATCAGCGCCACGAGTCCCGCTGACATTTAATTCTACCGAACTACTCGAAAGTGCTGAATAATACTCACACAGGTCAGTTTATTTGACGAATTAAACCTGTGAGGTAACGCAGCGCTGTTTCACTTGCTCTACACTATCACAGTAAACTGCATTTGAGTGTGTTGAAAGTTATAATGTTATTCTATGTGTTAGTTTGTCTGTATGAGACTAGCATTCAGCTAGATAAACATTAGAATAACATACTGATCATATTCGAACATTTCATCATGCTGAGCTACATAACATTGATTCGTTTTATGTATATTTGCTCACCTGTCTAATAAAGTATATCTGTCAAGTCCAAGTTAGCCGCGGACGCTAGAGATCCGAGATGCGCATCTCGAAAACGCCACACTGATATTGATCCTTGTTTTAGTTCTCCTTTTGTCCCAAAGTCTGCTTGCCATGGTCCATAATGTTTGAACGAAACAGCGTGAGCATGCCGCTAGATGTAACGCAGTTGTCCACGTCTGTCGCCATGGTTACTATGGCAGTACAAACGGAAACCAGGGATAACGCGAATATTACGTCACTGACAGGCGACAAGTGGGATAGGTTGACTATTATTTAATGACCATTATTTCAAATTGGAATTTCTCTGAAATTAAAAATATTTTGAGGATATTGTAAGTACACAACTGCAGGATATATATTTCCTTACAAAAATCTTACATATTGTAGCTTTAACACTATCAGTTTTAGGGTCATGTTTAGTCTAGGTGGTACGCTAGAGCATTAGCCTTTCAGAACCCATCACCGGACATTTCATTTCCGAATTAACCAGCATAATACAATGTCAACTTGGTCAAATTTATCCGTTTCGGAGAACACTGCAATGTCATAAACAGGCTATTTATCGCCAATCATTTCACTTTTAAACTGTGCTACAAGCAATATGATTTCACAAAAATGCACCTGCGGGTACTTTTTTTTTCTTCCGTGACACTGTTTAATAAACTAACATCTGCAATGGAGAGCAAATGATATTGCACATAGTGCCTCTTGTGGATGTGTCACCTGAAAAAAATGCAGCGAAATGTTCCCGGAGCGACGTATTTCAGGTTTTGCAGAAACGTAGTCACGTATGTCCAATAAGCCTGGGTTGGAAGAACATGCACCACTCAGAAGCGCTGGGGAAATCAGGAAATCAACTCAACTGATGCTATCAGTTTGCTAAGTGAAGGCTGACATTTGAATGCTAGACAATTAATCTCATCAGCAAACGTGGGGCTGCGGAGCTACTATGCACACTGATGAGCCGTCCCCTTTTCTCTTAGTCCGTTTTGAATAGTTTTCGGAGGGGTGATTTAGCTTGCTAATCATGATGAGGTAGCTTTCTCACAGTTCTGACCTAATTGGCAAGAACCCCCAGTGCTGTAGCAGCCGTCGAATGAAGCACAATGCCGCCATTGTGTTCCTCTGAAGCCTTGGGTTTGTTGTCATTCAGCAGAACTGGGCAATTCTCACGTCTGGGACGGAGCACAAAAAAAATTCCCATCCATCCCTGTCCAAGCGTCTGCACCCACTCGGATTGTGGAGCCGAGGGATCGCAGTGGAGCACACGGGCAACTAAGCATTCTGTTTGTATTTATGCACAATGTACGCTCTGAATGCAGGCCTAATTAGGGCTCAGAAGGATCCTTGCTGGGACGGGATCTTAAACAGGAGCAAGCGGTTTGCTAGTATCGCACACAGCATGATTTTGAACAAGATGAGATGATTTTTATAAATAGATGCTCGAGCTGAATGCTTATCTCTTTGCTGATTCTGCCACTTTTAGTTCAGTCTATAGCCCTAAATAGACCGACTAAGGAGCATATCGTTGCAAGACGTTTGGAAGTGTTCTACTGCGAAGTTGGAGAAAGAAAAGCTGCTTTTCAAATGAGATCAAATGGAGTAGGGAAAAAAGTTGCCGAAAAAGAAAAAGAAAAGAGTAACTCCGAATTTTATGAAACTTATCCAAACTGACCAGTGAGACTTCATTTATTAGCAATCATAATAGCAGTAGCTACAGTATTTTGTCAACACTTTGCAATAAGGCTCCATTTGTGAACATTAGTTAACATGAGCTACAGTACAATGAAACATGTTCACACATTTATTCACATAATCTTTTTTTAATGTTAATTTCATGCTAAATTAATATTCAGTGGGGAACTATTATGCCCTTTTACAAATTCTTGATTTTGTTTTTGAGGTCTAGGTTTTAAATATGATAAAACACATTATTTTGTTTTACAAATTTTACATTGTTGGAGCTCCTCTCTTCCCAGTCTGTTCGTATCGCTATATCTCACTTTATATTCAGTTGCATTGAACAGACGACTATTAAAAACAATAAAATTCACCTCCCTATCTAAGGTTTATTCAGGAATGTTAGTATGCAAACAGGTGAAAATCTACTCCTAAACAAACAAGTTATAAGAGAAGAGTTTAGGTTTGTGTTGATGACAACTATAATTAAAGTGGAAAGACATTGAATGATATTGCATAGTTCATCATCATACATGGTCAAAATGCACAATATCCAAAATCAACCCTTTTATTAGTATTAGCATTCAAAAACAATGATATTCAGTGATACAATAGATTGACTGATTCATTTAAATTAAATGTCCTTGGTTTTAATTTAAGAAATCTGGTCAACGTATACTTCACTGCTCAGCAATATGAGTGTTCCCATGTAAATGAATAATTCAATGCTAAGCATAAATACAAAGTGAACAAAAATACTGTTTATTGAATATCACAAAAGTGAAACTATTGTGCAGTGAAGAGTTATCAACAAATTAAATGCAGTTTTTCTTTCCCCCGGTGTTAGCCCGACTAAAGATGGATGGATTAATATTGAGTTTCGGCTCCTGCTGTGTTCAATAAGTCACCTCCACAGGCTGACCGGGTCATTCTTCCATAGACAGAGCGCATTTCAGGTCTTCACAGCACTGAAATCTCTTTAGATTTACGATTTCATGGTTATAATGTGTAAAGAAGTGTGAGTGTTTATGTGAGTCTGAATGCAAATTATTTTGCTTGCTTGTAAATTTAGATTCTCGTTTCTTCAGGGTCATCAGTTTACTACCGCATGAGAAACCCTTTTTATATAGGTTTTTAACTCATTATAAAACAGTGTGAGTGACTGCTTTTAATCCTTTCACATACAATGTATTTATAAAACACATTGATACACTGCAAAAAAATAATTTTCTTAAACAAGATAAACTGACTTGAGAAACAAAATTACAAAAATATATTAAGACTTACATTTATTTTTCGTATCCCAGTAGCTTTTTTCCCTTCTTTTTTTTAGCATAAACCTAATTACTTTAATTTAGATTGGTGCTTACAATGAGAAAGAATAACAAACTTAATTGAATTTATATGCACTCTGATAAATATTAATATGGCAAATTTGTTTAAGGATGTCTAGATATTACTGAAAACAACACCAAACTATTGGTTAAGATGTATTTATTTATTTATTTTCTGGCACGTTAACCAAATATAACCCAATACTGCATATAGTTATGCCCCATTTATTTCCGCCCCAGTGGATGAAATCTTATACATGCTTATGCAGAGCATGCATCTAAATGTGTGCAGAATCTGCAATGCTTTGAGACTCAGTGATAATGTCTTCAGATATCCGAGTAGACACATCATTATGGTGAACTGTGATCTTCCCTTCTCATCAGAATTCCTCACATGTCACTCACTGATATGCAGTAATGACTGATTTGATCAGAGCTCAGTGGGAACCTATTCGGTAATGAGGACGAAAGCTAATTATGAGACCCTCAGGTTTCATCCTGCTGGGACGCTGAGGTTACCGCTGACCTGTGAGGAGAGGTAAGGGGGCACGCAGTTTCTTTTGGTAACTGACCTTAGTCAAGGTAGATGTCATATTGATGATAATGAGGATAGTATGATTCATTTGATAGGTCATACTCTTTAGGAATACCTTAATACATTATTTTTGTTATTTATTATTATTCATGTCAACTAACTCTCATTAATTTGCAACTACACTTCAGATAACTCTCGTTATAGTTTTAGTAGACTGTTAGGTTAGGGTTACGGTTAGTAGAATAAGTTGACATGTACTTGCAAAGTTACTCAGTAGA
Source organism: Squalius cephalus (assembly GCF_949319135.1). NCBI lineage: Eukaryota > Metazoa > Chordata > Actinopteri > Cypriniformes > Leuciscidae > Squalius > Squalius cephalus. The sequence goes on along the minus strand of NC_137127.1, from coordinate 45,378,726 downwards.
ATCCGTTGAGGAGCATCAACAAAGTTTTAGCAGATATTAAGCTTTCAGCAATGTTGGGGGTAACGCATTACAAGTAATGCAAGTTACATAATCTGGGCTGCGTTCTCCGAAACTACCTTAACGCTACGTCGTTCTTAAGTTGTACCTTAAGAAGTACCTTATCGTTAATACGTGGTTTCCGAAACGTTCTTAGTTAAGTACACCTTCTGTAAGTCATACTTTCGTAAGGTTGGTCTGGACCACTCTTAGCTTTACCTTATCACTGTTGCAGGTCTATATGAATATAATTCTGAAGTTTTAATACACCCAGACAGTGTTCAGTTAGGCTAATTCAAGTGTTTTCATGCAAAGAATAAAATTGTCATTACAATGATTGTTGTTAGAATTTTAATTATATTATTATATAATACAATTTTATAAATGTATTTTAATTAAAGAGCGCTTTTAAAGGCCAGTGAAATAGGCTACTGTCAGTCAAGTCCTATTCGGACGCTAATATTGTTTCTCATGGGCTCGTACAGTATTTTAAACATTTACAGGGGTAAGTCTGTGATTTTAGTGCCGTCCGAATCCACATCAGTGTTTTTTCTCACCCAACCCGCGTAAAAATCCCTGGCCAAATTAATACCTACTGTTTTTTGACAAACAGGTCGTGTGGTGATTTAATTGCCGTCTGAATCCACATCTCTGAGTTTACAAAAAGAGATTCAAAATCCACTGTTTAAATCCTTTTTGATCACTGCCGATCACCGTACGTGACGTACACTTTTATTTACTGAAATGCTGGAAAGTATTTATAAGAACAATATTTCATCGCAGCTCCACCTCAGCAAACAAAAATGGGAAAGAGAAGAAAGCACATAAAAAATTAAAATGGTTATTATGGCAGCAATATATGATAGCCTACAATTTTAAAATATGTAGGCAAGGCTAATATAGGCTAGTATAGTTTGGATTATTTTTTTAAATATCCCATGAGTCCTAATAAATGCAATTTAAACTATTTCTGAAGTGCTTATTTTATAAAAAAAAAAAAAACACCGCTTTCTCATATAAACAGCCCCTGCACGAGAGAATAATTGATTCTCGAGCCATCGATATAAACATTCAGCACCATCGCCACGGACAGCTCCGGGTAACGTCGCACGTAAGAAGGTATATCTTAAGCAGCTTCCTAAGGTATAGTTCGGGGAACACACCTAGAAATGGTATACCTTCAGTTAAGTTATACCTTAAGAGTCTTCGTAGCGCGCTAAGAGACAACGTTATCGGAGAACGCACCCCAGATTACTTTTTAGTGACTATTAAAGTAACACATTACTTTTAAATTTACAACAAAATAACATAAGAGTTACTTTTTCAAATAAGTTACTTTGCTGTCCTATGTATTGACAGACATATTCATACATTTTTACATACACTGTAAATACAGTTTTATTATTCTAAATGAATGTTATTTTACATTTTAGCACGCATGTTGTAGTGCTCTTGCAGTTAATAAATTGTTCATGAAATACATGTACAGCAAGCTCAAGCCTTTGAATGCAGTGTTCTTTTTTTTCTGGACAGAGACTTGGCCTAGTTGTGGGATAGAATGATTGTCAAGGGAGCCTCAATCTGATGCTGTGATTTATGTTGAAGGCTGAAACGCTTCTTCCTTTGCGTTGTCACTTTCATAATTCAATCGAATGTATGCGTTTATTCTAGACTACAGCAATAATACATTTTTTATTAACATATATCAAAGCAAATACTATGAGATAAAGTGAATTGGAAATGTTCCCAGAGCCTGTTTCCATTAAGACAAATGCATGGATCAGATTACGAACAGGATCTCTAATGTAGATTTGTTCCAGCGGCTGCTATGATTGGATCTGACCAAATACTGGAAATCACATTGGAACCCAAACAACTCAGCCAAATTGCTTTGCCTCCTCAACAAAACAAAGTAAATTGTTTAGAGGATAATTTATGCGTCACATTACCCCTTTAAAGAGTTATCAATATGCATACTCCATCTGAGTGTGCATGCTTCTCAGTGGGTTGGATAAATTTCTGCTCTCTTTGTTGCGTTCCTCACTGTTAAATGGGCTCACGGTGAATTAGACTACCTGCAGGTTGAATCAGGGGTTGACACAGCATCACCTTCTAGTGTTGTGCATCCTGCAAACCATTTAAAGTGCTCACATCAAATCAAATTTCCAGTTATCTTTCGATATAAAACAGTTCACTGTATTATGAAAACATGCTGCAACTTTCAGAATTCAAAGCCTCCTATCTAATGAAAAAAGACCACATGGATTCATAAACAACCGAGCTTCTACCAGGCCGGTGCTGTATTATTTGTAACTGATAAGGCATTTTGAGTATGAGAAAGGGTGTATTACAAAAAAAAAAAAAAAAAAAAAAAAACTTTTATTTGTCAGGTGTTATTTGTCACACACTAGAAGATTTGTTTGGACCGTGAGATCACGGAGACATGGAGGAGAAAAACAAATGGAGGACGATAGACGTCGTCAGCTAGTTCACTGTGTGAGTTTTGTTTTACGGGAAGAAACACAAAGGAGGGGAAAAAAAGAATATGGGTGATCTTCTTTCTCTACACTCCACTCTCATGGCATGTTTGTGGCTGCCAAGTTTCAGTTATAGAAGTCCACAACGTCTGGTTGGTGAAGCTTGCTCGCTCTCATTGGCTATCACAGGTATAACGTCAGCGGCAGCCCGATCAAGAGTCGGAACAATCAAACGTGTTTGATATTTACGATTTGGGATCGTGTGGGCTCTGACGCGATTGGTAGCATTACAAATATTGTAATGACACCACACAGTTGTGGATTTTTTGGAGAAAAACCGGCCAGGGGTGCGTTTCCCGAAAGCATCGTTGGCCAACTATGGTCGCAAGTTCATCGCAATGTCCATTGAACTCTATTGGTAACGACGGAACTTAGTAACGACCATAGTTGGCCAACGATGCTTTCGGGAAACCCACCCCAGATCATTGGTGGTTGAAAATCGGGCCCAAAATCTGGCTAAAAAAAGTTTGGTTCTCCCTGTGCCCGTTTGCCAGTGTTCTTGATCCTTCCCAGCAAACACAGAACGTTGGCACAACGTACCCGACCTTCTAACAACGTTTTAACAACATGGCCAAAAGGTTAAGGCTTAAGGTTTTGCCAAGGGTGTCTTGACAACCACTGGATTCGTCACTGCCCTAAAGTGCGAAAATCAGCCTTGTAAATTTCAACCTCCCGTTGGTCTCATTCATTGTGTTGTCTCATTCTTCATCGAGCGAGCAAGGATACATGAGTATTGCGTTTAATTTAGCCTACCTCAGCAAAATAAGATACGTAATTATTCAAACACAACTTCATTTTCTAATGTGACTAATGTAGCCTCGCTCGCACTGTTTAGTTTTTCATTTGGTCTGCTATTTAGTCTCATTTGTTTCTTTGCTCCTCTGGATTTGTGGATGTTTCCTGGACTGATTCCGTCACCGACCTTTATCGACGCCCGGCTTTCGACTACGCTCCCCTGTCTGCCATGTACAGAACCAGGTTTTGTTCATTAAAAGTTCTGATCTGCCTTTGCTTTTTATGTTTTATGTATTATACTTAAAATAAATTTGTAAATTCTTCTATCTAGTTTTTTTTTTTTTTTTTCTCACAAATGTAGCCTATGACTTTTGGAAGCGCAATTTGATTTGCAGTTTTAATAAAGTTGAATTAACGTAACCTTCTGTCATTTTTACTCTTCAAAGTGTACACTTGCAGGTGTTGATTATAATTAGGCTAATTTACTGATAGCCCCATTAACTAATAAGGATAAAAAATATTTAAAAAGTATAGAATTATCTAACATCTGACTAATTAAAAATGAACCTCAAATCATAAAATGCTAAATGGGGGATATCTAGGCCTATCTAGCATAAAAAAGAAAAAAAGAAAAAATGGTCAGAACGTCGTTTCTCAGTTGCTGAATGTCGCGCAACAACGTTGCTACAGCCCTGTCGCATCTTACAATTCTACGTTGTTACAATGTTGCGAGCACGTAGACAGCGACGTTGCCATAGCAGAAATGCAACGTGCCACAGATGTTGCCACAACGTAAATGTTTTTGCTGGGTTGTTTGTTTCTACATTACTGATTACCTTCACCTGACGTTCATTTAGTTGCCTCATTACTCCCTATGTATTTAAACCCTTGGATTCAGTTTTTGGTTCTGTGTTGTTTATGATTGTGTTTCTCTAGTATATTCCTTTGAGTCTCCAGCATGTTCCCTGTTAGCTTATTATTAAAGACTGTTTCTGTTTCTACTCTTGCGTCTTGCGATTCACCACTACAGCCACTGTAACATCACACAGCATCACAGCAGTGCTTTCTTAAAGTGTCATGAAACCCCCGTTTTAGCACTAGTCCTTCACACCTCAGATTTTAAAAAGACTCTAGGGTCTTAAATACTATGTAATGATAGCAAGAACAATCCATATTTCTTCAGCAAATGCATGGATCAGATTAGAAATGTAGATTTGTTCCAACAGCTGCTATGATTAGATTTGACCAGTACTGGTGAATCACACTGAAACCCAAACAATTAAACCCAAATTGCTTTGCTTCCTCTACAAAACAAAGTAAACTGTTTAGAGGATAATTTATGCGTCACATTCCTTCCTACAAAGAGTTATCAATATGCATCCTCCTTCAGAGTGTGCGTGCTTCTCAGTGGGCTGTATGAATTTCAGCTCTCTTTGTTACATAACTGTTTAAATATTAGTTCTGGGATCATTTTCATAATTCAGCCTGCCATTCTAATGCCTGCAGAGTCTATTCTACACTGACAACTAAAGCAAAGACTCAAACTGGGCCAAGTGAAGAGGAGGAGAAGAGGAAAATAAGGGTGAGAGTAAAATAAATGGTGCGGAATATGAGGAAATGGATGTGATTATTTCACTTATTGGAAGGAAATTGAAAATTGCATCATGCAGCGGGATTGTCTACAAAGTTTTGCGAGGCGCACGTTTTCTCTCTGTGTGCGGAGTGTTTGAGAGATGGAGAAAGGCTTTACTAAACAAACAAACAAACAAACATAAAAAATGACACCTAATATTCCCAATTATGTTTAGCATGAAACAGTTTCAATAAATAACTAAATAAGCCACAGTCTAAGATGAATCAATAGCAATATCAGTCATGATAGCTAAACTGTCAATAAAATATGAGTCACAATGTATTTGTAAATTAGTTGCTGTATAATGAGCCGCAGGGCAGCCCACATTCTTATTTGTTAAAAAGTTATTATTTTGTATATATAAGCAGAAAACTATTTTGTGAATGTGCAGATAAGCATGTTTTAGGTGACATGGATAATTGAATGAGCAGCGGTGGGTGTCTGCTATACTGGACGAATTACCAACATACTGTAACATATAAAAGTGTCGTTTCATATAAAACTTAGCATTGCAACCAAATGCAACATAGTTGAGTTAGTTTTCCTAAGAGGATAATATAATTTACTACTATGAATATTCACACCCAGTGTGTGTCCTTGAATAAAGCTGCAAAGAAGCCGACTAAAGCAGGTGCTATATACAGTATAAGGAACATATAGTGCTGTAGTTTCCTGTTAGACGGCTGTCTGTTGTGCGACTGATGACAGTGTTAGCAGCTTTGCCAAAATGCATAATGGTAATGGGCACCTAATGCAATGCAGTGTGTGCTTTATATGAGGAAATGGATTGGAAGTGGAGGGGAGGGTTTTATCAGAGGCATGTAGGGAGGAACGGGGATGAGCTCCATTCATCACACGGTGTCAGATGTCTGTTCACTCTGTTGTCTAGAGCAACACCCACACACACACACATCGTTACGAGGACATTTCATAGGTGTAATGATTTTTAAACCGTACAAACTGTATATTCTATCCCCTAAACCTATGCCCATCACAGAAAACATTCTGCATTTTTACATTTTTAATAAAACATTGTTTAGAATGTTTTTTAGGGCATTTTAATTCATTTGACTGAGGAAATGTCCTCATACAACGTTTATACTTTGTAATACCGGTGTAATACCCATGTCATTATACAAATTTGTGTCCTCATAAATCACACACACACACAGGGATTCATATCTTTATGAGGACATTTCATAGGCATAATGATTTTTATACTGTACAAACTGTATGTTCTCTCTCCTTACACTAACCCTACCCCTCGCACTAAACTTTCTGTATTTTTACATTTTCCAAAACATCGTGATTTGTCCAAAATAATGTCCTGTTTGTGAGGTATACCTGAACCGCACACACACAATGCATTTCATTTCAAAATAGTAAACTTTAAATAGTAATACTTCTCACACATAACAACAAAACTGTATTAACAACTATAGTTATTTAAAATACATTTTTTTTAATTTTTTTTCACAAATATTTTGAATGTTTTTATTTTATTTTTGTGGCACTAGCAACGCCAAAATCATCCTTTCAATTCCCAGCGAAATCAAAATTCTGGGATGGAAAAGCCAGAAGAGGAGGGCTGGATGGAACAAAGTATTCACTTTGCAGGCATGTTCATTATCCTAAATGAGAAATTGTCACAAATTAAATTAAAAATTAAAATCCCAGTTTAATCAGCATTTCCAACAACTGAATTTAGTGTTGCGAGTCAAATAGACCAAAACATTCAAAAGACGCATATACAAAAATGCAAACATAATTCCAGTAAATAAATAAACAGTAAATATAAAGTAATAGTAAGTCCAACAAACAAACTGTAACGACTGGTCCACTGAAGGCAAGTTGAGGTGAGAACCCAAACGCAACTCATTCACAATAAAACATCAAACAAAAACATGGCAAGGCATGAAAACTCAGGAACACAAACATAGACTTAGGAAACAAGACTATCGGAGACTGGGCATGGAACAAACAGTACTCAAGTACTCAGGACACAGGGCAAACATGAGGGCTGAAATACATACAGGACTAACGACGAGACAAGGGACACCTGTGAACATTTAAACCAATGACAACACAAGGCAGGATCACATGACTAAAACGGGGGATCACATGACAGACCAGAACCCAGGAACAAGAAACAAACACCCAAAACGTGACACAAACAACCAAATAAACAAATACATGCATACATACATACATACATATGTTAATAAAATTATAGTAATATGATATCCTACCACAAATGCTTTTCACGATCCAATCAAATCTTTCAGTTTTGTTCAATATCTGTTTAACTTGAAACTATATTACAAATATGAATGGATCCAAACATGCTTCTAAATGTTCTCGTCTCATTTATTTTCAACTTAACTTGTTAAAATAATGTTTTAAATATTGACGTCTAATTCCAAGGATGCATGTAAAGTAAATATAATTTGATTCTATCTGTTATTTATGCGCACCAGACGCAATCCTGAGATAAAACTGGAAGGAGGGAAATCAATAAGCATCGTGCTGCAGTCCTGAATGATGGAAAGTGCATGAGAAAAGCTTCTATTGTGTTTTATTACTAGGATGAGAATATGTAAGATCCAGCCCTGTAGCTCAAGGGAATTGCTTGTGTGCAGTTTCAACTCAGATCAGATGAAGTCAGGATCTCCTCAACAAATTGAAACTACTCTCAATGATTATAAACCGATAAAATAATTCCGATCGGCTGCGCCAGAATCAAATCAACTTGACCCCTGTGGCGAACCATATTGATCTCTAGGCTGGAGGAGAGGAAATGAACCCTGGCCACACAAGACAAAGGATTTATATTAGTATTAATGCACTCCTGCTTAATTAGACCTCACATTTCCAAATGTCTTCAGGAGCTCCTTCTTTATGGTTTGTGGTTCTGTACATTCAGTTCCAACAAAATGATTAGTAAATGAGAAATGCAGTACAATATGAAACAGAAAGTCAGCTTAGTCTCTGTTAAAAAGGTCAAATTGAAAATTTATTTAAAGAATCTACTTTAAAACATGCACCAAGTTCTTATAATTGCACCCTTAGTACTTGTGTTGAATTCATATGGTTTTGGAAAACTTTTATACTATTTGCACTTGAATGTCTCTAAATGTCACGTGGTTTAACCATCAAGGGAAAAGTAATAGCATACTGTACGTGCTTAACAGACTGAATATATGTGAATACACACATCATTGTTTTTATTTGCTATTTTTTTTAAGTATTAATAACAAAATTAAAAAGTATTATGTATATTCTTACTACTAATTTTATTACTATTTATTTAATGTTATTTAATTAATTTATTTTGTTTTTATTCATTCATGCATTCATTCATTCATTCATTCATTCACTCATTCATTCATTCATTCACTCATTCATTCATTCACTCATTCATTCATTCAATAATGCATAATTAATTATTAATTCATAAAATCATTCGTATCAACGTTTTTTGAATAGTTGCACCACATGACATTTACAACTTGAACAGGACATATGTATCACCCACACTTTTTTTGCTCCCTCAAAATTCTAAAAGTTTGTTTTAATACTGAAATTAAAACATGCTCATTATAGAAGAGATGTATTTAAGTGATTCTATGCATTAATAGCATTTTTCCCCAGCATTTTTGATTGGCTACAGAGGATAAGCGTTTTGGATGGATAGACGTATCTTTGAATTATTTAACAGCAATGTCATTAGCTATGTTCCCATTCACAGTTACAAATTTGACTTATGTAAAAAATTGGAATATTGCATAAAACATTTGCGGATAAACTTTATCCGATAAAGTGTTTCCTTCCCATGTGCTCAAGAGAACAAAACTGTCACTTCCTGGATTTTGGCGCAAAATGAAATTGAGGAACTGTGGCTCTTTATTCCTACATCATAAATGACTTGCGCCTCAGAGCGCACAGACGAAACACAATAAACGCTGTTGTGTTTGGGTGCTGGTGTTTGGGAACGCAATCGTGTGAGACGCTTCTGGAGGGAATTAAACCAAATCATTCTGATTACAGACTTTGGCTCAGATGTTTCAGAACCACCAAACCAACATTTGAGATGCTGTGATACGATTGGTCCGCTGGTTAGTCCAGTTATACAATCACATCCTCTGTTGAGGCAAAGTCATGTGAGTTTTTTGTTTTGCGCATCAAGGAATTTATTTGGTAAATGTGTTTCCATCGTAGTTTATGTGCATGTCTTCTTAACGGATAAAAAAAATGTATCTGACTCAGTTGAGTGCATACATTTTTTATGTGCATTTTTAGAATTCAGGAGCATCTTGGCTTTTCCATCCAGAGTTTTTATTTTTTTTCTACTTTTTTATTTTTATGCGATATACTGTACCAAAATGCACATAAAAATAGGTGGATGGAAACGTAGCTATTGAACCAAAAGGCTATCAATGCATTATATATGCGATTTTAAGTTGAGTCAGTGGTTGAGAAAAACTCTCTTCTTGCTTGTACATCCTGCAAAAGATTTAAACTGCTCAGTCAGAAATACCTACAGTAATTTACTTCAGGCAAGTATTGCGGGAGTCCACATATTTATAATTCACTGAACCGTGTAAAAGAAAATAAAAGCCCATATAAGTTATAAGCTAAAGGTTAATGAATAGAAGCAGGCATAAGAGGTGTGAGGGGCTCTGCCATTTTCAAAGGATGTGGGTAGAGAACCGACTCTTTATGGGTAGAGGCTTGAATTGAAGCAATTTTTCTTTTTTTAAACCTAACCTTTGGGCTTCTCGGTTAAGCTTGGTTAATTATATAGCTGTCATACTTTTAAGAAGCCAATAATTCTGAAGATCAGTTCACAGGTCATTGATTCCTGACAGCTTTAGCCAGCGGAGTTCACTTGCATGCATTTCAACTGCCTTCTCCATCAGTATGTTCCCTATAATGAATCACTTTGAGAGAGGAGGAATATTCTACAGTAAGACTAGTCTCAACCTCAGACAGAACGCCCACAGACCGCCAACAGCCCACTCACTGATCATCTGATGCATAGGGCACCCAAAAAAATGACAAGTGCTGCCTGAAATCGCAAGATCCAACCTGACTGGCTGTCTTTAAGGCAACTACCTTGTTAATTATAGAAATGTAAGTGATAAAACCAAATACAACAACAACAACAAAAACCTCGATAATTAAAGTAATAATAAAAGTAATACTAATAATAGAGGTCAATAGAATTGTTTTTTTATTATTTTTATTTTTTGTAAGCCTGTTCAGGGTTGGGATTTGAGATCTAATCATTGGATTAGCCAAATATAGGTGGAGTCATGGGTTCGGAGGTCTGAGTTGGAGCTGGGGGATCCTCTGGGAACCGAACAGCCCAAGCAGAGCAGGGGAGCCAGGCAAAGCCAGAAGAGGAGGGCTGGATGGAACAAAGTATTCACGAAGGAGGGATTGGGAGGTTGGGCGGGACCAGAAGAGGCGAAGGAGGTTGGCGGCTGGCTGGAACCAGAAGGAGGTTAGCTGCTGAGCAGAACCAGTGGAGATGAAGGAGCTCAGCTGCTGAGCAGAACCAATGGAGACGAACTGGACTGGAGACTGAGTGGAACCAGCGGGGGGCGGAACGTCCAGGGGAGTGATCAGGAGTGGGGAGTCCATAAGGGCGGGCGAGACTGGCGGAGAAGGAGATACATCAGGGGTTGGAGAGAGTCTGGGAACCAATTCCAGGCAGTCCAACTCCACCAAAATTCCCGCTCGGACGGACATGGGTGCCAGCTCTCGCTCCTGGTCAGTCTCTGCTACTGGCTCGGGCTCCGGGACGAGTGTGGCTGCAGGCTCTAGCCGGTGGGTGTGGGCTCTGGGCCTGTAGTGGGCTCTGGTTCTGGGTCCATGGAGAGAGTGGATGTGGACATCAACAGTGGGTTAGCAAACTCCAAGCAGAGGGGGGTGGCTTCCTTCCATGTAAGATTCCCAATATCTGGTGAATCCAAAGAGCCATAATAGTTTGCTCCCAAGCAAAAAAAATTACTTTAGTGTGGCATCATCTAGGTAGGAGAACTTGGCCAACTCACAGAACCGGCAGAGTATTCAAACAAGTAACATTATAATGAATGAAAGAAGCACATAAACAAATAAATAAATAAAAACTAGTATGATTTATAAGCTGTTTTCTTAATGGGGAACAAAAAATGTCCACACAAGGACAAGAATTTCAGATATTGCCATCTTTATGGGGACATTTTGTCTCCATAACGTAGGGTTTACCAGGACAACGCACGCACGCGCGCACACACACACACACACACACACACACAGAAAACAACCCTGGCTCATTAGAAGAAAAAAAAAAATGGAAAAACACTCTTGGATGGCAATATTTTTGCTAGATATTTCTTGCACTTTCTTGCGCAGTGTCCAGTGAGTTGCACGTAAAGTGCGTTCAGTTTTTAACAGATGGACATGAATCATATGGAGCTGCTTACGTGATGCAAACACCAAAATGTATTAGTTTACAAATTCTGCACTATGGTAAAAGTCTTTTCCATTTCACAACAGGCACAATGCAAGGAACAATACAAAGCTAGAAACTGAAGTGGATTGTCTGTCTATTGTGTGTACATTTTTGGAGTTTTGCAAAATTGTAGGTAGAGGCATGTTTTTATGTTGCTTATGTTGGAGAGAAAAAAAAAGTGATTGGTCACTTAACATGTCATGGTCACTACCTGTCTAAGTGGGCAGTTCCTTTCCAGAATAAGCTGCAAAGTGGACTAGACTTCAAGTGGCGAGTTAAAAGAATGACTATGCATGCCTCAAGCAAGAATTCAAACAGAAATTCAGAGTGGGATGCATGTCATGTTTGGCCATAGATAATAGAAGATCCTTCCTACATGACTGGATTGTTAAGGGAAGTCTTTGAAGATAACAACGGCTTCCTGGTGTCCTTTAGTGAACTAAGCGCAAACTGTCCTGCTGAAGAAGTTGAGATTCAGTGTTTGAAGCACAGCGGTTTGTTCTAGGCAGGAGGAATGGATGTCATCAGAGCTTTTGTTGTTGTTGTTTTCTTTTCCCTTCATTCTCCAGTATCTCTTCGCTCCACATTAGCATCCAAAGCGAACATTTCCAAGGAATAAGCATTCCTAAATTAACCTTCTCGCCCGGTTTTCCTCTTAAAGCAGGTGAAATCTGTTAAGACCTTAAAAAAAAAAAAAAAAAAAAAAATTTTGTTTGCGAATTTCTAAAGCAGGGGCTATGCAAGGCGTAATCCCTCTTATTCCCGGCAGGATGAGATGTGACATTTAGATAACACATTAAGCTCAGCGGGTCGCTGCATTGCCTGGGCTCTCAGTGCATGGATGTCATAAACAATGACCATTATATTTCACCAGTGCCAACGAACTGAAGAGACTGTTCCTACATATTCTCAACCTCCTTGGAGTAAGCCTGGTGCTTTCTGTTTTATTTAAGAAGAGATGAAGATCCCAAAGGAGCAGAATGTTTTAAGAATCTCTGATTAATGAAACATTGATCATAAATTTTGTACGGGAACAGGAAGACTTGTCACTTTCTATTTAGACCCAAGAGGAGGAGAGGAGAGGGCGGGGGAGGACAGGAACGAAGGATAGAAGGTTGAGCTGGTAAAAAGGGGGGACGTTGGGGGTGGATGTCAGGGGAGGTTTGGAAGGAAGAGATGTGGGCCTTTGGAATTCATAAGATGTTGACTCCGGGAAGAGAAGAGCTTTGAAGCTTTGAGGGGCCTTTATTTTGCAGCAATCTGGGTTTTCTTCTTCTTTTTCGCCCCCGAGTTTGAGGACGCCAGGTGTGGATGTCTTTGCACCTCCTGTCACTGACACTGGACACTGCAATGTAACAGGAACTAATAACACAGTTCTTAGAAGTCTTTCACATGGGTAGTCAAGTGGACACACATTGAGAGAAAGCGCAGCACACAGAAAACTTGATGAAGGGTTTGCTGGGGTTATGAAAAGCTTTCTATGGAGCTTTTGCTTTGTGCGACTGCCAACTAACACTGGTACACTCAGCGGCCATACAAAGAGTATTTATATCAAATCTGAATGTATAGCTATATATATCTACAGTGACTATTGATACAAACCATGCATGCATTATTTTTTTTCAATAACATTGATATTTCATTCATTATGCCCACAGATTTTTTTGACCATTAATTATTAAAAGACTGCATGGAATATGTGCATTTATTTGTCACACTACAGGACCATTTAAAATGAACTACTGAATGTGTTTTAAACCCAATTATACTTCCCTTTATAAATTAGTTTCAATTTTAACCTAAAATCTTGATGTTAAATAGTCCATTGACACGTTGTGTAAACTAGCCATATTTAACTTTAACTTTTATATTTTCCAGATATATAAATATGTATTCAGAATTACAACTATTATATATTCAGATTTCATAGAATTATTTAGGGTGGAAAGTTTAAGTTACATTATTATGAAAAAAAAAAAAAAAAACATTAACCCTTAAACGCATACCTCAGGTCTTTAGTGACCTGGGACGTCATTCACTACACTCTCCCTCATTCATTTTTTAAAGTTAGACATCAACTTAGTATTCCCCAAGCTATTCATTATAAACAATATAAGAATATAACAAGAAAAAAAAAAAAAGAAAAAAAAAAAATATATATATATATATATATTTTTTTTTTTTTTTTTTTGTGTAAAAAATGTATGAGGTCGCTAGCGACACGAGGTATGTAATAGTGTACTTTTATTCTTTTTTCAACTTTTTTATTGAATATCTCTGGTGACTCAATAAGTGCAAATCACCTTTATTCTTCAAGGTGGCAATGTCTGATTCACAATGATGCTGTGATTTCACTCATAATTATCGCAGGTATAACACAAAAGAATACACAAGTATCATCAGCAAAACTTGAAACGGCTCAGTGATTTACAGAATATGTAATAATGAAACATTCATGCATTTAAGTCACCACAATCAATTATACCATCTGGCCTGAAATAAGGAATTATCTAACCATCAAAGCAATTTAACTTTGAAGTGCCTCCTTCATATTTCCATGTGTTCTGCAGATGCTGCTACAGACAATGTGCCTCCCGAACCACAATTGCCAAGAGCAGGCAGCACAGAATGAATGAGGTGCTGCTGAAAGACAGCTGGACAGAATAGAACATTTGTATCTGATATAATCTTTATTTCTCAGCAAATGTTGATATGTAAGGGTAAAAAAAAAAAAAAAAAAAAAAATCACCTTTTTTCCAGTCCACAATTCATTTTACAAAAGATTGTGTCAAACCCTGGACTTTTTGTATTGCTAGCCAATGTTGCATAAGCACTATTGTTGGTATTTGATTTATTTTTAAATATATCTTATGGGATTTTTTTTTTCTTTTTCTGAGAAACAATAACATTTTGCTTGCAATGACAGCCCTGAGCTTTCTGGTGTTTTAGCACAACACAAATATTGAAAGAAAGACACTGGGAGCAGGAGACCTGCACAGTATTGATGCCTTTGGGCAAAACACTTGTGTTTTGAATGGGTCTGGAAGGAGGAGAGAAGAATCCAATAAAGTAAACATGGCAGCTGCGAGTGCTGTGAACTTCGAGTGATTTCACAGCACCAGAGATTTGACAGTGTTGGCACCATTGAGTGACTGTTGATAACATAGCAGCAGCTTTGAGCGAGCAACAAAACTAGCAAACGCCAGCTCAGAATACTAATTCAGAGCACAGACACAGAGCAGAGCACAACAGTGTTCTCCATGTTTCAGCACACACACACACACACACACACTTTTCCTCTACTGTATCCTCCTTATCCTGTATGTCACTGATTGAGGCTTGTGTAGTTGTTTTTGGCCCTAGCAAAACGTGAATGCATACATCAACACACACAGACAAAGTAGTTGAAAGTCGACTCATGTCCGTAGCAGAGTTTTACCCCCGAGGCAATTTTAAATCTATTGACGCACTAAGCGCTAATGAAAAAAAAAAAAAAATAAAAAAAATAAAAATAAAGAGAGAGAGCAAGAGGATTGAGTTGAAGAGGGAAGGAAGCAGAGGAGCATAGACAAAAAATAAATAAATAAATAAATAGAGAGAGCGAAAAACTGGGAGTAGAGGGTCTAGTTCTAGTTTCGTCAGCAG
The DNA here is from genome assembly GCF_949319135.1 of Squalius cephalus. Classification (NCBI taxonomy): domain Eukaryota; kingdom Metazoa; phylum Chordata; class Actinopteri; order Cypriniformes; family Leuciscidae; genus Squalius; species Squalius cephalus. The sequence goes on along the minus strand of NC_137127.1, from coordinate 45,363,641 downwards.
TGACTCCTGATGCAAGCGCCTTTGAGACAGGGCGCAAGCCCGGAGCTACTTTTGATGAAGTAAGATAGCCATCAAATGACTTCCAGTGACTGGCAGGGAAATGGAAATAGAAGCAACCAGCTGGTGTGGGGTATTGTTGGGCAAATCTACCTCTTGCCATCCGCGATCTCTGCCTCTTCCGTCCAACCTCTGGGACACTAGAACAAAGGCATGGCAGCACCGATACCAAAGGTCACTCCCTTCCAATGCCAGTTCAGCAATTTGGCATGGGTTTGCTTATCCATTCTGCATCAGCACCAGACCCTACATGGCGTCAGAAACATAGGGCAGCCATTTCCATAGTCCCAGCTGCACTTCTGAGCCTGTGCAAAGTGGATCAGTCTTGCCTAGTTGGGTGCATAACATCAAAAGACCAAGGTCAGGAAATTGCATTTCACCCTTTTTACCAAAGCACAACTACCAACATCCACTTTGCAGGGAGATAAGAGAAACTGCACTCACTTACATCAAGGTCATGAGTTCAATTCCCAGGGAATGCATTAAAGAAAACTCCAGGTCACATCACATAAGTTAGAAAAAAAGCATAGGATCTTGCAACTTAACTGACTGTCAATAAGATGATGCACAGATATTGAAGTGAGTCGGTATTCGCTTGCTGCTTCTGATACTGTGGTAAGACTGGTCTTTTTGTGTCTTTTAATCTTATTATCCTTAGTACTCTTGATATCCTGACTTGGAAGCTATGCACTGACTACCCAACGATCCGCTAGTCTATCACATCACTAATCCAATGTTTTATTACTAAGCAACACAGCCAGACACTGACCCTCATAACACTGTTCTCGTTGTATCAAAAGAATAAAATAATGTGGCTGGGATTTGTTTTCTTATTCAGAAGCCCAGCTTAATTTACACAACAGAGGCGGCGATGCTGGATCTGGCATTGATTTCTTTTGATTTATCTATCCAGAGCATTACTCGGAGTTCGTGTTCATCGAGCCCTGCACATGCTCACCTACTGTTTGTGAAGGAAGGGCTCTGATCCCTAATGAAACACCAGCAAATCAGCGTCCTCAGTTTCTCCCCAAACGTTCATTTAGGGATTTACAGGCTCGATAACATCAAGCCTCAGTCTTCGTTTGTTAAAAGAATGCTTTTCTGTTCTCTTGCAACACCAAGTTCGCTTCAGGTCCTCGACTACAGTGCTGGAAGCAAGTGCACAATCAGTCCGCAAGACGGGACTTTCTGTCGATGGAGGAAAATGTAACTTCTACCTGTCAAACAAAGTGCGGGTGCAATTGGATCCAAGCTACAGGGCCAGATTTACTAAACAGGGCACGTTAGCGTGAGAGCACAATTCCACAAAAGTGCCAATGCTCTGCGCGTGATCTACTGATGACATGCAAATTAAAGAACACAGACAGATCATTTCCGTGACCAACGCAATCTACCAAGAACAGCGCAAAATACTGTCTGGTTTAAGACATGCTTTTTTATTGTTAAATAATGGCACAAATATCAGTAAATCACGTTGCGTGATTAATTTAAATACCCTCAACCCATAATTTTTGCATCTGAAAGGGAAATTCCTACAAATGCAATAAGGTCAGCCACAAAAATAACCCTGTCCACGCATTTTCAGCGGTCGTTTTTCACTTCATGCCTTTAGTAAATCCTGTTTTTTAATGCCAAAAGAGGGAGTGCGGTGGCGCAAGCTGTTAGTAAATCTGGCCCACGGAAATTTAGCCTACTTAAGGAGGTGATGCATATTGTATTGCAACAGGTTGACACCTGATTAAAACTCTGGACGGAACTGGAGACATTAGGGAGAATTACTGCAAGGCTTTTTGATTAGCAGTCACATCTCGTCAGGAGGCACAAATGCGTTTTAGATAAGGAAGCATTGCTGCGGCCATATCAGAGAATCTAAGCAGCACTTTTGCTGTGTGTGCAAAACTGCTGACAAACTGGGATCTGATTTAAGCAGCATTGACATTTTAGTGGAGCAATAAAAAATAGGCATTTTTAGAGATTTGCAAGTTGGATCCAACAATGGTAGTGCAGGGGAAGATGCCAGACATGCACTACCCATACCCATACCAGACCTGGCTACAGTTCCATCTCAATTAGACCATGAGAAAGGCACAGAAATGGAATTGTTCCCTCAAAACATAACATTTGTGACCATTTACCCACATTGTTTCAAGCATTTATGCTTTTCCATGGATCACGACACCATCAAAAGCTGTCAGGCTCCAAAAGGTAGAGAAAAGCACCATCAAAGTATCATAAAAGTAGTTCATATAACTTCCAAATCTTTGGTTGCCACATGATATATTTATGTGATGAACAAGCCAAAATCTAAATCAAATATGGTGTTTGGCACGGTCCGTCCATCCATCTTTCAAACCGCTTGTCACATCAACGACAATAACCTGAAACATAATTTGTTCTCAGGTGTCTCTGAAATGTCATGATATAAAACCTAAGCCATTTTTGATTTGAGATCTGGGGACAGAAATGTTACCAGTGAATAATGACTTTGGTCTTTTCTTCTTACAAAAATGTTGTGTACAAGTCGTATAGACTTTTTTTCTGGTGCTTTTAGTGCTTTTTTGTAATTTTTGGAGTTCGCAAGTGCATTGTCACTATGACCTCTTGTTGTATGAAAAAAAAAAAATAATAATAACAAGGAAAAAATAGAATGGTTCTCGAACGACCTGAAAATTCACATTCTTGTTAGAATTGTTATTTTAAAATGTAACTGACTATGGCATGCACAGGCATGTACAGGCAAAAATAAAACATTACAATGTACAGTGTTTGGAAAGTTAGGGAAAAAAAGGGTTTTAAAAGTAATGCATTACAATATTGCATTATTCCATAAAAAAGTTGCAAATTGCATTACTTAATTACTTGTTATGGAAAGTAATGTGTTACATTATTTTGTGCTACTTTTTATTTCCTGGGCTGGGCTTTCTGGTTTCTTTAACAAAATAATAAATAAAACAATAAAAAAAAACAATTATAAGCTCTTTCACACCAAAAGTGAAATGAATAAAGCTCAGGCTGAAAGAAATGCAAATGCACGCCTGTAAAATAGTTGTACATTTTAAAGTAATGCATTACTTTAGTTAATTGGAAAAAAAAAAAAAAATCTGATTACGTTAACCCCAACGCTATATGAGGATAACATACACAGGTTAAGCCTTATTTCTAAGTCTGGATAAAGATAAAATAAAACCCTTTTAAAATTAATAAGGTTTATTTTGTTTGTTTGTTTGTTTTCCCCAATACATGTTGTCTGATCTTTACAAAGGTCTGCACCTGGAAATGAGAACCTCCTCTACTTTAACAAGCTTTTCCTGATCCAACCTCACCGTGTGACACAGAAGTGAATGTTAAGACTACAGAAATATATGTCTCTGTGTTCAGGTAGTATAAATAGGAAACAAAGTTTGCAAAGAAACAGAAAAGATCTTTTCATCTTTCTGAATCACAAGCAGTGCACTGGTTTTACTTATGTTCAAAGATAAAACTTTACGTCTTCTGTGACTGCCAGACTACTTTCCATAAGACTTGCATGCTCATGTTTCTAGACAAAACATTCACTATTCTCACTGGCTTCTCTCAATAATTTGACTGCTAATTTGGTAAGCATATGAAACCAAGATTTGTTTGCTTGTGTCCATGTGTGTTTGGCTTGCATTAGCATAATTAATGCTTATGTTTTGCATAGACTCATGCAGGCTGCGCTGTATCCCTTAGACACATTGGCTATGTTGGAATCAGCAGAATTATTCACATCATACAGATATGAGAATTCATGAGATCCCATCTGGTTATGAAGATGTCCTACTTCTAATAGTAGATCCAACACGAGTACATTAAATAAATAGTTTCCAAAAAATTAAAATGCATTATTTACTCACCCTCATGTCATTCCAAGACTTGGAATACACTGTATATATATATATATATATATATATATATATATATATATATATATATATATATATATATATATATATATATATATATGATATATAACTGTCAAAAGAGATGCACATTCTTCACAATTTCTCCTTTTTGTATTCTACAGAAAAATAATAACAGTATACAGGCTTAGAATTGCTTGAGGGTTAGTATTGCAAAATAAAACCTGTTCTCAAAGTTTTATCTGATCTGAGTCCAGGCATTTAAGATTCTCAAGCTCAACTAAAGTAGTCTTTGATTGAACCTCTGGTCCTGCTTGAAGTCTAAAAGTGATTGTTCTATAGCCTTGATCCAGTATCAGAGAGTATCAGTCAATTTACCTCAGGACTCTTTTCTGTTTTACCCTTCATGCCGGGTTCAGACTACATAACGTTCTTGTAGATAATATTTATGATAGTCACCAGGTGCATCTGAAATCGCGTACTGTCTGAGTATTACATTTGAATTTGAACTTACTTTGCGACTGTTAAAAAAGTATGTTCAATATAATATGAATGTGGGTAGTGTGAATGTAATCCGGACGTACTACATCCTCCATGTTGTCGCTGTCACGTGACCTACCAGCATCAGTTACATCACTTCACTGTCATTCACAAACCTCCTCCTGTGGCCTCATGGTATACTAAAAGTGTCCATTGAATGCACACTTCAGAATCTCGCCGGGAGTAGGTCATCTGGAGACTTTTCGCCTACTGTTTTTCAAATACTATGTATTCACATTTGCAATTCGTATTCTATATAGTAGGGAAGTATTTGATTTCGGATGCACAATTTTGACTCCTACATTCTTGTTCTGTCGTGGACAAGAAACATGTCAGACTACTTGATGGTTGCTGATGATTGGTGATGATTGGTTGTTGACTTCCAGAAACAAGAGTTTAAACAAACTACCGAAGCGCCTTGTTAGCTTAATGCTAATTCCAGTGCTCATCGGGTTGCTGAAGAGCCTCCGCTATAGTTCGTCAGCATTTATCTTGTCGTGTTACTCCCTCAAGGAAACATCATAAAGGCAGGAGTATTTGTAGGAGTGTTTATGATTTGTTTAGTCTATTTCACTGTAGTGAACATTCGTGGTTTTTAAAATATAGTCTTTACTAGAATCATGCACTATGTTCCAAATATTTTGAAGCCTTAAAATATCTTTGTGTGAGAGACTGATTGATTGGTTGATTGGTTGGTTGGTTGGTTGATTGATTGATTGATTGATTGATTGGTTTTTATTAAATACACAAACTATAAAAAATGCAAAAGTAAAAATCATGTGCACATGAATCTCATTCTAAAGCCGTTTCTACACTGTAAGCCTGGTTAACGTTTGCTCTTCATTTATTTTATGATTGAATGTGCAATTTGAGAAATCATTAGATGAGCTTTGGTTTTTGTTTAAGGTCTGCTTGGATCAAAAGCATATTTTGCTAATTTTTGTCTTCTTCCGGTCGTGTCTTTTTGTCTCTACGTAACATTTCCACCTCACTGCTGAGCGTCATCTATAATTTGTGTCACAGCGATTCTTCCATGCTTAAGCGAACATTAAATGTGTTTGTATTTAAGTGTGGTGAGTGATGAGGGTCATTAGGTGAGTCTGATGAATGGTGCCATCCTCTGGTGCCACTCTGGCCATTGGATTGACAGTTCAGGATCAGAGATTTAGCCAGTGAACCCTGAATCGATTTGATTCAACTGCTCTATTCCCCACAGCACTAGGGTTACACATCCCACAAAGCAACTGTGAGGGTGAGATTGCGGTGAGAGGACACACATGAGATAGTGTGTGTATGTCAGGACACAAAAAGGGGAACAAAGGTTTTCATTCCCTTTTTCTTTTGCTGTGTGCAAATAGTATAAATGTTAAACTGAAGCGTGTAAATAAATAGGCATTTAATCTAAATGAGACGGCACAAAAATCTATCCTTACACTAAACATTCATTAAAACAAACTATGCAATGGGTTTCTCAATTATATATTTTTTAACTAAATATTGTATTAATAGCTAATTAATGTATTATAAATTATGATTGATTTATTATAATATTATTCATTATTACATGTAGGCCAACATATGGGGAAAAAAGTCCCAGTGTTGACTATAAAGGGGGGAATTTTAATCTTTCTTCTAAAATAAATCAAACTGTGATTTGAAAAACATAACTGTTTAACAATTTAAAATTGATCAAATACAAATTCTGATTTCAAAATAATATATATAAAAAAATTGAATTATGGTGTAGGCCACTCAAAACACTTACAAATATAGCATAAATATTCACCAGCTACTATGCAGCTCAGTACAGATCAGGATACTGACTGCGTGGACCAGCCATGTTTACTGTGCTGCCACTAATATTAATAGCCAGAACAAGGTTGTCTTTGCACTTTATTTTCCTTAATTAAGGAAATCAAAAAACTTAGACGGCATAAGTAATTAACATTTCAGGAGTCAGTGCCTGGTCATCACAAAAAATTTCCAATAAACACCAGCCATCCTTGTTCCCTGACAAGCTCGCATTGTTTCCAAAGCACCAGAGACAGGAGGCTTTGTTCCATAGTTATTGGCTTCTTATTAATTAAAGCGCTGGCGGTGTTTAGCTGACCGGGAATGAGAGAGGGAGACGGAGGAGAGAGTATGTGTGTGTGTGTGTGCTTTTTTCTCAGGAAAAGAGTCACTTATAAACACCAGTACAGCTCTCGGCAGCCTCTGTTCTCAGATGGGATGTCTGAAGCAGGAGTTCACGGTGATGGACTGGCCCGTGGGAGTCCATTAACAGGTCAGGAGGTGGTGAAAGGAGCATGGGCTAAATTCATTAGCACTCTGCAGCTTCCATCCGAGTGTATCGAACGCTGGAACGGAGAGCAATGCTGCAGATGTGTGTGTCTGTATGTGTGTGTGTGTGTGTGCTTCCACCATTTGTCATCGGATTGGTTCTTAATTCAAGCAGATTTGTCATCCTATGTCTTTTATTCTCATTCCTTTCATTGTCTTGCCCTCTAGCTTTCACATTAAAACACATTGCATGCCATTTTAGCACATTTTTTAATTATATATTGATTAGCTCAGTTTTTCAGCACTGTCCAACCTGATCTCACGGGAATACGTAACTATGTTACGAAGTGCCATTTTTTTTTTTTTTTTTTTTTTTTATGAATTTGCACGATGTGAATCGTACAAAAATGTACAATTAATAGAAATAAAGAAAAAAAAAGCATGAAGGTCCATCCCTAACCGCACCCCGAAACATACCCATCAGTGGAGCATCAGCAGATCGTATGAAAACGTACAAATGAGATTGTACAAATTCATAGGAATTAGCCAACAAATTGCCAACACATAAAATAGTTACGAATTGCCAAGGGATTGTGTTGTATTGACTGCCCTAGGGCTGCACGATTTGGGGAAACAAATCTAATTAAACCATTTTTCTGATTATATATATGTGACTATATATCAATATTACTACAAAATAAATAATAATAATAATTTAATTGTACATGACAACCCGAAAATGACCAAACTAATATTTTTTGGCTGTCTTAATTTTTTTTTTTTTTTTTTAAATATACACCATCAAACCTTTAGTTTGACCTTTAAGCTTCTCTTGTGTTGTTTTGTTGCTTTTCATTACAAGTATGTGAAGATGGTGGACTCATGTAGTGTTCCCAAATGCACATTAAAACGAGCCAAACTCAGAGCAGATGCAGAGATGGAGTTTGTGTGGAGAAGTATTTACTGTGAACTGAGTTGATCTGAGACACTGAAAACACGGGGAGATCGTGAACTGCTCATGTACAGTATATGAACACAGGGCTGTGCTTTACTTTGAAACAGGCAGTGCATATTGAGGGAAAGTTTTATCTTGATTAATCATGCAGCCCTATTCTTTAATACACTGATTGGCATTTGTTATGAGATTGGCTAAAAACACCAAGGACTTGCGAGCACAGATTTCTTTCCCGTGAGGATGTATTTCCTATTGAAACTAGACGTTCAGACTGCACGTAACGAAGGACTCTTTTTGAAAAAGAAAAACAGCCTTCAGTTCATGTCACAGCCATGAATGATGATTAGCCACTGCCAGCATTTGATTGGACAAACATTTGGACGCACCCATGAAGTCAAGATGAGTCATCAATAATTTAGGTCTGCTTTCCCAAAACAACTTTCCTGAATTTTAAATGTGCATATAAAGGTTTATTTCGTCAGATGTGGGAGTTCACTAGCATATTGATTGGCCTCAAAGCTAATAGACATGGAATAAAATCTCATTTTCATGGGATTTTTATACTGTATTTACAACAGTATTTACTCCTTCAGGTGTTTTGAAAGGCAAGTATTAGTTTTGTATTGGTTTTAGTTCTTTTAGTTCTTTTTTTTTTTTTCTCCCTGCCCTTAAACCTGATTACTTGGGTGACAACACCACCTGATGCAATAAAGCCAATATAATCCATATATTATCAAGAGATTGACCTGGGAAACAACTTTAAATCGTTATGGATTCAGTCATACTGTATCAGTATGTAAGAAAAAAAATACTCTAAACATCTAATCAATTATTTTACCACAGCATACCTCGTTATTTAGAACAACACAGTCTGACGCCTCTGTTTTTCACGATAAGATAATGAGCTTATGAGTATGATGATTAATGAAAGTTAAATGAAACACCTCATTACAATGGCAATTAATCACAATCCTTATATCAGTATGTGAGATAATCACGCCAGAACAATGTGTACTTAAGAATTACCAGCAAGTTAAGTTAAATTTCCCCCAATAGTGTTACTGAACAATATTTTTATATTTTTTGATAACAACTTTTAGTGGTCATAGGATAACAAAGTGTTTTTTTTTTTTTGTTGTTGTTTTTTTTTTTACACCAAAAACAATATCTGAGCTTTTTGTCTGATGGGTTGTTGATTATTTCCCTGTTCAAAGCCTTCATACACGAGGAGACAATTTGGAGCAAATTCATTCATCATTAGCAAAGATATACAATAATTATCCATATTTTATGCTGTAAATCAGAAGAGGGTTAATAAACTTCTTACATTGGGGTATGTGACCTGTAGGTCTCACAAATTAAGCCCCTTTGGGTTCGAGGAACTATGTGTGAACTCTTTGTGCTTTGTTGTTGACCCAATTAGTGTGGTTTAGCCTTTAACTTTTTCACCCTTTGAAACATAGTACACAAAGGGGGGTGAGAGAAAACATCAGTCTTTTGCTGGTACACAGACGGATACGGGGTCTCGTAGGAAAACAGGAAATTACAGCACAGAATGCTTTAGAAAATATGGACAACATTTTCCTGTCACCCCTGATTGAACCCTATTTGAACACTGAAATAAACTCAGTTTTATCACTTATTTTGGCCGTTCTAGAGGACCTTGACTTGTCTTTTCATTTACATGATGTACAAAACTTTGCACAATTGTACGATTTTAGAAGACTGTGAATCATACTCACATCTGACAGCTTGATGAGTTATGAGAGTCGTTTATGAATTATGCATAAGTTAACTTATGCATACATTAGCAAGCAAACACTGACAGAGTCAACACTGAACACGGATTACTAAAAAAGGAAAAGTTGACCAGTCGTTGCTTTATGCAGTAGCATAAGTTCTTCTGACCGTAACATCAATAGCAAAGTAACTTTACACTAAAGAGGCCGATGCTTGGAAATTATATAATCTACCATTAACAAATGTAATCTTTGGCCTGTTTTGCAAAATACAGTATGTCTGAGTCTCCATTCGCTGTGGAACCAAAACAAGTTAAACGTGAATCTTCATTTGATGGTGGACTGGGTGGTAAGAGGCTGTATGTGCATGTTGAAGGAGACAGTTCAAGTGTTGTTTGCATCCAATGAAGAGTATGTTTTTGTTCAATTTTAAAATTACAGTTAATTAGAGGCTGCACTTGTGTTTGGAAATATCGGCGAGAACATCACTTACCCTGCATCCTCTGTGTCTTCCAGTCATTGATTTAGCAGAGCCCAATTAGTGGGAAGGCCTTTGAAAATTCATAACTTGGCAAGAATGGATTTTTCAGTCAGCCGGTTTCCAATGAAGCGCTCACAATATAGCACATCATTACAGAGTATTGAACGACGTCAAAGTGTTTTTTAAATTAGTCTTCTGTTCTACTTTAGTAGATTAACGCTTAGTGCGTTTTCCTGAATTATAAATCCTCTGACATACATATTTTGCAACTGGCAAACTTTAATGAATATTTTGGATTCAATTCAAGTTAAGCTGAGACAACAGCATTTGTGGCACAAGTCAATCCATGCCTTGTTTTCTAAAAAAGCAAAAATCGACAAAAATCGAGATTACGACAATGGAAGTGAATGGGGCCAATTTTTGGAGGATTTAAAACCAGAAATGTGAAGTTTATAAATTAATGGAAAACACATGAATTATTCAAGTTGAACAAGTTAACAGTTGTGTATTATTTGAGCTGTACAGCTTTCATTTATATAGCCATTTTAAAGTTTTAGGGTTTGTGACAAATCAATCTTCCCCGGGTGTTTTATTGACAGTCGCTCTGACCAATAATAATGCAGAATCCGCCATTATGTCCAACAAACAAACAAACAAACCAGACAGGAGAGTTAGCAGATTAACGTCAGTAAACTTTGGTGTGTATTGACATCTTTCTGCGGTTGAAGCAACATAACTTCTTATGTTTATTCGTGTTTATTTCATTTGAGATGATCGGTTCACGTCGCTTGAATTAAAGCGCGACAGCGATCTGTCACCACACATTAAAGAGCCACAAAACGGTATCTATTCACCGCACCTGCACTTCATCATCAACGCACACTATATAAAGACACTTCCCCTGCACTTCATTGTCTGGTCTCGTCCTTACATGACGTACATACTCCTCTACTCACCTGAAGATCACTTACCTGAACTTCACCCTCGAATCTCCAATCGCCCATCATCCGTCCTCTGTCTCCAGTCATCAGTCTGCCGTGTCCTGTCCCGCCATCTGCAAACAGACAATCTAAGTTATCATCCAGCTAAGTTCATCATCCTGTTCTGATTCACCACTACTCACCCGTCTCATCTGCTGTTCCACTCCGTGCCTCTGTTCAATAAACATCTATTTCACTATTTACCTGTCTGCCGCTCTCTGTACCGTGACAATGCCACAAAGCTGTCGATTAAGCTTAATTTGTACAAAACTTGGTCTATTAATTTTAAGCTGTGACTGTTTGCTTGGTCATACGTGTAGTTACTTTCCTCTTTAATTTCAGTTATTGTAATAGAGTGTGATATGTAGTTTCAGTGGCAAGCACTCTTTGGGCCCTATTTTAACAATTTTTGTGGGCGGGTCTTGTGCGCTGTTGCTATTATACCAGCGCGATAAATTACTCTTGCGCCCGACGCAAATCTAAATTGGGTTGGTCTGAAGTAGCAACATTACTCATACAGTAGGTGTGGTTTGTGCATAACGTGAAATAAACCAATCAGAGCGTCATCTCACATTCCCTTTAAGAGCAGGCGCGCTTGCTCCATGGCGGATTGCTATTATAACGGCGGATTTGCCATTTGACGTTCTAGTCAGGGCCGTAAAACACAGAGAAGTGACATTGGGGATGGAGAAACACACCCACATTTGCTTCGGTTAAACAGGCGCATAATAATTTGGGTAAATGTGTAAGCTAGATTTATGCCTATTTTTTCACATCTTCATGGACACAACAATGATTTCCCTCATGTGGAATATTTTTCATTGTAATTATGTATGGTTTGCAAAAATGGCAACTGCTGCGTCTGTGTAGATGAGAGAAGCAAAGTGTATGCGCGTTGTGCACACGCTACATTGGCCAAGCATGCGCCCTTAAAATAGCATCTGAACGCGCCACTGACTTTAGACTAGGTTTTGTTTTCTGGAACTGCAAAATAGCATCAGGGAACATTTGCGCCGGAACGCGCCTCCTCTTTTTGCTGAACCGCCTCGGGAGCGCAAGTTCCTTATTTACCAACGTGTGTCTGTAGGAATAGGAATGATACATGCGTCGGGGTGTACAAAGTCAATTGTGCTGGGTGCAAGATAGAGCCCTTTCACTTCCTCTTGTGATTTTCCTACCTCAGCATAGTGCAATATAAAGCTGCCTAATGACTATGAAATGAGCTCGGCGTACCTGCATCTCTGAAGAATCTTCGGTCAATTGACAGTTGTCTCAAGCAGAAAAAAAAGGAAATCTATAAAAGCATAGCCATGATTTGTATGCACACCGAATAAAGGACAACAAAAAGAAGGTATCGAGCATGCAGCATTAAGCTGAGCTTTAGACATTTTTACATCAAACACTTTAAAATCTTGCACAGTAAATACTAGTATAAGCAAATATACACTTGATAAAAACTGCATTCTGTACTGACATAAAGATTTGGTTAATTTTGGGAACTACAGTGGATCTCTGTTCCTCTTGTTGATCCTGTTCCACAAACTCAAACATTAAAGCTGAAGTGTCTATCGTTCAATGTGTAAATAATGGAAAATCACGTTTCAGGGTGGGGGGCGGGGGGGTGGTTAATGGGGCCATACTAACCAGCTAAACCTTGACCAGTTCGACCAAGCGACATTTGCTCAACCTCAGGTGTCGGTTAGGGGCGGGGCTATCTTTTTTGACCAATGGCAGGCAGTGTTTGGGAAACCTGTTTAAAAACATTCATTATTTTTTAGCAGTTTGTTGATGCTTACGCTGCAGAATTCACACAATTAAACTTTAAATTAAAAAGTGGATTATTTTGATTCCAATAAAAGGCCAGTCTACTAAATGCAATATTGTTACTACTTAATGTCTTCTCTGCTGTGGTTCTGTCCATTTGTTTATTCTCCAGAGCACTTTGTAAATTAACCAGTGACCTTGGCCAACGAAGCACCATCCTGAAAAACCAATCTGACCTGAAAAATGTTGAAAATGTGCAAAAAGAGAGAAGTTTTTTGCCCACACCTTGGAAATAGGTGTGGAACAGGGAGGCCTCCGAGAAAATCTGCCACTGCCGTGACCTTCTTACATTAGGCAAGGCAAGCTGAGACAGGGAGGAGGCAGAGGGCATCGCTTATCTCACTTCATTCTCCAAAAGTGGCCTTTCTCACCTTCTGTGCTTCGGGGAAAGTAAAGAGCAGTCTGGATGCTTTGCACTGTAAATAACTTCCCACACTACAGGATGACAACAGATATAGAAGCGCCTCAGGATGAAATAAATACCCTTGGGTCCTCTAGGACAGTTGAGGCAAATACGCCCCAGCCAGACTTACCATGTAATGAATGGAGAAAGATACTTACCAGAAGTGTATTACCAAAGTAGCTCCCTTCCCTTTAAAAGGGTTTTCTACTGAAAACTCTCACCTGATGGACTCGGAATTACATTTACTAAAAAACGAGTGCCCTTAAAGTAAGCCGTGTGTGAGATCAGATACTGCAGTGAAATTATAATTTAATCTTGTGGTAATACTTGTAAAAAGCACCAAGACAGCCTATATCCTTTTTTTCCTCTGTCAGTAGATGACCTTTTTACTGTATGACGTACTATATGAATAAAGGCAAAACTATAAGAAAGCCATTCTCCAAAGTTTACTAGTTACCAATGCCATTGGAAAATGCTCTATTAGCAATCAGCCACAATTACTTTATTATTTGCTTATTTTACAAGGAGAAACATACTGAGGTTCCTTCACACTATACTTATACATTTTGGCTTCAGCAAAAACATGAATCCTTAGATGCGTCACAAAACATGACACACATCTTATAATTAATGAGTAGCCAAAAGTATGTTGAAAGATGGTGACAGTCTACCAATATTGGAATGCTTCCCAAATCCTCTCAGGTAAAACAGATAAAAGTGCAGGTCTGGGCAAACATCAAGAGCCTTCAAAACGCAGCTGATTAAAAGCAACACTTTAAATCCCTGGTTCTTCTTCTTTTTCATTGCACGTCCTTTCCCTTGTTCACCCTTGCTTTAAAATAGCTGTGGAAATGGTCAGATTCGGGGGCTTTTGGTCAAGCTCTCAGGAGACCGACAAAGAAAAGAATCTTCCAGCCGCTGCATGTAACATTTCAGAATTTAACCTCCTCAAATGATGGTTCAAGGTGGATTATAGTACATTATTATTAGGAGGAAACTGATTTTCAATTTAAATGTAAATCAGGGCCTTTTTTCAATTATTAAAGTACTGTGCTACTTATGGCTGAGGAGAAAAATGTAATGGGCCACAAACTTTGAGAGGATCCCTTAAAATGAAGGCAAGCCTGAGAGACGCTACAAAGAAAGGGCAAGTTATATAAAGAAGCGTCAGAGAGAGAGAGCTCTTGCTTCAATACAGTGTGTAATATTTGAACAGGTGCAAATAAACAAAGTAAACGTAGGCTACATTTAAAACCATGTTTTAATAATCTTGCTATAAGTCATGCTACACTTATTTTGAAGTGCTAACTAACGTATAGCATACATTGCAAACAGTAGTCTAAAAGTTCACTTTCGAAAGGCTAAGGCAGATGGTAAAACTCATTTACTCGCAGTAAATTTCATGAGTTCGGAGGATGTTCTAAAAACTTGCATTGTCCCCAGTATCAGTTCAAATCTAATTATAAGCGCCAGTGCATATTGGAGGCTAATTGAAGTGTCACTCAGTAGACCAGTGAAACCCCCCCCCCCACACACACACACCGTCAGACAGAGGAAGGAGAATTGTCTGTTTGAATACGTACCCCTCTCGGTCTGGTGAGATGGTCTTTGATTGCTTACAGCAGGGAGTCTTAACCTCAGAAAGCACAGCGTGGTGGAGACATCATCTCTCAGATTATGAATAGAAATGAATTAGCAAAGTTCCTCAGCAGTGATCAGAGGAACTCCTCCACACAAAGTCTTTAGGGTAGAGATACCGAATTATGTGCAGTTGACAGAATATAATTAAAGGAAGATGGTAATTAAAAAAAGTTGGTGGTTTGTATAAGTTTGTACACTTTAAAAAAGTGAAATGACCTTTTCATTTATATAAAGAGCATTTTTATTTTTTTTCTAATCAAAAATCATGGTTTCATGGTTATAAAACCTGTTTTGTTCAGTTTGTCCACAGAAAAATAAATAATTAAAAGAAACAATGTTGTTTACATGTTTCTGCCAGTTACCAGATTGCTGATGTGCAGATCACAAAACAAAAAATATGATGCATATTTAAAAAAATGCATCCCAATAAACATTGAGGTCTTTAATTAAGTCAACTAAATTCAACATTTATTATGGACCATTCTAAAAAGAAGTGCTTATTTTGACCTACATTAAGTAACATTTTGGCTTCTCTGCTAAAGTAAATGTTTTTGATTAATATCTTCTGAATTAAACCATAAATATAATTTGAGAAAAAACTAATTAATTTAGCATTTATTATTTTTATTTATTTTTTTTTTGGAAGTTGGTCCAAAGCATTTATTTCCCAGTGCATGACACATGGGTAAACGTGAGTTCATCAAGTACAACATCTTCATCTAGATCTTCATCAACATCCTCATCCCCATCTGGATCCACATTTCAATCAACCAATCAGATTTGAGGGACAAATTTACAGTTTGTGTCAAGTTTGGGCTTACAACCAGGGTTATCATTTACCTCTGATTGTAAGGATAAGTTTGAGGTAGGGTTAGTTTTAGAGGTATGGTAAATTTTTGGACAGAAATGTTGCTCCAGGATCAACAAAACTTGTCTTACTTGGCAAAATCATGGTGACCATGAGGCATATGGTAATTTGAGACCAGGGAGTGAACTTTCTCTCCTGAAAATCATGAAAAGCCCATCTGTTATTCACATATGACATCTATGTTTTTTTTTTTGTTTTTTTTTTTTTTTTACGATTGATTATCTTAACCAAATCATTTTGAGAATGATTCGCATATGAAGGAGTTCACATGTGTTACATGTGTTAGACCAGGGGTCGGCAACCTTTTTGTCATAAAGTGCCACCATTAAGTGTCCAGGTACGCATGGACGGAGTTTCCACATGCATCACAGTCATTTTAATATGTGTGGATTACTATACTTGGTTGAAATTTATAGCATTGACTATGAACAGCAGAAACAAGCTGTAAGCTTTCAGTCTGTAACTTATGTGCGCTGATGCGCAGTGGTCGCAATAAGGGTTTGTTAGAGCTGCACGCTTTTATTGACTTGCGCAGTTTAATTCTCACACTTTAATAGTATTTATAACTCCTAACTTAATAAAACAAGCTGTTACTACGAGGAATCATTACATCAAAATGTAGATCTGTATGCAGGTGGGAGCTACTTTATCTGAATGAAATGCATACACCTCTCTCGCGTTCGCTTGCGTGCCAGCGATTAACCCTCACTGGCATGTGTGCCTTAGGTTGCCGACCCCTGTGTACTATGGTAGGCTAAATAAAACTCATCCTCAGTGCTCAGTGAGAGTAAACTGGGCTTCACACAGCTGGTGGCATTTCTTTCTTCCACAGAAGTGCCTCAGACAGAAGATGAGACCAAAACAACATGAAAAACTGCAAGTAAGAAAATAATATTTGTTGGTTGTATGTGGCTCTGCAGACAGAGCAAATGAAGACATTCCAGTGGAGGGCAGAAGGGTCTTTTGGGCCATTAATCAGTCCGGAGACAAAAGCACGCGCTGTACCTCGGGTCTGTCTCACCACCACATGGCGCTGACCCAAATAAAGCCCTCATTGATCCAAAAGAGCCCCCTGTAATCCCTCAGGATTACAGTCAGCCGAAAGTAACCAATATATTTGCAAACAGAAAGCCACTTACATTAAGGTCATTTTCTCCAGGAGGAAGGAGAATAAATGGATGGAGATGAATACTTAGACATTGTGGTGGAGGACTAAAGGCAGACACACACACTCACTGAGAAACAGAAAGACCATAAACACACACACACACACACACACACAATATCACAGAGCGAAGCAGCACAGGAAGAAAAGGAACACAATTCATTTGAAATAAAACATATTTTGTAACATTATAAATGTCTTTACCTTCATTACTCTCTTCAGTTCTTGCAAAAAAAAAAAAAAAAAAAAAAAACCCTTTTGAGTAATAGTTTATGGGACCTACCAGGCTGGATAATGCTGGTTTGGTGCTGGTCTTGTCAGCGTAACAAAACAACCGTGCCAAACGTACATCATCTGGAGAAGCTGTTGATCATGTTCTTTTGTAATGAAGCTAGTTGACCAAGAAAGTTGCTGGTTAAGATATATAAAAAGCCTGATGGGGACACCAGCATACAACATAACATTTAACACCAGATCAAGTGAATCCATGCCATTTCAAAGACCATGTCACTTTTGACCTCCTATGAAGTATAGTGTCATTGGACACTGTGTTAGACGTTTGTTCTGCACTGTTGTTTCAAGTTGGATTTTTACATCCTTCTTTACGTGGACATCTATAGTCCAGACCTCATGGTACCAGGCATTTAAAATGAGCTGGATAGCAGAAAACCCTTACAGACGTCTTTTTGCATTAATTAATAACATAAAACATTTTAGGCATCACTGAACTCAAGCAATGCACAAGTTCTTAGCATCATGGGTAAATTAATGCTTGAGGCCCAAAAGTTGAAAAGTAAAAACTTGAACTGAACCCTCTTATGGTCGATCAAATGCTTTGATCAAATCTGATTGCATCTTGTACATTTCAGGGCAGTATTACTCAGGCTTTTATAACAGAGCTTAAATGGCAAAATACGAAACAGTTCTAGTGTGTTTTAATAACTTACATCAACAATGAGAGTCCACATAGTCAAGGTCATTTACTTCTCCTTCAGCAATGACACTCATTCTGTGGTTACTCTCAAATATTCATAAACTTCATATTGGGAATGCTAAGACGGAGCTCTTTCCCAGCATCATAATGGGATTGTTCACACCTGCCCGCAAAAAGCAGCGGTGTCCTTCAGACGAGAAGAGAGGTTTTTTCTCTGAAAATGTGATTAACATAGCCAGGCGAAACAACAAAGGCATAATCCACACAATAAGGACACATGCAGGAAGAGAGTAATATTATTTCCCTGTGTATACGTTCCAAAATAAACAACTGTGAAAACGGGGGGAAATAATAAACTGTCAAGATGCACGATGCCGCCAACTGCTTAATATCTTTCAAAGATTGAGACGACTGTTTCCGCTTCAGCCTAATCTGGAAAAGACTCGGGACATTTCTTTATTACAAATGTAAAAATAATAATGTTATTATTATTTCTGGTGCAAGGTGGCTCAAAGAGAAATGAATGTTTATTCTAAAATAATACATGTATTGGTGCCTCACAGAAACAAATGGCATTACATTATACAGTATCGAGCACAAAGCCCTGTTCACACTAACTGTGAGATTTTAGCTGGTGGTTGTGCACAATTAAAAATAATTGTGTTGAACAGCAGAATTTGTGGTGAAAAACTACCCACTGATGCTGTACAAAAAAGTCCACCAATCAGAGAGTCGAAACAAGAAGAGCGTGCCAAAACATGTTTTGAACATATAGTAAAATTTGAATATTGCAATGAAAGCAGCATTTCCATCCCATGTGTTCAAGAGAGCTTCTTGGAAAATTTGTACAAAATATCTATAATAAAAAAGTTGCTGCATTTGAGGAACTGTAGCTGCGTTTCCATTACCTTTCAAATTGCGCAAATTGAAATTGCGAATTGAAAATACGCCCAATGGAAACACGTCAATTTCGCAAAAACTCCCATTTATCGCAAAAAAGTTTTTACGCTCAAATGAGGGGGTTTTTCAGGCAATTCGAAAAAGAAAAATTTGGCAAAACTGCAATGGAAACAGTTTTTGCGCATTTACAGGTCACCTGACGTAGATGACGAGGTGTGTTTGGAAAGAATACGAGACAGAGCTCTTTATTGAATTCATATAAGACAAAAGACTTACAGGAATAATGGATTCTAAACCTCAAATAAATGCCACAACCAAGACCTCGAAGCAGATATGAGGGAGAAACACCCAGAAACTCCTCATATGTGCCGCTCACAAGTATAATAAGGGTCGTTCCCTACCATTAATGCTTGAAAACACACATACGTCTCCTTCGATTAATAATAATGGCCAGTGCAGTGGCTGGGATATAGTACAGAAACCTACCGACGTCCGTTGCCATGGTTTTTGGAATGATTTTACTTCTCGCGAGAGGAAAAACAAAGTTTTAGTCGCATAACATCAGTTAATGGAAACGCTGTCATTTCGCAATAGTATTTTGTCGTCATGAGAAAAAATCGCAAAAGGTTTGCGCAAATCTGTAATGGAAACGCGCCTTGTGGCTCTTTATTCCTACATCATAAATGACTTGCGCCTCAGAGCGCGCAGACGAAACACAATAAACGCTGTTGTGTTTGGGTGCTGGTGTTTGGGAACGCAATCGTGTGAGACGCTTCTGGAGGGAATTAAACCAAATCATTCTGATCACAGACTTTGGCTCAGATGTTTCAGAACCACCAAACCAACATTTGAGATGCTGTGATATGATTGGTCCGCTGGTTAGTCCAGTTATCCAATCACATCCTCTGTTGAGGCAAAGTCACATGAGTTTTTTGTTGCGCAATGAAGGATTTATTCGGTAAATGTGTTACCATCGTAGTTTATTTGCATGCCTTCTTATCAGATAAAAAATGTATCACCTCAATTGAGTGCATACGTTTTAATGCAAATTTTTAGAATTTATTTGCATCTTGGCTTTTCCATTCACCTATTTGTATGCAATATCCCAAAATCCACATAAAATTAGGTGAATGGAAGCATAGCTACTGTCCAGAGTTACTAATTATCTTACAAACTATGATTACGCTGAAATTGTCGGTAACACTGTATTTCGATGGTCAACTTTAGACATTCTACTAACTATAAGCTCATTAGACATAATGAACATTACAACTATATAGACATTATAACTATATAGTCAGTAGAGTATTAGTAGACTGTCTGCTTAATATCTGACAACACTTTATTTTGATGCTCCTCAACAGATATTCTACTGATTTAAGTAACTTACATGTCAATTGTTTTACTACATGTCAACAGTCTACTAATGTTCTAAAGAGAGTTGGTTGACATGCAGATGCAAATAGCTAAAATAGACCATCGAAATAAAGTGTAATCAAATCTTCAACTTCACTCATGTCTGAAGCTTATTTTGGTGGCTCATTATATAGACACATTTTCACAGTAATACCGTCCAGTGCCTGAACGCATTGAAGTTTTAATGAAAAGTAAGAACACATATTTTTTTTCTTCCCCAAGTTCTATTTTTTCTTTTGTAAATGATTGTTTGGGCTTCTTTCTACCACTGTCTGTTATAAAATGCAAATTAAATGTTGAAAAAAGAGAAAACGTTAAAAAAAGAGTGTGCCTGTTTATTACAGATTGTGAGATGACATACATTCCATTGTCAGAATGACATATTTGAAAACAAAAGATACTTTGTATAAAATCATGAACAAGCTAGTTACTCATGCTGGTGATCCCAAAAGGCCGTGTCAGATAATTCTAATGGGATGCCCTCATTGTTCTTATATAGGCCAGTAAAGTCTATATAACACACATAAAAAAAAAAAAAACTAAAAAAACATATACATATACATACTTTGCCATGATATCAGCAAATAACAAGCTGCAATTAGTCCACAGATGACTGCAAGTGTGATTTTAGTCAAGCAAGATGAAGAGAGGAGGAGAAATTGCTTTAAAAAATGTGTTTCAAGTAAATGCTTTGATGCCAATGTGAAAAGGGACACAATTAAGTCCGTTAGAGCGTTTTGTGCTTAGCACACAGAACACATTATCCATCCAGCAACGAGGTTTATTATTTGATCTCTTCAGAAAATATATGACTAGCCTAATTGCATTTGTACAGATAAACATATACAATAATATAAAATAATAATCTCCTCATTTAGCCATATGCAAACAGACCTACTTTCCATCAATTATTTATTGACACTTTTTTTTTTTTTTAAAGCACAGATGTTTAGCACATTCTAAGAAAAGGCTATAATTTAAAAGGAAAGGGATTATATATTATTATTTTCCATCATGTAGACAAATGCCAAATTTGTAAGGAAAATGGTAGAAAATGCGTACATTTTAAGGGAAAATCGTAGAAAATATGTCGCTAGGGGTGTTGTTGGATTTGCCACATGAATTTTGTTCAGCAAATTCTGAGAATGCATTTATGGGTTCTTATGGAATGTGCAGCAAAGTTTGTATTGCTAACTTCCTAACTGTTTAGTTTCAAAAATAACTGGAGTCTACTAATGTAGCCAGCATTTCAGGAGTGAGGGGGACAGAAATACCAAGAGTAATACCAGTTTGTTTGTTTTTTCTCTTAACTCTTGCTTTTAATTGGCTAAGAAATCAATACACATCTGAACAATAACCAATCATTTGTATTCTATAATATATTTTCCTAAGTTGTCCTAATGACAATTTTATAATTGGTTTATGTACTACAAACACTTGTGCATTAAGTCATCATGGATTTTATACAATGAAAAAAAAAAAAAAAGAACATACATTTTAATCACATTAGGCAACAAATATATATTTTACAGTTTTTATATTGTAAAAAATGTTATACTTTATTCATGCATTTGATTGTTATGGAAATACCCTGAGATGGCTTGAAAAACAAACATAAACCACATATTGTCTTCACGTTTCATCAGTCAAAACATTTCTGCTTTTATTCAGCTACAGAAATATCTGCCTTTGTCCATATACAGTATGGGATTTCCTGGAACATCATAAGTTATTACTTCTATGAGACCGCTTTGGACTTTTTGCACCAGAACGCCCTCCAGCTTTGAATTTGAATTTAACATACATTGCATAAGAGAGTTTAGTGCTCCGTAATATCTTGTCTCTTTGAATTGTAAACTAGATTTATTCACATTGGCCCATGAAAACCTTTACGTGAACACGCCGGAATTTACGTTTTATAAAAAGTGTATTCTACGCCCAAAGTTGTTCCACTCTGTGCATCTGTGCTTCTAAAATGTTCAGTTAAAACGTTCACAACACTGGTAACACTTTACAATACGGTTCTGTTAGTTAACATTAGTTAACTGGTTAACATGAACTAATAATGAAAAAATACTTTGAACACTTTTGACATCTCAGTTAATGTTAAGTTCAGCATTTACTATTACATGATTTAAGTCAAAAGTTTGTAACTGTTAATAGTAGTAGACCTGAGTTATTATGAACTAACAAAGAGCAACTGTATTTGTATTAACCAATGTTAACTAACATTGATAAACTATGTAAAAACAAAAATAAATGAAGTTAATGCATTAACTAAAAGGACCTTATTGTAATGTGGTACTAGGCCACTTTTTGCATGTATTTACAGCTATATTTACCATGAGTGGGATTCAGGGCTCAAGGTGCAGTGGGGTTCAGAAATCCAGCATACAGACTGCTCTCTTTGCATTTTCAATTGGGACTGACGGCAAAATATTTCTGAAGTGAATATTAATGTATGTTAATATCAAGCTGAATCATCAAATTTGACTATGTTTTGCTTTGATGGCATACCGTGCAAACATCAGCATTTTCAGGATTCCTACCCACTTCGAGTATAACCTATAACACATGCACACATACACAGACCATCTTTTTATTGACTTATGTATTTATTTATTTATTTATTTATTTGAAGCTGCAACCACTTTAACCTCATTCTAAATATATTTCTAGAAGGTTTGTTTATTTACAGTTGTTTTTTTGTTGATTATTTTCTTCAAATTCCATTTAAAATGTATTAGACCAATAAAGTCTTCCCACTCAGCGAGTTCATTTTGAAAATATATTCTATGATTTTGCAGGAAAGAAGCAGCATTCATTTACACCTGCCAAATGCCTTATGTCATATCCACATAAAAAAAAAAAAAAAAAAAAGCTCTCATTTCCCCACTTCAACAAGATTATCTTATCTTTTGCACACCATTAACCAGAGAAACTTTAAGACAGAGTAATCACATCTTACTGCAAAAATCAAATTAGCAGCACCTCTAACAGGATATGGCTCACTGGGAACCAAGCATGCGTTTAATACATCGCTCCACCTGTGGGGAGTTACTTCCTACCTGGTCTGTGTGCAGTTTGTGCAAGCTGGTCAGTCATGCAGGTTCTAGACAATCCAATGATTCAATTCTGCTGGAAGAGTGCCTGTTGAGGAAAATAAATGTGCTGCGATGAAGTTAATATAGGGGAAGTTTATCATGGAGACACCATCGCTGGAATTTGCATGCAAAATAAGGCATCTGATACATATGCAATGCAGTTGAACCAGCATTGAAGGACTTTTCCTAGTCCAAAGGGGCAGAGTAAAAACAAATGATGTAAAAGCCCTTTGACCTTTGTGTCAGGCTTTGTCCAGTTGCATTCTGCTGACAGTGCCATTAGTTTGCGTATAGGTGGATCAGGGAAAAGGCAAATCTATACAACCTTTGCATGCTCAGGGCCTGTTTTGTCTCCATTTGTCCCCATGGCTGAATGGAAATGTTAGTCAAATTAAGCTAAATACCGACAAACTTAGTTAAAGGCCACCTGCAATTGTAGTTTTAAGACGTCCCTTAAAGAGTTATCTGATGTTTACTTCCATAATTGTCGAAATATCCAAAATACATTCATTTAGGTTTGCAAACATATCAATAGATGAAAAATGCATAATACCGACTCCAAGCGGAAGCTCATATTTCAAATTTATATTGGATCTTATTGTAATACTTCTAAATGAAACTGTACAAATGAACTCTTTTTGAAAAAAGTTACCAGCCACCGCCAGGATTTTTGATCATTTTCAGAAAACTTTCAGGGCCCCCAGAATATTTTGTCATATGAATAACTGAACATGCAATATATCAAAAGTGTTTATCAAGAGTGCATGAATCAAAATGAATGCACTCTTTTTTTGTGAAAGGCTACGTCCAGATCAGATTCAGAACGATGATCAAAAGAGATGGAGTAGATCGGGTCCATCAACACCCCCAAAGCTTCACAGTCCTTTTGCTCGTCCTGGGTCGACATTTCATTGGGTTTTTATTTATATGCTGTTTAATGTTTGATGGTCGTGTTATTTTACATGTTTCTACCGCTCGTTTCTGCTTCTTCTTCGCCTGTGTTTTGATCTGGAGATTCAGTACTCTTTCAGAAGATGTCCAACAGCGCCCCCTACAGTATAACAGTGAAAACATGAATTGCCGCAAGTTTCCGTCAATGGTGGGGCACTATTTTTCTTTTCAGCAAATGGTATTGCGAAGAACACTGAAATTGTTGAGTTAAGTTCCTTTCTACATTGAAATTCCAACAGCCACATAAATGTGTCAAAAGGAAATATACAAGCTCTACATGTGGAGTTTCTTTAAACCAAAAGCTCTGCGCAAAGCCGCAAGAGATTGATCTCAATGCTAGCTGAAGTGTTTTCACATGGGGAAGGAAAGGCAATCAATCTCATTTATGCTGAACTTTCTCACGCCTTCATCTCAACGCTTACATTGTTCCCTCTCTCTACACTCACTGACTTAATGACTGAGAGCTGCAAAGTGACCTTTTGAAACCTACACCCTTAAAAATTACCTGGAACAAAGTAAGCATTAATCTATAAGAAAGAACAGAGCGAGTGAGGAAAGGAAAGTGCGAGTCAGAAGTGTAATTCTGAGCAGGTGAGGTGGACGACCCGGAGGTGTCAATCACATAGTCTCAAAGAAATAATATAAATGCTGAGCTTGTTTATTGCAGAGAAACAAACGTCAGAGCGACGCAAACTAATAAATATGGATTCCAGATTTTCCACAGAGCATGAAAGCCATGACGAATACATGAAATAGATTGAATAAAGTGGTTGGGAAGTGCCATCTGAGCCTTGGCTTGTGGCTCCCGTACCTGACGGTCCAAATGGTAATGCTGTCTTTCTATTAGATGTTAAATGAAGTGAAGCCTGTTGCGAAACCTTCCACACCAGAAGGAAAGATTTAAATATGACTGACAGGCCAGTCACACATTGAGTCAAATAAAAAGTGACATGTCTGTTTATGTAGCTTGCGCCTACATATCCATTATGTACCGCAGAAGCCAGTGTGTGTGTGTTGTGGTGATTTCCATTTGTGTCTACAATGTTCAATTAGTTATCATTGGTAAATGCCATTTTTGCAGCTTTTTAATCTAGTATAATGTTGATGCATAACTATTCTGTTTGTTGTTAAATAATGTTTCTTCACAATACATTTATACTAACTCTTTCCCCGCCATTGATGGAATTTTCCATCAATTATGACTCAACACGTTTGCAATTTAGCATTGCATCTCAGGATTGTTATTGTTATTTCAATTATTTCAAGGTTTTAGCCCATTTATTGATAGCAAAAGTATAAAGATGACAGGAGAGTAATGGGGGTGGCAAGACGCAGGCTAGATTGAAACCTGCATCTCCCAAATGAGCACAATAGCTCAATGGTTCTGGAGCAAACACCAGGCTCCAAGATTCAATGCAATTCAAATCAAGGCTCCTGTAATATCTCAACTTTGCATGATTTGTATCACTACATGTTGATTTCACAGTCAAACCAAAGATGTTCCATGAAGTTCATGTGCATCATATGTATGCACTTCTGCATTTTTCTTTTAATTGGATGGTTATTCTTTTGAATATGAGTGTAACTATCCAGCAAGTTTAAACCCCTCTCCACCAAATGGATGATTGACAGGCGAGCAAGGCACTCCTGGGATGTTGCCCAGGACACATCAGAATGTGTTAGCGTTTACACATCAAATGTGATGCCGTCACATGCATTTTTGACTACCCTTGAGTGTGGTTTGCGTGATTGGATAACATCTCTATTTAGTAGTGTCCACTTGTAATAACATCACCCGAGGCAGATGTTAATATCAGTTTTTAAACGATGTCCATGTTACGCTTCCTATCCATATCGTAATTTGCAAAAGCTTGCTTCTCTATGCCATTATATAGTGTGCTGTTATATTGAATCAATGACCGAGGTCAAGAGAGGACGCATTAGCATTGACCTTCAGCCCTCACAGTCTTGCTGGATAAATATATATTCGGGATGTTTACTGGTTTGTATTCGTCCTGAACAGTAGTGTGTGGGCGTTACTGTTCGGTGCATGCAGTCGCACGATGAATACATTTAGGGCTCTTTCACACCTACCTTGTTTGGTCCAGATTTTTGGACTTTTCAGTTTGATCCGAATCAAAATTACAGGTGTGAAACCTCCCCCGGACCACGGTCCGCACCAAACAGATGAAATTTGGTCAGACGAAAAGAGGTAGTCTCGGTCCGGATCAAACTGAACAAAGGTTTGGTTCGTTTCTAGTGTGAAAGCATTACACATGTGGTTTGGACTATCAGACCATTTACAGGAAGTTTCGGTGCTTCCCGCAGGATTGCTCGTAGTCTTCTCCTCCTTTCCTGCCGGCGACGACAAAATGTTCGCATAACGAGGATGTTCATTTGGCGAATTTGAACTAGCCTCGAGTATAGTTGGCGCTGCAGGGAGTAATGCCGTAATAATAACAGTATAGTGGCAACGATATGCGTCTGTTCATTCATTCTTGTCCAAGTTTCCCGCCGAATTGACAACACGCTGACGTCAGACGCTCGTCCGTTTACAAACCAATCAATGTCAAGATGCAGCCCATATAGATGATGACGACAGGACGCAAGTATGTCATGTAACGTTCTTTAGTGCGCTCGCATAATTGCAATGCGAAACCAAACCAAACCTTACCGAATGTATAAAATGTATCAAAACATGAACTTTGGTTCGGACCTTGGTGCGGACTCTCAAACCAGTCTACCAGTAAAAAGCGCAGAAGAAGAGACAATCACTCAATGTGTTTACATCTCTCAGCCAGTGTTTTAACTGTGGAAATATATCAATAAAACAGCTTGAGAATAATATCTCACATGGTATTACATTTTGCTCATTTGCATTTAGTGTTGACAGCAGGTTCACTAGAGGAATGAACTCCAGAGAGAAGCATTTGGTATGTGCACTATATTCGCCTATTCATTATATTTACTTAACCTGTTAGTAATGTCTTGATTATTTAATGTATGTTTAAATAAATTTGTCAAGAAAATAAGTTATGACAGCATACAGTTTACAACCTGTGTAAATTATTATATTTAAAAAAAAATGAATTGGAGTAGAACATTAATTTTATAATTAGATTTTGAAGTTAATATAAAACCTGCCTTATGTGAAATTTACAGTACATGTTTTCTATTTTTTTTCTTTCTTTTTTTTTTTTTTTGATTGTTAAAAAAATCAAAGTGTTGATTGTTATATTTAAGAATAAAACAACTAAATTTAATAATTTGGGCTCTGTTGTTAATTGTAAACTTTAATATTAAAGTAATGTGTAATTAAGGGCTCCCCATAAAGTGAACATCATTAGCTAAGATAATGTAGTTTTTTTTTTTTGTTTGTTTGTTTTTTTATCATTAAGAACATTTTAATTATAATTATAATTTATTTAAACACATATAAACATAAAAAAAAAAAAAAAGTTTTTAGTTTTTTTCCCCCCTGCTGTACCGAACATGACTTCAATACCGAGGTACATACCGAACCGTCATGTTTGTGTACCATTACACCCCTAACACATATGTATTTGTATACTGTAGCTTGTAAAACAAGTGGTTAAATGTATATGTATGAGAACACGTGCTCCATGTGCACACACAATCCCGGTTTTCAGCTAAACAGAATTAGACACAGGGAACCGTTCTACTTGTTTTAGTTTAGTTATTCTAAAATACCACTGAAAGACTTCAAAAGAGAGGAATTTTGGTGATTAAACGTATTCTCATGAAATATTGATCCTCGGCTTTTTGTGCTTCAGTCAGATGGAGCAATCCATGGGCATTTTCTGGTCTGAAACCTGCTGAAATAAAATAATTGATTGTTAAAGCTAACAAGATCGTAAGACTCAAAACTGCAGTAAAGCTTACAAAATAAACGTTCAACTTGACTCAAGCAGCACATCTTTTACTTAACTGCCAGGTTGTCATCGCCTTGCATATTTCATGAGTGTATCAAAAAGAAAGATTGTTTTATAAAACAAGATTGTTTAAAAGATAGAACATACCCTGTAGAACCACTTTTATAATTGGCTAAACACACACACACACACACACACACACTTAGTTTCACTTAGTGGCTGCCATAAACTAAGATTATTACCACTAAATAATTCACACAAACTATGTTGTCTATTCCTTGACCATTTTGTTCTTTTCCTGTTGTTTTACTGAGTAAATGCACCAGGCCTTCTTTTCTATAGAAGAGAAGAGAGGGAGTAGAAGGGAAATGCATCATGCAATATTTAATGTGTAAAACAGTCTTGTTAGCAAGCCGTGCATTAGTGAGATTAACAACTTCTACATTAGTGGGCAATAAATGATGAGTCTGAATTCTGTTTTACTCATTTAGAAAAGAGGAGCTATAAGGTTACATCTCTGTGTTCTTTTAGACTAGTGCAAACAGACACTTGACTCTGCAAGTCTGGTTCAACTTGAAATCTTTTATTCTGGCCAGAACTCGCACTTAGACAGAACGAGATGATTGACATGCAAAGCAACCAATCACAGCTCATTTGATTATTAGACATGTGGATGGTCCCTTTTCACTCAGTATGTTCTTTCTTTCTTTCTTTCTTTCTTTCTTTCTTTCTTTCTTTCTTTCTTTCTTTCTTTCTTTCCCAGTTCCCAAAGGTTAGCTCTGATTCCCAGCCTCTTGCTAGACCAGCGCTGCTCCGCTTGATCGGGTGGGCGGGCCTTGTGTGCAGCCGGCCCCCTCCTCCACTGAGAGAAAGAGCAAGGGAGGAGGAGGGAGGAGTGAGAAAGAGAGAGAGGCAGACAGACTCTGTGAGCCGGAGAATGGAAGAGCAGTGTGTGTGAGAGCGCCAGAGAGAGAGAGAGAGAGAGAGAGAGAGAGCATGAGTACTCTGAGTTTATGAGAGCGCCTGCACACGCAACATCAGAACAGAGTCACTTCAGTTACCGTAGGACAACACAGCAGATTGTTATCACAGCACACTGAGAAAGAGAGCGAACAAGGGAACACAAGAAGAAAGAGATTGACAGAGAGCCTTTCTTCATTAAGAGAGCACATCGGGGGACTGACAATAGCAGCCAGCCAGAAGAGTGGTGCGCCGGTGTGTGTGTGTGTGCGTGAACTTTCCCAGCCTGACTTCCGCTCGGTGCCCAAGAGGTCACCACCCCTGCGAAGTGCCGAGATGATCCCGGAGGTCTTTCTGATATTGTGGCTGACGGGTCACGGTAAGCTGCCTGGTCTCCTCGTCTCTGCTGTGTTGTGTCCTGTGTCCGTGTTGCGAGATGGGAATCTCTGGGAGTTGAACTGGAGTCTTGAGCTCGGAGGTTTCGGCTGTGAAACCCAGAGTTTGTGTCTAACAGTTTGAAGTGCATGGCATCTTGTTTGTCTGT
This sequence comes from Squalius cephalus, assembly GCF_949319135.1. Taxonomy (NCBI): domain Eukaryota; kingdom Metazoa; phylum Chordata; class Actinopteri; order Cypriniformes; family Leuciscidae; genus Squalius; species Squalius cephalus. Next base: position 45,334,125 of record NC_137127.1, on the reverse strand, counting down.
CATACAAGTTTCATTGAACACCCAGATCTCGGTTGCTTGTGAGGTCAGGCTATTGACCGAAGGCACGTCAAAGGATGTTCAACTCGCGCACCGGCGAGCAAACACATCGCACTTGATTATTCTTAGACGGTCTCTGAGTCTGTAAACAGTCGGGCTTAGCATCGGCTGACGGATGTTTCCGCTGCTTGCCGCCAGGTGGTTGTCTTTGAAAAACAATTGGATCGAATTGGAGACTGCCGCGGAGACCCCTCAGAGCGTTTGCCGGCTCTCTCGTACGCGTCCTCCGCGAGCAGCTGAAAGGGGAGGCAGTGACTCGCCAGCGCTAGATAGATTGAGTTGATTGTCTTCCTCTGCAGCGACCGGTGACCCAGAAAAGGAAGTTCAAATAAATCCGAAAGCCCCGGGACTTTATTTGAAGCCCCTTGTGCGGGAAACTACCAGCACTGGCTGCATCACAAAGAGTTTGCTTGGGTTTAGAAAACACAAAGTCCTCGGACTCATCTTAGGCTGCAGAGTTTCAGTTATTTTTAAGGACAACTAGAGAATTTCTTCTGCGTCTCTCTCTCTCTCTCTCTCCCTCAAAGTCTCTTTTTCGCCCTTCACGGTTATCACACAGCGTACGCAAATCAAAGCCGAGCCGAGTTAGCAGAGCAAACTTAATGACCTGCTTATCACTCAACTTGTTTCCTCACTCCAACCCTCATTAAATTGTTGCAAATACTGTACCCTTCACTCACGATCTGATGGCAAGAGCAGCATGTTCACATAACCCACAGTGTTAATACATAACTTCACACATGAAAACAGGGAGAGAGAGTGGAACTGCTTTGAGGATGACAGTGGGAGTGAAGTATGGGGCGCTCCGTTTCTTGTTTAGTAGATCATGCCTCGGGAGGCTGTCAGCTTTATGATCTAGTTTTATGGCAGTGTTAGCTATGTGTCCAGCGAATAGGCTTTTTTTTTTTTTTTTTTTTTTTTCATTGTGGATGGTTTTAGAAGATGGGGGAACACTAGCGTTCATCATTTGATGACATCTTTCATGAAAACACTTAAGATCCTCATGCTATTCTTGTCAGAAAGTTGGCATAACAAACTGTCCATGTATCAAACATGTTAAATTATTATGATGAATTGATTTTTTTTTTTTTAATGAATTTATGAAAAAGAAGATCATTACCCTTTGCAATCATCATTAAAAAGATCATAATTGTGGAGGTCTTAATGCAACATGCTAACAATACACAGTTACCGCCAATAGAAATGCAGTCAGACAGTCTGTCTGATCTCCTTCCCGTCTAACTCTTTAAAGCTCTCAGCACATAAAGCATCACGCACCAGGCAAAGTCGGCTTGTTTTGCTTTGCTGTGCAGTTGAGCTGAGCTAGGTATTGTGGTTGTAAAAAATAAAAGCAAAACAGGCAGGTAAACAAGATAACAACAGGCGTTCTTGTCGCCCCGCTCTGCCCCTGGGGATGGCAGGTTCCCCAAAGCTAGATTGTGTTCTACACATTATTGCTGTTTATGGAACTAACCAGTGTCAGCAGAAATAAATATATTAGAAAAAGTCCTGGAGAAAAACAAGTCTTTTATTTAGGGGAGAAAAAGAAAGATGAGGAGAAACGTATGTGTGTGTGAGAGGTTGACAAAAAGTCCAATAGCGGCGCTTGGAGCTTAGAAAGTCTGTATTGAGTTTTTGTCAAGAGTTGAGGGTATATGTAGGGCACTTTCCCTCCCTCACACACACACACACACCAGGTGACAAGCCCTAACTGATGGCACACAGTCGGGCAGAAGCTCACCCTTGTGCAGCACAGAAAGCTGTCGCACCACAGGCAAACCTTCTGTCCAAGAGCTTCTCTCTCTTTTTTTTCTCGCTCTCTTAGTCATAGTTTGTTCATTTTCTGAGAGACAGCACTTTTTCTAGCTTCTCTATCTGTCCACTTTTGTTCCATTTCTCTTTTCTAACACGTCCCTCGGATGAAAATGTTGCTTCTCGCCACGTCTGTTTTCCTTCACTGGCCGTGTCAGGAGGGGAATCAGGGTTTTTCATAGAATTTTCGTGGAAAAGCACGTTTCATCACCGAAAAGTCCTCTACTTAATCAGTATTTTTGTCTCATTTCTCATTAAAAATATGCAAAAATCCTTAGAACAAGATGAAATTGCTTGAAAATCAAAATTGCTTGAGATGATAAGACTTGTTTTTGGGAGAATATATCTTGAATTGGGTTAATTTATCTTACCCCACTGGCATTCATTTCTTGTTTTAATCATAAACCTCATAAATATGTTATTATATTTATGCTTAAAACAAGAAAAAGAAAATTGCCAGTGGGTTAAGAAAAGAATCTAAACTTAATTCTAGATATATTTTCTGAAAACATGACTTATTATCTTGTGAAACAATGCTATATCCGTCAATTAAAATAGTTCAAAGGGTTTTTGGATTATTTAACTGGAAAACAAGACAACAAATATAGAATTTCTTGCATCTGGCCGTTTGTTCTCCATCCATTCCTCGGATGAAATTATCAATATCTGTTTTCACTGCCCTTGTCAGAAGGGAAATCAGGGTTTCTTCATGTAATTTCTGTGAAATTGCACTTTTCATCTCCATTATTTTACATGAAATATAAGTAAATATTTCTAGAAGATAAATTACTTGATCAAAATGTTGTGAGGCTAGTTTTGAAAGAATACTTTGAATTGAGTTTATCTCACACCATTTGCATTGTTTTAATCATAAACCTCCAGAAATGATATTAGATATATGTTTAGAAAACAACAACTATTTCCAGTGGGTTAAGAAAAAAGTATATATGTATATATATATATATATATATATATACTGTATATACACATATATACATACACACACACACACACACAATGGAATTCTCTTGCATCTGTCCACTTTTATTCCATCCGATACTTTTCTCAGTAACTGTATTCTGTCACTGCCTGTGTCACAAGGGAAATCAGTGTGTTTTTAATGGCATTTCAGCAAAACATCATAAAAAAGGTCTTTTAATATACGCTCGTCTCACCCATCCAATACTCTGTTGCAGGACTCAACATTATAGAGTGTCTCATTACACATTATTCAGCTTTCCTCTTCCCCTGTCGTGCTCGAGTCCACTGGGGGCAGTGTAACATAGATCTGAGGACCGTCTATGTCTATCCACATTCCTCTTGTCCTCCATCACTCTCTCTCCCCCCCGTCATCCTCTCCTAACCGCTGCCGTCTTGTTCTGATAGATGAGGCAAATGCTCTTCAGGAGCGTCTGGTGTTAAGTCCCCACGCAGCCAAGGGCGTAAGCTGTGTCTTAACCCTAGAAAGCAGGTCTTAGTGTGTCCTCTCTCTCTCTCTCTCTCTCTCTCTCTCTCTCTCTCTCTCTCTCTCTCTCTCACTAAGCCGCACCTCACCAGGCTGGTAATTAAAATGTCACTTTTGGCTGTTTTCAGGACAAATCTCGGCTGCCTTATACACGCATAAAAGGAATCTCAGTGTGTTTCATTTTAAAATGTGGAACAATTTTTCCCTGGTCAGACTTTGCAAATCATCACAAATCCTTTTTCAACATGGATGTGGACCAAATCCGATCAAATGTAATGGATTTTTACATCTCAGTAATATTTCAGGTTTAATTAATTTCAAATTTCTACATGACATTCCGGTTTCTTCTTTGGCGGACCATTTTTTTTTTTAATCCTTGGATTAAGCCGTTTTGTGTGCCAGCGATGGTTAACATAAACGACATAAACGCATAGTCATCACGGACAGTAAACACGTATCAGTATTCTTCTGTCCTTCTTGCTGTCATTCTTTATCGACAACCAAAGCTAAAGAGCTGACAGCGGCTCTGCCTACGGATACATGTGTGAGTCGCTGAGCTGTGACCACCTACTGTTATTTTGTCTGTGACGTCCGACCCCTTTAATGTGCTCCACAAGGCGGTAACACCTTCCCTGGCCACATTAGCCCACTCCCACTCTCAAGTGAACACTGACGACTGCATTTCTCAGAGAGAGGGAGGTTATTTTCTAGAAGTAATAGTACAGTATTTTGGATGGAAATAGAGATGGAACACATTTTTTATTTCATACATTCTTGTTTTTTTCATTTTTTTCATTTAAGGTTTCACTGATCAGAAAGGGTATTAGATTGTAGGGGTTTCACGAATATGGAACAACTGTTAAAATAGAGGAATTTAAAAAATGCAGGCCATGTCTGAAGTGAATATAATTGTATTTAAATTATGGTAGTTATTATAATATCATAGTAGTTGACATTAAAGGTCAGGATTTTCTTTAATATATATATATATATGTTTGTGTGTAATAAGCATGTACAACTGGAAAAGTTATGGAAAAGTAACAACAAATCTTTGGTTCAAAAGAGTGGAAGAAAATCCAAAGTCTAATAAAAATGATCTGCTGTAGAATATGTGTATTTTCCTCCTCTTCTTCTTCTTCTTCTTTTTTTTTTCCGTTTAAAACAGAATTCTTTGGAAATCGAGAGAGATTTTTCTTTCTTCAGTTGGGTTGTTTGTATCTCCTCAGATTCAGGTCAAGAGAAGATGGCCGTTAATTTGGCCTTGATTCTTGAAATCCATTGAGAGCAGCTTTGCTGACAAGCTCTGTGCATAAACAAGATGTGTTTACTGGACTTTATTAAGATGAACCAATGAAATCTGTGCTTTTAACCACAGTAGCAGAAACCAATCCCGCCACCCCCCACCCTTCATCTCCATCATCCTCTCCCACACCCCTGACCTGCGCCCACCCTGTGCCCTCCGTGCTTATGAAACCATCCCTGCGGAAATCTCAGGGCCATAGAGCTGAATTGCTGGATTTATCCAAATTGGTGCACTTTTTGAGGAATGGGCATTATGTGGGATTACATGTCTGCTGAGCGTGATGTTGAGTAATTTAACCAGATGCTGCGGCGATCATGAGGTCACCTGTGGGGCTTCCACTCAGCTCTTTCTGTTTATTCCGTAAGGATGAGCAGAGAGCCGGAGGGGGCCAAAAGGGACGGGAAACGTATCTCTCCATAGACCTATGTTAGGCAGAGAGAGCTTCAGAAGGGAACGGAGGGTCATCCTCCCAGGAAAACCACAAGGATTTTGCTACAGATTATGGCCGAGATTAATGGCGTCTAAATTGCGATCTAATACATGGAATCAACAGCAGGAGAGATCTTGTCCCTGCTTTAGCTGGCTATACTCTGTACTGAGACTACTCACATTGAAATAAAGAAATCACATTTTATATCATTATTTTGAGAGGTAAACTAAACTTGTGGTTGGGTCAGTGGGTCAAACTTTGTGGGTCAACCCTAAAAAGTACATCTTTATATGTCATTTAATTTATTTGAAATATGTTTAAAATGTACTGACACATTTACTGACAAGCATTTTTGGTAAGCTAAAATATACTTTCATGTAATTTCTATTGAACCTTGTATGTCATGTATTTGTAATTGATATTTGTAAAAATGAAAATGCAATATATTACATTTAAAATACGTGATTAAAGTAAAACTTTTAATATCATTACAAAGTGCACTTCTAAAAAAGTGTAAGAAATATAGTCACGTAAGTTTGTATTATTATTATTATAATATTATATTATCCGCAAATACAGATATTGTAAAAATATACTTTTAATTAAGTGAACATTTAATGTAATTAAATTAAGTGCAATACTTAGCACTTAAGTATTGCTGGTTAGCATGACTGCCTTTGAGATGAACGGGAATGCTAACGGATCAAGCCTTTAATCTGTAATATAGACCTCTTTGTTTGGAAAAGGCAAAAATAGTTTTTTTTAAAATAATATCTCAGGCTATAAATCCCAGGTTCTCCCTCTCATATCTTCTATAGTGTATCCTGTGCTGGCTTGGTGGTAAATAAGAGTAAAAGGCTGACAGGAATGTCTAGACTCACAGAGGTGTGTAGTGTGGCAGTGTGGAGGAATTGGGTTGCCAATCTGACAATGGCTTGCAATCGCTTTGTTGGAAGTTTCTGGATGGCGCAATATTACACCTGAATAAATCTGACGGACTCAGTCTTTGTCTCGATCCCTCACTCTCCAGCCATGCCAGTCTGGCAGGTTCACTTCAGTGTTTTACACAGACAGTTGAGTGACATGCCAGCTTTTTGTGTGTATATGTGAGTAAATGTGTGTGGTGGTAGTGGTGGTGGGCTGGCGTGCAACACCAGATACAGTAGTGAGCCCTAGCAATATAAATGCTAATCAGTCTTTAAACGTGTACACCGGAAATCATAGAAAGACAAGGGAATTGAATGCAAGGTGTGTACCTGATATTTCACTTATCAAACAGCACTGTCACATTGCAAAAAACATGTACAATAGTGCCTATAAGATGACCGATGTGGCATGCTATCTGTGTAGATTATTGATGGACATTGTACTTTGGTTTTGATCTGTTCCAGACAAATGTTCTATTCGCAAAACAACATTAAAAGTGAAAATGTGCAGTGGAATCTTTAAAAGTTAAAGCAAGTTTCTGAAAGCTTTCGTCACTTTTTTGGGTCTGTTTGCAGGAATACTAATAGCTGCTATCTTATGTCTAGTTCCTCCAAGCAGAACTCAAATAAGTTTTCAGCTCTCAGCCATGCTAATGCTGCTAATTAGCGTGCCAAAGGAGGGATTACAACCCAGACAGCAGAAGAGACAGCAGCTATGCCTCTTTTTCTTGTTCTCTCTCTCTCTCTCTCTCTCTCTCTCTCTCTCTCTCTCCTTATTTTTGACTATTTCCTCACTTTGCATTTGTCTATATGGGCGTTATTTCATATTTCTGGCAGGCAAATTAGAATGTTGGTCAATGGAAATGGAGGAATGTTTGATGCTTGTGTCAGAGGAATCGTTCTGTTTGGAGCATGATGTGAATCCCTAAAATAAATGTTCTGTAGTCCTGACTGCATTATGCTTACAACCTACAGAGGGAGCTGTGGAGTGAATCCAGTTAGCTAAAACACACACACACACACACACACACACACACACACACACACACACACACACATATATATATATATATATATATAATACTTGTGATGATGTTTTTACAGTTGTTAGTATCGTGTATCGTGTATATCATCAGTCTGTGAAAAGGGACCATAGAAAATGTTACAAAAAAATTATTACATGAATGTTGCAAACTGACACTTGGACTTGAGGTCATTTATTCATTGACAATACATGTGACCAGTAAGTAATCTTCTGCCCATCTCACTAAAGACATTCAGCCTTGAATGTGAGAACACGCATTCACCTCAAACATCCTATCAAACGTATACGTTTATGTTTCATTTGAACTCGCAAAGAACATGGATGAGTCGATACATGATCTTTTGAACTATCTGGTTATTGACTTCTCCCATAGAGCAAAAGAGGTTTTTTTTTTTTTCTCTTTCCAATGCTGAATTCAGTGAAGGGACTTGGCTCTCCAAACACCTACGTGTCCTTCATTCTTTTATTTCCCAGCTTTCAGCCTCTGTGTTCTCAGCATTGTTGTGCTGAATATTTTTCACCTCAGATTCTGCTTTGTGCTTTGAGTGTCAGAGTGATTCCATGTGAGAGAGTGCAAACAATGTTAGCCACGCTGTAATTAGCCAATGCTTTTTTGTGCATTATGGGCTCTCCTATTTGTTTATACGTATTTACAGTGGTATCCTGCGAGCGTCGACTTCAAAGGGAGTTTAATAGTGTGCAGTTATTCCATGCCAGTACGTCGCCTGAAAAAATGCTAATGTGCCATCAGGGTGGCTAAATGATTTGCCATCCTTTCAAACATGCTGGCAGGGGTTTCAATCTGGCCGGCCTCCCTGGCCAGTTGACAGTGGTCTCGGCTCGGTCTCCTGAGGACATTAGTGCGAATCAGAGAGTCGGCCAGGAGGCACTAGCGTGCTGTGCCACCACTTGGCCACGACCCAGCTCCCCACAGCCCTGCCCTTGCCCGCCCGGGAGAGAAACCTACCTCTCCATTTAGGAATCACCACTTAGAATGGATTTAATCAACTCCTCGATGGCTCTTTTGGAGCTTGGCTGAACAGAAAGGGGTTAAAGGCCATGGCCTAGCAGCGTGTCGTCACCTGCATCTAGGCCAAAAAGTTGAGCTTAAAACACCACAGACGATAGCCAATGCACCTTTATGAGAGAAATAAAAAAAGAAATAAAAAAATGTGAAGGGAAAGTATGGTAAACTCGGAATTGTCCTCTACGTTTTAAGTTCCTCTCCCATCCAAGTTAGTGCACACACATTAGGAGTAATGAGTAGTGAATACACACATTGCAAACCGTGGACACACACACCTGGTTAGGTGCCTTGCTCAAGGGCACCTCAGTCATTTACTGCCTGTATTGAGAATAAAACCCGCAACCTTCGAATTACCAGTCTGACTCTCTAACCATTAGGCCACGACTGCTCCATAACTGTCTATATCAGCTGGTGGCAGTAGTCTATATCCGTCATTTAAAAAAGGAAACCGAAACTAGGACTGCAAATATACAAACCATAAACAAAAGCAGCTCTCGCTTACCATTTTTAATATGAATCACCCGGATCAGTTGGTCCTCACTTTCTTCATTCCAGATGCTATGTCATTAAGAAAATGTTTGCTCATGTAAGATGATAAAACAGCCTTCTCTTTGTGCACTCTTGTTGTTTGTTCTCTTTCATCCCTTCCGCTATTCTTCTCATGTACTGATTCGCTGAGCTGAACAGCCAATCAGAGTGATCTGTCTCACCGACTGCCCGATGGCTATTCAAAATCCTCAATCGGCCAAACAAACACAGACGGTGTGGTGTCTGTCAGGAGTTAGTCAGCAGCAATAAAGCACACGAGACAGGAGTTGAGAACTTCCTCCATCTTGTTTACTCATCACTTCCGTTCTCTACACACTTTACGTCATTACACAACAGTTCAAAATAGTAGTCATAACATAATTCACTCATGAACACAACAGACGGGCTCTGACACACAGCAAAAACTAACATGACAGACGCTCTGCAACGGCCTGCTGTTGGCTGACGGCCGACTTGGTGTGTCTCTTATTGGAAATGGGGGCTGGAGGTGAGGTGAGGGTCTACAGTAAAGCCAGTGATAAAGGTGCTTATATTCAGAGATTGGATTAAGAGCAGAGTGCCCCTAAAAGAGAGTGCAGTTTATTGAACCCCTTATCTTAAGTGATAATGTTACCATGAAGAGCAGTATAATAGCAGCAAAGTGGACTGCAGCCATATAAAAGATATAGGTCTGAGGCAGAGAGAGAGAGATATGATAGCCTGTAAGTGTGTACGGTCCACACATTATGCACCCAAGCCCGGAGGACTGCTGGGTTAGGGTGTTTTTATGAGGATGTTGAGAGAGAAAGGATGTAGGGTCACAGGAAGCTCCCCATCAATGATTAAGACTTCAGTTTAAATCACATTTCCTCGAACGAGAGTGAAAGAGGAGCCACGTCACACTGCCAACATCAAATTTAAGGCACAACCACTGGCATTCAGCACCTACGCTTCCAATCTCTTCCAATCAGATTTACGTTTTCTCCCATCTCCTGCCGCCAGTGAATGAATGATGTCCAGTGTGTTTACAAGGTCACTTTTTGTTCCTTGGTGATAAAATAAACTCTCATCCTTCACCAGAACACTGGGACTACTGTGCAATACTCAGAAGGACATCTCAAGACATCACTACTGGAAGTACTTGACAAACCAGTCTGTTTTAATGTTGTACTACCCATTCTCCCTTGGGTTAATTGTTTCTACTTGTATTATTCACATTTGTATGACACATTGGGGAAAAAAGGAAAAACATATATTTTCATATATATACCATTAAACCTTTTTATATTGCCATTTCTTGCATGAGTATGAATACTGTGGATAATATGTGATAGTAAATGCATATGGCCGACTACTTTCCATCTGTAAGCTTTTCTCTGGACTGGGAAGGAGATGGGGGTAAAAAAAAGAAAACTAAAAAGCTGTCTTTTAGGTGAAAAAGAACGCACTGTTTTGAGATGTTTAGGAAAGTAAAGCATTCCTGTTTTTCAGCAAGACTCAGGGGGATTTATTCCCATTCACATCCTGTGTTATCTAATTGTTGTCTGATTAGGAACATCAACTCACAATACCTCAGAAGGTAAACAAAGTTATTGCCTCAGAAAGCTGGAAATGCTCAAAAGGAATGGGATTGTTGCTACAAACGAAAGGTAACTGTAAACTGCCTAGGTAATCCTTACCGCCGACATGCCTGTCTGTTTGTGTGCCAGTTCATCGTATGGTATTTGTATTACTAAGATTTATTTTTTTTCTCTCATATTCAATCTTAATACAAAAAAGCCTGAGAGACTGTATAAGCAGGGCTTGACATTAACACCCGTCAACCTTCCAACCTGCCAAATGCGGGTGGATTTCAGCAGTGGTGTGCGACGCAGTCACTCCTACTAGACACTTTGGCGGCTTGAATTCTATATAATATATACATTTTTAAATTGCAGTCTTTAAAAAGGCATCTGAAATAATACAACTATATAGTGTCTTAAATAAACTAAGTGAAATATCTGAATCGCTTCCAATACTCATTTTCCTCAGAATGGATGCACGTGCCAGCTGTTCTTTCTCGCTCTCTCATCTGTCCGACCGCGAGTGACACACAAACCTGCCTCCACTCCCTCACTTGTTTTATTTGCTCTGGATGAATATTGTTGGTGGTACAGGGCTTGTGTTTGGGTATGGGATTGCGCGTATTGCTCATAAACAGTCAAATTCACACAAAATAATGTCTTGGCGAGTATTCTTGGCGAGTCTACTGTGTTTTAAGTGAAAGGAAACAGTTGAAAGAAAACACATCTTTGTGCTGATATTGAGAATTTGTAAAGACCTTATATAAGGAAAGAAGTACTTTCATAACACAAAGCTTGTCTATCTCTAATGTTTTGATGGACTGTCTGGCTGTAGTATATTGGAAGGTCTGGATTGGCTCAAAGACATCTCAGGTTTCATCTATGGACAAAGCAACTGTTAATGGTTTGTGATATAACATATTTGTCCATCTAGTCAAGCCATTCCACCCTTTCTCTCTGAAATGCCATCTGAATCTATTTAAATCTATGTATACTCCTATTTATAGCTTTATTATATAAAGAGCTTGGGTTCCACTTTATTTGGATAGTCCACTTTAGGCATTCTACAAACTATAAGTAACTTTGCAACTACATGTCAACTAACTCTCATTAGAGTATTAGTAGACTGTTAGGTTATGGTTAGGTGTTAGGGTTCGCGTTAGTAGAATAAGTTGACTTGTAGTTGTCAAGTTACTTATAGTCAGTAGAATGTCAGTTGGGGGAGCATCAAAATAAAGTGTTAGCAGATATTAAGCATACAGTCTACAAATACTCTAATGACAGTTAGTTGACGTGTAGTTGCAAAGTTACTTATAGTTAGTAGAATGTCTAAAGTGGGCTATCCAAATAAAGTGTTACCAGAGCTTGACATAGAATTTACATTGATACTTAATTATCAGTTCCAACCGAATATATGGCATATAAAAACACATATATCGCCTTAGGCACGACCAACAACTATGTGCTTCTCTATTATATTGTGTTAAACGAATCAGACCTTTCTGCCTCTCAGGCAGAATATACTATACATACACAGATAAAGACACACACTTTTGAAGTGCTAGAGAGCACATTGAAGTGTCAGAGACAAAAGCGACTTTCAGGCCTTCTGCCTCCTGCGTTTGAAGGTTGCCAAACAAGTGACTTTCATCTTGTAAACCAGCAGACAAGGCCAACAAAGGCAGAGAACACTTCTAGCATCATGGATGTGGGATGAGAGGGGAAAAGAGAAGGAAAACGAATGAGAGAGACAGACAGAATTATGGGGTCTTTTCATGCCTGAGCCCTTTATGGTGTCCTCAGTGAAAATGCCATCTACTTCATAGTCCTTTCCATCACCTCTGTCTCGCTCATCATTCTGCCTCCGCTGAGGTGAAAATGGAAAAACCGACTCCATCAAAGGCCTCGGGTGCAATTAAGGGGGCAAGAGAACCGGCCACGTGCAGGACAGGGGCGGCACCCTGATGTTCCTCAGCTCTAATGAGAGGTGATGATGAATAGAAAATATGAGCAAACCGAGCCTCAATTCTCTCAACTGAGAAAGTAAAGCACTCAGACTTTGAAACATGTATTCCTTGTAATTTGATGTCTGGCTGTCAGAGTCTTGGCCTAGCGGTTATTGCAATGCGGGCGGCATGAGTTTGAGTGATGATTGCATCATTTCCTGTCCTCCCTCTGTTGTACCAGTCAATAAAAAGTGAGAAAAGGGTGTTTTTATCTGTTGCAATGTCTTTTTTGTGACACGCAACAATTTGACTTGGTTTTCAATGCCTCGCCCATTGATCCAAAATCCTGCTCCATTGAGCTGGATATTAAACATCAAACATGTTCATACCGGATTCGATTGTGTTACATCAAGTAGAAATACTTCAGTGTCAACAGACCAATCACTTGTCACCTGAAAAATTGTATAGGACAATCCTGAATTGATTATCCTTTTGGATATAACCAAGTGAAAATCCTTAAACCAGAGAGCAAAGAGATAAACAAAATAAACAAGGAAGATCAACAGTTTTAGATTTAGCTTTTGAAAGACGTAGGTTTGCGGAGGGATGAGGCAACAAAGAGATGAAAGTAGGCAAGAGGAAAACAGAGAGAGAAAGAGAGATGGACTGGTATCTATGGCTGGTGGAATTCTCTGAGCTGAATTAATGATGTGGCAACAGAAGAGCCAGGCCCAGTGGAGACCTGAACCAGATTTCAACCTGAGGTCCCTGGAGCTGGGAGCCACTCAGCACGACAGAGGAATGGGCCACGGCGTCATAAACTAGCCCTGAGCGGGACCGCCGGGACCCTTTTCATCCCTGCGCTTGCTCTAGTGCTCCCCTGCTCCAAAATTATGTAGGACATGGATGGGGACATAGCAGAGTGTGTGTGTGTTTGGGTAGCTGGCATTTATCTTAGCTAGAGGTGACTCTGTTCCAAAGCCTAGTGAACTGCTTTGTTGTCTACGGTCTATATAGGCAGCATCCGGACTGGATTAGAACCTTAAAGGGACAGTTCACCCAAAAAATAAAATTCTATCAGCATTTACCTGCACTAAAGTTGTTCCAAACCTTTATGGATTTCTTTCCTCTGCTGAACACAACGATATTTTGAACAATGTTTGTAATCAAACAGTTTATGGGACCCCCATTTGTCAATGGGACTCATCAACTATTTGATGTACACACATATTGGGTAAATAATCTCAGCTAGAAATGGCTCTATTGCAAAACCTAGTGAGTTGCTAACATAGCCAGCTGCCTTCAAAGAGTGAAACCTCATAAGTGACTGAGACTCATCTCACAATTAGTTTTGCATTAGCATGTGGATAAAGCTAATAACTTCCAACCCACTCTCATGAGAACTGTTTTACAAGGTGGAGCTTCTGCATGAATTCGTACAATGTGATTTGTGTGGAAACATACGATAAAAAGTAAGAATGAAGGTACATCCCTAAAATCTAACCGTCAGTGGCCTGTAAGCAGATCGTACGAGAACATATAATGAGATTATTCAAATACTAGAGCCACCATTCACAGCAACATGAGTGAACCATCTTGGGAATTATACAGTCTTTGGTCTCAGCCACCATATTATTATTTATGATTTACCTTTATTTTACCAGGAAGTCTCATTGAGATTAAAATCTCTTTTACAAGAGAGACTTGGCCAAGGTAGCAGTCATACAGTTAGATAACATGTTAAAATACAACAAATACAAAATAAAAATAAATATTAGAACATAGTATCCTCTCAACAAAAACAATCACAAGCCTTTTTAATATTTGTATTAGTATTATTATTATAACTGAGAACAGTGCATTCTGGGATTGAAACATACAATGCAGTTTTATAATTGGGCTGAAAGAAGGAATAGAATTATTCTGCCAATTTTTTATTCCACATCAGATATGCACCTATAGTGTCTTATAAAATGCAGTCTAGGCAGGCAGCTCACCTCACAAACGAGGCAGAATGTTCCATCACTGTAAAAAAAAAAGTTCTCATAAATTAGTACAATAGACCGCAGTGAGACAGGGGGATATAGCATGGGGAAGTGAGAGATGAAAAGATCGGGTGTTGGAGACTCGACTATCACAGAAGCAAATTAACCACTTTGTGCAAGGGAAATGCATTTTTGTTCCCGACAATGCTTATAATGAAAATGGAGCAAAAATCAGTCCACATAACTCATCTCCTGCTTTCCTCCGCAAACATCCCTCGCTCAGAGGAAGGCACGCTCCACTAGTATGACTGCGGCTGGAGAAAGCCTGCGAGCATATGTCATTAAAATGCTTAGACAAGTGGAAGAGAGCAGGGGAGATGGCAGTGAAAGGGAGGGCAGAAGACATTACGTCGGTGAGGGGCTGTCAGACAGAATCAGTCTCCAGACCTCCTGCAGTATTTACAGGTCAGAAGAGGAGAGGGACCCCCACATGTGCAACACAAGCTTCTCCTAAGATGAGAGAGAGAGACAGATAGAACAGGGGAGGACAGGAAAAGAGCTGGCCAACTTGCCACTGACAGGTGTGAGTATTGTTGTCTCTAATTGAATGAGAGACGGGCTGCGGGTGAAACGGGTCAGAGATACACCTGTCGCTCGCTGCCAGTGTCGACGGGTCAAGCGCTTTAGCTGTGAACGCCGGACAATTAGGCGCAAATAATTGTTCACCTAAATGCAATGACTAAGGGGTCTCCAGGGGTCTGTTTTAATATTTAATGACCTTACATTTACTGCAGCGCAGCTGCGTGTAATTGAACGCACTGTGTTTTGGAACAACAGATCATGGATCCAACGGGATGGGATGCACAATGACAAGGATATTTTAAGGACATATTAACGTCTTCTAAAACAATATCAGCTCACTCGACGGAAAACGCTATTGTCTGTAGCTCAGTTGTTTCTCCTGCAATTCCTTTGTAAAAAAATAAAAGTAGACACAAATGAGACAGTTGTTGGCATACAGTATGAGTACAGAGCTATCAGATGAATAGCAGGAGAAACACTTCTGATCAAGAAAAGGAAAATCCATCATCATGTATTGCAAAATAAAAGTCATCTTCCAGCTAAATATAATGTATGATCAAATGTTGTAACATAAACAAAATCAGAAATATGCATATGCAAAACGGTTCCAACTAGTACAGTTGAATATTTTTATCTTAGAAGAATTTGGTGAAAAATGTAGAGATCACTGACTTTTGACTGCAGACCATATCTTGGCAAATCCAAGCACAGTTTGAGACGTGGATTCCTCTGAAACTCTAGTAGAGTTGCATGTAAGATTACTGAGTTCCTTTTTCCTCAGGAGAAACATCTGATGCAAAATACCTCAGCAAGTCTTTTGTCTGGGAAAATCAAGAGATTATTTGTGATTTTACAATGGGCAATAATGTGTCATGTGACTGTACTTTAGTTGTAGGCTGCGGTTTTAAGCCTTTCACATGACTTGCGTCAGGATTGTATGCTAAAAAAAAGCATCACGAGTGCTTTGACCTCAACAGCAAAAGTCCAGATAGCATCATTTGGTTGCATGAAAACGAGAAGTGTACATAGTAAACGGAGAAAGCACGTATTTGAGCTTTAGGCAAGTGCTTTGATACATCACAGAGAGAAAAACAGGACTCGCTGGGTGGGTTTACGGAACTTTTCCGTCTCTGGATGCTCTTTTTGAATTTCAATTACTGGAAATAATCCAGACTGTAAAACAACCAACTCCACAGCAAATAACCTTTAAAAGACCTTTATGTGAGAACTGATGGTGGAACAATTGAAGATATTCCCAATAAATCTCTGCTTACTGAAACATTTCTTATATTTGCATTAACGCTATGTTAAATTGAGAGGAACGAAGAGCGAGGGGTGATAAAAGAGAGAGTGAATGAGCTGATGGCAAGGAGCAGAAACAGGGTTTGTACGCGTGTGTATGACAAGGCTCTCTGCGGAAACACAACACGAGGAAAGGTGCCACTGTGAGTTTGTCACAGACAGCGTAAACTTGCGGAGTGAGGGAGAAAAGAAAAGAGGGAGAGAGAGAGATTTTCCCGGGGCTCTGAGACACTGTCATTCTGATTAAGTCACGCAGAGCAGAAAAGGAGAGCTGGGAAATCAAATCAGTGCAACACCGCAGAACGCATGTGGCGAAACATGGAAAAAACAACCGCGGAAAGGGAGATAAAAGAATGAAACCAACACCACAGAGTCAGAGCACAGATATGGACTTCTGTCATATAGGAGGTCTTGCTGAGGTCTCTGCAGACTGTCGTTGTCTTGCCCTATAACCTGACTTTCACCTTCAGCTGTCAGACGCCTGTCTGACACTTTCAAAATACATGAAAAGACTTCCCAGAAATGTAATGGTGGATAAAGCGCTATTGAATCTCCTTGCACATTTCTGGTTAAATTAAGTAACTATATGGATATGATACAAGGTATATATCTTGTTGGATGTAAATTACTCACAATTCAGACTATGTAAATCTGAAATGTACATTTTACAGATTTCATTTTTCCAGGCATAAAAGCCAATATCTGCTGTGTGAGAAAAAAAACAAAAATGCAGAATTTCATTATTGAACAAGTTTCCAAAATCAGCTTATTGGCTTTTGCTACCACATTAACAAACCAAATGATTAAAATATTATTTGAAAAATATTTACTTTGTATTAAGTTAACAGTGATTTTTTTTTTTTTTTTTTTTTTTTACATATTAGAGTTAATAAATCATGTGAAAAAAAAAATAAAAAAATCAATTGATTTTAAATGTATCGTGCTGTTTCAAAGCAGTTTATTTAGCAGTTAATTTGTCTTACAACTTTTTGTGTTAAAAATATTTAATAAGTCAATATTAATATCTTTAGTTAAAACCTAAGCCCTAATATATACATGGACCCAAAATTCCAGCTCTTGTCAACTAGAATGTGAAGTTTTTAAGCTGAAACGGGGTTTGTGAGGGTGCTAATGGCCTCAAGCAAAGATCAAAATACTTCTCTTTCAAATCTTGGACTCATGAATCCGGGCAGCAATGCTTTGTGATCGCTTCAGGTAATGTCGCAGTTTACATAGGGACGGTTGTTGTAGAACATTGAGCCTTTCTGAAGAACAGTAGCACTTTGATATATTCTTTGAGGCAGACACACACAGCGAGCATTCAAATTGAGCTGTTTTAAGTCGAACTCGTGCGACTTTGATGGTGAATATTTCCTCCGGCTTTTGACGTTAACACGATATATTTAGATCAGAACAGACACGTCTTTTGTCTTTATACCGTATTCTTTGTGTGAGACAAGAGGCAGTAATGGATAAAAATTTTATAAAAGAGCTACACACGCAAACAAACTGAAAAAAAAATAAATAAATAACCCATTCATCAGTTGTTCTCCTCTGTAGGGACACATTTTGTTCTTGTCTCTTTATTGGACAAGAAGATATGGGACGAAGAAGCTTCCCACAAGAAAGATACATCTCAAATCAGATCTATTTAATGCCTCGATTGTTTCTCCCAGTGATGAGATTACATGGAGAGTAAAGAGATGCTCCTGCTTCTCAGATTTCTCTCATGAAAGAAAAAAAATAATAATCTTACGTTTGTCTCCTCAAGAGTTTCAGAGAAAGTCTCGTGACTCAAACAGAAAACACCTCACTACTTTTTTTTTTCTTTCTTTAAATGTCTTAGTTGTTTCTCCTAATCAGCAATGAGATTAAATGGAAACAAAAGGAGACGTTTGCTGAAGTTTTCTGCTTCTGAGATTTTTCATTATAGAAAAGACACAAATAAATCTCATGTTTGTGTCTTCAAGAGTTTCAGAGAAAGTCAATGTCTCAAACTGTGCTCAGGTTTTTCTAGATACCAAAGAGAGACATTTATGGTGTGTCTTTTGTTGAATTTTCTGCTTCTCATATGTTTCAAATGAGGCCTTAGCTACGTCTTCAATTAAAAGTGACCTATCCGTATTGCATGTTAACAAATATGGAGACATTTGTGTTTATTTGCACAAAAATAGCTCTAAAATGGTCCGATATTCTGAGCTATGAAAGAGCAACATTTGAGATTCTCTTTGGGTTGCTATGAAAATAACGCTTTCACATCGGTTCAGCATCCTGGCGTACTTATGATAAGTAATGACCCACTGGACAAATCTGCTGGCAGAGAGGATGAGTGGGAGCTAGAAAATCAATATGGAATTTAAATGTATATTTTATATCTCATCTGGAATGCACACATACTCTGCGGAAGCATCTACAAACCAAGAAATGACTGTTAAATTCCTTCCAAACCTCTTCAGTGCAGGTGTAGTCTTCAGGGGGACAGATATCACCACTTTCTGTCTTATTCTTTCTAAAGGCCTTCCTTGACAACCTCCTCATCATAACCCTCAAACAAAATGCTTCCGATGGCTTGTAACTAGCAGTGAGCATCAAGCCTGATGCCAAAGCTAGGGTCAGAGAAAATACCTCGAGGCTGGATATCTGTGTCACAGTGACCAGAGATGGCGCTGGGTGGTTGAAACAAGGTCGGTGACATCTTAATGTGTTTGTTTGTGTTGTCTGTGTTCAAGAGGGAGCCAGCAGTCAACAAGAGGGTCACCGGAGGACATGAGACACGAGGAGACGGCCACCTCTGTCATGTTCTTGCTTATTACAGGTTGCCTTGTGAATAAACACCAAACTCTAGTGCTGTAAACTAACCAACATGGGACCAATTAAGGATTCGACTGCTTTAAAAAGACCATTCCTGAAATTTTATGAGTCAGATATATCATACTGTGATCACTGGCTTAATATTATTGAAATCTAGGAATATTTTTTTAATTGTTCAGAATGCCGGAGTAAATGTAAAAATCATGCAACCGTGTTCACTGACAAAGATTCTTTGCGTGCCATTTGTTTGATGACTAAGGCTCACCTTTGTTTATTACTGCCCTTGGATAGTTATCAGGCGGATTACTCAGATGCCTGACTGGAAACTTCAGGCTTTAGATGAAAGAACATCTTTTTTTTTTTTTTTTTTTTGGGAGGAATTCAGAACATTTTTAATGCATTCACTTGATAAAAAGGCCCCAAGGCCCCATTTGTCTCCCCTGGAATGTGGTGAAAGAAGTGTAAAAACCTTCACTGTACTGTTCCTTAGCCTTTGTTAAGGAACAGTACATTTTCTATAAAAGGTATATAGCCCTGTCATGCCAGTAGACACGTAGAGTTACAAAAAAACATGATTAATCAAATTAAATCAAGCATAACTCTTGAGAGAGAAAAAAAAAAGTACACTTTAGCATTCTTAAGTACAAAAAGTATGCTTATTACAGAAATAATAATTATGGCAGTATGAACTGAATGTAAAGTTTTCAATAGCATGTTATTTGTAATTAAATAGAAATGTATTATATTTTAAATTTCTATTAAATACAGTTAGGGCCAGATTAAATAAATAGGGTAAATTAACGTGAGAGCGCTATAATCCCACAAAAGTTCTGTGCGTAATCTACTGACGACTCGCAAATTAAAGAACACAGACACAGCCAGATCATTTCCATAATGACCAAAACAATCTACCAAGAGCAGCGCAAATTAGCGTCCGGTTTAAGACATTCTTTTTTGGCCGTTAAATAATGGCGCAAATACCATCAAACTGACAAGCGCAAATCATTGCAACTCATTTAAATACTCTCCTTCCAGAAATATTGTGCCTGAAAGGGAAACTTCTACAAATGCATATGCAACAAGGTCAGCCGCAAAAATTGCTGTATCCACACCTTTCAGCGCAAATTTCTTTAATCTTTAATAAATCCTGACTGTAGCTTTATAACGACAAAAGAGAGTTTGCGCTGGTGCAAGCTGTTAGTAAATCTGGCCCTTAGTCAAACATAAAAAGTGTTGACCCATTTAATTAGGACCTAAGTACATCTTGATGTGTATTTTAAAATAGACCTTAATATCATTTCTATTGTATGTCACATTTTAATTATATTTCCAATCATGTAATGATGAAGTTGCAATATTAACTGTAAATGCAATATCCAATAACACATTATAGTACAGTTAAAATTATAATCAAGTACTTTACATGTGCTTTAGTTAGTTTTTTCAGTTTGTGTACTTTTTAAAACATTAGAAAAGATTATTAAAACATTATGACTTAAAATGTGCTTTAAAGTAAAACTATGCATTTTTAAGTACAATCAACTTGGATGATTAAGTCATTTCAACTTAAACTGTGTTGAATCTTGTATAACGTATATAATGTATAAATGTTGAACATTGCTTAACTTATCTTGATGGGTTAAAGCAATGTAAAAACATAAGTTGTCAACTTTTTGCACCAAATCATTTCACATTTCCAGAAACAAAATGATTGCAGTACTCCATTGTTCTGTTCCCCAATCGCAACGTAACATCCTCCTTCTGTCCTGCTATTACTGATATGTCGAATATTTCAGCTTTATAGATTCATCACAAGACCCCGTATCCGTCCATCCTGCCAGAGACAGGTTATAATCCCATTTTATCACAAGCACACAGACAAACTCGTACAAGCACACACTACTGTGAAAGTTGCAGCCCCTGTAAGGAGATGCCTGTCAAGACGACGGTCCACACATCAATCAAACGAGTGTCACTGCAACTCTGTCCTGCGCTCGAATCTCGAGATCAGAGGAGCCAAGCATAGCCGGGCCTGAGTATGGAGCTAAGTTAAAGCTTGTTTGTGGTCTGTCATTCTGTGTCAGACAGTGGAAAAATCTATTTACTTTCCACCTGTCATGGTTTTCAAACTAAGGGACTGTATAGCGTGTCGGTAAACAACGTGTCCAACATGTCAGAATGTGTTTATGTGGTATTCATCACTCACTACACAAAAGCAATGTTTCCTGTCAGCAGGGATAACATATCCACTCACTCATATTTGTGTTAATTAACCAGTTTAAATAAGCACGAGCATCATCTTATAAGATGTGTATATAAGATGTGATTAACATTTCCAGTTGCATTTGGTGATAATGTTCACTTGCCACTGCTTTCTAGTGATCATTAGGGATCATTTCTGGTGATCATTAAGTAAACAGCATTCACTGATGAGTTTCGAGATACCTTTGATGGCACCGACTGACCTGTACTTGTCCATTAGCCATCTGCTGCATGTCTTGAAGTTAGATACAAACAGGAAGAAAAGATGTGCTTTTCTATCACTTTTAACACATTCTTTTTGAAGGTGTCTACCTTATAGCTTTAAAATTAACCTCACACAGCTTTTAAAAAGAGATTAACAGAACCCATATATAGAAAGGACAGAGAGCAGATTAGCCTTGTTTTAACAGCCTCCAGTGGGAGGATTCAGTGCACATTAACATCACCAGCATTTCAGTATAGTACACTACCGGTCAAAAGTTTAGAATATTTATTTATAAAAAAAAAATAAAAAATGTTTTAGAAATAATTCTCGTACGCTCACCAAGGCTGCATTATGTAATATTGTGAAATATTATTACAATTTAAAATAACTGTGTTCTATTTCAATATAGAAAAAATACAATCCTGACAAAATGTGTGGAGATCACTCATCTATATAAATGTCTGGATTGCTCATGATGTCATAAAAAGATTGGTATTCCCTAGTATTCCCTCATATTCTATTGAATTAATAGGAAATCATCTGATTTTATATCTGAAATCTCTTTGTACATTCTTGTACATCCTAAACACTTAAATAGAGTTTGGAATTTCCCCTGCTTTTTAAAAGTTATGTTCATCTTCCTTGATGAATTGATTGATTCAGATTTGTGCTTTGTTAGGCATCAACAAAAAGACATCAGGAAATAATATACACACTTTACAACTTATTCAGAGAAATGACGCTGACTGCGTACGGATTTAAAGACATGAAGCTTTATTTCCAAGCATTTATAATGTCGCTCAGAGCAAGATGATGCATGGTAAACCTTTTGCCTAAAATCAGAGGGATATTATAGGTGAATTACACTTATGTAGAAGCACCTAAGCCTGGTTTTAAGCCTAAACTTGACACAAACTGTTAACTTCAAATCTGATTGGTTCAAATTCAAATTAAAAAACACTTGATCATATATCAACCAGTGATAGAAAATTGTCTTAGGTTAAAAGGCTCACATATACACAGTACAATCACACTGTGATGGATTTTTTTAATAATAATAATAATAATAAAAAAAATAGTAAACTGTATATAACATCTAACATTTGAACAAAATGAAATGTACTGTTCGAAACCAAGGAGTCTATACTCCAACGAGTCTACAGTCGACTTCAGCTGAGTCTAATCCTGTACCCTAGCGCGTCTACACAGCGACGTCGGCTGGGTGCTAATACCTGTTCTTCCCCTAACTAGCTTACTTCCTGCGCAGGAATAATCGACAAACAGACTTCAGCAAATGTCCTCTAAATGCTTTAATCACGGTCGGAGGATCTCGAGCAGCTCTCAGAGAATCTCCCCCAAGAAGAAGCAAGGCCGGAGGATCTCAGACAAATTCCATTGAGAATCCCACCAGCTAACATGAATACAACAGTTTTTATAGAATAAGGGGTATGGCAAAATGACATGAAACTTTATATAATTTCCCATTTTTTATAATTTTTTATAATTTTTTATATTATTAAGTCAGTTTTCCTAAAAGTCGACTGCAGATGTTAGGGGACGTAGATTGTAGACGAGACCCAAGTACGTAGTTAGGTTTAGGTAAATATCTACCACAACACACATCACAAAACACAATTAATCCAAAGAAAGTACCTTACTAATATTTAAATAAATAAACAAAGGCTTAAATACAAAATACTAATAAATATATTTGGCCTTATTTAAAATAGAAATTGCAGAAGGAATAAAAGAGTTCCTGTAAGCTTTCTTGTTGGCCAAAGGAGCTCTAAAGCAGCAACCTGATGGCAATAACTGAAAAGAGGGGTACAGAGGATGAGAGGGGTCAGTAACGATGGAGACTGCTTTCCTCTTCACTGCACAGTTATAGAGATCCACAAGTTGAATATGCAGGGCCCTGATTATTTTAGATGCCTGTTTGATTACTCTGGATAATATTTTCTAGTTTTCAGCAGAAAGAAACCAGGATGCAATATTAAAGGTCATAACTGATTCAACAAGAGAATAATACACTGCTGTCAAGATAGTCTGTCTTACATTAAAACCCTTCAACCTTCTCAAAAGAAATAAGCATTGATTGGAATGTTGTTCCAGGGTCAACAAAGATGTTGAACCAGGAACATGTTGTACTTGAAATCAGGTTCTGCATCTAAGCTGAGAGAAAATGTGTGCATATACAGTAGTTAAATAATTATACATTTTTAAAAAAGTGCTCTGGAATTCACAGTGGAAGTATTTCATTCAATCCAGAGGATAGAGCAGCCTATAACTACTGGTCTGGGATCAGTTTGGTGGCATTTTTTGACCTTGTTTTGGAGTGCAATATTGTATGTGACAGACTCATTCATTAGCTCTTGGCAAGACCAGAAAAAAACATCTAGGTGTCCTGTATTTTTCCTAAATTGTACTATTATATGGGTAGAGTGAGTATTGCAAGTATAAAAGGACATGACCTTTGGCTAATGTGACATGGACTTAATGTAAGTCTAGATAAAGAATAAAAAACAGGACATAACTAGGTGATGAATTTGCAGAGGCTAGAAAGGTGATAAAATAGAGGAAAGGAAATATGCGACAGACAAAGAGAGAGAAAACGAGATGGCCGAATGCAATGGCTGCTGGCTGGATTGCAGGGGGATTGGAGTTTGATTCAGTGTCCAAGATGAACACGCCATCCCGGGGAAATGAAACAGGATGACGAAGATCGGTGACAATGCAGCGGGATAATCACGCTCAAATCACAGCCATCTGCTCTCAATCTCCCGTGCCATCCATGCGCAAGACAACCGTCAATCCCATAATCCCTACAATCTGTGGCGGGCCGTCATAATCCATACACCAACCATTACTGAAGAGCACCCCCCAACACTACCACCACCTATCAAGCACTTAACCCAAATCCCCCTCATCCAGCCCACCAGAACCTCAAAGACTGTTATCCCATTACTTTTACGCATATCTTCCCATGTTGATTATACTGGATGTGGGATCAGAATCCCTATTCATGCATGTTGTTAGTTGATGATTTGTAATCTGTTGTAAATAGGATATTGAACTAACAACGTAGGGTGAATTATAATAAACGTTACGTTACCAACAGTTAGTACGATGAGTGTTGTTGTTTTCATCGGCTGCTCTTGTTTACATAGTTCAGATGTGTACAAATTTGAACTACCAATTCATAATTTACAGCAATCTTAAGAATAGTAAGTTACAAAAAGTAAAGTGCTTCATTAGTCAACAATCCTCTAGAATCCTGCAGTGTCCTTGGAATAGGCTCATGCAGGTATTCAACGTATTTGTAGTTAAAATATGACCAAATGTTCTATTTAGTGAGTCACACACTGAGTAATTCTCATCCTGATCAATTCAACAGATTCAATGTGACTCGCAACTCAAGAGTCCAAATCATTTCGACATCAAATGGCACGTCAAGGATTCAGTTTAGTTTGATTCCCTGTCATACTTCCTAAATGAATGTGGAAGACATTCCTTTCAAATTGCAACATGCAAGATCTAATTTAGTCACGGAGGGTTTCTCTCAGGGATTCTTTCTGCTAGTGCTGTTGCTTCGGATTGGATTGGAGATCAGAATAAGAGAAATGCTCCAGGACACCAGTCTGATGAATCCAATCAGCGAACAAGACCCCCAACTTATTATTAACCAGAGCCTACTGTGGGATGTTGTGACCGAGGGTAAGGTCAATGACCGATCTCCTCTACTACACCCAGCTTACAAAATAAACCACTAAAACCTGAGAAAATGGAAGAGAGAGAAAAAAAAGCAATTTTCTTTGGCTCTGCACCAGCAGAGAGGTTTGAGGCAGAAGCCTGGAGAATGATTTCAAGGACAACAAAACAATTTTGCCTTCACCTTTGGTCCTTTGGTATCTTAGCATCTGAATTCACTGTTGTTTCTTTCTTGTTTGTTTGTCTTTTTGATGTCACAGCCATACAATACAAGACTTTTCGCACTTGGCACTGGATGAATAGTGTCAGACCCTCCCCTTTCAAAATGGCATGTTTTAAGTGAGACTTTCTTCTCGCTAAAAACACTCTCATGCCAAATCTCTTCACAGTTGGATCTCTTTGTTGTTTCTCCAGGGACCTGGAGGCAGTTTGATGGCCTGGCGGGCAGCTCGAGGCCAGGGCTCTGGAGTTTTGCATGTGTGAGAGGCTTTCAGGGAATGCTTTGTATGCCCAGTCCTTCATTTTCTCTACCAGAAGCCCTTTTCATCAGCTGCTCTTGTTTACATTTGTTCATAATTAAGTTCATTTGTTCACTGAAGCAGTCAGATTCATTTTGACAGTTTATTGCAAAATATAGCTATTCTTCCCTGCAACCCATTCAATGAAGAACAGCTCACTATAATGGCCATTGTTTAAGCTGTTAGACCCTGATATATCAAATGTCTGTGTGTTTAAAAATGTGCAATGTGCACACACACACACATGGTACAATTACCTTATAAAATCTCCTTTAAATATGTGTATGTCCAACCTTTTTGCATATGTGGCTATTTGTGCAATAGTTCTTAGTAAATCATGCATGATAATCCCACAAGCACACACGCAATTTGTTCACTTGCAGAAGCAAATTAGTACTGTTTCAATCAGAGCCTTAGTTTAATGCATGCTTCCTTTAACCAGTCACCATGCTGAGTCTAGGGAGCTTGTTTGTTCAAGCTTTTAACACCTAACTGATGTAAAAGTATTGATTTTTTATTTTTTTTTGAAGCATAACGGGCTTGTTGCATCATGAGAGTCCTACAGTAGCTTACTTTGAACATGTTTGTTTAATGTTATCTCTGATTCATATGACATATATTATTCATGATGTTGGTTTGACAGTTGACACATAATAGTTTGATGTATACCCATCTGAATGCTTATCAAGAACTCTAATGCTCATTAATTGTGTTAGATGAAAGTAAGTTGACTAAAGGAACGATTGCAAAACTTTTTCTGAAGAAAGGATTTTTTCACTAAAGTGATCTTGATCCTGTCCTTGACTCATAATATACTGGATGAATGCTGTTCATCATTTCTTCTTGTCTTTTTCAGTATGGACTGTTGGACGGAATAAATCTATGCATTCTGGGTAATTGTTCTCAGGGGGTTTAAAAGCTATGAGAAAAAAAGGAATTACAATGCCTCATCTTCATTCAGGGCAAAACAAAGTTGAAGACGATGTCCCATAAGCTCTTGTAAAGAACTCGTCCTTTCCTGACAAAGCAGTGAGAGAGAAACCATTCTTTTCATCGACCTCATGTATGGCAGAGAAGTGAAAGAGACTGGAGCCTATGTTTTTAACAGAAGTAGCCCAGGAGGTTTGAACTTAAGTGGGATTAACGGAATGAGCCATATTTGTTTACGGATGTCCCGATTCTCCTTTTGTATGCTTAGAGTGTTTGTCTTGGAGAGAGCATTAATGCTCCTAGACGAAGCTCAACTAAAGACATTTATTTATGTATTGACACAGCACTTAATTCCTCACGTTGCACACCTTCACGCTGAAGTTTCAAGAGTCGAATCATCCACACTCCAGGGTTTAGGAAAACACAACCATTTTGGACTGATCTGGATCAGTGCCTGTTTTGCTCATTCAAGCCCATTTATATGTGTGTTTGCTTGCTTACTTTATCAGGCATTCATTTATTTCACTCATTTTTGTTCGTTTTATTTAGTTAATTCTAAAATATTTTTATTTAATTTTCCTTTTCATTTACGTTAATGCTAATAACACAGCACGTCTTGTGTTCCCAGATGGGAGCTGTGAAATGAAAAGCTGAGGGGAGATAAACAACAAATGACACCCAAACGACCTTAATATAACAATATGAGATTAAACAGACACTGCGCTAATCAACTAAAGGTCCAAATGACTATAAACAGTGCGGCTCTTTGACACCGATCTGAAAAACAGATCAACAACAGCGAGTTGTTATTTGACATCTCCCTTCCAGGGTTTGATGTGGCCAGATGCTGTGCACCTCTTAAACCAATCCACCACTCTGAGCTGGATGAAAGGATCAGACCCACTTAACTGCTATATGTAAAAGATGGCAGAGCCCCAGCCTGCATTTTTGGCCTGGATTTACTGGTGTAGTTATAGCCAGCCACATGATTATGTGTGGCTTTTTTTTTTATGATAAGCAGCTTGGGCTCCACAAATGGGAAGAGAGGATGAACGTAAGTGCTAACGTCCCTCTGATAAATGTATTATTTTATTTTCTACTGCCTCTGGCTAATGCAGAGGCTATAATGCTTTTTAGTAAGCCTTGCAGGAGAGAACGAGAGGCTTCGAGTGTGAATGGAGTGCAGGGTTGGAACCGGCAGCTTTTAGCTGACTTTCAATCGTTCACTAATCAGATAGCAGACATGCATCTTCAGAGGAGACAACATTGCAAGAGAAGAGTCTTGATGGCAGGGTAAAGAAGGCTAAATCTGCATGAATCCTTGAGTAGTGAGATTTGAGACCAAATTTATGTGAGAGACCTTATGCGTATCAAAGGAAAAATGACTGAAGCAGCACTTTAGAAGCAAGCTGACGGCGGCAAACTCTAATTCTGCCAATAAATGTACACAAGTGAGGGAGAGAGAAGGTTTACGGCTCTTTCTTCAGGGCGGCTTAATGGACACTAAAAGTGATGGCATGCGTCAGTAGGACCCAGAATGGAATGCTCTTGTGCAAATTATCTCATATACTGCAATTAGCTAAAACATGTTTTCCATCTTTAATCTACTTTTGTTGGACATTTTCCCTGCTTTGATCCAAAGATCTTAAAATATTTAATTTAGATGCTGACTGAGAAGCTTATTTTGCTTTTGAAAAAGATGCCATTTCAAACAATCTCTGAAAAATAATTTCCAGTCATTTTCTGGGGGCTTGTCTGTAATCGTAGATCAGAGATTATGCGGAAATGAATGCTCCGATACTGTGCTACATCCCTGAAAAGACCATCAAAGGAACATAGCGGATGAGATTACACCGCAAATACCCCCAAGGTAACGTCCTGAAATGACGGGGCTGGCCGCATCGCTCAACAGATATGTCCATGTGATGTAGGAGGGAAGAAGTGGCATGTGTTTAAGAGACTGTCATCGCTGAGTGAAGAGAACGAATGAATTCACAGTAGGAAATGGGATTGCGGTGATAGTAATAACACTTGACAGATACTGGAGCGAGACAGCATACTTATCTCAGTATTATGTGAAAAGGAGTCATTTTCAAAGATTTGAGTGCAGATTTGGAGTGTGTGTTGTGTGTTGCTGGTATGTGATTGGAAAAGCACTGTAGTTTTATGTAACAAATCATCGCTGGCCCTACACTACTCTCAATGCTAATGGCCGTTTGAGACCTAAGAGCTATCAGCTAACTCTGGTTTCTCAGGCCGGCTGATAAACTCTCTAAATGTCCACCGCTGATCTACAATTTCCCTTCATCTTATCATCTCTAACACACGGAGGTAAAACACAGAGACAGATTCCATCAGTTTTAAGAGCTTTGGTGAGGTTTTTAGAGCAGAGAAAAAAGATCATCGATTTTTTGTTTCAGATTGGTTTGAAATTCTTTGGTGGTTAAATAATATTATACTTTTAAAAAAGGCTGAAAACCTGGCTATTAAAACCATTGTTGTTGGTGCCACGGTCTAGTGGTACTTCCCAAATCTTTCCAAATCTAAAATAACATTTTAAGAAATAATCCAAATTTTTTTTTACCAGTGAGACTACCATGGAACAAAAAAGGAGATGGTTTGAAGAATGTTCACGGTGTTCTTTGCCATAGAATGTAAGTGAAAGCCGACCAGTGGCTGTCACCATTAAGTTTACCATTAAAAGTAGGCAATACACTATTTTCCAAATCTTCTGAATCTTTATGACAGCTCTGTGTGAGGAACCGGATGTAAATTAAGTTACAAATCATTTACCTCTGCCTGACATCTTACATAGTCAATGGAATGTACACATGCTTTAGGCTCATTCTACTCTCTCCTTTGTCTCTTTCTGTGGGTCTGGGACCGCCATTAGAGGCAGCGTCAGCCTCATCAGAGAGGAGTGCGTTGGCGAGATGTATAATCTAGCCTCCTTGCACGTTGCATGTGCCTCATTAGTGAGTGGGTGGACCCTTTGATTACATATTACAGTTAATTATCATTCAATTAAACAAGGTCAACAGGCTTGATAACCTGTTCATCAGCCTCTCAGGGAATTGTGTTTTAAGGTGCTCATCAGAACCAAAACAGGAAGCATGTGCTTGGCAGATCTCTGTGCTTCAGGCTGTTATAACAACCACAATGCAGCCAGGTACAAAGCTGGTACAGTTTGATAAAGACATCTCATACCCATGTCTTCATTAGAGTAGTCGAGTTGTCTGACAAGCCGTGTTCATGAAGCTACTTTGAAAATGTATTTTGTCAAGCCACTCACAAAAACAAGTAGTTCAAAAATTGTCACGCTGCCCCTTTAAAAATGGAGCTACACTACAAATTACTAACAAAAATTTAAAAAACTAAAGAAGTGCAAAATTTCTCCTTCATTGGTGGGACCAAATGGAATTGCAATGTTTGTTTCAACGGGGTAAGACATCATTGGCTTTATAAGTAGGATTTTTTGTTCACTAGTTGTATTCAACTTGAAAATTCATTGTAATTCATTATGTAATAAAAATATTAATAAACTTAATTTTACAATAAAACAAAAACATAAATAGCATTCGAACACAATGAAAACAGCTATATTTTACTTCATAAAATGCATGGGTTAAACATTTAATCATTTAAATTTATTTGATTGGTGAATTGATTGAAATTAATGAACCAGTTTACTAAAATTAACTAGATGCCCCAACACTACATTTGAGAGAGAGGAAATAGCATGTATGTGTCTTGCCTCAACTCAATCTACTGTACAGTTAAACTGTGGTATGTGATATAAGTTTATAAAATGATTGCAAAGCTACATTCTGTCTTGTTAGTAAAAGAAGATTGAGTCTGAAAAAGCAAAACTATTTTGAAAATAGCTTAACTACTGTCACGCAAGAAATGTAGTTCAGTTAGCAGTGTTGATACTTCTAGTCAGTGTTCTAGTTAGGTTGTCTGTGCCTCACCGGTCTACATTTGCTCGCCAGTGAAGACTGAACAGCACAGGAGATTACATTCGCTGCATATCTGTTTACAAATTCCTAATGATGAGAGAAATGACTTGGTAAATAACAAAGACATCCAGCAGATTGGCTTTCAGGGGATACTCTCCCCTGTTCTCCTGTGTAACTGCTGCTCTCAATTAAGACACCGATTGTTTTCACTGGATTGAGGCGCATGATTAGTCAGCCTATCAGTGAATGGAAAGAAGGGTGTATGTGTGTGGGAGTGGAAAATGGTTTGAAACCGGAAGCTAATGGAGGTCAAGTTAAAGGAGACTCTAATGTGTTTCTTTTGTAATCTTATACAGTACCTCAACTAAGCGTACATGCGCACACACACCCTGCTATCACAGAGTATCTTTGCAGACATTATTTATCTGGGTCAGTGCCTCAGCTCTTACAAGTAGCTTTCAAGTCACCCTAAAATTCATACTTTTGCAGACAAATCATGACTCAGGTTCACACTAGCCCCTTTTCCCACAACAGATTGCCAGCTCTGAGAGCTGGAGCTCAATCTGGAAGCATTCAGAGGCAGTTCTGGACAGGGAATATTGGCTTCAGACTGGTCTCAAATCAGAGGTAAATCAAAAAACAACAACTTGAACAAAACTAGATTTGTATGTGTGAATTGATTGCTATTAAATTTTAGTCTGAATGTCGCATCTAGAATAATTCAAAATTCCACAAAGATGCCAATTCAAACTTGTAAGACTGAGATCATGATTTGCCATATTTATTTAGGACCAGGTTTTGTAGCCACAAAGTCAGTTACATGTACAACATCGCTCGGATGTCAAGTCGGTGAAAACTGACTGTTTCTGAAAGCGCTTTTCAGATCAAAGATCCAGAGCAGCACCAGTTCTAGGATAAGGTAAACTGGCAGCTGACTGAAATGCACATATTTATACACATGTACATGCACATGGATTGTTTCATGAAGTAGCCGAGTCAGTCTGTGGTTCAGAATGCTGTGATCTCTTTGATTTCTTCTAACTCACACAACTAGAGAGAGAGAGAGAGAGAGAGAGAGAGAGAGAGAGAGATTTTCCTAAAAGCAGAGTGTATATCAAAGATAGTACCAGAGGATGGACAAATGGATCCGTTCCCACAGTTTTTTTTCCACATGAGATGTGCTCCATCTAACCTCTCTCTGCCAGACAGGAAACATTGTTGAACCTGGAGTCTACAAAATGTATGAACAGCCTCACCGCCTCAGCCCTGAGTTTGGTATTCTGATGGTTTGGCAGGTGAACAGTAATTGGACTGTAATGAACAGTCTTGTGCTGCCTAATGGGATATTGTTCTGCTTCACCTGCTAAACATTCAAACAGAATATCATAAGAGCCATACCTACGGTATTCGGTATTCAGTACCAGGAGGTATAGATTTACAGTTTTCCTCTCTTTCTTTCATACAGCCCTCTCCACTTTACCAATCTGCCAGACAACTGATGAAAGAGCTCTCTCTCTCTCTCTCTCTCTCTCTCTCTCTCTCTCTCTCTCTCTCTCTCTCTCTCTCTCTCTCTCTCTCTCTCTCTCTCTCTCTCTCTCTCTCTCTCTCTCTCTCTCTCTCTCCTTTCTGCAAAGATTAAACAGAGGCACTCAGCATGAAATTAGGAATCGATTATTGCAAGTCCTATGTGCTTGGTTAACCTTCTTCAACACTGTGTGTGTGTAATTCTTTAAGGGCGCAAACACTGCGCCCCAGGTTACCCATTAATTCCTTTAAATCCGAGCAGGTGACACCTCTGTTTAAAGATTTACCGTGATTGTACCGGAGACCCCAAAGACTTTGTGAGCACAAGAACTGACAGAGGTGAAACTGTTCTCCTTTTTAAATCAACATTAAGGGTATCTGTTCTCTCTCTCTGCCCGTAAGTGACTATGAGCTCCGTAAGATAAATGAAAGAAGACGACAGGAGAATCTCCAATGACCCTGACCGGATCATCATAGGAAAGAGATCTCTTTAAAGCCAATTGTTTCTCCTAGAGCAAGGGCGTCCCTTAGTGCTCCTGGAGTTCCACCTTCCAGTAGAGTTTAGCTTTGGTCTGGTCCAACATGAGAGTTTCGGGTATGTTTATTTGAAGAAACATGATACTTAGGTTAAACACAACTGAGAAGTCTTGCATTTAGTCTCCTGTGCTATGAAAGAGCAACCTCTTTGCAGTAAATCCCTCCAGTTAGAGTTCAGACGAATACCAGTACACTGTTACAGTCTCAAAACGAGCAGGTTACTTAATCCGGATGCTCTTCCCCTAATCGTTGTTAACAAAGTGTGGAAAAGCTGTATGAAAAGCCCATCTTAGGCATCGTCGTAATCTACTGAAGGCGGTAACAGCATGCAAGCTCTAAGTATGTCACAATCAAATAAGTGTTAAAGACTCATCTTGGTTCAGGATGTAAGTGGTGTATGTGATACCTCAACCTGCATCTGCCAGTTTTCCCATTTCTAATGTAGCAGGGCAGCGCATGCTCTTAACACGTCAAGCTATTTCCAACTTCAAAGCAATTGCTCAGGCTTCAGAAACAACATTGTGTGGCACGAAGCCAATATACTTTGCAATAAGTGGAGTCTTTGAAATGACCCTGAGGAAAGAGGGAAAAAGCTGTGACGAATAAAGAAAGAAGAGAGAATGGAATGGGTTTCAGGGAGGTTCGGTGTGGGCAAACCCCTTGAAAAGGAATTTCATCCCTCTTTGGAAAAGAAGTGCTTTAATGAACAGCATTGTAAAGGAAGGACAGCCTGTGCATGTGTGTTTCTCAAGCACCTTGAATCAGCCTCAGCAAGGAATCTTGGGGAATAAAGGGTGAAGTACAGATCCTGGAAGAGTTCAGAATAGGTTATAAGCCAAAACAGCTCAGCAAAGCAAAGCCAGCATTTGGGGGTGCTGATAATCAGCTTACGGCCTTTATTTTAAAAAAAGCAGATAACAACCGAGGGGTTACATCTGATTACAGACAAGAGGTGGCAGACAGTGTGTGGGGTGGGGTGTCGCTATGGGGTGTGAGGTTTAGTGCTGGCAAGCAAAATGAAACCTTCACATTTCCTACAGTAGTTAACTCTTTCATGTCTTTCTACTCTTGACAATGCCAACCCATGGGGATAACCAATAGTGGGTAAAGATCTCAGAATCTTGTAACTAAAACATTGCATGTTTCTAAAAAGAGCAAACCTCAAACCATCATCATTGTACTCTTGGCCTGGAATCGTAACGCCATATTGCATGAGGGGTATCTGTCGGGTCACCTGATATGGCAATGCTGTATAAAAAACTGCAGAAAACAAAGTTTACTTTGGGTTTTAGTTTAGATGAAAAAGCTGCTAGACTTCAATTCAGATACAAGTGTGGTTAAGATGTTGTGCTCTTGAAGGCAGTTGCATTGTTAATTTTCTATATGTGTAACACCAGGTACTAATCAAGTAAAATGCAAGTAGTTCCAGCGACGAGCGAAATCACTTAATGGAAAACTGCTGCACATAACTCCAAAACTTGATACTTGATGTGTGGTATGTGTTAATTTTAGACCAATACAATCCAAATGGACAGGGCTACCACCGAAGTTATTAACACAATGATTCGTTGCTCATCACGGGGTTGACTGGCAAGAACACAAACAAAGAAGAGAGGGGTTAAGTTGATTTATCCTGTTGAATCTGGTCAGGAAATGAAGTCATGCTCTACAGTTGTGTTTGATGGAACTGTAGAGTTTAGTTTATCGAATGGTCAGACCGAGAGGCCAGTTGGCGGACTAGATTAAACCAGCTAAGACTAGCAAACTACGGTAGGCTGTGTTAAGCCCAGATTTAGTAAATAATCTCTATCAAGTTGCATACAAATAAAGCAAGAACCCATCTCCATGCAAATCTCACACGCTCTCCCATGACTCTCCCATCTCCACGCCAGCTTCAGTGAGACACTCAGATAATATTCAGATGATATGAAATGAAGCGGGCTGTTTCCTCCCAGGCAACTTTCGCTTGTTATTTATGGCGAAGGGAAGACCAATCAGATGTGTGTTACGTAAAACTTCATTGTGAGCTATCTTACAGTCTCACTCTCTTTTTTTATCACGCTATCACACTCTCTTTTCTCTCTCTCCCTCTCACAGCCTTTCTCCATGTAACTTGCGAGTTGTATCAGAAGGCCCTGCAGTCTCTTTCTTTCTCTCACTAGGAATGGAATGGCCAGCCTTTTTCTGTTCTTTCCTTGATAGAGTAATTCCTCCCGTGCACGACCCTGATATTTGTCAGCTGAAAGGCTGCAGCGGATTCTGTCTGTCAGTCGCTGTGACAGCAGCGCATGCTTATTTGCCCTGCTATTTTGAGCAGTGATTGACAGCTGGACAGGCTTGACATTCTCAGCCGTGCGGCGGAGCCTGTTATTATGCGAACATTAACATTCCGATAAACACATGGTCCACCATTGAAAAAATAATTACACACCATCATTCTTCTGTCTCAGAGTGGTAAGAATATGCGCGCATGTCTGAGTTTGGGGTGGATTTCTATGCGTGCAAGTACTTTTTTTGTTGCCGTTTTACTGCAGCCCCGTGATTCTTGGTTAGCCAAGAGGCTGAGCATTTGCACTTTTTCCTTCCATATGGATTTATGCGGATTTATCCCCCGCCCCTCCCCCGCAAGTGTGATGCCATTTGTACAAAAGCAGCTGATAATAACTCTATGAGATCAATTTGTACATAATTTAAAGGACTGTAATGCTGCCTTAGTATGACTGATAACTTTAATAAAGTGAGCACCCTTTCCCAGGCTTGCTGAATGCGGTTCTATCTCAGTGGAGATCGTAAACCCAGCCCACTGTTTTGCTTTTCAAAGAGAAAGAGAGGTTTTGAAAGCGCACAGAGCCGGAGATATAAAACGTAGCGATGCGCAGAGGCTAAGGAAATAAAAGCGTATTCAAAACCAGGAAATACCACCGAGATAGTGAGAATGAACCAATGTGCTGAGACCTTGGGTAAATGGATTCTCAGAGGCTTCATAAAGGTAATCTCAGTGCGCACAGAATGGAGTTTAAAGGAGTCACTGAAGCCCATACTGCTAAAATTCAATTTCTATTCCTGCACTGATATCATTTACCATTTGTGATAATGGGCTGAATAAGTTAATGAAGTTTGGAGACTATGAGAATCACCTGTTCTGCATCTTTTCAGAGCAGAAGCTTTCTTAAGGTCAGCTATTTATCTTGATAAATGAAAACACTGAATTAAGTGCTAACAAAATAATGTTCGGGAAAAAAAATACCTCTTAAAATTATAGTTTACCTATAGGTAAACTATTTTTTTCATACAATTCTCCATTTTTAGTATGAAAATGCTGTCATAATTTGCTCACCCTAATCCAATCTTTCTGGAACATTAACCCATTCAGACCCTGCGTCCATTACAATGGACATCACATGTCAACCCCCCTTTTTTTTACTTCTGGAGCATTTCACCTAGTTTAAAGCCTGCAGTCCATTAGATTGGACGCTTGTCATCCAATCAAATGGTAGTAAAGCTCTGCATGTAGTAATTATAGAAAAAAACACTACTTTGAAGAGAAGCATGTCAGCACTTCACTCCAAACACAGAAGCAAGCAACATTTTCTGTGGTTTTATTTACTTTTTTTGATATGTTTGCCAGTATTTCATAGTTTGTATGTAAAATAGAAAGATTGAACTTATTAATTAAAGTTAAAAATCGATTGTAGAATTTCACATTTTAAATCAGGATTTTTTCAAATGTGTCTGTCCATTAGAATGGACAGTGGGTTCAAAAGCCTGTTACTGAAATCACATTCCAGTAATTGAAGTCCAGTAATGCTGATTGAAATTTCTTATATAAAAATCTTTATCACAGTACCGATAAATTTTTTTTTTACTTTTTCATATGCAGAATATATAGTTCTTGAAGTGCTTGAACATATAGCTGATGGAAGTATCTCAGATGTTGACTTTATGTGGAGTGATGATGAGGAAGATGGAGATGTAAGAAAAATATCCGTATTTAAAACTTTATAAAGTAAAATGACTAGCTTCCGGCCAAACGAAACATAGGATTTGACATAAATCGAAAGCGTAACTTGAAAATGAATTATTTTTTCTTACACGAACGCATCGCTTCGCTTCAATAGGCCTTTATTAACCCCCAAGAGCCATGGAGCACTTTTATCATGGATGGATGCACTTTTATGGACTTTCAAAACAGAAACAACCATTCACTGCCATTATAAAGCTTGGAAGCCAGGACATTTTTTAATATAACTACAATTGTATTCGTCTGAAAGAAGAACGATGTCATATACACCTAGGATGGATTGAGGGTGAGTAAATCATGGGCCAATTTAAATTTTTGGGTGAACTATCCCTTTATGGGTATAGTACACCCAAAAATGATATTTGTCATCACTTACTCATCCTCATGTTGTTCCAAATCTGTATGAGTTTCTTTATTCTGCTGAACACAAAAGAAGATATTTTGAAGAATGTCGGTAACTAGACAGTTGACAGTATAGCCATTGATTTCCATATTTTTTCCTACTATAGCCTATATTTCCTAATAACTACATATTATATTATTGTGATATAATATTATCATTATTAGTAATTATTTTGAAAATTATAATAACATTTATCAGTAATTTCTCAATATAGATATTACAACACCGTATAATTAATTACAGCAAAAGCAGATCAAATTACAAAATACAGTACAAATACAGTAAAGTACTATTTGGTAGTTTACAGTACTGATCTTGTGTACTGTAAAGTGAATGTGAACTGTACTGTGAAGTCAAAATACATGCATCATGCATGGCAACTGTGCTGCCAGTAATGTACTGTAGAAATACAAGAAAATCGCTAACAGAGAAATTGTTTCAAGGATGCACACAGGAAATTACTCTAACGTGAATTCGTTGATTGATTCCTAGGTTTATTTTGTTATGAATAAACAAATGTGCGATCTATAAAGCAAAAACCTTACAATTAAAGTTGAAATGTTGTAATGTTCAAGTTTTTGATCTAAAAAAGAAAGATTTGCAAAGAAAATGACTCTAACATGACCATATTGATTGATTCTAAGATATTTAGTTTATTACAAACAATGTGCAGTCTGTAAAACAAAAACCTCAAAATTAAAGTTGAAATGGTATAATGTTGAAAGGTTTTTGACCTTGAGAAAAAGCTTTAAGTATATACTAACAATTTTTATGTTTATTATTTAATTTTATGTTGGTACATTTTTGTGAAGTACACCTGTTTTGACGTGACGTCCATTGAAATGGACAAAAAAAATTACAATTAAAGCAAAACATTTTTTTAATTTTTTTATTTGGTCTCATTTATAGAAGCCTCATGAGCTGGGAAAATGTACTTTTATATTTTTCAGAAACCTAAAACATAATTCAGGTCTGAACGGGTTAAATAATATATTTTGAAGAATGAGTTAGTTAGTTTGTTTGTTTATTTATCTGCCCATATGAAGAAAGTCAATGTTTATGGAACTCACCATTCATCAAAATATCATCTTTTGAGTTCCACAGAAGAAACAATGTCACGCAGGTTTGGAAGGACATGAAGGTGAGTAAACAACGCCAGTTTCCATTTTGCTTTTAACAACTTGAAAAGTATCCTCATTCTCAACTGTCATTTTTATGAGTTTGTTCTTCCAAATGAGTTTAGCAAAGAATGAATGGCCTACCATCCATCAGAAAGGTGACTGACTCAAATGGCCGCGTAAAAAAAACTCTGCTCAGCATCTTGCGATAGCGGCTTGTGCGTCTGTATGCAAGAGCGGACGCAAGACAACAGCTCCGTATCGCTCTCCATTAGCATCAATGATGTGGCAAATGTCCTGCCGTCAGCAAGACTACCTGTATCTTATGGCCCTGCTGAGAGAATGAAGCTAACAAAAAGAAAGAAGAAAAAGTTGCAAGCAAAGCAAGAGGAGTCAGCTTACAGTTAAAAAATTGGAAAAGAGTACAATGCAGTGAAATGGAACAATATTAAACCTCTGAGGAGAGGTGACTGACCGGCACTGTTTGTGTTTCAGTGTGTTTGTCATTTCTGCTGAGAGTCAGCTCTCCTCCTTCTCGCTTGTATCCCCACGGTCCTCCGAAATCTCTTTCTTCATCCGTCCACCTTTCCAGGGGTATTCCATTCTTTACCTCCAGCTCCTTCATCAGCCTGACAGGCGGTACGCTGTCCTGAGGGATCGCTCACGGTGAACTGCTCTCCACAATGGCAACCATTCAGTCATTCAAGGTGTGCATCAAAGGCGGTCAACACTATCTACTCTCTAAGTTCGTCAGAACGCAGCCTGTGTTTTGTTGCCACAAAAATTGCCATCACGTTTAATGGATGATGCCTCGGCTGCTTACTAAGGAAGACAGTCTGCGCTACCAGTCACTTTTAGCACCTTTCTTTCGCGACGAGTGTTCAATTATTTAATCTTACTGTGGCCTTCAGATGCACGTTAGTCTTGCTTCTTTTGTCTGCCTTCAGAAATGGCCTTGTCTCTTTAAATACTCAAAACACAAGCCGAACTGTCACCCCTGCTTTTGCTTTTGAGAATTGGACTGGATTCAGACCCCGAGAGCTCGGTGTGTGTCAGCTAAAAGCAGTCGTTGATGTTCCCTGTGTGTGTGCTTTCTTCACAGCCTCGCTCTTACGGCAGTAAAAGCAGAGTGAGGGAAGGAAAGAAGAGAGATTGTCCGCTGTTTGTTGATGAGTGCTGTGGGAGATGATGATGGTGTTTGGAGGGACTGGTAATTGACAAAATGAAGCTCAAGCTGATTTAATTAGAGAGAGTGAGAGAGAGAGAGCTGGAGAAAAAAGAGATGGAGCTTAAAAAGAGCAGGAGAGAGAGGCAGATAGGATACATGCTGGCAGAAGCTAAAACCAAGCCAAAGGTAATTAATCAGTAGGAACTGTCCCCAAATGGGGCTGCATCCCTTAGAAATGCATATTCGGTGTTTAATAGCTAGTAATTGATTCGTAGCCTTTGAATCGTGCAGGTCCCATGAGTACAAGCACCTCTAGGAGGAGCAGCGGTGTCGTGAGATAATCGCCATTTTGAATCAGATTCAAAGAGTGCATGTGCCTGTTTACTGTATATGTGAAGATAAAGCCCTTGAGGGCAATTAAAAGCTTGGAACACTTCTATCTACAATCTTATATTAGTTTATCATATTTTATCCCCACAGAATGTTGTTTATAAGAGAAGCATTTCTAATCTAAACGGCAAACATTCCTGAAAAAATAGATTCAACACTGTTGGCAAGGGGATGTGAGGTTTCCTTGAGCCAAACCTGGCTGGGTTCTTGAGCACCTCTCCTGCTGGACTCTGACCTGGATTACTGAGCTGGCAGAGAGATAGACCGACTCTGTCAGCCAAAAGGCTGTGTCTGTGTGCTTATATATAGCTCGCTCCTTTGTCCGTCTGCCCCAAAATTACCCACGACAGGCCTCCCCTGGGCTCGAGCTCTGCCCACTCTTCATCTCCCATTTTCTCACAGGTCGGCCGGTGACCTTTCCGAGGCGTCCACCCCGCGTGTCCTTTCGGAGGTGCCGAATTCTGACCTTTCTGGGCCTTTTAGCCGCAGCAGGTAATCAATTAGTGCCCAGCCAGATTATCAGAGCGAAAGGTGAATGCTTGCGAGCCAGAGGTCCTGCAAATGTTTCCACTTTAATGATTAGCTCCCACTTGGGTATCCTCACCAGGATGAAAGAGGACGGTTATGATACTCGGGAACTATAAGGAGAGTGTGTCCTTGAATTTTAAAGGATTAATTCATTCAGAAATGAAAAGTTTCTCATCATTACCTCCGAACCCCATATGTGGAGCACAAAAGACAATTTTTAAGCAGAATATCTAAGCTGCTCTTCTATATGAAACAAAAGTGAATGCGGTCAAAAAACAATAAAACAAATATAAAAGTGGTCGACATAGTAGACGTTTTGCCAATGGATACATTTTATATGAGTTTGTGTATAAGTGTGAAATGGACATTTTCACTGTCTGCTGCCTTTGACGTCACAGTGGCCGATTTCAAACCACATGCTTTTCAGGGGGTCTTGTACCAGCAGCGAAAGTGCCATAGAGATGATTGCGAATGCAAACAGACAGCTTTCTCCAGGCATCATAGATTCACTTGGCTTAAAGATAACTAGTAGTGTCTACGTTGGTGTTTTGCATTGGCTGTAATGTTTCATTTTCTCCTTTTCAGTCTGTAAGCTCTCATCTCATAATTTCTAGACTGTAAGCAAGCTCACAGTAAAAGCTTAATTCATTCTGCCAATTTAGAAAAAGTCTTTTTTATTTTTAATAAAAGGCAGAGGGGGAGAAAAAGATATTGAGCATGCGAGACAAAATGATTTTTACTTAATGTCAAGTCCCTCTTGATGAGCTTAAGTGGTAGAAAGCGAGGCAGCAAGTGAGCGATGAGGAAAAGATATAGCACCCCTCTTTCCATGTTGTTGTCTCTGGAATGATGAAAAACTGACCTCAGGTGAAAGACCTCATCGTGCTCCCCTCTGAGCCCAAACCTTTTAAGCGAGACACCGTCTTTCGACCCTGAGCCATTCTAATGCACTGAGGGACAGATTTCACTCTAATTGCTGCAAATCACTTTCATTAGGGAGGTGCATATGTGTGTGTGTGTGTGTGTGTGTGTTGTCAGAGAATGACTCATTCAGATGCATGTTTTGGCAGAGGGCTCTGCAAAAGCCATCTTCAGTTTCTATTCTTATTTTTCTAGAACACAGGGCAGGAATCGAAAGAGCAGCAGTCTACATTACGAATCCTCTGCTTCACACAGGCAGACAAATACACACACACACACACACACACACACACACAGGGTAAAGCTCGACATCTTTACAAACACACAGCAGGTACAGACAATGACTAGAACATATATAACTTTGCACCCTCACATTTGCGAGTTGGATACTTCCAGTCCTGGATGTTGATTGGTCAATTGCTTCAGTCATGCTAAAATACATACTTTATAAACAGCTATAAAACACCCAAAAGCCCAAAAATTAATTTGGTCATTAAAAGGTTTCAATTAAAAATGATGTCCATAATTTTTAATAAAAGTATAAATAAAATGATATATTATAATATGTAAAACACTCAAGAGAAAATATGGTGTGTATGTGAATATGTAAATTTAATAATGGCACATCATTGTGCCTTGCAAGGCTTTTTAGTTGGGTGTACATTCACAATATATATATTTTTTTTTTTTGAATGACATTATTTATTAATATTTAATATAAAGTACCTATTCACAAATAGCAGGGCTTTAAGCGTATTCATGTTTGTATGAAATGGTTACCTCTCACCCCACGTGGCTTAATTAACACATGCATACATGGCAAAGTGTAATCAATGTTTAAACGTAATTAAAATATTCTCTGAAGGTTTATTACCCCGTTGTTCCTGCATTATTGGTCTCCATGCAACTCTGGTAAGCAAGATTTTCAATATTTCTGCTAGTTAACTGATGTATACATGATAGAGCATTTGTCCATTATTGATTTTGCTGAAGCACACTATGCTTTGGGATGATGAAGCCAAAGAACTCATCGATACATTGATAACAGCCTTGCTGAGCAGAGCACAGAGATTCAGTTTCTATCATCTACACACACATTTCTTCACCGCACTATTGACTAGTCTCTCCTTAAACACGGGCCTCAGCGAGTAAAGGTTTTAAACACAAACAATCGCATGTACTAAAAAAATGTGTAGTTTTGCAAGGTGACCGAACTACTGCAGTGTACAAAATGCAGTGTTGGACTGCTACATAACTACATAAATGTATTAATGCTACTACTTAGCTACTTTTGCCAACAAGTGCCGATGTAAACGGATAATCAGTCTCATCAGTTAACCCTGGGTCATTCTAAACCAATAAATGGAATTCCTGTTATCTTGATTCACGTTTCACATTGCTCATAATTTAACAATTAATCCTGGTTATGCTGCTCTTTCACGCTGTACTTTCCTAAACCCTGGGTTAACGTACTTATTTGCATATCTATGGTGTCAGTGTCACTGATTGGACGAGCGGCGCAGGCCATATGCTTATTGCACATAAGGGCTCTAGCATTACGCATCCTCATATTATATATTGGCGAATTTGGCGACTGTACTATCAAGTTTATCCTGACTAAAAAGGTAAGAATAAAATGGCATCTTCTTCATTCCAATTATCGTGTTTTCTCTCGCCGTTTGACATTTTCCCCGTA
This sequence comes from Squalius cephalus, assembly GCF_949319135.1. Taxonomy (NCBI): domain Eukaryota; kingdom Metazoa; phylum Chordata; class Actinopteri; order Cypriniformes; family Leuciscidae; genus Squalius; species Squalius cephalus. The sequence continues at coordinate 45,291,456 of NC_137127.1, read as the reverse complement.
TATTCAACGTGCAGTGTTTCCGTGCCTGTCGAAAGCAAATGAATATGAGGCACGCCATTGGTTGTCGGTTCCCAAGCATCTAATCATTACATTCTAACACTGCAACATTTCACACTATACAAGGCTTAACACCGCAAAAGCAGTGCTGACTGGAGCAGGGCTCTATAAAATGGTGCTAACCCTGCTCACCTGGGGTTAAAAGCAGGGTTTAGAATGACGATAACCCAGGTGAAACCTAGGTGAAAATACCTATTTTGTTCTGACTTTACAGTCAGACAAACTCGGAATAGTATCTCTCTTACTTTGAAAGTTATATTCACAAAGATTGTAGTCGGTGCAGCATTTTGTGTCTTTTCATTATTAGCACAACCTGCTGTTCATCACTTTGTTTTTGACTGTTAACCTTTTTTCAGTTTTATTGTAAAAATGCATCTGTTCAAGTTTAACGCCCTCACCTCGATTGAAATTCTGTCATAAAAAAAAAAAAAACATTCATTATTTTTAATGAGAAAAATATTGCAGAAATATTTGAACTTTTGATTAATTTGTGTTATATATTTTAAGACACTATGAAAGTACAGCTTTTATAGCTACAGCCTACTCATAATTTATAGTCAAAAAATAAAATAAAAATAGAATTAGCTATGCTGACACAATTTAAGATTAATGTAGCTAACTAGTTTTTCAAAAAGAGCATTGACTCTAGTTAAGTGTAAATTATGAGAAGCTTGTATCTTTACAAGCTGCAGTTTCAAAGTAGCTAACAAAAGGTTAGTGGGGCTTGTTTCTCTCCTTGTGTCTATAGTTAGCATCCCCCTCTTTCGTAAGCGTGTGCTCGCTCACTCCATCACAGTGATGAATCTGCCTGGATTCTCAAGGAGACCACGTCCACCTTCACAGGCGCATGCAGATAGTTTACCTGCGCCAGGCTGTTTGTGTTTTAGGGTGATGTGGTCTGACAGGTTGATTAAAGCAGGTTAGAGGATCCACTGCTACTGTCACTCAAAGCCTTGACATTTCTGTGACGGAGGGGTCAGGAACAGAGAGAAAGGCATGAGGGTATGGGTATTGTACCAAATACAAGTATGCATACTCATTCATTGAAACTATGGTTGTGAAAATACAAATAGTTAGGTTTACAGAGTAAAAGCCTTTTGTTGTTGTTTGTCTTTAAAGTGGCATTGAAAGAAAATGTTTTCATGCATTGCATTTTTGATTTCTTTCTCCAAAACCACAACACAAGAGTGCTGATCAATGACTAACTTTCCTTAGATTATCAAAGCAATGCTTCAAATTATGTCTTCATTTAGCATGTTTAAACAGCCTCATCTCATGAAAATGCGTCTCTAGCTGAACCGCTATAAAGCCAAAACAATCTCTGTTACCTTAAATTATACGTTTATCTCTGTAAAGCTGCTTTGAAACAAGCTACATTGTTAAAAGCGCTATATAAATGAAGATGACTTGACTCTATTGCACGCATTGTGTTTATCGTGCAATTTATACGCGAAAATGAGTTTTTAAGTGCAAGTTTTCGCATGCATTTGATACGCACTTTATTGCGTGTAATACACACGCACCCCACACGACTAATCCTAACCAAACGTATAATACACACGTACCCTACACCACTACTAAACCTACCCATACATATCATATGCACGTAAAAACTCATGTTGGCGTATAAATTGCACGATAAACACAATGCGTGCTATAGAGACGCATTTAGTGTGACCGGCTTGGTTTAAAATAAATGTCAACAGGTCACGGCTCATAGCTCATGATTGGGAAACAAACTGGAAAAAAAAAAACTTTTTAATAACTCATAATGCAGAGGTCAGCTAAAAGGCAGCTTTGCTCGTGCTTTCAATTAGCCAACAACCTGAAGTAATCCACTCAGTGAAAACAAGATTTGGGCTGTTGTTGTGTTGGGGCTGAGAAACGAATTTGTTGTCGATTACAGAAGCCTGATGTACTGCTCTTGTAGTGGTTGACCTTGGGTGTAATGATTGTCTCTACCACTTTCGACCACAACCGTGCCGTACAGATCCATACTCGCACTGCCACGGAGGGTAAAAGACTGAGTTTGTGTGTATGCATGCAGTCTCTCAAAGTCCAAAAGGTGAAATAAAGTCTCTGGATCTATGGTGAAAGTCATTCCCTCCCTCCCTTTCTCTCTACCCTCCATTTTTTCGGTTTGTGCCATATCTCAAATGCAGCACATTGTCACTCCATTTGGAAAGAATGGTTTCGAACGCAGCTTTATTATTAAGGTGGTAGCATCTGGTCTGATAATGAAGGTTTATTTCTTTTCACACCCGCAACCCTATCTTCCTGCATGACCAAATGAATTGTGCTGTTATGACTGCAGCCCAAGATACAAGCCATGGCTTTAAAATCCTCAATATAACTTTAAAAGAATGAGTCCAATTAAAAGTGACAAGCCAGCCTACTTTATAGTCTGCAATGGCCTGTTTATGAGTAAAGTTAATCCAAGCATAATAAAGAGGCAGCACAAGATCCATAAAAAAACAACAATTGTTCTACTAAGGCCATGTGCAAACTGCAATGTTTTGGGAGTGATAACTGAATTCATTTGTAGAAGTGAATACTCTATCATTCCACATGTACAATAGAGCACGTGCTCTTACCAGACCTCAACAATATTTTTGGTATCTCACAGCAAACAGTTTACCCTTCAGAGAAATAGATAATTTTACCCCTTAAAATGTTTTTATGTGTCAAAAATGACTGGAGGAAGCCACTGTGTTTTCTGTTAGAGGTGTCTCCACCAGACTTAACCAGCAAGATTAATCTTGGCCGCTGCTGGCTAAATGGGTGCCCTAAGCAGAACTGTATTGTTGTGTCACCCCAACTCAGCCCACAACTACAGTGGGGTCAAAATAGAACTTTAATGAGCTTTAAAAAACACTCTCGAGCATTCAGAAATTCAAATAATAATTTACTAAGAAGAAAACACTGTAGGCATTGGCCCCATTAGAGCTGCAGATTTATTATTGATCTCAATTCAAACAGCCATGTGATCTTATTCCTTAATGACAACGTTTTAGATGTGTTTGACAAGTATGATCCAGGATTGCCAGGTCTGTGCAAAAAAAGTAGCCCAAAAAGGCCATCGGCTTTTCTTCATCGGGCGGCCTAATTCGCCACTGGATTTGTGCGTCTGAATGATGTTTTGGGGGTGTTGGAGCGTCAAAATCATACTTGCGTACGATGTATTTGTCATTCAAGAGATTTGTTCAAAAATCTGATAATAATAATGCATCAAGTGAAGTATTTATAATTCAATCATTTATTCACCATTTAAAAAAAAAAAAAAAAAAAAAAAAAATATATATATATATATATATATATACACATATATATATTAATTTAAATGAATTAGACATTTTTTAAATAGACTTCTGAAATTAACATACATGTAATTTTTTTGGATGTCTATTCAGAATTGTGATTTCTATAAAAAACAAATTGTGATTGTCAGTTTCTCCAGAATCGTGTAGCTCTATGCCCTATTAATAACTCACCGCACCGTAGATGAAATATATATAAATATATGTATCATATAATTACTACAAACATCTTCACCACAAATGCCGAGCATATTAAAATACTTGAAATTGTATGACATAAATTAGGCTACATTAGTATCAATTTAGACAGATGCGTTGGTGGTGGTCAAATTATTCATGGCGTTAAAAACGTTTAATTAATCTCACCCCTTAACTTCAAATGCCAAAAATATAAAGTTTCAAAGGTTTGTAAACATACATGAAAGTGATGCACGGATTTGTCTTGTTTTTTTTTTTCTTGGTTTTTTTTCGCTTCTGCTGAAACAACAGCAACTTGCTTTTCAATGCTTGGAAACCAGCTAGTAGGCAAATGAGCTTGTGTTTTCAGCTGGGTTCTAAAGTCTATCGACATATTTCAAGTGTGTGGGCTTTTGTCAGATCCTTCAGGCAAGTAAGCTTCATTTTCTGGTATATACAGCCTTGCGGGTGCATGTGGGGTTAATATGAGGAAGACCTCACGTCAGACCATAGCCATCATTAGTGTTGCCCCTACAGAGTTTCCCATTAACATGATGCTAAAGGCCCCATCATGTTATTCTCTTCTTTAATGTCCATTGATCATACCCCCTACGATGTCCAGACGAGAAGAAAATAATCAGTTTTATGTTAACCCTGAGGCTAAAAAGGAAATGGTGCCTCAAAGGAGAGAAAGAGGGTGAGAGACAGAAAAACCAAGACTAACACTGAAGGAGCTGTATGACTTGATATGTATGCTGAAGATATTAAATGGACTAATCTTTTGGCTTTCCTTGCTTGGAGATATTGGCTGTAAGTGAGCGAGTGTGAACGTGTGTGTACTGAGAAAGAGATCATAAGTATGTGGACACCCTTGTTCAAATAACAGGTTTGGCTATTCCGATAATTCCAATGAGAAATGTTAATATTACTCCATGCAAGGACATTCTAGAGAATTATTTGATCATAACAGTTTCTTTTCTGATCCAGCGTGACAATGCCCTTGGTTTAATACAAAGCCCAGGCCCCAACAACGTTGGGAGGAATAGCAACGCTGATTGTAAGCTAGACACCATTACTTGCGCTTCTGCACCTACAAAATCCCTGCATTCAGGATTCATCATCTAGTGGAAAACCTTCCCCTGAAGAAAAGAATATGTTAGGAAGCAAAGGGAAGGATTAATCCAGATGGGTTTAAAAATACATTTCTAAAAATCACATTTGCGTATGGGTGTCCACATATTGGTGTATTTAGAAGCTAGTAATGGATGGGTGAATGACAAAGTCTGTACCCTCTCTCCATATCTAAAAGGTGTTTTTCAATAGACATCACAGAAATGCACTCCACAACACACATTTGCATGCATATATATATATATATATATATATATATATATATATATATATATATATATATATATGCATGCAAATGTGTAAATCTTTTTGTGTGTGTATATATATATATATATATATATATATATATATATATATATATATATATATATATATATATATATATATATATATATATATATGTGGGCACATAAGCCCACAAGGGGACAGTGAACTGCACAGAACCGCCGTGCAATAGAAATTCATAGATTGAGATATCACTTGGTTAAGTTAGTTTAAAAAAAAAAAAAAAAGAAGGTAAAAAGGGCTGAGGAAAACGGGTGCATCTTGTGGTGTCTATTGCACACTTACATCAAAAAGATGGTTCCCGTGCCTCGTCGTCATTCATTTAACATATGGTACAAAAAAAAAACAAACACTGGGACATGAAAGATTTCTTTGAGATGTAGGCACACAGATCCCACGCCTTGTAACTTTCCTGCTTTCTAAGGGGATTTAAACTTGTATTCATATCGCTTCGTACTTGCGCAAATTTTGTTCTTTTTTTTCTGATTTCGATTTTCATGGTTTCCGCCTAAGCCGGGCCTGAGCGCACAGCTCTCCGCGCTGAGGAAGGAAATCCCTGAAACTCTGTGAAGAGGAAAGAGAGAGTGGGATTAAGGCGTCCACACTCATTTCTTTCCTCTAGCCTTAACCAGACTTCTCCTGGTTGGTGCAGAGCAGCTAGGGATTGGGCAGGGTTAGGACAGAACCTCCGCTAGATTTCCATGTATTAGTCCGGGAGAATTTTTTTTTCCGTTCCTCAACGACTCAAAGGGGGGGGACTTGTGGAACGAGGGAATGCTTTCCTCCCTAGCATGAGCCTCGGGTCGGCTTATCAGGGCAAACAGATGCAGAGTGCTCACGGGACCTCATCAAGTCAGCTCTGGGAGAGGCCTACCTGCTGGCACTACGCCATTACCATGCTGCATCCAACTTCCCAAAACCCTCCCCACTCTCAGGCCATGGGACACGCAACCCAATTACCTAACTCAAAAAAACCTACTGAGCGAAGGTTGAAATTATGTGAAGCTCCGGAGAGAACAGCAGTAGCGGGTTTATTTATTAATATCCGTTTATAAATTTGCTTGCATTTTTAAAGGTGACATCGCAGAAATGTGTCAATGATACAGTGGGAGGCAGCTCACGGTGGTTTGAGATATGAAGGGAGTTTTCTCTGTCACATACTTCTTGAAATAGCTTTGGCAGATGAAATATAAGATGGCTCGGAGTGTGAATGCCGTAGGGGATACATTATGATTAGAGGGAGAAGATCTCATGTGAATTTGGAGCCGTGAGGCTGAAAAACAGATTTTGTGCATTGCGGTGTGTGTACGTGTATACTGTATGCATGTGTGTGTCCTTTCGAAAGTCGCCCTCTATCATTCTCTAGGAATAGGGTGCACAGAATCGAATCAGTTTCACAGGGTCTCCGGGTTGTGAGTTGCTTGTGATGGAAGATGGGAAAATTGGCTGTTCCTCGACCTTTAGAAGTTCAAAGATTTCTCCGCTTATTTTGACCATCGCCTTGATATCCATTTTTAATCAGGACATCAAACGAAGGAGCTGATTATGTTTCTGATCACATTTCAAGGCAGATTTGTTTAGCGGTAGGCCAGCAGAATTGTCCCTATTTCACACACACACACACACTCACACACAGCACAAAAACTAATTACATTTCATCCAGAATACAGGGTTTTTTGAGTCACAGAAGAAATGTGAATTAGTTTGAATATACATAAAAATGCATTCAACCAACAATAGCCCAACAAGTGTTTTCGGATCAAGCAATTTCATATTAAACAAATTTGCTGACATCTCCCAGCATGCACTGCAGCATGCATCAAATATGCAGTAGCTGTTATAAGACTTATGATGTACTGTTTGCTATCTTAATATTGTTGTCATCACTGTTATTTGTGCAGTGGTGATGTTAAGAGCTCAAATGTTTGTTGATGTTTGCTGTAAAGGTTGTAAGCCTTAAATGCATGAATGTTTCGCCAATCATTTTTACATGTTCAGGTCTTTAGCGACCCGGATCTATATCTAACATGGATAGATTTCTACTCGTCGCGATAATATAAAACTCTCCTGATATTAGAGTAACAATTACTGAATAAAGCATATTTTGTTACCCTTTGGAGCTTGGAAGGGTTCAGTTTGAGCAGATGTTTTATACCATCATCACTGTCCTCGTCAGAGCTCATTTCCCAGTACATTCAGCATCTGGCTCATATTCGTGATCTCAAACATATTCTCAATCATTTTCAACATCTTTAAAATCAATATATTGATCGCTGACAGCTTCTTCACCAGATCCACCATCAAGTGACAATGACACTAATATTTGACTGTGTTCAGTACTTGCTCTGCTGTAAATCGCAGAGCCATTTCAAGTTTTGCTGATGATACTTCCTATTCTTTTGTTTTCTGCCCGCGGTAACTATGAGTGAAACGTCACTTCATCATTGTGTATCAGACATTGCTAAAGGTGAACTGCAGTTATTCAGTCATCAAAGATTCAGTTATTGTTGTGCAGAAAAAATGATATACTTGCAATCTTACAAAAAAAAAAAAAATGAATGGGAAAACAGGCATTCTTTATATATGTATATATATATATATATATATATATATATATATATATATATATATATATATATATTTTGTTTTTTTCTTCTTGTTTATAATGAATTGATTCAGGAATACTAAGAGGACTGATGTCTAACTTTAAATAAAATGAATGAGGAGGAGGTAGTGAATGATGTCCCAGGTCACTAAAGACTCGAGGTATGTGTTTAAGGGTTAATTGTTTAATTGTTGAAGTTTGTGTGCATCTGTAGATAACAATTATACATGTTATCTTACACATTTACACATACATGGTGTATCTATTTTGTTTCTTAGAGATAATTTGTCAATCAATCATTACATTTAAATTGACTCAATGAAGCACAGATATTAAGACAGTTGGTAACAGAATTGCATTATGTTGCCTTTGACTTTTGAAATAAGAGTATGTCTTTACTCTATCTCTTTAAATAATCTGACTGCAATTATCTTCCGTGTTACCTGAGGTTTAAGCAAACATAGCCTAGCTAAGAATAAAGGACAGAGGAAAATATTGTTTATATGTTACTTGTGTGTAATATTTGCCTCTCTAATAGGTGCTAATTGTGCAAATGGTGGAACTTTTTTTTTCTCCCTGTACTTTATAAAAAATGCTTCGCCGTTAGATGTGCAAACCTTCTTTTAATTAAAACAGAGGTATCAAGGAAATCTTTTCCCATTAAGCTGCAGAATGCAAGTAATTGGCCCATAGATTGCGACATACTGATTAATGGCATTAGTGCTATTTCGGAACAGCTACATCCACGAACAACGGCACATTTGCAGGAGGCTTTTTGTCACTGAGGGCTTGTTAAAACATTTGTGGTGTGTGTACAGTGGAGGTTTGAAGTGTGAACACATCCTGAAGCCTCCTGGATGGGAGGATGGAGGCATGACAGACATGAAGAAGAGCATGAAGAAGAAGCAAGAACTGTACTTGAGAAGGGTTCTGGGGAGGAGGTGTCAGATTTGATTTATTAAGTGCAGCTCTTTCTCTGACTGCTGCTAACTTGTCAGTCGCCACATAATGGATGGTACTCACACCTCACTGCGCAGTGATTGGCTTTTTTCCCTGGACATGGAGAGCAAGGTGCACCTCTCTAATCCCTATCTATTCTCTTTTTTAATTAATTCATTATTCTCTCATGCCGCCCCGTTCAAAGCTCAGATGGGGTGGTGCTTGATAAAAGATCTTTGGCTCTGTGGCCTATTCTTTACTCTCTGTCTGCCATGCATCTTCCTCTAGTTTCATCCTCTCTTCTCAACTCCATTATTCTCACAGATACGTTGGTTATGTTGGCTGACTATGGGACGTCAAGCCGTCGAGAAGCATCTGTCTTTTGCAATACCAACCTTGAGACTCTATCACAAGTAACCCAGTGAATTCCCTGTTTTACTGAAATAAAACAGCTCAGTGTAATTGCTTTTTGTCGTCTGCTTCTTTAGAGCCTGATGGATTCTGATTTTTTATTGTTCATCAACTAGAAAAAAAAAAAAAAAAAAAAAAAAAAAAATTCTGAAAGTGATTCCAATGATATTGTTTCTTTGTGCCATTATCATTATAGTTGTGGTTTGGACTCTGCTATTCTTTTCTATATATTAAGATTTTCAGATCTATATTGTTATCGTTATAGTTATTGTCCTTGTTGTGAACGGGCCTTGCTGATCAATACCAGCTACATTTTATGGCATAACCATGAAGCAGGTAAAAGAGTCGTCAGTGTCCTGGTGTTTAGTGGATCAAGGCCATCGCAACTTTTGTCAAAATTTTTGTTGATGATACCCTTGTGAAAAAGAAGAACATTTTAGCATAAAAAAGTACTTATAATGAAATAATGTACCTTAAGGGGTCCTATTATGCCATTTCACATTATTTTTCACATATTTTACATTATTACAGCTCCTCTCTCCCCAGTCTTGCTCGAACACACCATTTCGATGAAGCCCCTCCTTCCGAAATATGAAATGTGCTGCGATTGGTTAGCTGGCCCAGTGTTGTTGTGATTGGCATTGCTTAGCGCGTGTTCGGAACATGTCCTGCCCCTCCATAACTGCAAGTTCTTGTCGAGTGTAAATATTAATGTTATTTCAAACCAATTCGACCATGATTTCATGCACAGACTTTGCAAGCACGGATTTCACAGGACGTTTCGGAGTGCTATGTTTTTTTATAATTTTCTTATACATTATATATACAATGTTATCCACCATTTAATTGTGATATTTGACGGAAAACTAAGGTAATTCAAACGCTAATCAATCGCAGAGCCATGGTTAATTTTCCTAAGGAGCGCCGAACCATCTTACAAAAGCGAGAGCTTACAAAAGCAACAGAAAACAAGCTGTTCTCCATAAAGTGTGCAGCGCACAGATAAACGTTGGGGTTATAATGTTCAGGAACAGTGATTAAAATCATTTTTAACCACTCTAAGTTCGTCAGTGTTTGGGAGATGAAACAAATGAGTTTTGGAAACGTGGAAAAAAACCCGGCATCTATTTGACATAACGACAATTGTCTTCTTTAATGCAACTCAGCCTCACCCCCTTTTTTTGCGTATCCCGTGGGCACGGATTATGTAAATGTGTAACATTATGACTTCATAAGACACGGGAAAACTGCGTTGTAGTCCAAACGAGCCATTCATTGTAGTTCTTGAAAAGATAAAATATCTCCCTTTGGAGTGGACTTTGAGCATTGTGACCTTGCAGATCTTTTTTATGCTCAAACAGCAACATTACACACTAATAACTAAAGTTGAAAAAGTGGAAAAGCATAATAGGACCCCTTTAAAAATATATACTTAAGAATGGATTGTTTCAGACACTTGATTGCATGTAAACTGCAATTAAATGAAAATGACTAGTAAAGTTCAGCTAATTGCATTTAATATAAATTTAAAGTGCTATTTTTGAAGATGCACTTTATTTTTTATCACAAAGCGCCCTTTTAAAACTGCACTAATGTGAAATATAGTCAAGTGTCCTCTCTTTAAGTGCTCTTAAATGGCCTTTTATATCTGCAAATACAGTTTTGTTTGAAATATACTTTTAAGATTTGAAGTACACTAAACAGTGCGCATCCAATATAATTAAATACATTTATTTTTCACAAAGATTCACAACATAGGGAACTAGGGAGTAGAATGAGACACAGCCTCAAAAGAGACAAGATCCACATTGATGGAAAGATAGACAACGTGCAATGGTAGGAAAAAAAAAAAAGACTGTTTGAAAAGTGTTCGGAAAAGAAGAAGAGACAATTCAGACAGAGAGATGACTCTTTTATTCAGCACATCCCACAGGAACGACAGGACCCAACAGACATCACAAGAGGATATCTAACATCACTCATCGCTAATCCTGAGGGACTAGTATCATATTCAGAGTGAATGCTACAGCTCAATAAGGGTGACTTGAACAGATACGTGTACACTACAAAATATGTCATTTTTTTATTACACAAATGTAAAGCCACCTAAAATGCCGAAAAGGCTACACTATTCTGTTGTCATGCTACTGAAAGATGCAAACTTAGTAGCATCACTTTTAGTGTAGTTCCACCTCACACGCACTTGGGTCATGTGAATTGTCAAAGCCCTCACTCGTATGCTGTCGCTCTGCCAAGCCACGCGAATAATAGCACAGAGCTAATAACAGTGAGGCTGAGAGAGGAGGACGTTTAACCGGGCGGTTTGAGACGTGTTAGCTGATGTTGCGTAGTTGGGATGGCAGGCGTCGGCGTTATGGAGTTGAGGCTGATGAAGTTTGACACAGCGGCAGATTTCAGGAAAGGTTTGCCCCACGGAGGCAGCAGCAGTGTGGCTCGCCTGAGGCTCAGACCTTCCCTGCTACCCTCGTCTTCCTCTGTCACACGGGATTAAGGAAGCCTTCCTCTGCATGGGAGAGGACAGGATACAGAGATGTTAGCACAGCACACTGACTTATTGTTCAGCTTTGACCTGCCTCTAGGACAGGGACCTTTCCTCCATGGTGTTCTTTTCTCTAGTCGATCTTATGTTGGAGTTTGTGTGTATTTAAAGACCAATTATATCCAACTAGAGTTTATTTTCTCTGATGCAATACTCATTCGTTTCTCAGCATGAAAGCAAATTCATCATCAGTTATCGCACCTAGATTATAATGGCTATATAATGGAAATAGTGATGTGATATATGTAAGCAACATCAGCATTTAATGACATTTTATATTATATAAAAATGCTGCACACCCATTCAAATAAATCATTTTTGAACTGATTAAGTAAATTGGTTTTTGAACTGTTCACATATACCAACTGGCTAAAATGAGCCCTAAAGAGTGTTTTATCATTTCATTTTTTTCAGACTACACTGTTACTTTACTTTTATTTTCAACTGAATCAAATTTGTGAATCTTTTTTTTTTTTTTTTTTTGAAAGATCCACATGAACTGTCCGAACGAACTGGTCAGCAATGTTTGTGCCGCTGTATATTGACTAAAACCATTCATTCTGTGTGTGAAACTTGTGTCTCAGAAGTGAGCGAGACTGCCTGTGATTTATGGGCTCAGTAAATCTCATCACATCCGAGTTGTTTTAGGTGCTTGGGTAGGGTTGAGTGGCATTTGAAAACATCAAACTATTAAAATGTGGCAGGCATTATTTATGCTCCTGTGCCTGGTCCAGAAAGATTGAGAGAGAGTTTTAAAGAGACAGAAAGACGTGAAAAGATACGAAGAGAAGGGCATTTCACGGGAGAGAGTCTTATCGATTTGAATAAGCCAACCTGTGAGCTAATGGGGTGCGTCATTTTGTTTTCCCCCGTTGTGCTGACAATCCATCACCTGTCCGTCAGTTGGAGAGAAGGGCCGTGTGCCATTGTTTGGGTGATTTATAGAGAGCATCACAGACGGGGCAGTTTGTCATTCACAGGAATCCGACGATCACAGTCTACAACACTATAGCATCCGGATCCACGCTAGAAGTAGGACGGATGGAGAGAATGTTGAGCGACAAAGGGAAATTAAGAAAGGCGGAAAATAAGCATGCAATGGGAGCTGTAGGCAGAAGATCCACATTACTGTCTCTCCCATCATAGTCTATCCTTTGAAAGCACTTCCTCGACTACATTTGGTTCTTCCAACATCTTCTCAATACAAATCCAGGTGGAGGAGGATGATCCGGTCAGCTGTCACCCTCCATCCATCTAGGAGCTTTCTGAACTCAGTGCCTTGAGCAGAGCTGGTGAGATTGGCTCTGACTCGACCCTCCCTGGACGTCACCACTCAGCACCAGAACATCTCGTCACAGTGACAGCTTCTGTCCTCGGGCCATCTGCCTTCACAGTGGCTACCATGTTCACAAATTTTGCACATCAAGAGAAATCAAATGCATTTATACAATACTATTGTCAAATCAATTACATTTTCATGCTACAGGCAGCACTTGTTCTTAGTTTTTTTTTTCTTTTCTTTTTTTCATAATCTTTTTACATAAAGTAGCCGCAAAAGGTTTGAATGCCATAGCATTAGACAAAATATCAATGCAAGTCTCATCTGTGCTCTACGACTCCTAGAGATTTTCTCAGAACTGATTTTATTTCGTCATGACTTTTAAAGGGATATTTCACAGCTGGAAAGATGAATGTGTATTTAAGTTGGGTCATTTATGTAGTAGAAATGTGACATTATTTTAGAAGTTGGTGTCTTCTAGACTGACGAAAGTCAGAAAATGTATTTTTGGCTCATGTGGATGAAAGACAACAACTCCCAGAATGCACTTGCTTCGTTGCCCTACAAGGCCACTCCCAAGCCACGCCCACCGGTTACAGAGGGCAGTATCGGAAGAAATGATACAACTAGGCTACTAGTCGACTCGAAACTGAAAAGATGCCATTTTATCGTGAGATCCCACTCCCTATGGTTGAAGACATGTTGAACGAGCTCCTACTACTGGCTGTAGTCTCTCGCCTCTGGACAAAAAAGCCTCTGATGACGCAAAATTACGATTTTTGCATCATCTGAGGTTTTTTTCCAGACACACAATACAGAAATCTCTCGTCTCAGGGGGATATGAGGGAGGGAAGCACAGTCATTCGGAAATACTACCGGGTTTCTACTGATACAAAGCTTAATGCTAATCGGTGAAGTATCCCTTTAATTCAACAATTACTCATTAGTTGATGCACATTTTTTTTTTTTATCATTTGAAACCTAACAAACTTTTTGTGTGTGTGTGTGTGAAATATTTTGCTTAAAATGTTTTTGTGCTAGATTTCTTTAAAATAAATCTTGCTTTTTTATATATATTTTGTGATATATTCCATCCATGACGCCACATATTCTACAGTACATTCATTAAACAATGACAAAAATATTGGTGTAAATGATATACACATAACAGTTTTAAACAAAAAGTAATTGTGACATACATGTGAAATGAGAACATTTTAAAATAGGTGAGACATACAGTAGTCTATAACAAAATCTCACAACTGTGAATATTTCTTGCAAATCATACATGACACCTACTGTATATCATCATTTATAAATAGTATTAGCTTGTGTTATTTTTTTGTATTTAAAGCTACACTGTGTGATTTTTACCCCCATCTAGCGGTGAAATTGTATATGACTACCCAGTGAATATTAGTTTCTGTTCCTCTCAATTCCGAGGGCGTTTTAACTCCTACGGTGGCCGTATTATTCCAAGATTAACATGGCTTCCAGTTATCACTTCGTCCATGACAATAATAAACAATACGTCTAAAATGAATAAAACTACAGGACAGATGTCAGGAGGTAAACGTCACCCTTGGAATCGGCTATCCCAGCATAATCAGATTAGGCTAACGTTACAATGTGTACAAAGTAAAAGCAATTAAAAACAACTAAAATTTACAGTGTCCTTTTTTTTATATAGCTTAAAAAATTGCGCCTTTAAAACTATTCATCACCTGTGATCCGTCGTAGCACAGATTTATGTTACAAGGTAAACAATACTTTTTCACCATTGACGCGAGGATGAAGTTATACTAGAGGTCGTTCTGGCGTTATGCACAACTATGCTATGGTTAGACAAGCAACTATAAAACTTCGAATTTACACAAATGAATTACAACAGGCTGAATTACCTGTCGAGAAGAAAGCAGGCAACCTCAGCGTCCGTTTTAAAATCTTTTCTCCTCATGAGCTCTTTACATCTGGGAAAAGTTACTCCAATATTGACTATGGTCTTGCTGATTTGCCTGTCGCGTTGACGTTTTAATTCTCTCTTTCAAATGTGAGCACGCACACACGCACGCACACACACACACACACACCACACTATCTTTCAAATCTGCCGGCACTCGCGAGCTCGCGAGTAATCTCCCCCTCGCATTCGTCACGGTGTCACTGAGTGAAAAACGCAAAAGGCGAAGCTTGAATTTACAGGCATGTCCCTCTTTGGCTAATGTAGTTTCAAGATGGAGGGGCAACATGGCTACCGGCATTCGAACCCCTCACCCGTATGTACTTTCAATGGCAGATTATAAACTTAAGAGAATACTTTATTACTTGAAAGAAGTAAATATACATTATTGAGCACATATATTTTTGAAAGAACTAAGTGTTTTTTGCTAAGAATCAACTAAAAAAGTTACACAGTGTAGCTTTAAAGTTTTCTCCACTTGAACAGATGCATGTGACAATTAACAACTCCAATGTCTACATGAGTTAGCAAATGAAGTGATTCTAATTCTGGCAACATGAACCGAGGCACTACCAATCCTCGCTAGTTTCCCTGTTTCTGTGTGCTGAGGGCTTCAGCAAGTATATTTAAATCTCCAAACTCAAATGCAAACTCAATGCGAATGCAAATGTTCTCAGGAAGTGCAGTGAGTGATGCGTCCAATTTTTATGCATTTCTCCTCCTGTCAAGCCCCAGGTGAACCAGCGCACACACACATACACACACTGGCTGGCAGCGCAGAATGGTGTAAGTGTGGGTGTCTGGAAGAGGTGCCAACAGATGCTACAGCCTCACACATTCAAATCATCCATCTTGTTTTTTTTATTTTTTATTTATTTTATTGCCATCTCTCTCACTTCTCCGCGAACCTCCGACACCCTCATCAGGAATCCTTCTCTGAGCTGGGAGCCTTTCACAGCATAGTAACGCACCTGTTTGCTCTTACAGTTTTATCCTGTCAGATTTACTGCCGTTTCGGATGGATCAGGTCCAAGTGAGATGCTGTGCTGCTTCACTGATCAGGAAAGTATTAATGCAGAATATAGTGCATAGAGCCATATAGGACATGGCCAGGATCACCTGAACACGGTGAACATATGCTTATATGATATTTCAGTCTACACACTCAGACTGATCAGTGTATCTAGCATGACAAAAAGTCTGTTTCAATTAAATATAAATATAGACAACACAGCTACAGTAGTATCTGCTTTAAGCTTTTGTTGAATATTTTCGTTATGTTACGAAGGATTTTAATGCCAAGTTCAATTATACACTGACCTATAGTGTATAATAATGAATCAGAGTGGATTTCAACACCACTGTACTAGGCATTCCTTTGAAAAATCACTGATGTCCACTAGAGGGCCAGTTGAGAGCGAGTCAGACTAAACCTTCTGCATTGAGAGAAGGGTGACCACTAAAACCACATTTTCAAACTCACTCTGCCATCCCTATCTTGCTCTACGTCAAATATGGTTTGTGTATGTGAGAACTGGGAAAATCCTTGGTTTTTTTATGCCTCAATTAGAGTTGTTATAAAAAAATTAAAATTAAAAAAACCTGGCAGCATGAATCTCACCTAACAGGCATTTCAGCATGAAAAAACATCTCTTGAAACCTGATGCCATTTGATTTGAAAGGCGAATTTGGCTTGATACGGTTTCCTTTTACCCCTCACTGACTTGGTATTTACTCACAGGCAGCTATTTAATTAACGGGAGGCAGCCGAGTGCTTGCCAGGCAAATGTGCTGTTCCCTTGAGACTGGGCTCCAAACCTGTCTGGAACTATTTGTCCAGAAACATGTGTTCTGTGTCAGCCTGGCGCATGCCCCGTTAAGCCATTACTGGAGCAGTTTCACAGCCAATGCCAACACCTCCAGCATTGGGGACGGTAACTGACAACAGTGTGTGATAATGGCATTTCTTCTCGGTACCAAAAGCCTCCGTAATGTTTAATGTTAAAAAAGTGATGTTAGGTTGATTGCTCTGGGATGAGAGTGTGTATAACTGTTGTGGAACAGACTGAGAGATGAGAAGCGCTCGAGACAGGTGAGAATTGCTCTGTGGGTTGGACGGGTCAGATTGTTTACATGCTCTTCTCGATACTCCCATGAGGCTTTGCGGCGAGACCCAGCTGAGTGTTCCATTAGCGCAGGGCCGCACTGAGACACAGGAGCGCTGATCAAAATAACACTTATTAATCAGGAGAGATCACACACGTTGTCCTTGAAAAAGGGCTTGCTCTCTTGTTCTCGCTTACTCTTCCTTTCTTTTTCTTCCCTCTCCATGTGTCTAATCTGGTGCAATTTTTCATCCAGGTAATTCACCACCTGTCCTCCCTCCAATGCTCCCCGCCTCTCTCTCTCTCCTGCCCCTTCTATCACACGCACACACACACACACACACACACACACACACACACACACACACAGAGAGAGAGAGAGAGAGAGAGAGAGAGAGAGACTCAGGTGCATGTTCGACTTTTCTATATTGCTTTGACCTCTTGCCTTCAACTTCTGTACACCATTAGAGAAACCATAACTTCATCATTACCAGTGGGGTTGAATGGGCTGCCCTGATTTTGTACAGAGTTTGCCTTAGGCCAAAATCAGGGGCAAAAAGCTATAAAAGTTTAACTTCACATTAGCTGAGATGGAACAAAATAGTGTATCACTGAAATTCAGTTGGAACCACAATGGAACCACAATGGACCCAGTTTATTTTTTTATTGCACATGCCCGGTCATATGGTGTTTGACTGAATGGGTTTCAGTTGCCTTCAACCTCCTGTCTCCATTCTGATATGTGACGGCCACTTTTCTCAGTCTAATTTTCGAGAAGCAAAAAATCAGTCAGTAAAAAGAAGGGGGAAACTCTTGCATCAGAAGTTGAAAACTGTAAACAAATAAAAAAAAGTTGAGAAAACTCAAAAACATGAGGCAACAAGCTTTAGAACTTTGAGTAGCCTATACTCAGGGGGAGGGTGGAAGTTGTGTCATAAACTTGATTAAAGTTGATCTGCACTTTCATAACACATAACATAACTTCTATAAAGTTGCGTTTGTTCTAATAGCAATTGCAGGAAAACAAAATTCTGGTACACAATGCCCACTTTTCACAATCCAGTCAATTCCAAGTGCATTAAATCCAGCCGCACACTTCATTTCTTCCTCACAAAATATCATGTTTCACTCAAAAAAAAAAAAAAAAAAAAAGAGATTGCAAAGGACGTTTTACATTGACTTTAATAGTCTTATTTAGTATTATGTCATCCAACCAAACATCCAATCAACTTCCTACCTCTACTCCTTTTTCTCCCAACCTGATGATTTATACTTAGGATCTAGGGGGCCAGAGGGATCAGCAGGGAGTGTGCCAGAAGAGCTAGCGATAGCAGCTAATTAGCAGCAGCTGCTGATGGGAGCGTGGTGTGGACGCTGCCAGAGGAGGCTTGACAAAATTGTTATCAAATGCAATTAGAGGAAGACAGGCAGGTTTTTCTGAGACAAAGAACCCCAGGCTAGCTCTGAAAATAGCATATGTGTGAATGTGTGCATACACACCTGTGAAGAGCTTCGAGTGTATTTTATCTCAGGTAGCCTATATAAACTGTTAGCATAAAGAACTTGTGGGTTTTTCAATTTGTTTCGGAAATCTGGCACGTTTTCGCCCTTAATTTGGTGATTGCCGGCCTGTATGAAAACAGCAACCATAGCATGCTCAGATTCACACCAAAATAATCAGTGCAATAAATGAGGTGGTCTCGGCCGGTTGGAAATGAACTCCAGAGTGGTAAGTACTTAGTGGTTAGCTTGTGGTGAGAAACAACCCAAACCCACAAGCCAACAAACAAAGCTCTATATAGCAACAGCAAGAAGAACATTTTTGAGAATTAAGATATAAATCTAAAATTATTCATGTTTTTGCAGCACTGATGACAAGCATTCGTTTCATACCCACATCATTTCTGCTTTTGTGGAATTGGTTGTCAGACCGCTGATGCTTATGCTGTGTGGAGAGTCATTTACTGTACATGCGCTAAATAATAACTCGCTGACTATTTCTGGACGACTAGTTGACAAACACAAGTCCAAGTTTTGAGCAGATATCCCCATAAACACATGGATCAGTCGTCCCTGCATTAGCAGATGGCTGAGTAGGAAGTAAGGCCTGGTGCTTAGCCAGCCGTAGACTTATGACCATCACTAAAACTCCCTAGAACTTTCCATTCTCTCTCAGTCTTACCCCGCTGTGCAGTTACAAAGGATAGTCAGACTGTAACGATGGAGAAAACTTTAAAGGTGAGAGGAGCAGGAAAGCACAGCAAGGAGTCGGCCAACTGCTCCGCATGTTTCTCACCTAAGCTCCTTAAAAAGTTAAGAAAAAAGCTGCCAAAGCACTGCTATATTGACAACCCTAACACTGATGTGAAAGACGAGGTTTAATTTCCAGAAGAGATGTAAGCAAGGGTTGCTAGCTGTTACACCAGCTAACCCCACCATTGATGGCCAGGTGTGAGTTTTGTTTATTTGTGCATGCATGCCTAGCATCTGTGCACGTCACTGGAGTAGGCACACATGCGTCTGCCTTACTGCGGACAACTTGAGTGCGACCATGTGTTCATGTCTATGTGAATGTTGGTGTGTGTGTTTAAGTTTTCACAGGAGCTTGTGCGTCCCAGGTGAGACGCCGGCTGCTGTTGTGGCCCTGTGAGACTGGGTGGGTGTTGCTGGGTCTGGCAGAGGCAGGAGAGTAGCAGCAGATGTGAATTGTCAAGCCTTGTGTTTGGTTCATTAGCTGCTCTTCCACTTGCACCAAACACAGCTGTCACTTGGCCCACAGAGCAGGGGTGTGTGGCTGTGTGTGTGTGTGTATGCATCCTGAAAACCTATATATCAACCCACAATAATTAATTTGCATCACTGAACACACAGCCCCACTATTGAATTCCTCTAAACACACATTGTTGGCAATGTTCAATAAACTGTCTTATTACATAGTCTTGTGAACTGGTCCATATCTTGACCCACAGATCTCTACAGCCCTAGAATTAAACATGGGTGAGCGTTGAATTGAATGTACTATATGCATACATACATTGTATTTGGCGTATTTATAATTGTATTAATATTAATGCATGAGTATGTTTTTGGTTTCACTAAATTATGTACAATGCTTAGAACATGAAGAATCTTTGTTTTATGGATTTTTACATTTATTTCCACTAGAATCAAGACAAAAATACTGATTTGTAAAATATTTTTTGCAGTGCAATATATACGCCTCTCGTTGAATGGAGACCTTTGGCTTTCTATTGTCTTTGAGTGTTTGAAAATTGTTTGAGAGCAGAAGAGAGAGAGAGAGAGAGAGCTAAAAACCTTTTGGGACGGCGCAAACTCACTGGTGTAAGAATGGAAGCCTGCACTCTAGTGTTGTTAATGAAATCCCTCCTGCCTAATTATGTGAAAAAGCACAATATGTTTGGGATGCGCTCAGCGCAGCTCCTGACAGGCACTAAAGAGCCATCGACAGCTAAAGAGCAACAGTATAAGCACGCAGAGAGAAAGAAAGCAAGTGGGAAAAAAGCAGTCAAAGAGAGGGAGGAAGAATAAGTTATCAGGCCATTTTACTGAAAAAAAAAGCTACTATACACACGTCTTAATGAGGCCGCCGCTGTAGAACATAGCAACGCACTCAAGTAGAGGTAGGTCAGTCAGAGCTAAACACTCCAAAACACGCAATCAATGCATCTATGTCTAATTACCTTCTCCTCCTAAAAGACTACTTGAACCTCTTACAAGAGGGTAGGTAAGGTAAGTTTATTTCAGATACACCGGAACCCACAGAAAGCCTATTATCAGTTATCTTCTAGTGAGAAAATTCACATTCTGAAGAGGCAAATGCACTCTGCCTCCTCTATTGGTCTCGTATATTTGTGGTGCATACACAGGGTGATCTAACCCATGAAACCCAAATTTCCAATCAAATGTAGAGAAAAGGAGTGGTAAATTGGAGGGAGAAATTGGAGAAATCAAAAACACATCCAAAGGAGAGAGAAAGGTAGATAAGAGGGAAACCACTGTACACAGCATCAATGAACAGGCGGACTTGCTGATAGAGGGCTATGCAATTGAAAATATCTAGTTTACACAAAACACTTCACATTGCTCTTGCAATAATGGTTTTCATATGAAGTAGTAATCTGCAGGTCATTAAAATGTGATTAGCCCTGAGTCTGATAGGGGGGCAACGTCCACGGAAGCACGTCGGGGACACCAAAACAATAGTGTTTACCTGTAATGAGACAGTCTCTGAATCCAGTGAAGAGAGAGATATGAACAAATAAACATGACGAGTTGTGTGACGTAGCATTCCAGAACGGGGTGAAGAAAAAGGGGGACTGGCAGTGCCAATTGTTGGCACTGGGGCTGGTGCCAGTGCCTGCTTCTGCCAATCGTTCCTCAGTGGCCCTGTGAGGAAAACTCATTGTGCTTCTTTCTGATTATGTTTGTTTACTAGCTTGTTTTTTGGCAATGCTGTCAACACCACAGAATGGTGTATGAAAATATTGTCATTAACATCATCCCAGGTCATCGTCATGGTGAGGAGAGCGAAGAAAGAGTGAGAAAGGAGAGGTGCGATTAGAAAGAAAGTGGATGAATAGAAAGAAAATGTTAGTGAACAGTAGCAATTGTATCACTTTCTTTCAAATTACACACCTTGCTGAGCTGACGTGGGAGTGTGCAGTGCTGGGGGCCGGTGCTTGGCCGCGCACTCAGAGAAGGTGCCATGCTCTTTGCTGGCTGCCAGTGAATCTGTTAATTAAGCATGCTAATGGTTGTAATTGCAGCCATTCATGAACCCAGAAGCTGAAGTAAGTGCTAGGTTCATTGTTGGTGGCAGAGTTCAGGCTGACTCAAAATGAAGAGCCTTCGTGTGTTCGGTGTGAGAGGGGTGTGATGTGAGTCACCGGGGGAGCAGCAGGAAAAGAAACTGGGACGTGAGAGAGCGGGTAGCAGACTGACTAAAATTATGCTCGCTTCAGGCGCTCAGCAGCTGCTCTTAGGCTGATACCCAGCTGTGTAAAAGTGGCCTGGCCCTGCCAGAGCAGTTAGGACAGAATACTGTGGTAAATCAAGAGCTTGTGTTGTGGAGGTTACACTACCGCAACTGCCCTCAAATGCTCCCCTCTGACTAGGAGCTGATGCACATGTACATCGCTGAAAACAGCATAATCAATTTTAAGCAACTTAAGAGTGTAAAGGTGAGTCTTACAAAAATATGTACAGGTCACAAGTCACCGCAAAATCAAAATGCATCTGACGGGTGACATTAGTGAAAAAGGTCAATCTGTCATTATTTAAGAATTTGTAAACTTCTGTGCTGGTGCTAGAATAGAAGCATCTATTGTAAGCACTTTTTTTTTTTTTTCTCCTACCACCAATTTTTTTTTATTATTTCTTGCCATCACTTACCCACATTCAATAAAAAAAATAAATAAAAAAAGTGTTGATAAAAAAAAGAATGCATGAAACTAAATTACTGTTTTTTTTTAAGCAGATGCTTTGTTATTTTGGTATATTCAGACAACAAAATATTATGGGGGCCATGAAAGTTTTGTGAAATGATCAAACATGCTGGCAGCAGCTGACAATTTTTTTTTTTTTGTGAAAATATCACCATATCACCCAGCACTAAAACACTCTAAATGTAAAAGGCATTACACATACTGTAACAGTATGACCTTCTGTAAATCTGCTTTGAAATGATGTGCATTGTGAAAAGTGCTTTGCAAATAAATTATTATTAATACTTTGGCAAATGTTGCTGAATAGTACAAGACAACCTCGTTGGTGGTGAAGGGTGCTAAGCAAGGAGCTGTCATAGGAAGCTACTGATGTAAGCTCAATAGCTTATCCATCAAGAGCAGACCTCCTCTAGATGATCCCTGTGCTTACAAACCACTGTGTGAGGCGACACCTGAAATCAGAATTTTTTTTTTTTTTTTTTAAGTCTACCTAGTGCCAGATTAGATTTTATCTAAGGTACAACCAATCAGTTTGATTTATTTCTCAAAAACACTGCTTTGATTCGTACAGTGCACCCCTGTAATTGGTCCGGCTGTTTACCCCTGCCTTATTTTCTGTTCATCTTCACAATCTAAGCTTATCGTTTTCTGTTTTGATCATTTGCCTCGTTTGTCTTGGCTGAGGACTTGAGAGCTAATCTATAACGGGCTGTGCCCTGGATCGGATTAATGAGGTATGCGTTATGCTAATGTCACTATGGCAGGTGCAAAGGTGTGGTCTCTTGCTGAAGACATATGTCAGGCAGTGTGTGTGTGTGTGTGTGAATGCTATTGCCACAAGGGCCTAGGCATTTTCTGTCATTAAGACCTTGATCAGGTAATGCACGGCTTCGGTATCATTTAATATTTTCAAACAAAAGGCCACACTAAAGAGAAGTGAATTGCTAATGTTAGCTTTCTTGTACCAATTCCTTGTGTATATAATGGACATATTATTAAAGGATCATGGATGCGAAAAATGGTGTCTAGTGTGCAGTATGTTGCCCACGACCTTCAAAGATGTCATATTGTGAGAATATTACTCAGTTAGCTTTCACTGCTAATGACACTAGTTCATTCTGCTTTAAAAAGCACTCAAGATTTCCCTCTTCTCTTACAAATACACAACCCTAGACATCAGCAGGATAGGCAGCAGAAGCCTGGTGTGTTTTATTGTGTTGTCCCTCCTCCTGCAGTGCATAAACACCTCAGCCCTGTGAAGTAGCCAAGGGGGAATTAGCCATCGACCTCGTAAATAACTTTCTCACCTCTAGTCAATAAGTAATTTCACGTTACCACACTATCGAACACAGTAATCACTGTGAAAAGTGACTGGAAAGGAGAAAGAGTCTCTGGTTTTGTGGTGTGGACCACTTTCAGCCACACATGCTTTCACTGACTACACACACATATACACCACCATATTGTGAGTTACGTTGTGAAGAAAGGAGACCTAATCTTGTTGATCTGTCCTGATGGCTGAGAATCTGACAGGTGTGGGTGTTTGTGCGTGTGTGCATGTGGCTGAATGTGGTGCCTTTGATAAAGATGTCAGATGTAGCTGATTATCTAACCTTTAGTAAGCTCTTCCTGAAACTCGAAGACAGAGAGAGAGAGACAGAGAGAGAAGGAGATATGTCAAACTGCAGGAGGAAGTGAGAGATGCTTCCAAGACAACAAACGGGAAAGGTGGTGCTCCTGTGACCAGCATCCATGACAGGAGATAAGCATAGATTAATTATTAGTGCATCATAGTAAAGGCAACCCCCGGTGGTCACGCAGCTCAGGTGTCAGGTGTAATATATGATTTTTATGTTTCGTTCATATGAGCTTCATTCATCATCCCCTTTCAGATCTGTAAATGAACTCTGGATGTGTGTCTATACACACTCACATACATTGAGACTGCAGAGCGGATTTTAAGTTATGGGAGTTTGGGGACATGTGTCATCTTGCAATGGTGTGCACTTGAGACAGCCATACAGAAGAATCATGACTTTTCTAGCAGTTTTCTCTTTAAGATCAGTATCTAATATTGAGCGCAAAATTGCTTTTCTAAAGCCTTTCTGACACTAGAAAAAAAGGTGATCACGAACATATTTTTTACAGTAGGTGGACACTGTGGGGAAAGCAGTGCATTAATCTGATCTGTGGGTTGCTGTTTAGCCACAGCTCACTGAGCTTCAGAACTGTACAATATAATGCAATAAAAGCAGGTTTGCTATGGTTTGGATGTGTAGCTCCTTTAAAGCGGGCATAAACAGAGTAATGAATCTAAGGGTTTGTACACTTCCTCCTCTTAGCGATTCATGTGGCAGATCTATCCTTGAAATAATTTGTCCTCGACACATGTCGATAGATTAGTGTGCATCTCCTAAAGCCCTCATCATTCTACATATTCTTCATGTCTGAGCTTCTAATGCCCCTTGAGACCAGACTTACATCACCTACACCTCAGTCTCACAATATAGAGCTGAGATGAGACCAAAATGAGAGGTGTGATCGACTTTCCTGTCTTCCGATCAGCCCTCTTGAGTCCTCAGACTGACTTGATGAGCAGTTCAGTATTGTCACTTGGCACAACGCTGCTGTCCAGGAGTCTCAGGAATGAGGGTGAGAAAATAGGGAATTCGTTCTATACACTTCTTCACATTTTTACCTCTCCAGACAAATTCCCTTGGCCATTTTGTCCGTAACAGAGGACAGACGGCAAAGCTATTCAGCGCCGCTTCTGGAGGGCTACCGTCCTCCGTAGTTTAGTTCCAAACCTGTTCTTACACACCTGCATGCGATTTGCAAGAAATTCTGAAGAAGAAAAAAGAGGTCCATAATACAATCTGTTAGCATTCCTATTCATCTCAATGGCTCAGCTGGTGTAGCATCCCGGGGCTGAAGGCATGGGAACAACCTGGATGGTTGCAAACACAGACACACACATTCCAATGGTCAATTTACTGTCTACAGCCGTATGCCCCATTCTTTGGATTGTGAGAGAAACCAGAGCCGCACAGCCGTGACTTAAACCGGGGACTTTCCTAATGTGATTCGACAGTGCTACACCCGTGCCACCTTCAGTGGTTCTCAACCCTCGACCTGGCGCTTGGTCTAAAGCTCTTAGGAACAGTAAATCTACAATAGCAACAATGTTAGGCTATCTTTTATCCCGCTTGGTGTCTCTATTTCTCGTTCTTCTGTCTCTCAGTAATGATGAAGAAGCAATATTGATGAAAAGCGATAACGATCCACTCTGGGACTACACAAACACGCCTGCACATCCGATGCCATCAACAACTCTCTCACATGCGCACCTCACCATTAATGCTAACGCTCACGCCTACGTTAGTGAATACACTCTAACACAAACATATGTACAGGCACACTGTGTCCAGAGACATAATAAATTGCATTCAGCTGCTCGCTACAGAACGGCGCTAAGGGGGTATTTTTTAAGCAACTAGGAATAGAGATAGCGATAGAGGAAGTGAAAGAAAGTGTGAGTGAGAAAGAGAACACACAAAGGCAGACTGCTTGAAAGCCCATTAGAGAAGGAAAAACACAAAAGCCTAGGAATAGCAGACAGGTTCCATTTTAGCCCGCTGCTCCTTGCGGCCTGCTCATTAAGGGCCCTGCGGGCAAAGGGTTTCACAGACAAGCATCAGACAAGGTGAAAAGAACCGGGCCTTAGCTACACAGCGGTAGGCCCTTCAAAAGTGAAGGGAGAAGCCATTAGTCTTCCCACAACCCTGGCTGTGAAGTGAACCCAACTGAAGCTGAAAGGCCCGTCACACTTTTAGACCTGAGCAACAAGCACAGGTGGTCACAACAAGCCGTCGGCTTTTGATTGGTCAGAGACTGAGGCCTGTCATAGCGCATGGGTGTTGTGTCCTTAAAACGAGGGACTGTCCAATCTGTTGCTATTTGCTTGCATGCACATTCCTCTCTGGAGTAATATGCATGAAGAAACACACGTTCGCTTCAGAAAATGTAAAGAAGTCTTGGTGTCTCTCTCTCTCTCTCTCTCTCTCTCTCTCTCTCTCTCTCTCTCTCTCTCTCTCTCTCTCTCTCTCTCTCTCTCTCTCTCTCTCTCTCAGCCTTGTGGTAGCTCGTTTGTCAAGTAAGCGTGCTTGCAAATGAAACCTGGCAGCCCTTCATTTTGATAGATGTGTGAACACAGGACAGTTGAATGTGTATCTGTGTGTCTGTTGGCAAGCACTCTGCTTCCGTAGAGTGTTACCATGATAAACACTGTGGTAAAATCATTGACCTCTTGTAGCTTTGCATGTATTCTATGAAAGCAGCAAGCCTTCTGACACAAACGCACAGAAATGGAAAAGACAGA
Source organism: Squalius cephalus (assembly GCF_949319135.1). Classification (NCBI taxonomy): domain Eukaryota; kingdom Metazoa; phylum Chordata; class Actinopteri; order Cypriniformes; family Leuciscidae; genus Squalius; species Squalius cephalus. Next base: position 45,264,787 of record NC_137127.1, on the reverse strand, counting down.
AGCATGATCCACAAGTATGATACATCAATGTTCAATAAATAGTTTAACTCTAGGCTGTTTACGGCTGCCAAGCTATGTAGCAACTTAGCGCATTAATATAAAATGTATAGTCGCGGGTGTGTATTTATCATTTATAGCTGCTGTTAATGTTGTTGCTGTCGTTTAGTATTTTTGCCAGAGTCTCTTATTGTTCAATTTGCACAATATAATTGTTTGTTAATGGCAATTAAATGAGCAAGGAAAGAAAGAAAAAGAAAGGTGATGGCATGTACTTTGAAGCCAGCACAACTGTAACCAGGGCCGTAGCTAGAGGATTCGGGGCCCCCTGAAAAAACATTGATGTTGGCCCCCACCACCCTCCACTAATATCCAACGCATTCTCATCCTTGGGCGTCATATACTGACGCTTTTGACATTTCGTCGACATCGAACGCACATGGCACCCTTTAGCGTCAATATGACACGCACAGAGCTTTGTTCGGTTATGGGTAGGTTTAGGTCTGGGGTAGGATTAGGGTTAGACCGCTAGGAGGCGCTTCTGGCCCATATCTATCTGCGTCTCATATTGACGCTAAAGGGTGCCATGTGCGTTCGAAGTAGACGAGATGTCAAAAGCGTCAGTATATGACGCCCTAGGATGAGAACGGGCTGCTAATATCATATACTGTAAAGATGAGCATGGAGGCCCACATATAACAGCAGATGGTGATGTTGTTGTAAAACCTTTATTTTAAAAGTTAAATGTTCATATACAAATTACAACTAATAAAAAGTAACAAAAAGCAAGAAATTGTAAAATAATAATAATACCAATTTTATATTATTTTTCCCATCAGTCTGTTATAATTCATAAATCAAAAAGTAAACGTTTTAAAAATAAAATCATGTATTGTCTTATTTTTTTTTTATAAATATAATATGGAACTGTTCATATTATTAAGTAAAGCTAATACATGTATTCATCCAAGTGCACTGACTGCATAATTAATAAATACTTTAGATCGGCCTAAACCATTTTTAGGGAGGTAAGAGAAGCAGATATTTGAAGAAAAAAATAAATAACCAAATTGCATGTTTTTGTGTTTTTCATTTAAATCTCAGGCATACAACTAATATAAATATTAGAATTATTCATACAACAGGGGCCAATATAGGATAACTGCTGGATTTTGTGGGGCCCTCTGGGCAGCGGTGGCCCCTATAATTGTCACCACCTTTCACTCCACTAGCGACGGCCCTGCTTGCATCAGGCAGTCTGTGTGACAGATGTTGCAGTCCCCAAATACCTTTGGCTCATTAGTGCATCACAAACAGAAAGCATGCAAAAGATAACCAGCTTCTTATCACTGCGCACAACACTGACCTTTTCATGGCAGGAACGTGAGTGCATATGTGTTGCAAAATAGAAAGAAAAGAAAAAAAAGATACAATAGAGAGAGAGAGAGAGAGAGAGAGAGAGAGAGAGAGAGAGAGAGAGAGAGAGAGAGAGAGAGAGAGAACACAAAGATTTCTTTACATTTTCTAAAGCTAACGTGTGTTTGTTCATGCATATCACTCCACCATGAAAACTAGGGAAGAGGGGTAGTTACCAGGGTGCTGCGTGGTTTCTAAGATATTTTGACTGCTTTATGTGCAATATCGTGTGGTTGCTAAGGTGTTCACTGGCTTGCAGTTATTTGATTATATAGTCCCTAGATTTGGTCATGCTTCTACTTCTATGTCATTCTACTGTATATAATAATGCCCACCAGACTTATTAAATAGTTGTGCTCAGAAAAGAAACAGCACGTCTCCTTAACAAGCGTAGGTTTGAGGTATCATTAATATATGTAGCACAAAGGGTACAGCATAAGTTATGCTAAGTTTAGTACTTATGGTTAATAATTTCTCCTGATGAACTCCTTAACCCCAAGATCCAGTCAATATGCTAAATGTAGGTGCATACAATGCTTTAATTTTTTTTGTTGAAATGCTACACTGAACTAATGTGCATGAGGTTACATTGTGAATGTAAGTCACTGTCGGCAAACCTCCACTGAACATTGCTGTTAAACTGAAAGCTCCCAAGAGTATCCAGAGAATAGGTTCTGAGGTAAAAAAAATAAAAAAGTGTTTTTTGCAGAAAGGTTTCTACAAAGATAAAAACTAGGTGGGGAACATAACAGCCCTGGACTAATTTACCATACACACATGGAAACTCTGTTAACCACCATTGACTAATTAATGCTTCAGTGCATTCAGGTACTGGAGTGACTACGGTGACCGGGAGGGGACATGTTCGATTCACTTAGTTTTGTTGTGGCCACAACATATAAACTCGTGGGAATGTGATATTGCAACGCATTCTCATCCTAGGGCGTCATTTACTGACGCTTTTGACATTTCGTCTACATCGAACGCACATGGCACCCTTTAGCGTCAATATGACATGCACAGAGCTTTGTTCGGTTATGGGTAGGTTTAGGTCTGGGGTAGGGTTAGGGTTAGACCGCTAGGAGGCGCTTCTGGCCCATATCTATCTGCGTCTCATATTGATGCTAAAGGGTGCCATGTGCGATCGATGTAGACGAGATGTCAAAAGCGTCAGTATATGACGCCTTGGGATGAGAACGGGTTGGATATTAAGTCGTGGGAACGTCATTATGTCTCGTGGGCACGAGATTGTATGTTGAGAGAACGACATCCATTTCTTGTGGATACGAGTTTTATAACATGTAGGAACCAAATCTTCACATGTGACACGGGCTCTCCTTTTACCCCGGGCATAATTTACTTTATTATTTGTTAATTTAAGTTTCTCATAATTAGTTTTTGTTTATTGCCTTAAACAGGACTTTATTCGTGACCCGAGTATTTCATTCAAGCCAGCAATTCTCAGATGAAAAAGCCCATTCAACTTAAGAATGCGCTTCAGGTGTCTTTCACTTATAACGTACCCATGTCTTAATGCCAGAGAGTGCACTATATATTCATATGACATTCCTAATTCAAAGTAAAATGTTATTTCATCAGTCATCTTCATCTCCGACTGCTGTATGGCTATGGTTACAGTATTGACCGGTGTGGTTCCCTCAACATAACTACGAGAACTACATAACTGCGTAGCCACGAGAAACATGTCGTTCTCTCAAAATAGATTTCAGAACCTGACGATGCATGTGTATGTGCATGCATAATTTGAGGCTTATTTTTGCCCATTATTTTACCTGCACATGAAATTAATCAAATAGACACAAAACAAAGAAAATACAACCATGAGCAAAGCATGTTTTATGTTTCTATTCAGCTGAAATGTCCAATTAGTAGACTGAAAACAGGTGTAGCTCGTTCCATTAGTGCAGCACTGTCAGCGCTGTGTCCGCAGCCTTCAAAGAATATTCACAACCGCATCCCCGTCCATCTCTTTTGTCACCAAGTCTGTATTTTCTGTGTCTTTCTTTTGCTTTTCTTGTCTATATAAGTTTTATTGACTGAATGGAGCTGAGTGACACAAGGAGCAAAATGTGACTTTAACTACAGGGAAAGATTCCTCATCATACAGATCAGCACTGAGTCACCAATCATTATTTTTTAGATGCCGTTTCTGACAGGATGATGTGCTTACCTGCGGGCACGCTGAGCTGAAATGTAAATGTTCTGCACTATTCTGAACACTGAAAGCCATGGACTTATTGGTAGTGAAACCTATGACTAAGAAAAACCAATGTAATATATATATATACATGCAAGTTTGTGAAAGAACAGAAACTAAACTTAAACTACAATTTAAAAATGCATTACAGTATGGACAAACTTGCAGTAAATTTTGCTTTACCTCATATATTTTTTAATAAATGCTTGATAGTATGTTTTAATTTAATATCCAAAGTATGATTTATGGCTGTTATTGTATAGAAAAAAATGCAGGTAAATCTAAAAACATAAAGTACATCAAATACAAGTCTCTGTAAAATGTTGAAATGGCCACACAAATGAAATTACAGTCTGGATGAGCTGAACCAAACAGCCTTAAATTAAAATTGAATGCTATAAACTTTGCGAACTCTGGTGACAAAATAATAATGTATGCACCATTACAACTAACTGATGCATAAGCTGATATTAACAATCAAAATACAAAAGAAAAACAAAACTAGTTCCTGAAGTAACTCCACCTCCACAGCAGCCCTGAGGGGTTAATAACTGCCGGTGTGATGATGACTGCCTACATTTCCACTTGTGAAGCGAGCATATAAAGACAAATTGTGGCAGGAAATAAACAAACCCCAACTGGCTGTTGAGGAAGGATCGTTCTGATTACATCTGTAAGTGCATGAAGGGTTTTAAAAGTATAGACCGTAGCTCGCCCGCCCTCTCTTTTTACCCACTTATCCATCAAAATGACAAACGCTAGATTAGTACACAGCATAATGACAAATCAGACTGAAAAAAAAAAAAAAAAAAAACGAGTTTCAAGAGCTTGGCCACATTTCCCTCATGACATAGCTTTGTTTCTGTTCTAGGGCCAAGGGGCATTTTATAAATATAGTTGATGAGAGCCATTAACTGGGGCCCACAGGACTTCAGTGGCCCCGGACTGATCGCTTTCAACACACAGAGGGATTTTCTGATAAGAGTGATGTTGTGTGAAGAGCAGATTGCGTAAGTATCCATGTTTTATGGAGTGGTGCTGCCCTAGTTGTTCCTATGGTAATTGAAAATGGTATCAGGAAACAGACCCATTCTTTGTGAGTCACTTTCATTTATCCAGAGGGGAAGAAAAGGGTCTGCGCAGCGTAACTACACTTGTGTATATTGAGGTCATTTATTTATTTAAGTTTATTTGAATAGGGACAAGTATGTTACATAAACTCATGTTACATACTACAACATTTTAGCCAAAGCTAATTCTCAATGTTCGTCCCTAATGGGCCTTTACATAAAATCAAACAATACATTGGTAAAATAAACATAATAATAATACAGTGTAACACACTAATGCAATGAACGGTCAGTGGTCGCAATTCTGACCACTAATTAAAGAGTCTTTAAGTTTATATTTGAAGAGAACCCAGTTTGACACTCCTTTCAGTTCAGTGGTTAAACAATTCCAGGCTTTAGTGCCTTGTACAGAGAAAGCTGATTGTCCAAATGAAGTTTTACATTTCGGGATCTGACAGTTCCGGTTCTGAGCTCCTCTAGTCCTTGAACCCACAGCGCTAAGAGAAACTATGCATTCACTCAAGACCTGTGGGGCTTGCTGATTTAAACATTTATGCATCAGCTTCAACAGAGAAAATTTTATAAAATTTGCAAAAGATAAAATATTTAAATTCTTCAGACTAACACAATGATGTGCCCTAATGGGTTTCCTATCTAAGACTTTAACCGCTCTGTTATAAATCATTTGAAGTGGCTTAACTGTAGATACAGTAGCTTGTGACCATGAGCAGATGCAGTAACTCATATGCGAGAAGATCATGGCGTGCATGAAAGTGTGAGCAGCATGGAACGGCAGGTAATCCCTGATCAATCTGAATGTATAAAGATTTGCTTTGACTACTCGACAGATTTTTTTTATATGACTGTCAAATTGAAGATGAGAGTCTAGTACAAGGGGAGTCTAGTCTAGTCAAGGAGAGTCTAGTCATGACACTGGAATGGAACCTGCAAGAGAAATGCCCAAACAGAGTAAATCATAAAGCCTTCAGAATGTTCTCCACAACACCTCAGGACATTATGGAACTGGGACAATAGAAGATCGACTCAATCAATAAACGCAGATCTGTGACTGGGATAAATCAGTATGCTTGAAATTAGGTTGCTGTACCAAGAACCAACTGGTTCTGCCACTATTAGTTGATGCATGTATGTTTACACAACAATGATGTACTAAAAACAGAAAAGTTTTACCCTTGCTTTTTTCGCGCACAGACGACAATGTTGTCAAAACAATCCCCGCTCACAAGAAAAAACGACTAAAATCACTGTATTCTGCTGCCAGACCAGTAGATGGCAATGTCACTTTGTAAAGAAACATTACACTCCTATAGACTGAAGAAGTATTATGCATGCGTATGACGACACCGTTCACGTTTTTGTTGTTTACACGGAGACGATAACAGTATCGTTTTCAAAAAACGTGCACCCCAGAACGCCATTGTCATGTAAATAAACGGGCAAAACACAAAGTTTTCTGTTTTTAGTTGAAAATGGCGTAATTTAAACGACCCCTTAAAGGAGAACTCCGGTCAATTTTAACATTGAGCTCATTTTTTTGTAAATTTGGAGTGCTGTCAGTACAGAGAACAACGACAAAAATCGGTGTTGCCTACACCGTGTTATCCTCTTTTTAAAATTTGCACCCTGTTGACTTCAATGGGGCAAGTTTAAAACCTGCTTTTAGCCTCTTAACATCCTTGATGTGTCATTACAAGTGCCCAGCCAATGTGAGTGATTCCTTCATAGTGAACACGCAGTGAATCTGACTGCAGTAGAAGTGCAAGATATGAATAAAAATAAAGTTAATTCGGCCAGCGCTCATACCGGTATTTATTTCCTGTTTTCGGTCGAAGTCCATAGTAGTCGATTGTCGAGTTCACGCGCGTGATCATAGGTAGCTAAGCAACAGTGGAGAACTCGACAATCGACTACTGTGGACTTCGACCGAAAACAGGAAATGAATACAGGTATGAGCGCTGGCTGAATTAACTTTATTTTTATTCATATATTTCACATCTACTGTAGTCAGATTCACCGTGTTCACTCTGAAGGAATCACTCACATGGCTGGGCACTTGTAATGACACATCAAGGATGTTAAGAGGCTAAAAGCAGGTTTTAAACTTGCCCCATTGAAGTCAACAGGGTGCAAATTTTAAAAAGAGGATAACACGGTGTAGGCAACACCGATTTTTGTCGTTGTTCTCTGTACTGACAGCACTCCAAATTTACAAAAAAATGAGCTCAATGTTAAAATTGACCGGAGTTCTCCTTTAATCTGATGAAAACAGGAGAGAAATTTATTTGTATGAAACTGTATTTGCGTGCAAAAATAATTAGAATTGTGAAAAAGCGCAAAACACATTATTAATGAACCACGGTGGAGTTTAAATGGAGCATTCATGTTCAAGTAATAATTCATACAAACTACCCTGAAAACAACCAAGTATAATCCAATGGCTGACTGAAACTATAAGCGACTTTTTTTGCACCATTTATGACACTGAAAGCAGCATGAATCTGTTGGTGGAGACACACAAGCTTTTGTATCTCAGTTGCATGGACATTCTAATGCTGCACAGCACTGACTAGTCGACTAGATAAAATATAGTGTCACAGCCTATCAAATCCTGGGTCTAATATGTTCTTTGGTCATATTAGCACAAGCTGCATCTTAATAAAATTTCAGAGAGGCATAAAGCGTCACTTCGAGTCATTGAGCATGTCACACCTGCTCGAGAGATGGGATGAAACACTGCTTTTGAATTGTGTTTTTGCCTCATCTAAAATAGAGAGTACATAAGAAGGAGACAGAGAGGACTACATTTGTCCCAGAGATGAAGGGTCCTTGAGTGTACCTGAAAGCACTAAAGAAGGCATGTGAGAAAAAAACAAACAAAAAAAAAAACCAAGAATATTCTTCAAAGATGTTGGATTTTCTTTAGTAAGTGAAAAATACATGAACAGAGGCCGGTGAATCAAGACTTTGTACCACATACATATAAGGCAGACTGTCTGAGCAGCACTGCCTAAATGAAGGTTATTTCATGTCTGCTCATTTTGTCTGTTTCAAAATAGATGAGGAATGTTTGCGCGTGCATCCATGTTGTGGTGTTGCACGGAAGAACGTGCTCCTGCTTTCTCCTTCAGCAACGGCAGCTTGTGAGAATAGCAGACGGTAGCGTGTGTCTTGTGCTCGCGGCTGTAGCATTATTACCCAGGGTGCCACAGCACAAGGATTAGTCAGGGAGGGGCGTCACTTTAAAGCTCCGCTAATGAGTTGAATCTTCTTAATGTGTTCTCCCCCTTAATTCCAGTCTGGATAAGTGAGGCTTTTACTCAGCTGTGCTCACACATTAACGTAGCGTTTCGGTTTGACTTCTGTCTAAAAAATGTTCCTTCTCTAATTATGAAGCTTTTGACTCCAGGCATAAAACTTACCTTGAAAGGTGCTGTTGGAAAATGTAGTTGTTTTGCTAAAGGGGTCAAGGTTTGGCTGGTTATCATGGCCTAGTTAACCCCTGCTGTTATATGTTGCATCGACACCATCTGGAAACTAAAATAATGTTTATCCATAGAGTGCAGGAGGGATGTTTTAATTTTTGCTGGCCCAAATCCCAGAAGCGAGTTAGCATTCTTGCACTTCCGGTTCCATCGGTTTGAGGTTCAGTGGGTGTTTTGATGGGTTTTTGGTTAAATGCCTGAAATAAAATCTGTGGTGAACTCAAACTCAAGACACTTTCACATTTTATTCTACAACATAAAATGCACTTTTTCTTGCACTGAAAGATGTGGCTGCCAAGTCACTTACTTTCTGCAATAATCACAAAGCCAATAGAAAAATCCCATTGGGTTTTTGTCAAGAGAACCAAAAATATGCCATCACTGCAGCGCTCTATTGACGCTTTGTACGCTTTGTTTTGGAAGCAACATCTAAATAATACATATTTCTTCTAGTTTTACCATTGACCTTAAAAGCATGAAACTGACTTACATTTCTCTTTGTCTGCTAGATCAGGATAGCGGCTAGTGTTTCTTATTGAATCATTTCTGATTGGATGAAAGGTGCAGGATATTCGCCTGGCTCTAATTGCTGTTTTTGAGTTGTGGATTGTCACAATCAGGTATAATTTCTCAGGACATCTATTTCAGTGATATCTGTCAGATATTAGGGAATTGTAGGCATGCTATTAAAAAAAGTCCTTACTAACCTGAGAACAATGTGCCCTAAATTACAGCACGGCTCTAACAAAGTTCTTTGGTGTTCTGGATATGCCCGTCTGGGTTTGCTGAGTGCGTCTCATTGGTCACATGAAGCTGAAACTCTGCACTCCTGCTATTTCTTTTAAGTGCCGTGTATCATTAACGTGAGCAGTCTCAAAAGCAGCGTATTTTTCTATCTATTAGAGAAGAAGAGCTGGCACAGCTGCAGAGGTGCTGACTCTTTCTAACTCTCATCCAATGTAGCCTTCAGAGATATCAAACGCAGCAGGCACACACGCGCCAGCACAGACAGAAAGCATATGTGCATAGTGCCCCCTGCCTCTCCATCTCTGCCTGGCGAATGCTCTGGGCAGCAGGCAGAGGGAGGACGTAAGACTGTCAATTAGGGTTAAAAGGCGCAGTGCAGGAGGGTAGGAGCAATGGAGCATGGGTCCAGTCCAGCCGCAGCACCTGATGCCTAATAATGGAAATCGACGTGGCTGCTTTTTCATGCCGCCACTCTGGGCGAGATTCCAGCGCAGCAGAGGAAAGCCAGAGGGAGGATGTCTACAGCTGTAGGCTTTATCTCCCCTTGAAGCTTCTTTCAATAAAAACAATGAAATTCACCAAATTATTACTGCTATTATCATTTTAATAATATAGGACTGTTCACACCACTTGACACAAAAATCCGAGGAGAATTGCAGTCATATTAGGAAGACAATAACAAAAAAATATGACTCACATTATTTACAAACCTTTAAAGACAACATGGAATTAGCGTGGACCCTATTTGCTTACTTAATGTCGCTGGATTCATAAAACAAATTCATTTTATTCTTAGAAAATACTTGTTTTCATAGTCTTTCACCAAAAATAAAAAAGGCCATGTGGTATATATTAGTACAAGCATCTTTTGGGGCACTTCGCATAAACTCCTAAGACTAGTCTTACAAGTTAGACATCCCATTTTTTTTCACAAGTCAGTTACATAAAAACTGGTCTAATTTGATACTAAAAGGTAAGACTGATCGCCCTTTGACTGACCGCTAGTTGGTTGTACTAGTGCTTAAGACACAGTCTTAACATAATGGCCATGTTTATGCAACTGGCCCCAGGACAGAGATGGGTAATGTGCTGCATTACTCTAATGTTGAGTCTCAGTCTCGGCAGTTGGAGAGCTGTGTTTGACGGGCAAACACACTCTCCTTATTGTACTCAGCACTTCTCACCTTAGCAAATAGAGATAGAAAGGTAGAGCAGGGAACATGTGCCAATTTTTAACAGGCTTATTTGTCCATTCGTGACTGGGGTCTGTGTTTATTGAGATAGGCAGACATCCGAGCCTCTTAGTCAAACAGATAATATTGCTTCTCTCCACATAAACCTGGTCAGAGACATTTAGAGAGACAGACTAAGAATTCGGGCACCATGTCATTCGGTTGCTGTCATGCTATTTCTATATTTCTGCCTTTGACGTCACTGGTGAGGACACAGACCGTCTGTGCTTAAGGGTTTGAGACTGTGTTCGTTCTGTACTGGAATGATGTCATTTCCCTGCGGCTTTGGAGTTATTAGTCACATTTACAGCCCAGCTGATCAAACAGTCTCATGTGCAAAATAGATTGGATACTGATGGATGGATCTGACACAGCGTCGCTCTATACCTGATACAGGACACTCAAAAACACGCATTAAATGGATGACAATAGCAACACAAGCAAACATAAACATCTAAGCTTCCACACCATTCCATTCCAAGAAGATTTTTTTTATTTTACTGTGCATTTTAAAAGGTAGCAGGTACCACGGTAGCTATATTAATTCATATATGATAATTAAGACACACATAATCATATTCCTCTCAGCAAAGAGCAAAGGTTTCCCCTAGCTCCAATAAACATCTATGAGAATATTATGTAATAAATGCGCGCATTAATTCTATGATAATCAGGCGCCCATTTTCCCAAGGTTATATCCATGCCCTGTCTTCTTAGCTGCTGCAATTCTAATTGCTGCGGCTGCGGCGCACACGTTGGGCTCGGGGGACCGGTAGCTGATCCGGTAATGGGGACAGACGACTGTGTTCTCTGTGTGTCCAATGGCGCAATGAGAGATTCCGAAACGCTTCTTCACACCTCCATAATTCATCCCCTGCAGTGCCTATATATTTGTTTGTGTGCGGCGTGGACAATCAGCAGGTCCAGACAGAATCCATGGACACTTTCCAGATTTTCCGCACTGATTTTTGGAGGAAAATCTGTGAGATTCTGCCGAATGGATTTAAACATGAAGTCTATGTAATTTGGCCTCTAATGCAGATTCATTTTCCTCGCATCGGGTTGAACAGGAGGAAACGGGAAGACAGGAAATACTGTCAAATGGAGCCTGACTGCCAAATGCACAGCAGTCTGTTAAACTCACATCCCTCAACTGATCTGACAATCAGCACGGTGGATTCAGAGCATTAACGATAAATAACAAGCCATAGAGCAATTAAAGAACAATGGCATTTAAAGTAATGACATGCTCTTGGTCTAATTAAACACATAGTTAATTAACATTATGTCATTATCCATGGAACATTTGCATAAGTTTCAGAGGTTCAGCTGTGTGTGATGTTGTTTCGTGCAGCCTATCTCTATTTGATCTACTCTTTTATTTATTTATTTATTTATTTTTATACTGTATGTATGTGTGCCAATATAGTATGTATACAGTATGTATATACTTGGTTATCATTCATTCATTCATTCGATTCAATATTCAATATTTAATGTGGAACACCTCAATTAATATATTTGTGCATGCCATTTAGGGTCATGTTAACCTATTAAGTACGTAAGTGCAATAAAATAAAATAAAATATTTATCTTTCCAATTGGTTGTGCAGTCAATGCTGTAAAATAGCACCAAAGGTACACCATTGCAATTAATCTACCCCTAAAGTGTGTGTATCTTTGTACCTAAAGTGTAGATGCAGTACCTAAATGGTACAAATTAGTAGCTTTGGAAGATGTTTTCCCAGTGACAAGTTGCTCTTGTAAATGTACTATTGCAGACAGTGTAGAATGAGAAAGGACTGAAGACAAGGAATAGTGTAACGCAGAAAGGAAGGTAATTAAAGCAGCGGTTCATCCATGATTGGTTGCGGATGTGTAATGCGTTAATGGGAATACCCCAGTGTGTGTTTGTGAGTGTAACTGGCTGACTGGATGATGGTAATGCAACAGGGCAGAGTTGGCACTCCTCTGTCCAAACACATCCATCACATCCCATCATCCTGACACCACAACCTGCCAGCATCCTTTTCCTGTTCTTCGAAGAAGGCCGCACACACACACACACACACACTGTTGCTTATAATTCAAGAGCTTGTAAATATCTACCATTGTAAAAGCAATTTACCTTCTGTGAAGTATATTTGTTTTGTATGATCAATACTACCTGATCAATTTTTCGTTGAATAAAAATGATTCCTGCACAAACAACTTGGCCAAAATCACAAGATGCATCGAACCTGAATCCATTGCAGCCTGAAGCCCCAATAAAGAAAACCCGAAAGAGTTTATTTATGCTTTAGTTTGTTCTTGTTGATATGGTTGAAATCAAATAGCCAGTGCACTAATGTCATTCGCATCTCTGAACACAATTTCTTAGATGAATTCAACCGTGAGTATGCTCTGTAAACAACCATGGGAAAAACATCACAGATATGAAGAAAAAGAAACAAGGGGTTCAAGTAGAAACCAATGCGTTTGCGCTTTCCCAACCCTTTTGGACTTGATATATGTAGATATGAGCCCAGGGCTCCATTTGTGTTGTTCTAGCATTCTGTTTACACAAGCAATCCTTGCGGAGACAAACTTTATGTTTGGACATCAAAGATTTAAGCATAACTTTGTGTTGGGGCTTGTATTTTCCCAGTGAACAGTAATCTTAGTGAAGAAAGACATCTTTATAATTCATAATATTTTACTCGCTGTATTTAGTCTCCAATGCATTGTAGTCTGTGTTGACCTGAATCATTTTGTTAGACTTACCCTCTCAGTTCTCACAGCCTCCCAGAAATACACACCTGACCGTCTGTCTAAAGACTGCTTTTTGGAATTATGATAGATAATAAGAAATATGCTCTACTAGAGAAATGAGAAGAAACTCTATGACAAACAATGGTCGTACTGCACGTAGATGCAAAATCACAACATGCAATGATTTTGTTTGTGCTTGAGTCTTGGTATAACATTTTATAAGACTCCAAATCATATTGTTTCATTTTTGTCACAGTGTACTAAAGGACAAACAATACATTGTATTGCTGTGTTATGTTCGTTTAGACCACTTTAATAATAAGTGGTTATAAAGGAAAGTCTATGTAATGAAAAACAAAATAATAAAAAAAAAAGCCTGAAAAGAAAAACAAAAGCAAACTGTTTTGTGTGTGTCTGTGTGTCTGCACACACACACAAAAAAAGAACCTGAGGGGAGAACCTACATATGAGAGAAACACAACAATAGATCAATAGTGACTCATGCTAAGGGGTAAATGTTGCCATCCCGTGGGAGACAGGCCTAGCATACTGGGCAGGGGTGGACTAACTGTTCAACAGTTCCTCTACACAGCGGGAGCGCGGAAACAGCATTTTCCAGAGCATTGTTTCGGGTTTGCGCCAAGTCGTCAGTGGGGAGGTTTTAATTGTTGAGATAAACATCCGAATAGCTTTAGCTTTAAACTTTTAATGGCACCAACCCTGGTGCTTCTCGTTTCTGTAAAAACAAAGCACACAAAGGAATTTTTTTTTTTTTTACCTCAGGCTTAATTTACCTCAAAGTCTAAGAAAGGAAGGGAAATAAGGCTGTAGCTATGCATAAATACATGAACTTATGTATGAGGGTCTTCACTTTTCTCTGCTCTCTGTAGGTCAGAATCTGTATTCATAAATATAGTCAGAGAAAGAGAACTTCAGCGGAGGACTCATCTTCTTTCATTAAGAGTGTGGTGACCCTCTCTCAGGGGAACCTCTGCTAACAGCAAATGCAGCTTTAGCGTTGACAAGTTGAGGGTTGATTGACAGAGTGTAGAGAACAATTACCCGTTGAGGAATGACAATTATGGCGGCAGGATGGAGGCAGTAAACGCAATGTTATTGGTTTGTTTGTCTCTTTTTCTTCCCAAATCTCAATCACCTGAGCTTCAGCTTTAATCCTTGTCAAGAACAGGCCCGACAGTTCTTCCCTTTGTGGGCCTCTGAGGTAGGCGGAGTTTATTTGCCCTGTGATTACACGGTATTCGAGGCAGTCTGTGACAGTCTGAAACACCTGTGACAGTTCTTTTGGATTATCTTGTGGGGATGGGAATTGCAAGGCATTTAATGATTTTGGTTTCCGCTTCCACTTAATGATCCAATACTACAAAGGCTACTTTAACAATTCATTTTGTATATTTGAAAAATAAATATTTGGATATAAGAAGTGCAATTACTATAGCACTTTGGCAGTCTATAGTCAAATGATGAGATCAATTTAAATATCAGCAAAACAGAAATCAGAAAAAAAGTTTGCAAAATATGTTTACATAGATATTAAAATTACTTTACTTTTTAGTAAAATGGTTTAAATGTGTCTACTTGACTATTGGGAAGAAAAAAAAAAAAACATTTTAATGCATGATTTGAAAGTTCAATGTATCCATTGATTACAACTGTGTGCATGTTTAACCACGGTAACACATTGATTTAATTCTCCGAAGTACATAACACATAAACAGTTTGGCTAATTTCAAACTGAACATGATCAAATTAAGGCAGTGGCTATTTGCACTGTGTAAATACTGTAGCATTTAATTTAATAAATACTTTTAAATAGTGGCAGATAGGCCTACTATTTGCACCTCAGTGTTGTTGTACATTGAACGGTATGCAATAATAACATATAGTGTAAATGATACTATTCATTCAAATTAATAAATGGAAGTCGCCTTATTGAGACAATAAAGCCCTCCCTTAACCTACACCTACCCCTAATCCTAACCGAATAACACTTTACTATTAAACACACGTTAGACACTTGTTTTCCACTTTTCAAATATTTCCTTTCCGATCTGATATGTGATGTGAAAAGGGGGTAGAGCGTGTTTGGGAAAAGGTGGATTCAAATGAAAAAAAATCAATGCGCCTCACCCCAGACGTCAGTGGGCGGAGTTAGTGTAAATAGACACTCCATAAAATATGACTTGCAGATTTCAGTAAGAGCTCTGGCTGATTCACAATCGTTTTAGATTTGTTAAAAATAACTAAATCACACAAGTATTTTTCTTATCTGGGAGCAGTCAATTTTTGATTCACCAAAAAATAACCGCATCATAAGAGTCATTTGTTCTGGGATCGGTCTAATAATCACACTGTAGATTTAACGGTGACCGAGAATTAGTAAGCGTATTTTAGTGTCCTGTTCAAATACAGTTCTGAATAAGAAACATTTTCAGTTCTCAAGCCTGCTTACTAGATATGCTAATGTCTTTGATATTTCTTGTTTTAGGAAGGATTTTGATGGTTATTATATGCCAGGCCATCCTGGTGTGTCCAATTGTTGCGTGTGGCCTCTCGAAACAGCTGGACGGCAATGTGGCCGCACTCCAAGAGCATAAGATGGCACCAGCAGATGGCCAATTAGACCTCATAATGCCTAATTGTAAATGATGAGACAGGTGTCAAATTAGGCATACCTGCAAATTATTGGGTGTGCTCGGTAAGCATTTTTTGAAAGAGCTCTCAACAGGGAAAGGCTCTGGGCAGTCTTTTCTCTGTCTCTCGGCGAGACTGTAATGTTAATTTTCTCTGAGCTCGAGCGGTTCTGAAGAGGACAGTTTGAGTGGATGGATGGTGTCCGTTCGAGGTTGTGATAACATTCATGACTCACCCAAGGTCTGCGAGGCGCCATGAAGGACACAAGACGTCTCGTCTTCATCACACTCACCTCGTGTCTGTCAGGCTCAGACGCCGGGGGCACTTTCACTTAGTCAGGGACGTTTCGGGCGGTTGTCCTTCCATCTCTACATGTCCCTGTGACACTTTGTCTGAGATACAATTAGACTGGCCTGTACTTCAAGAGTCATCATGTCCTCTCCGATTAATTACAGCAAATCCCTTATCCTCAAAGGGTACACAGCCGTCTTGTGACTCCAGACATAGGTACGGACATGGACGGGACGCACAGTCTGTCATTAAGTTACAGCTGCCCCCTGTCTACCCTTGTCCATCTGACGTCTCCAAGCTCCCCATTCTCTTCCAGAGATGGCCAAATTAAGGACAATGGGCTGGTAAATGACCTGTTCCAGCCGTCTTTTACAATCTGTGACAATGAATATTAAGAATCCACCAGGCACCACGACAACAAGAGTGCACGGCTATATTGTTTTACAATGGCAGCACGCTAACCTCAGTAACCCCATTACTGGCTGTCGGTTGTAAAACAGGCGATTGGATGCATTACGGTTCCACTGCTTCTCTCCGCTACCAATTAGGGCTTTTTGACCCACCGGTTGAGCAATCTGTCACAGTTGTGCCGCTTTTCGACTTCAGCCTCCATGAAATAACAGAGAGAGCGACAGACCCACCCACCACAGTCAGCTAAAAGAAGCTGGAGAGCTTTACAAATGCGTATTACTCACACAAAGTGGCAAAGGGTGGGAACATAAAAGCTGAACTTTGCAGGAGACTTCTTGGTCTTTTTGGATGGGTGTTAAGCGTCGCCTGCCTACGCAATGTAAACACTGTCTGACTGCTGTGTTATTTAATGTGTGCATGTTTGAAAGTAGCATAGAAAAGGCTCGTCTCAGTGGTCTAGTTGGGGAAGAAGCGGGGTTTAAGGTGGAATCTACATGGGGAAAAGAGCCTGTATGTACCTTCCAGAGAATTTGGGAACTTTCGAGCATGGAAATGGATGAGCTTTCCTCTCAAGGCCCAGGGATTATTTGAACACCTCTCAGAGGAATGGCCCACTCTGGGCCTCACTGGACCTGCTGTTTCCAGCATATGGAGGTAAAATGATGTCAGAGGGGCAGCAAATGGTCTGTACTCATCGGAGTATTTGTGCCATAACATTCTGGCTCAGACATTTAATCAGGGCAGATCAGGTTGGATGGAACAGAGAAAAGGAAATCAGCGGAATATTTCAATAAGGAAATTATCGATTGATAATCTTCAGTTCTATAAGACTTACATTCGTAAAACCAGCACCTGCAAACAGCATACACAAGCTATTTGTAAAATGTTTACCTGGTGCCATTTGTTTTCCTGATATTCACTATTATATCTTCATAACTGAAAAAAAAAAAAAAAAAGGATTTCGCTGTTATTAAAGTATGAGATTTTCGACTATGCTCACTTTGGCTCTCTTATGCAAATAGATGAACATTTGCTTGTATGCCTCCTCCCAGGATGCCGAGGGGCAGACATTAGCATCCTTGTCAGTTTCTGGGCATGCTATCATAAAACAGACATTGATAACTATGAATGGAGCTCTGTCTCACGGCCCCCTAAGCTATAACCGGGTTATGAAAACACACTACAGAACATTAAGCCATTATTTTTATTCTTGAATCCAGCGGACTACCTCATTTGAAGCCTAGTCTTTTTCAAGCTTATCTCGAGCATTTCATTAGCATGCCAAACATTGTGGATCTGTGCTGGCCAGGGTTTTCACGCATACATTAATTGTGTGTGTGTGTGTGTGTGTGTGTGTGTGTGTGTGTGTGTGTGTGTGTGTGTGTGTGTGTGTGTGTGTGTGTGTGTGTGAGTTTGAGAGAGAAAGGGGATGAAGGAGGGTCCAGCAGCAGGAGAGATTTTGGTGTTACCTGTGAGGCGAGCAGATGATGCCACTACGGGAGGCTTTGAGTTTGTTTTTTTTGTATGTGTGACACAGATCCTTTTCTACACACATTGACTGATTCATAGCCAAGTATACATATAAATGAGAAAGAAGAGAGAGAGGGGGGAGGAGGGGGAGGGTGGGTGTGGATGCACTACAAAAATCTGAAGGTGGAAATATGAAAAATGAGCTGCTTTAAAAAAAATCAAGAAAAAAAAAAAAAGAAACATCTAAAGCAGGTAAACAGACCTCAGTCTTAGATGATGAGAAGAAGAAAAAGTGGGAAAGAAAGTTTCCGTTTAAAAAAAGCTCTCCTGTCGTCACTCTAGTCAGACTCATTTTTGCTAATCCTTTTTATCCTGTTCTTTTTAGTGTGTTTCAATGAATCCGAATAAATTAATGAATAAACAAAAACAATGTAATTTAAAATCTATAATAGAAACATTTTACAATAAATTTGGTAACACTGGCTAATGAGTTATGCATTTTGAATAAAAAATTAACAATATTTTAATCTGGATTTATTGATGCTGTACAGTAAATGTTAAATTCTACACGAACATTTTTAAAAAATACTTGTGTGTGTGTGTGTGTGTGTGTGTGTGTGTGTGTGTGTGTGGCTGTATAAATGTACATTACTGAACAAACATGAATTAACAATGAACATTATTACATTTATAAAAGATGAATAAATTCTTGTTCATTTTAAGTTCATGATACCCAATGCTTTAAGAAAAGTTTAGGAAGTGTTAACAACATATTCTGCATTTACAGCAAACCATAAAACACAATTGGCCTGAATTCATCCCTACTAAAAATAAAGCAAATTTAAGAGAGAGAATGTTTTTTTATATAAAAATAAGCACTGCTTCATATGGGTGTTAACAAAACTGACATATAATTCATCTCATGTCAGGCATGTCTGAAACTCATAGTTGTTGACTCTAGATCTGCCTGGACGATAAAGTCCAATTAATGAATGATTTGATCCGATTTTCAGTTAAGTCGATGTGAAAAAATGTTACAAATTGCACATTGCTTCCTCATTCATACACATCCTCAAAGGCTGCGACTGCAGACTCCATCAAGAGGTTAAACAGGCAGAGCCAAATCTGAAGTGTCAATGAGAGGCCCGTGGAAGGAAATTTAATTTGTTTCCCATAAGTCAGGCTTCATTAGCTCTTTGTGACTCTCAGTCCGCTGCATGCAAAAGCAGCCTCGCCGTAAATCAGCAATCTGACCTAATAAAGTGTCCCTCTCCTGAGGGAAAGAGAGCCTGTCTCAGACACATGTGTGCTCACCTGCGACTTAGAAGGCCAGACTCTTAATTGTCTTCCCAGTAATTGGTCAAGACAGGTCAGGTTAGCCAGTTTTGTGTCGGCAAAAGACTACTCAACCACACATAATAACAGCGCTAGTGTCCTTCTGTAGAGTTATTATTTTTTTTCCCTGCTAGTCTATCCCATCTATCTATGTTTTCAGCCATTGAACTGATCTGCATAAGGATGATATGTAGGTGTAGTTTACCACAGATTGATGTGCTTCAGCTCCGTACGGGGCAGATCTCCTCCTGGGCTGTGTGCTGTGTGTTAAATGGTGTGTCACGGTTAGGCGCGATTCTCTTCATTCTCGCTCTGCTTCGCCGCTATAGTGGCATGACACCACGAGGCGGGACCCGGCCTCTGGCTCTTGTGTACTTGTGTTGGAGTCAGCACTATACCCCAAAGGGTTGAAATGCTTTCTGTAGCCATCCTTTCTTCAATCCACTCGCTCCAGCAATCCCAGAAGGTTATAGACTTGCACCAGCGCTATCTGGTTTAGTAGCTGCCCTTTGTGTGTGTGTCTATGAGACAGACACTGAGAAATAGACAAAAGAAAGTGTTCTTTGCTCCATTGCTTGGCACGAGGAGTGTGGAAAGGCTGCCGTGCTGTTTTCTGGTTGGCTCCATAGTGTGTTCGGTTGCCTGCATAATCACCCCAATGGAGAACAAAAAAAGCCTCCAAGTTTTTATTTTTATTTTTTAGCATATAAACCAAATGCTTTCTCCTTTGAAGTATTGAAACAACGGTCAAAGTTCACCTGAGGTGCATGTATTAGTTAAACCAATATCTGTGGAGCCCTACAGTTGGTCTTTACACTAGACTTCTGGCTCATTTCAGATAATTGTCAGGTTTATAGATCTGATTGCATCTTTCTTATGTGTTAGTCTGAGCAAATGGAGATTTGCCTTAATGAGGCCTGGCCGCCTTTAATGCCCTGGGTCATGGCTGACATTTCATCATTTGTGTTTCTAATTACTGATTTACACAGCCACTAATGGCTTCTGAGGATCTATACAGACTATAGTTATGTGTAAATGTGCCCCAGGTTTCCTCTCTACCAACTGTGCTTTTCTTCACTATATTGTGCAATTATATAGTGTACATCTAAATAGTATGAGACTTTGACAATAGATACATTTTTTCATGATAATGTTAGTGACCCACACTCATAAACGACAATGTAAACCAGGGGTGCCCAATCCTGCTACTGCCGATCGACTGTCCTGCACAGTTCATCTCTAACCCTAATCAAACACACCTGAAGCAACTAATTAAGGTCTTCAGGATCACTTGAAAATTAAAGGCAGGTGTGTTTGATTAGGGTTGGAGATGAACTGTGTAGGACAGTCGATCGGCAGGAGCAGGATAGGGCACCCCTGATGTAAACTATGCTGAAGGAATATAGCCAATCATAACAAGGGTCATTTACATTAGAAACAATCACACACACACACACACACACAAAATATAATTTAATTTAAAGCTGGATTACAGTTTGTGGTGGAAGAAAATTTTACTAAGAAAAAAAAAAAAAAAAAAAAAACAATACTACAAAATTGTTTGGCTCCTTTAGTTCACATAAAAAATAAAATAAAAATAAAACCTGTCATCAATAACTCACCTTCATGTTGTTCCAAACCTGTATGACTATCTTTCTTCTGCAGAAAATGTATGTTTTTGTGGGTCATGTGTGGGTCAATTGAGTATACAATTTCAATATAATAATTCAATTCAGTGCTTTTGTCATTTGATTTCTCCCAAACATCACAATAACTTTGTTTTATTTTATTTTTTTCATTCACATGTAACAGTAGAAAGAAAGTCGTTTACTGTACGTTTGGACTGACATGATTTTCATTTTGGGGTGAACTATCCCTTTAAAGGGATACTTCAGGATTTAGCATTAAGCTTTGTATTAGTAGAAAACCTGTAGTATTTTCGAATTACCGTGCTTTCCTCCCTCATATCCCCCTGAGACGAGAGATTTATGTATTTTTTGTCTGGAAAAAATCCTCCGATGACGGCGTCATCGGAGGATCTTTTGGCCAGAGGCTAAAGACTACAGCCAGTAGTAGGGTCTGTCCCGCATGTTTTCAACCCGCCCATAGAGGGTGGGATCTCACTCACAGTATGTACACATAGTGTCAGCCGTCTTTTTTTTGGAAGCTAAGCTAGCTGGCTCTTGTTCTGTGGAGAAAGCTGAGTAGTAGGGGTTACCATCCTCTTTTTCCCGGACATGTCCGGCCGTCGAGATCATCCAAAATGTCCGGGATTCGGCTTTTGCTTTCTGCAGTCGCCATTCATTGTTTACATGCACACCTTTTGTTTCAATCTAACTGAATTCATTCCGATTGGTGAATCTGAATGTAGTTTTTACATGAACGCTAAACAAGTGATCGGTTGATATGCGTTTTAACATTGCTAAGAAAATTCCCGCTCCTCCGTGAGAGATACGAGACCAGTGCGTCTCACAGGTGTTGCTCATCAGTGATCACGCCACCGGCCTCGCGCCGTTCTCCCGCGCCCCTCAGTCTCGTCCTGCTCGCCACAGTAAACATAATGAATGGCGACTGTAGAACACAAAAGCCGAATCCCGGACATTTTGGGCGATCTCGAAATCCCGGGCAAACTCGTCACGGAGTCTCACTACTAGCCAAGCCTTGTTGTTTTAAACTGCGTGCTCTTACCGGTAGGCGTGGCTTGGGAGTGACCTCGTAGGGCAGTGAAGCAGGTGCATTCTGGGAGTTGTTGTCTTTCATCCACATAAGCCAAAAATACATTTTCTGGATTTTCTCAGTCTAGAAAGCTCAAAATTCAAAAATAATTTCACATTTCTTCTACTTAAATGACCTATTTTAAATACACATTCATCTTTCCAGAGGTGAAGTACCCCTTTAAGTCCTTTTAGTCCCTCTGTCTCACTGCATCGCTCTGTGTATGCTTTGGTCTCTTAGCCTGTTGTTGTCTTTTTTTCCCAGCATGCTTTATTTATGGAGAATTTTCATTGCTGGCATGATGCCCGAGCAAATTGTCACTTTAGAAGCGCTGACGCGTCTGTGTTGCTCTGTCTCCCGTCTCGACTCCATGTCACTCAAACGCTCCGCCAGCACTGCTGCACGAAACCTTTTAGGAGCCATTTACTTGGAAATAACACAACACAGTCTGGCAGGCAAGAGTCTAAACGTTGTGTCTTTTGCAAATCTCTGAGAATTATGCTGGGAAATTATGCTTCGATGTAAACTTAACAAATTGAAACCATTGATTGCAAATGACACAGAAATGAACAAATTCATTTAGTCAATTTGTAGCAGTTTGCTGCAGGCTGAGAGCTTGAGATTGTGGGTATAAATTCAAATTTCCTATTAAGCGCATCCCGGATCGTGGCTGAGATTTCTGCCCGTTGATAAACACAGACACAAATGTGGTTCAATTCAATAGAATGCAATTAGCCAGACGCAAGAAGTGAGTGTGCGTTATTGAATTTGTGTTGCTTGGTGAAACTTCTGAGAAGATAAATAGTAGTTTCCAACTTTAGAACGCAGGGCAGGAGTCTTCTAGGGAGAAGAAGAAAAACAAAACGTGTGTTTTGATATGTGCAGCCTCACTTTCTATAAGAATAAAATCCTGTTTCTATTTCTTTTTAGTTTCTGAGTCTATATAATAGAATAGTTCAGTAAATCAAATGTATCTCATTATTTGCTTGCCCTCATGTTGTTCCAAACCCACGTGGCTTTCTTTCTTCTGTGCAACACAAAAGGTGAAATTTGGAGGAACTGTCTGGTTGTATATGACTAAGCATATGACTAAGTAAACGCATATAATACACGCACATGAATCATTATTTTCAGAAACTGACCGGCTGCAGGGGTTCTTTCGGTTATTTATTCATTTATTTATTTATGCATGCACCATATGATGTTTTGGGCGGAAAGCAATGAAACAGTTGTGTGATTTATTACCTAATAAACATGTCTAAAAGATAATGCAAAATGACGTACAGAAGAAAGAAAGTCATTAAGATTTGTAACAACATTAGTGTGAGTAAATAGGTGTTTTGGGCAAACTATTCCTTTAATCGAATACTCTGCAAAATCCATTTCCTCATGCCTGCCACGCATCGCATTAAGGCCATCATAAACAATATCCCTCTTCACCCCACTCGAGCGCACGCACACACTCATGCATAAACATACAGAAAGTCAGTAGGCATTTCCTAATTACGGCGAGACAACTGTATCCCAGACTTGTCAGACTCGCTAGTGGGCCAATGTAGGGGAAGAGAAGACAGTGTGTGTGTGTCTGTGTGTACGTATACTGATGCATCTCTGCGTTGCGGCGTCAGCACGCTGGGTGAAGGTTAACCAGACTTGACATTAATGGTAGCCATAATGAAAAGCTCAGGCTCTAATTAAGCCCCTCACTGAATGAAGACAGGCACGAGGCACTCGCATTACCCAGGAGCACTCTCTTCCCTCCTCTCCATCTCTCTTCCTCATCTGTCTTAGACACACGGTCTGACGAACGCAAGTCTTCCTCTTAATGACTAAAGTGAGTCTGCTGTGTGGAGTTTTCTGTGCTAACACACGCTCCAGAAACAAGCCTTTGATAATGTAAACTTGACTGTCAGCTCACTCTCCTCAGGCATCAAACCAGCGCTGAACCCTCCCTTTGCCAGTTCCTTTCTTTGTTCTGCAAAGACCAGCCTGTCGGTTCTTTAATGGACTCCAAAGAGAAATCTGTGTTCTTTAAGATGTCATTAGGCAGTAAATGAGATCTGAGTGGCATTAACAGCATTAGTGAGGTAAGAGTTTCAGAAGAAAGACTGACAATCACTCCCGGGATGAAGCATCTCTGTGGTCTCTCTCTATTTCCAAAAGGCCCATTAGGGGCTGATTAAAAAGGGTGTTGTGCTGTCCCTTTAAATAAGGAGATATAATCTTTACACACACGCATTGGACATACTCTGCCAAAAATCATTTTACAATTTTTTTTTTTTCATCTTCAGTAAATATTTTAAAAACCTTACGCTACATTTTACTTGCGCATAAAAAGATAAAAATATTTTGAATTAAGCTTATTTTTCCTTTTTCTTTTTTTAACACATTGACATTTAAAACAAAACAAAAAAATGTTTAAAGTGTACACTTAAAATAATGAGGAAAAAATAAAGCTTGCTAATAGGCTAAGAAAATAAACCTTCATTTTATATTTGACAATACAGCAAGACCTTTGGTTTTGACAATGGCACATTCAAATTAAATAAACACATTTTATAGGCCTAGAATTATTCATAATCAGCTGCATTTTAAAGCAGAACCCAATTCTGTGATCCTAGATCTTATGTTCCAATAAAACATTTTGCATAAATATATGCATATGCATGGTGAATGAAAGAGATCCAGCGAGAGAAAATTGGTGAAAGGTGAAGATGCTGCTTATCATAAAACATAAAAAAATAAAATAAATCCTGCTTATCTCAGATCCAACAAAGCGACTTTTCAGGCTTCAAAGGTCTATGACAGCCGTATTACAGCATTCTGTACACCCATATGTATATATATAATATATACCCACCCATTGTACAGTATATATAATATAAACTAACTGGACAAAACCTTTGAAAGAGGATTGCCCACTTCACAACCCCACTGTCATGTCCATGCTCAGCCATTCTCGGTAAGGGATGAATGAGGCATGATCTTATGATCCTGTAGATGTATGAAGGCCAAATTAATGTTTGTCCTTGGAGATTGTTTGTATGCTGTCATATCATTAAAGCAAACAAGGCCGCAATATGAGTTCTCACCTAAGACTATGGCACAAGAGACAATATCACATTCTGTGTATTGATATGTGTTTGTTCCTTTGCCACTTAAAAGTGTCTGAAGTAATGTGATAATGTGATTTTAACATAGGCCTAAATATAGGCTACAGTTTGTCTATTCAGTTACGGGGGCAGTTTGTGTATATGTTTGATGAGTCAATCTTTTCTCACCTTACTTTCACGGGCTGTGAAATTGAATTCACCAATAATCGGTTTTGCTGTACTTTTGCTAAACAACCGAACTCGCTAGAGTCCACACTATTGGGAATCTGTGTTGCACGTTTGGCACATTTGTCAGAAGGAAACCTTTAGAGTCTAGAGCTTTATCCACCAAAGAAAATGTGAGGTATGAACTGAAACAACATATAGTCAGTTTGAAATGGTGAAAGAAATTCAGAAGTTTTATTACTTTAGTATATTTCTAATACACTCCAATGCACCTACTATACTAATAAACTTGTCCTATTAACGGTACTTTAATGGTCCGTTGCACTTTGGAAATGTGAAATGTGGACTGTCAGAATATTATGAATTATTAAACGAATTATTAAAATGATCCTGACCAGTCCTCAAAAATTACACAAAAAGTAAAAATGTCAAATAAATTCAGAAACGTTAACTGCATGAAAAGAAACAATGTAAAATGTATTAAAATAATTTCAATTAATGCGTCACATTTAAAACCTCAAATAATTTCATGACGTTGTACATCAGGAGCAGTTGTGCAGTACATTGAGAGTTGTTACGGATGGTTTTACTCCATCCGCACGCACTGAAACACAAGCAGTATGGTGTATATCTGCGTGGTGGCGCAACTGGTAAAGCAAGTGAGCTGGTGTGGCAGCGCCCCGTGTTCGAATCCAGTCCGTAGTGTACATTTGTCTGTTCCCATTGTCTCACTGATGTGCTCTGGATAAGTGAGTTACTGCTATATTGGGGGTCAGTAAGAGGCAAATGCTTAAGCTGTGCCATTATTTACAAAGATTACTTTATTGTATTTGAAGCACACAAATAAGCCATTAACACACTTGCTGAATGTCATTGCAATGTGTTTTAAAATCACTAAAAGTATGACCTAAATTTGTTATCAGTATAATATTACTGTATGTTCAACACTCTTACAGTGTAATTAAATTGCAATTGTAATGTCACCAAATACATTTGAAGTTTATGGTGAGTGAATTCTGCATTTCAAAACTTAAATACAAGAATAGATATTTCAAGTGTAGAAATTCCTGCATTATGTTCTGTATTCTATTCTTCTGTTTTCAGTCAAGTCAAGTCATCTTTATTTATATAGTGCTTTTAACAATGTAGATTGTTCCAAAGCGGCTTTACAGTGACAATAGGGAATTAAAGTATACTAAGTGTTTTAAGTATACTTGGAATAGTTCCACTTTGGCACAAACAAGTATATTTAATACAACTTTAGTTGAGCCTCAGCACTGCTTTTGGACAACTAAAATGCATTTAGTACAAATTGGAATTAATAGTTCCAATTACTTTAAGTATACCAATTTATAGTTTTTCAGACATATGTAAAGTAAATACGAATAAATTGTGCTTGAGTATACTTTTTTCTTTTTTTTTTTCACTAGGGGTGACATTTGATCTAATCATTTGTTTTGGTTAAATCCACCAAGCCCAGCTTGTGAATACTAGGATTTCTCACCTAATTAGCCCATATTTTGGAATCTCTAAACGTGTAAAAGAAGATTATCACCCCAGTGATTGTAAATCCTTTAAAGAGTAACAATGTCTGTAGCAGAAACTTCTCTGTCCTGTCTTTTAATTGGCATTTCAACAACCTTCAGCTTTCTTTTGAAATATTGTGCGATAACTGGCTTACAAGTTATCCCTGTATAATGGATTTCTTATTAACATCTCATAACGCGTTGATGCATCGGCCATGAAGCTCTAATGGGAGAAATGGAAGTGTGTTAAATTGCATTTCTGCAAGAAAAAGGTGAAGAGGCAAGAAGAATGTGCATCCAACATACGGGCATTGTATAAAATGAACAGTTGCATTGCATTGCCGCTGCATTTGACACCTCCATCTGATGTATGGGGCGATTCAAGATTAATGCTCCGCGGAGCCTCGTTTATATTGGGTACAGCTGTGTATGTGTGTTCCTCACAAGCGTGCATGCTGGGATATGATGCCCTTTGCGCCCAGTGTCAAACAGCCATCAGCAATAGCGTGCGTCACTCCATTAACCTTCAGTCAAATGAATCTACCACACACTCGCCTTCCCAACAGCCTCTGCGGGGCCACGTCTGTGCACGCTGACAGGGGACGGCACAACATCCCACCCACAGGCCAATGTATCTGCGCTACACGTACTCGGTGTATGACTGATTGAGTTAGGAGTGCAGCATTCTGCCACGGCTCTGAACAACCATAGGGTGCTTCCTCTAACTCCCAATCTGGTCTGACCATGTTAATGTGATTCTATCGAGGCCCACGCTGTTTCCAGCTGTTGGCGTGCTCCCACTCACCATAGCGGCTTCCCCGCAAGATCTCACTTTTTCTTCCTTTCTCCCTCTGTGAGGATTCAATGCTCTGTGGTTCTGCACAAACAAACAAGGCCTGATGCACAGGGAACAGGATGTGAGATCCTCATTTCCACACTCTTTACACAGCGGGCTGTAGCCTCCAACTCAATAGCCTGGAAAAGAGAGAGGTTTAAATCACTGCTGTTTCTTCGAGGCACTGCTGGGATCGAGATGTTTGCGTTTTTAGAAATATAAATGGGTTTGTGTGTAATGTGCGAATGAGATTGTTTAGCGTCTGTGTGCAAGATCATTTCCTAAGTTTGCATGTTGGACGTAAATGTGATCTGCCAACTTTAAATGCGAATTTAAACTAACTTCAATTTCTCTTCTCTTGTTTTTCTTTCATGCTTATCCATTGGTTATCTTCCGAACACAACAGGTGAGTAAATGTTCATTTCTAAGCATTTAAATCTGGAGTTAATTGACTAATTGTCATGCAACTCTTGAGTTTTGGTTAATTTCTTGAAGGTGTTGTGAGTGATCTCAGCTGTTTTGCCATCTGTCTTCTCACTAAACCTCACCCCCAAAACAGCAACGTTGTGTCAGCCCAGATCCGGGTCACATCTGGTACATGTGGATTCAACGCGTACCAGATGTGGGCCGGATCTGGGCCGACACTATGTTGCTGTCCTGTCCACCAAGCCACATCAGCCAATCCGATGTCAGCAAAACCGAACGAGCAAAATTACTGTTTGTATAGTTTTCTTATTGGCTTAAAAGGTGCATGCCTCTCTTTCTCAAGTCGCATGTCAGTGATGTCTGACTGCTAGTAAGAATTGTATTTACAAATGGAAACAGCACTTGTTTGCAAAGATTCTATGTTATCTGTTTCAACTAATATATACTAACAAGCTAAAAAGAGAAAGAAGGGCAGCACTAAACTGGATGGGGGAAAAAAAAAGACCCACAGGAATCAAAAAGGCACATCAGAGCAGCAGTTTAGAAATGAACGCACTATTTCACTCCAATTAATCATGCCTCATCTGTAATTAAAATCTCGAGAATATCTGGCCACTGCAAGAACTTTGCTGTCTTATCAACAACCAGTTAGCGCCGAGAATAGAGGCCTGTTTTCTTCACAGAGCATCCCTTTTAGGCAGACAGACCTCTGCCAGGGAACAGCCAATACATTTTTTGTCCATATGCAAACACAGTATAAAAGCTTTTCTTACTCATTTTGAGGTTTTGATGCTAATTAATTCAGATCTATTGTTGTAGGAGTGTATGGTATGCTAATCATCATGACAAATGTGTCAAAACAGCCTTCCCCGCCTAATCAGGTTAGCAGTTCTTACCTGGTTTAAGCTGGTCTCCCAGTCAGTGAGACCTATAATATTTTGTTTTCCATTTTAAAATGAACACGCAGTCATTAAAACCCCAGCTGTTGCAGTGGCATGAAAATATTTGAATGTGAGAACAGAATAAAACAGAGTCTCACAAGCACACGCAGACTACCTTTTTCTTTTTTCTTTCTCTGACTCAACTGGCTGTCTCTCTCTCTCCCTTTCCTCTCTAAAAGACATAAAAAACACATACCCTTCACAAGGCCAAGGTGGCTTTTACAATGAGTTGCAGCGGGCAGACAGCTTAATTTTACACTTCTGTCCCTGTGCGGCAGGCTCTTGTTGGCTAAGGGTAAGCTGTGTTAATTGGAGGCTGAGCGGTGTGGTTATGGCACCTCCTGTCAGACTGGCAAGGGCTGGTTGGGTCACTAGCAAAGGTGGGGACAGGTCGGCTGCAGTTGTGACATTTTAATTACCAGAGAAAGGCTAGTCCAGTGGTGTCAGGTGTGAAAGAGAGAATCGAGTAGGAGTACAATGTTGAAGAACTTTTTTTTTTCCCCCGGTCTTTTCTAACATCGCACATAAAATCACATTTAAAAAGGCACAAAAAAAAAAAAAAAAAAAAAATCTGAGTTGTATTTACAGCCCATAAAAGGATTGTGCTACAGCTCTGTAATGCCAACCCAAAGGTCATGCTGGCATATCAGAGTGAGTTCAAATGGTGAAAAGTTTTTAATCATTCTTGAATTCAGTAAACTGTAAAATAAGCTAACCATTTCAAACTGGTCAGAGCCCTAGATGATACCACATGTGCTTCTGAAACGTGTGATGAAATGTGGTGCTCATGTGGATGATGCTGGTTTGAGTTTTGCCTGCAGCCTCTCTCATTATCCTTATTAATCCTTTGTTGCACTCTAAAATATCCATCCAATACAAGAGGCAAACATCCCAATAGCAAAACAAACAACCTCAAAGAAAACAAATGTTATGCCCAATACACACTATACGATTTTGGGCAGATGACCAATTGTGGTGATTTCTGTAGTCGTTGCTCCTAAACGGTTGTCGTACGTCATACAGTGAGAGAGGTTCAAATTCACGGTCTTACGACCAAAGATAGCCTGCGATAATTTTCTGACAGTGTCATCTCAGTTAAAAACAGTTCAAATTAAGGTCAGAGTTGTTACATTTACTCATACAGAAGGCACAGAGGGATCACATATGTGTGGTGATGTTAAACAAACCCTGCAGGAAAATCTAGAGGTCTGTAACTCAGAGGAGTAACCAGAGTTTTCTGTCCCCTTCTCTTAAATCATTGTGACAGTGTGGTCACAGGTATAGTCCTTCCATCCTCAGGCTAGCTCACATTCACACCCAGGCCTGGCTCAGTCTGGTCAACTGTCAAGAGAGCTGTAGACACGGTGCCAGGGGACAGAAGGGGCTGAGATGGTGTGAGCACGGCTGCAGGGATGTGCTGGTTAAAAGGTCATGCCGTAAGAGCGGCCCCCGTGTCCTAATGCGACTCCAGCTGACCTTTATAAAATAACGTTAGCCTGAATGCAGAACATTAATACAAGAGCGAATATCACCACCCACCTCAGTCTACTCTCACAGGGACGAGATACGCCTTGTCGCACCCCAAAGAGTCAGTGCTGGGTAGTAACTGGTTACATGTGATCTGGATCACGTAATCTGATTCCAAAAATGAAGTGTTTGTAATTAGATTTTCAAATTCTCATTATAAGATTAGTCAACATGTTATTCCATTTGTTCACTTTAGATTAGTATTAGTAGATGCATTTATTAGTCTGCTTGATATCTACTAACAGTTTAATTTGATGCACTCTTAAAAAAATAAAGGTTCTATTCGCAGCGATGCCATAGAATAACTATTTTTAGTTCCCCAAATTACTTTTCATAAAACAACTTTTTTTTTTTTTTTCTTAGCATGAAGAACATTTAAAAAATCTAAAGAAACTTTTTTCACTATAAAGAACACTGGAACCTTTATTTTTAGGAGTGCGTGGATTAAACTCAACGATAATGGAGATTCCCAGAATCTCTGTACATAAAAGTAGGCAAGCCAAGCACTTGGAAGGGTTTTCAATACTCGTGTAATGTGGTTTGAACCCGAGCCTTCGCTGTTATAATGAAGTACGGGAGCCCTCCGGAGAGGAAATCTGATGGCGTATTGTTTCATCTGTTTTCCACCAAGCAACTCACCTAATTTCACTTCTTGGCATCCCAATATTCCCAACACGCTCTTATTAAAGCCCTGCCATTCGGCAAACATGGCTTCCCACTCTAATGGCAGCTCCCCACGCTTCCCCCGCTCTCTTCAAATCAGCGTCGATGCCGTGGGGGTCACGGGCAGGGACTGCTGGTAATGAGATTGGAGCAGCGCAGCCGTTCTTTGTTGCGCAGGTTTCTCACTGTTGTTCAGACTTTAATTATCGCTAGTTGTGGCTGAGGGAGACGGCTGCTACACCCCTGTGGCCCGCTGAAGAATGCGGAAAGGCCTCCGTCTGAGCGAGGTACAAGCCGATCTCCGCACAACCCAGAATGCCTTAACTACCACACAATAGTTACTCAGAAACCAAACGAGTACTTTTATAACAAGTTGCTGCCAATTTGTGAACAATGGGCGAAGCCGATAATCCCAGTTTGTGTGCACGCGTGAAGTTCGGCTATTGAGAGTTACTGTTTGGTTTCTGCGGACAACGGCGGATGATAGCACAGCAGAGCGCCACGAGGCAAAGACAGTAGATGTGTTCAAAGCACAACTATTTTTTGAAGCGGAGCTATCGCCTGAAGTGTAGCTCATGGCAACAAAAGTTCAAGAGCCTGAAAGAAAATGGGTTGGGAAAAATAATCCAAAAGGGAGAAGTTTCCTGAAGACTACACCTACAGAGCAATGGGAATCATAGAGCTCTGCTGGTCCCCGTCTAGCAGAGCAGAGGATACAGATAGAGGGAAGATGCTTACTCCCATCAAAACACAGTCTATGTTTCTTTTTTCTGTCTTTTTTTTCTTTATTACTACAGATGTTATATTGACTGTTACATCAATTCACATAGTTTTATTTATAGAGTCCTTCATGTATGGTTTTCACGCTGTGTTCAAGAGCAGTGAAATGCCTTCACCTGTACAATATGTGACAACTTTCCTGATTCCTACTGTGAAATAATCAGGCTGATTTATTCACTTTCACACTTATCCATTGGGTATTTTTTTAAAAGCTTCCTTTTAAAATAAAATTTTAATCAGATGTTTGAAGCTTACAAAACAGTGGTAGGGTCAAGAGTACAAAGAACAGGAGTAGGTGAAAGCAGTTTTTCTATTTCTTTTAAGTTATCCAGATTTGTAATATTTAAATTCGTATTTGACAACTTTATTTTGATGGTCCCCTTTAGACAGTTTGTTGACTATTAGTAGCACCTACATATCAACTAAGAATATTGGTCGACTGTCTTCTTTTAATATCTGCTAACACTTTATTGTGATGCTCCTCAACAGACATTCTGGAGGATGCCTTTACCACTCTACAGATAAAGCGTCTTGGGGAAAACTCAATTCGCGTATCTACCCTGAATTGATCAAATAAAATTAAATTCTGTATCAAAATTATAAGGAAACACCAGTACTTTGTTTAGGCTTGGTTTGTAGGGAATTCCAAACCTGCGCACATATATTCAAACGCACATAACTATAGAACCAATTCTTAATGCGCATGTGAACGCCATCAGCGTTTCTCACAGGTTCGCGTTTAAAGTCTGTGTAGAGAGAATGGTGTCGTCTTAGCGGCCCCTAATTTAATAACAATTGATCGTTGTGACGGAAGCGAATCAATCAAAACTAACTTTAGTTGGAAAATAACTTTATTAAAGAACCGCTATAAAGCCAAAACAATCTCTGTTACCTTAAATTATACGTTTATCTCTGTAAAGCTGCTTTGAAACAATCTACATTGTTAAAAGCGCTATATAAATGAAGAAGACTTGACTTGACTTGACATTCTGTGAAGCGACCTCTTAGCAAACTCTTATTCTACTAACTCTACCCCTACTCCTAAAAGTCTACTAATACTCAATTAATAATTTGTTAATTGACATGTAGGTACAACATTACTTATAGTCAACAGAATGTCTAAATAAAATAAAATAAAATAAAGTGTAACGTTTCCTCAGGACAGTCCCCATGTTTTGTGACTGGAGCTGTTTTATGCAAAATGTCAGCATTTATGCAAAGACAAATAATATCGCATGTTTGTTTAAATATATATAGCAATTCATTGCATAGCGGTCACTGCACAGATGTATTCTGATGTCATCATTTGTAGACAGTATATGACGCAGTATGATATGCCATGGTTCACCGCAGTAGTGTACTATATTTACTATGGCTACAATGCACAGAACCTGAATTGTCTCCCTTTATGAATTCATAGATAATAGGTTTTGGAATTGTCAATGATGAACAAGAAACGTTTTTTATTTCAGAAATCTTGTCACCTAAATGTCTGAAGTTTAATTTCTTTTTTAAACTGGAAGCCGAAGCCTACGTTGTGCAGTGTGCTTTATGAAGCTTTTACACACTCGCTGTAGTTTAAGTTTAAACTCTAAATTTGCAGTGTTCAATACTGCACAGCTGTGCACTGTTTAAAGTGTTTGGGAATGCACTGTAAAGGATATAAAATATGAATAGCTGCATTTTCAGCCTACTCATTCTCTCGCTGTCTCTCTTCTATCTCGTTTCTGCTGTGCTTTTATACTGGCGTTTATTTATCTGAAGGCAGATGTGATTTTATGTTCTTTTACGAGGCACAAAAAATGTGGCACTTTGAAATGCAAATGTGCGTTTGATCAAGTGGCATTTGGGAAACTTGTGTAATGATACGTTGCTTGTAACTTGCCGATTGTGGCAGTTTGAATCAATGCAATTTTACTGTGAGCCTGCTTGGTTTCTACAATGGGTTGCTGGTAATTATTTTAGACAATCGATCCTGAATTTTTTTTAGAGAACTAATAATTTCACTTGCACTTCTTTTGAGCTGCACACTTGCTTAACAAGAAAGAAAGTGCGTACCGGATCAAACTAAATCTGGATTTGAGCATTAAAAAAACAAAATTGATAGACAAACAAACTGCTATATCGGTTTAAGAGGTGATACTGTATAACTGTGCACTGAATACATCTCTGCATATTCATGACACACATAGCCCTTCGCGAAAATGCACACCAATATATTTGAATTCACTATTCAGTTGTGAGACCCATCTTCTCTTCATATGAGCTTAGAAAGCGGATACTAGATACTGCAGAGTCAAAGTAATGACCCCCTCAGTCACGTAAGAAGGATTCCCTTCACATCTGTCTTAACAGACAGCTCGCCCTGGAAGTGTGCCGTAACACCTTTCTGCCTTTAGTACAGCAATTTCATGTTCTCGATCACCCACAGCTCTCTGACAGAGACTCTTCTGTTCTGTGGCTCAGTAATAACACCATGCTCTGTGGCAGGGTGCCACTGACGGCCCCGCTCTTGCGAGTTGTCCTCGGAGCTGGAAGCTTTTTTTAGGAGGTGTTGTGTAGAAGGGTGCATGTTAGGGGCAGTGCTTCATTAAACTCAGATACTGCATCAGCACATGTTGGAAGTGGAACTCTTTATCACCGTCTGCTAATGGCCATCTCTGCCAGAGCCATTAGAGCAACATGAAAGAGGCGGCACTGAACTCTGACCCCATCCATTGGATCCCTATGATTGCATGAAAGTCTTGCCCATTATTCAAGATCGACAAAGGCTTTAAGAGGTGATCCTAGTAAGGAGTCTCTGGATAGCATTTGCATTTCTCAGCTTCTCTGTGTGCTTGCTGACATACAGTAGCAGACGTCAGTAACACGGTGACACCTTGTAATGCGCCTCTTTGTCCGATGCACCAAGAGAGCCTGCCGTCTAAACACGGTTCTTATCTTAATGCCATGCTAGAGAACGTAATCCCTCCGACGACATTGAGACCTGCTGAAGGAGGCAATCCAAGAGCAGTTATTGTCACAAAGCGCAAAAGGGAGAGCAAGAAATAATTGGACTAAATGAAATTTGTATTTACAAGGCTGTGAAGAAATAAATAAGGATTATTATTGTGCGGTGTCATTACTTTCAGGGCCACACACATCACAAGACCTCCCCTGAATTAAACCAATTTTTTTGTGCAATGATTTGAGCATTTATTGGAAATCGGCTGTCAGTGACGTCAGCAACCTGTGTAGCAGGGCCGTCTGTGCACTACATGCCTGCTCCGTAATCCTGCCCTGATTGTATTAATGCCACTGCATTTTCTGTAGCCGGAGCTGTGATTTAACCTGGTGCTCTGGTTGACGCACACGCTCCTCAGAAATCAAGGCTAAGTGGAGGATTCATCAGAGACCGACCGGGACCACACGCATCTTCTTCCCGTCACGTCGGCGAGGACTGATTGGGACAAATCCTTTTCTCCCTCCGGTGTCAGGTCCCATTCACTGATCTGAATGCTTCTGGAAGAGAGACAAATGTTTTGATTAGAGGTCTCTCAATGTCACCAGACTGGCAGTTTAAAATGAGACGTTCCCATCACTGCAGAAACAGCCGACGGTGGGAGGAGCAGACAGATGCGTGTCTGAGTGATTTGAAGAGGTCTCGTCTAGAGCTGCGAAAAGTTGAGAGATTGTTGTAATGGACGCATCTCTACTCACTTACAGTTTTTTTTAGTGCACAACAGAACACATAGAAACTTGAAAATACAAGTGTGAACAATGCAAGCTCTTTGGACCCAAGTAAAGGCACACAGAACAAATTTCAGCTGAATTGGAACGCCTATAATTCATAAAATAAAACAAATACTGTTTATTAAAGGTGCATTCATTAATTATGTTGCTAAAAGACGTTTATCTTTGACTATAGGTCATGTGATTTAAAAATGACTGGCTTCATCAGGTGACTCATTTGATTAGCTTTCAGTTGCAGTTCTACCAGAAAGACTCGGGAGATAAAATGATATAACAAGAGTAAATTTATTAATAGCTCAGCAAGCATAGTCTTTGGCGTAGGCCCCGTCCTTAGAAAGCAATGCGAGGGTAACGCAATCTGCAAATCCCGCCTGAAGATGAAGGCAGGGGCGCAGCCGACCCCCTGGAGGTAAAGGAAGGGACCATCCTGGTGGTGGTGGGGAGGATGGAGGGAAAGGACCATCTTGGAGGTGGTTGGGGAGGATGGAGGTAATTGGCGCCGTCAGTATCTGCGAACTCAGACGGATGTAAGTACCATTCTTTTATACTGAGAGTGTTAACACATGATTGGTTAGAAGTGAGTTAATTCATGACGCGCTGATTGAGTCTTCCTGGCAGAACTTAACGCTAAGCTTACATTTTTAACACATTTTAGCTGTATGTTTTAAAACATATTACACTTTCCTTGAAAATGTAACAGACACAAAATAGACAAGTCCTACTTATCATTTGCATTTAATGCAATGTCTACAATGTCATTAACAATACAAAAGTCATCACTTGGTACGCACCAAGTGTTTTCTATAATGAGGATTTTGTGTGTGCCATCAGACCAGCAGCTTTCTTTTCATTTCCCATCTTCTCTTTCTGGAACAAGCTGTCAATTACTCTGTCTTACTGTCGTTTGATCAGATGAAGACGCTGGGATTGGAATCCTATTACTTCCACTGCTGCCTGTATTAGTCGTTTTATTTCACTAGGCCGACATTAGAAGCAGAGGGTTCGCATGCTTTCAATCCCAGCCAATCAGTCACAGGAGTCAGACGGCATAGAGTCGGCCACACAAAAGCTTATTATCATTCCGCACATGGATCCTAATGGACGCGGTCCTGAGGCACTCCGTACCACCGTACAGATGGATTGACTCGGGTCTTCTCCGGTAAGCTTTGTTCCTATGAAGAGGTGTCTCAAAGAGTGAAATTTATTTTGATTTGTAATGTTTCATGGACTTTTTCAAGGGCCATCTTTAGCACTTTCTCGCTGTCTTCTTCTCTCCCCATCTTTTCCGCTTCTTTTTTTTTTTTTTGGATGTCTGCCTTGGGCTCTTTTTAGTGTCTTTTCAGTTCTCTCTGAGAGAATCGCTCTGATATCAAAGTGGCTAAGCCTCCGTCTCACCTTCAGGTTGTTCCTGCTAAAGAGTTGTCCTCACAGCTGTTCAGAAACAACTCAAACGCTGGCAGACAAGTGTTTGGGTTTCACACAAACGACAGCAAAAAAAAGTAAATATGCACAAGTTGTCTGCTTTGTGCATTATGAATTTGCTGCATTCAGCACCAGATTCACTAAATCATTTTTTCAATGTCCCTTCTAGATTTCCTAAAAACCACTTAATATTAGTCATTCGCTTATAAAACTGGTTAAACAGGAAAGGTGAAGGTAATGGCTCCTTATTCATACAACTATATCCGGAGAGATTAAACAGTGATAAACAATATTCTGAGTCATTAAGCTGTGGATCTCACAGTAATGACAAGACAACATAGTTCCCATCTTTATCTCACTGTTTGTCGACGCTGCAAATTGTTTTTGTGAGAATTTCTCCCTATTCTTTTTCCACTTTTTCTTTCATCTTCCCTGCTGAGAGATGGATTGTCATCTTCCGGCACTCTCAATATATGAGCAACGTAAGCAGACCCCCATTCATTCATCCCACGCTGCTCAGTTATAAATCAAACAACACACCTGTGGGCCGTGCCTTCTTTCCCCAGCAGATGTTTTGGGAGTTTGAATATCTGGTTGCTTTACCACAGACACTTTCTAATAACAATGTTTTAAACTGATTAATTTCAAAGATAAAATGGCCTCCCTGGCGTTAAAAAGACGCCATGATGGACTGCATTAGCATGGATTTGTTGAGAGGCAACTTAAGAGCCATCATCAACACTTACACTTAATTGCTGACACTATTCATCTCGTCGATTTCCCTATGCAGCTCTTCTTCTCTACTGTAACAATTAAATGAAGGCAAAAAAAGATTACACTTCTCTGCTCAGAGTGGCTGGGGATCAGTGAGGCCTGGTTTACACACCACATCTTAATTTCCCTTAGTAATGATGAAGGGAATACTGAAACACTCACTCTCCTTTTTGATGATTCACACCTCACTGAAACAACACGCTTTGTAAGTGACAGTTCGGACAAGCTCAAGACAAGAAATCCGGAACTTCTTCGCATGAGCTTACGTTTCCAGTCCCCCAAATTTGCATGCACATGTAAGGAAATCAGTGGAACGAAATGTTGCCGACTTAAGCATCTTATTGTTAAATGTAATGTAAACGTCACTCCCCTAGCCTCAAGAGCGACTGATGCTAGAGATTGCGGTCTTTAGCGCCCTTATTAGCTTGCCTGCCTCCCACGCTGGACACCCCGGTTTGAATCCTGCTCGGATCGGGTCGAGAAGGACTGGTTACATTTGGTGCCGTGACCTGGATGGGAGTGAGGTTTAGGAGGTGAGTGTAATGTAGGCCAGTATGAGCTGTGCGTGTAAACCTCACTGATCTCAATGAGTTTATAGAGGCTACGTTATTTAGCGTCCTTGTTTGCGTGCCCACATCACACGCCGAAGACGCCGGTTCAAGGCCCGCTCGGACTGGGTTGAGTAGGACCAGTTACATAAAGTTGCCAACTTCAGCAAATTTTTCTCCTTTCAGCCCCTATACGGGCACATCTTTCTCTTTGTCCACTTGGTTCAGTGAGTGGCAGAAAGGAGCAGTACATTTAGCTGTCATATGTACGCTGTGCCAGGGTGTAAAACCCGCCATCTACACCACTCTTACTAGACAAGAAGTTGCATCATTTCCATAGCCTCAGCTCTTTACTTCAGTGTTTATGTCAGATTTCTGTGGCGCAGCTGTCGGAGTCCCTAAATAAACCAGACATTTAAGATAAATCCTTCTGCTTTCTTGTTTTCCATTGGAATATTTAAGTTTTGTTGTAAATGTGTCTGTTACACAGATTTCATCTCTTAGGATCATACAACTGTTAATAAAACAAATCCAACTGCCAATTTATTAAAATAAAGCATCTGGTTACA
The DNA here is from genome assembly GCF_949319135.1 of Squalius cephalus. Taxonomy (NCBI): domain Eukaryota; kingdom Metazoa; phylum Chordata; class Actinopteri; order Cypriniformes; family Leuciscidae; genus Squalius; species Squalius cephalus. The sequence goes on along the minus strand of NC_137127.1, from coordinate 45,225,958 downwards.
TTGTAATAGATAAAAAAAATATTAAAATATACTAAAAATATTAAAATATCACTTTCCCAACCACATCAACTACCCTTTAGGGCTTTTATTTCATACAGCTTTGATCTATCTTTATATTTAATCTTCATCAAAGCAATGGGGATACATTGTTCAAAGTTCAGTTCTGTGAACATCAAACATGGTCTTTTATCTCGTTAACTGGGAGTGAAGAAAGTGTCATTCATTTGTGAGCAGGTCAAATTTGCTTTTTGAACTCTCTTTTTTTCCACATTGCAACATAAAACCATATTTTACAGTAAATGGGTTTTATGTTAACATCATTCCACTAACTTCCATTATATACAGTAGGCCTGTGCTTTGCCTAGCGGATCTGAATGTACAAATATTTTACTTGTACAATGAGCTACCTTGGAAACAAAAATAGATGCTTTATTTTATAAAAGGTCACTTAATATTTTTCTTCATACCAAACTATACGTATTGCAATGAAATGAAACTGACCCACTAGAAAGCAAAAATAAAGGCCAGCTGCTTTGCTGCTAGAAACACCAAATTCAGCTTTACAATCAAGAGTGAACAAACCAGGATTAATAAAAGTGCGGATGCCATTTGACACTATGCCATTCTCTGGTTATGAAGCCTAGAAGCAGTCTTTGGAGAGATTTGATGAGATCAGGAGGTAAGAAAAACCAAAAAGAAAGAAAGAAAAAAGATTCAATAAAGGCTTATGATAGTTGATGCCACTGTGAATGCCCCCATGTCTGTTTCAGAATGGCTTATGGGAAAAGCACAACACCCCCAGGCCTCTTCTAACTGCCATTTATAATTTTTAGAGCCCATCATCACAGGCGATCCATCTTTATTTCACACCGCAGCTGTCCTGATGTGTCTAATGCCTTGTGCAACTGGGGTATAAATATGCTGGCTTCATTGCTGATGTTTATTCCTTCTGCTCTATGTGTTTGAGGGAGAGACGACAAATCTTCATTAGAACGTGAGCCATCGCTCTGAAGCCAGGCCGGCCCCATCATGTGTTGGCTTATTTGTTTTTACTCGAGAATGCATGACAGGAAATGAGTTTGTACATTCAGATTGGGGGAAAGATGAGCACAATCCCCCTCCCAATCCCCACTGACACAAACAGATACAAGCAAGCGCACACACACACACACACACACACCGAAGCCCCGTCTTACATTATCCACTCTCGGTATACAATGTTTATTTGACTATTAATCTGTGGTAGCCAGCTGAGCCTGAAGGATCTTGTGTGTACATGCTGATAAAGCGTGCCAAGTTGTTATGGGGGAGACTTATGCATCCAGAACTTGAAATTTCATCTCTACGATTCATCTAATGATTCGCAGGAGGACAAGGGGCTCATCCAGGTCTTTTAAGCTCTCTCGTAAACTACACCCACCTCTCTGTAATTCAAAGGGACGAAATCTGCACGACATTCATAGCCTGTGAAGTCGGACTATGAAGCCCATGCTTTCAAGCAGGTTGTTCCACACTTAGCAATTTTCCTCGTAATGATTTCTCCTGGTTTTTACCATCATGTAAAGGGCCCTAATGGGCATCCTTTTCAAAACACTTCTGCGCTATCAAATGCAATTTACACGTTCCAGAAACGTCAGCGGACGTATGGAGATGAAAGCAATTACCATCTGCTTTTACTGTCAGCACCATTTGGATTTCTGAGCAGCTCACTTCCGTCATGTTCAGGTGCAAGTGCAATAGGCCTTCATTTAAAACGTTTGGCAAATCAAACAAGTTTTTATTCTTAATCTCATGTCCATCTCCTCTGATTCCTAACAAAGGCACTAGCTTTTAATAAAGCAGAACAGCAATTTACTGCTGCAATATTTAAGTTTTAGTTGCGTTTTACGCAATTCTATGTGTTTTTGACCTTGGCAGGAATGTTCTTCCATCTTGAAATGCCATCTTTCTACATAAGCGCAGAGTCAAAATTATTTTTGCTAATCACAGAATGAGCATCTTATTGGAATCGGATCTGTAGTGGTGGCAGTGACCCAGCCATAAACCCTCACCTTCTCTGAAATGAATGAGCTCTTATCGACCAATTCATTTAGCACTGACCCCAAATGCAATATGAATTATGCATTCATCAATCTGGAATGATCGCTGGCAGATTTTCACAGAGTGGGTGTGAAGTCAAAGTGTGTAAGAAGTATTGAATGTGCATGTGACACTTACTGTAGGCGCTACATTGAGAAGACGATTAACGAAGATGACAACTCTGTGCGTCATCGTAAGAATCATTATTAATAGTTGGATACTAAAACGCTTCGCTTCAAAGAAAAGTTCACCCAGAAATAAATTCAGCCATCATTTACTCGCCCCCATGTCATTCCAAATCAATTTGTTGATTTTTGCTGTGGAGACCAACATAACAGTTTTTTTCAAAGATCTGATATTTACCATGCAGTGTTCATTCTGACAAAGTATGTTAAGCTAAAAAAAAAGCACCACAAATGTAGTTTGTACTATGAGTTTTCTAAAGTCATAATGCAACTTGTCATGAAAATAAGACTCAAAAAAAAAAAGAAAAAAAAAAAGAACTTAAGCACCAGATCATGAAATAAATAATTCTTTTGAATCAGTTGTTTTGAATCTGGTTCACTAAATGGATTAATCCATTTTTTTCAAAACTATACTGACAACTCACTGACTCAATGATCCGGTAACAGCAGTTCTCATGTTAACCGCTCACTGAGAAGATTATTATTGAATAACGATAAACAGTTTGCTCTGTTCTTCAAACAAAGGTATCAAATGACTTCAGTAGAGTTGTAATATAGTGCATGAGTAGTATGGACCACTTTTATGGTGCTTTTATGGGGGGGGCTTTACACACAACAAACGTTAACTATAAAAATAACATAACGATAACTACATTAGCATCCACACCAACGAATGAGAGCGCTCTGTTTATTATAAGTACAGTTTTGTAGTTAAAGCATTTAAAATCAACCTCAAACAGCTCAAACCTGCTGTTCTATGTTTTCTTTGAAAAATAAATATATCCTAACTGTGGGCAATAATAGCTCAAGCTTTCAAAGCACAGTTCAGCTGATTAATTGTTGATCCTCTCCACAGTCTTTCTGTTGCACTGTCCAATTAGTGATTGCACAGCAGATAATTAAGAGCGTCACTCAGGCCCTGCACCTTGGATCTGAATGCCGTGCGCAGATTAGCGAGAGCCACGAGTGATTGGCGGTTACCGTCTAAGGCCAGAAGCACAACTCTGGCCCCCGCGGGGAAGGACGCAGGCATAAATCTAACCTGTCAATCACATAAAGCTCTTCCTCGCAAACACATCCAGGTCAAGGTTGGGAGAGTGATTTAAGAGAGATGAATAAAGAAGCGCTGGGTGGCAGTAAATAAAAATACATGACAGGATAATGTGCATACGGTTTGAGATTAATGAAATGTAAGGAGGCTCTGGATCTGTAGAATATGAGGGGTTAAGTCTATAAGCCACGTATATGACGTTTAGATTGATGATATGTTTTCATTCATGTCTTGTGTGTGATGTATAGTCTTATTCAAGGCTTAAAACACACTTTACATTTTTTCACTATACACTGAAATAAATAAGTAAATAGTCTTATTTTCCAGTAAAAATAACAAAAGACATAAATTCCTTTTTGAAGCATAAATCTTAAAACTTAAAAAAGTTGTGTTAATCATGCTTAAAAATGGAAACAGCAATTACTCATACTGTAGTGTTATTATTTTACAAATTTGAACCTAAAATATTTTTAATCAACATTTAGGTTATTTTGGTTATACATTTGAAAGCCTGTTTTCATATATTTATTCCTTTCGGGCTAGCAACAGTAATCCCGAGTATAATATTTTGGTAACAATTTACAATAAGGTTCATTAGTTAACATTAGTTAACAACCTTAGTTAACATGAACTAAGAATGAACAATACTTCTACAGCATTTATTAATCGTAGTTATTATTCATTTCAACACTTACAAATACAAAGGTTGTTGTTAACATTAGTCAATGCACTGAGAACTAACATGAACAAACAATGAACAGCTAACGTTACAGTAACAAAGATTCATAAATACTGTAACAAATGTATTGCTCATTGTTAGTTAATGTTAGTAAAAACATCAACTAATGTTAACTAATGAACGTTATTGTGAAGTGTTACCAATATTTTCTTATAATCCCTGAGGTGAGAGGTTTATTAACATTTAGAAAACTGAGGCACTGGTCAAACGGAAGTGGTTCACAGGTCAAAACCATTGGCTCATCCACGAGTCTCTTTAAGCTTAAAGTGATTGGTTTTATTCCAGCAGGACGATGCTGGAATAAACGCAGGATTCAGCGGCTACAGCTATGGAGATGCGGGGCGTTGATTGATCTGGCCATCAGCTCCGGCCCAATAGGCAGAATTCAATTAAGCATCATTTGGCTCAGACACCATTTGTGTTTGCATTCGTCTGGGTCCCCAGGTCTGGATTAGCTGAGCTCCAGCAGGGCTGTCCCTGTTATTATGCCTTCAAATAACAGTGAGTCTGAGCCAGCAGGTACATACTGAAACCGTGTCTGCCGCTGGTCTAATTTGTCTATCTGTCTTCCATGATGGGCTTTTCATCTTTGAGCCAAATGACACAAAGCCTACAAATGCAGTGTGTACGGCGATTTTCTAATTTCAGCCAGGTTCAGTGTGACAGCACAGAGAGAAAACACAATGATGGGGAGATTTATTCATTTCTATCCTTCTCTAATTAGTCTAGGGGCAATACGGCACACTGTCCCGGTAGTAAACAGCCAGGATTAGGAAGCGGTCTTCTCGTGCCACTGCCTAAATGAAGGCTTCCAGTGCAACACATGCCCGTGGGCGCTGATGGATGGAGGGGGGAGCTTTACCATGCTGTGCATCCATATGAGCTATATATGGAGATATGGATGGGAAGTCAGTCCCTGTTGGTGGAGGCCGTGACTACTGCAGCTTTATGCAGGCTTAATACTGTTTCTCCATTGACGGCATTCAGTTGTTTACAGTGAATCTAAAACACACAGCACAACCAGTGTAGTCTAATTCCGATTAATTACTTTAATGAGCCGTAAAATTACTTTTACTACTTTTTAGTAAATCCCAAAAATATTCCGTGCAACCACTCTAATCCAATTCTTGAATTAGTGACTTTTATGAATTGGTTATTTTTAGTGAATCAAAAATATACAGCTCAAACAGTGTAGTCTGAAACCTGAAAAAAAAAAATAAATACTTGGCAACACTTTTGTTTGGGGACCAAATCTTACTAGCCTGCATATTGCTAGGATATTTGCTGCTTATTAGTACTTATAAAGCACATATTAATGCCTTATTCTGCATGACCATATTCTACATCCCTAATCCTACCCAATACCTAAACTTAACATCCTTACTAACTATTAATAAGCTGTAATTATGAGTTTATTTATTTAAAGTTGTAGTTAATAGTGAATATGTGTTTCCTAAACTAAAGTGTGACCAAATACTTTAATGAGCCAGTTATTTTAAGAGAATCATAAAGCATAAAATGTAACCACTGTAATCTGATTCTTGAACGAATTAGTTTTACGAAACATTTATGTTTAGTAAATCACAAACATACAGTGTAATCACTGCAAACCGATTCCGGAACAAATGATTCTTATAAGCCTGTTTGAGTTAGTGAATCTGAAATGTACAACAAAGGCAGCACTGTCCAACCAGTTCCTGATAAAATTACTCTTATGATCCAGTTATTTTTAGTGAATCAAAAACATGCAGTGCTACCAGTGTTGTCCAACCAATTCCAGATTAAATGAATCTTATAAACCGGTTTGTTTTAGTGAATCAAATAGATGCAGCTTACAAATAACACTGGGATAAAGATACACATTACACATTTTTGCCAGTAGTATTTTATATTATAAATTAAAATATACACTGTTTGTTTGTTTAGTAATGTTGTTTAATATATAGTTACGTCATTTATGCCGTATCAAAAAGGACTGTGACAGTCTGTGTGACAGTCCTTTTGCAAGAATTGTTTTAATTGATATCATATTTATCTCAATGGAATTGCATTTATTTATTGCCAAATATTCATTCCTTAAAAGTACTAAAAGAATCGTAAACAAAACAGTTTGAGAACCGGAGTCGTTGAATTCCTATTCCTAATTACAGAGTATCTTAATGGAGACAAACATCTGTGGCTGCAACATTAGCCAAAGACTCTCACCGATGCAATACTCCACTGGTGCATCCTCTAAACACACACACACACACACACGCACACACACACACACACTCTTCCTCGCTAGAAGGAAATGGGAATATGGGAAATGGATGGAGAGAGGTAATATTCTCTGATTAGGAGTGTGTGTGTGTGCGTGTGTGTGTGTGTGTGTGTGTGTGTGTGTGTGTGTGTGTGTGTGTGTGTTCCCATCCAAGGTGCTGTAGAGCCACTGATTAGTCTCTTCGAGTGGCTATGCCATACTGCCCTGAGAGTAATTTTTGTCATGATTCACAGAGGGTGAGTTTTGAGAGCGTCGGGCCGTCACATCTCTGTTATTGCCAGATGAAATAGAGCAGGGGTTTGTGGACTGCCAGTGCTGTTGGAGGGTAAACAAATTACCACAGAGTGAAATGAAAACATTACAGAGACCATAATGATCTCTGGCTCATCAGTTTGAGTCTGTCTATTCCCCTCACTTAAACAAGCATACCCATAATCCAATCCGTCTAAAGGGACTGCTGAACCTTGTCAAGGTGTGAAGAACAAGTGCATACAGAAGAAGGAGAGTGAGAATGAGGGAGGATGCTGATGGGTTTGGCTAAACAGATTTACTTTTTAGTCTGGGAAAACATGCATAGAATAAGGGGAGATGGATGGATGGATGGGGAGATGGATGGATGGATGGATGGATGGATGGATGGATGGATGGATGGATGGATGGATGGATGGATGGACGGACAGAAGGATGGATGGATGGACAGCTGGATGGATGGATGGATGGATGGATGGATGGATGGATGGATGGATGGATGGATGGACGGACGGATGGATGGACAGAAGGATGGATGGATGGACGGATGGATGGACGGACGGACGGATGGATGGATGGACAGAAGGATGGATGGATGGACAGCTGGATGGATGGATGGATGGATGGATGGATGGATGGATGGATGGATGGATGGATTCATTACTCTCCCATGTGCAACAGCTCACATACATACACAAGCAGCAATTATCTTCATAATTATCCAATTACAACAGATATTTAATTGCATAAATGATTTTTCAGACAGCATTTTTGATAGTCAACTAACCTGCAAGGTAATAATAACACCCCTGCTGTGGCATCATGCCATCTGTTCCACATCATCATTATAACAGCCAACAGTAAATCAACTCAATCTTGATGCATTGACACTCAGATAATGTTGTTTTGGTGGTTAAGGGGATATGACAGTTGTTGTTTTTTTTTTTTTTTACATTCTTAACGGCATATCACAAATATTACATGAGGCATAAATGCAAATTAACTCCCTGCTGGGGAATAACAATCGACCTCGCTGCTATTTTCTTAAAGGGATAGCACTCTTTATGGCCTTATGATGTAAATGGGTGGCAATCCATTCACACTGTTAAAGTGTGGTATTAATAATAGTGCCTGGTTAAATGCCGCTGTTATACATTTTCCAAGTTTGTCAAAATCCAACTGTCAGGTTTGATAAATCTAAACGCATCACTACTTTATTTCTCCGCAATTTTTTTTTTAAAAGTGTCCTACAAATGTTATCTGTGGAAAACAAAATATACTCTACAAGGACAAAATAACTTTTTTAATTGGATTCCTGACAAATTTAGTCTAAAAAAAAAACAAAAAAAAAAAACTAAATAGCCTTTTCAAGCTATTGCGTCATTTTCTAGCACTTACTTTGCATTTAAGAAAGTAATGATATTCACACATTAATTCAACATTAAATAGTTTCATCACCATATTTTCATAAAAAAAAAAGTGCTTAATATAACATTATATATCCTAAATGTTTTACTGACAGAAGGGTTGTTGATTAGCTATATGTTCTGCAATCACATGCTCAGAGTTTGTCTCCTTTTATGAGAAGACATACATGTACATGAAAAACTATCATTTATAATTTATCACCCGTTCTCTGACCGTCTGACACATAAAAAAAAAAAAAAACCTCTCAATCTAGTGAGGCAGGGGTCAGCCGAAAATCCCTTAGACGTGAAATATTTACTTTAAGTATAGATTTTGAGTTAATATTTCACTAACGTATATTATTTTATCTTTTTTAGTACGTGTTTTATCTTGATTTTGTATCTGGACTCTAAAGTCCACTCTTTTTACATTTACATTTTTCTCAGTAACATGTTACATGTACATGTGTCTCAGTCCACATTACATTCACATAGTGTTGTAGGAACCCAATTAAATGTATTAATAATAATAATACATTTATAAATGAATAATTGCACTATAAAATAAAAAAATATATATTTGTAAATTATAATAATAGACTACTAAGTTACAATACTAATTATGTCTTAATTTCTTCAACATTCAAACCCTTGAGCGCTTCTCTCTCTAACACGCAGAGAATCAGACTATACAGTTATTTAATTAAATCACAGCCCCATTCAGTTTAATTTTACATTAGATGTAATTCATTATTAGCTCTTATGAACTCACAAACCCCCTGCAGTTCCCTCACGAACCCCCAGGAGTTTGTGAATTCCCGGTAGGCTTTACTCTGACTGACTGACTTTACGCAACATCAGGAAGTCTGGCTGGAGAAACTCCTACCATTCGAAGCGACATGACCTCCATTGAGCACTTGAAGACATTCCCGACCCAACCACGCATGATGTAGCCTGGAAGGGCGAGGATGAAATTTGATGCAATTTGTTAAAAAACAAAATAGGGCACTGCTGTCCAGACACTCCATTCACTCAGAACTTGTTAACCTGAATTGTGTAGTTGTACCTGCAAATGAAGAGATTCAGGTTTAAAAGCATTCAGGTCTAACACGCCATGGTCAATTTGAAGTGTGTGTACGCAGCTGGAGGGAGGAGAGCCCCTCAAGGCACTGCCTGCAGTCGTAACAGACCCCACTGACAGATCCGCCCGGATTCATGCCCGGAATATCAACACACACATGCTACACCTGACCAGCTCATACATCTCAAAAGACTGCATCTTACCAGGATTATTCTCTAAATAAAGCATTTATAAAGAGGATTAGTGTCACTCCCACCCACTCCGGTACTTCGAACATTAGCATTAATCGTTCATAATCAGCAAGAACAGTTTTTGTTCGATTGTCTTTCTCTCAACCAGGTTTGCTTTAGAGGACTCATAGGGTGTTATAAAGCAGTAGAATCTGTTTCCTCCGCTTCACTCTCCTCCACGCACGGCTGGCTGTGCAGCTGGCAGCCTCGAACGGCGAGAAGACGAGGGAGAAGAGGAAGGGTCTGCTCTGAGGACGGCTACATGAGCATCGAAGCGGAATACTGCCAGATGCGACCGAAGTGTCGCTGAGAAACGCCTGTGAATTCCTCCACCGTAATGGGTGAACTTAAGCCCCTCAGTTCAACCCTCCCTATTCATCACCCATTCTTCTACATCCTCCTCTTCACTGACCTACATATGTTTCCCTGCCGCTTGAGGTGGTTTGGAGGAAATAAAGCAGGCCGGTGTTTTGCTGTCCGAGTGGATGAACCAGGTGGTGCAGTGCTGCAAATAGATCACTAGGAAGGATATGTTAACCTCCCTGACCAGACTTCCCACTCCCATTAGTGAAAACACTGATAGTTATGGTAGCAGACCCCTTTTTTTTATTACTTGAGATAGAAAAAGACAGTTAATGGTAGACCATGCAGTGCAATGTTTCTGAAATTGAACACTTTACAAAATAAGGTACCATTAGTAAATTTTAGTTATTCCATTTGTTACAATATATTGATATTTGTTAAAGGGGTCATATAATGCCATTTTTGTACAAGCTAATATGATTCTTTAGGGTCTAAATTAAAAGTTTGTAATATACTTTAATTAAAAATTCTCATTAGTATTGTAAGAAAACACTAATTTTACCTGGTCAAAAACAGCTCTGTTTTCAGCACGCCGTTTCAGTGCATGTGTCTTTAAATGATAATGAGCTTTGCTCACCCCGCCCCTCTGTTCTGTGGGTACACCGTATCTAACACAATAACCACGTGTTATTCGTTATAAACGTGTGATTATGAATTATATTGAGAACGTCGTACATAGAAAACATGCAGTAATGTACCCTGAGTGTAAACCTTAGACGCATTCATTGTGAAGCCTGCAGCAAGGTTTGCAAATTTCGCAAAGATTAATATAAATACTAATATAAAGGTTAATAAAACATTACACTCACATCTTCTGGAGGTTCAGCAGTAACACGTTGGTACCGATCCGTTTTTTCTCGTTTGTAAAGCTGTCTGGTGTGAAATGATTCGCGTAAACATGAAAGCATGGACGATCGTGGGGAATCCCCGTGAGGGAATCCCCGCGTCAATCCTTTGGGCATATCGCTTCAAAAACAAAACTCAGCCACTGCATCTTCAACGGCTCAGATTTAGGAACATCCAAATGACTGCTGTGTTCCTTATTACATCTAAGAACAGAACACCACAATCGCTTAGACGCCATTCTACTCCAGCATATCAACAATGGCGGACTACTATGACGACGGCTGTCACAGCTCGCTCAGGGCGGGTCTTGTGTTGAAACACGGCTGTCAATCACAATCGCGGGAGGGGCGTACGATCTTATGACGTCACAATATCGAACGGCTTGATTTCATAGATGGTCAAACATATATGGAGATTAAAACAAAACCACTGGATGGATTTTAATCATGATAGGATGGTTGTGTACAGGCACTGCCAACAGACATTTCAATGCAATCAACTTGTAAAAGTGCATGTACCATTATATGACCCCTTTAACATTTGCTTATAAAAATACAACTGTCCTTTGTTATTAGTACATTATTATTACGGTTTACAAATCTGAGGGCACAGATTGGAAATTTGGGGTATGATTTATTAATCTGTGCGTATTTTGTTAAACTGAGGGAACAATTTAAGAATCTGTGAGTGAGGTTTATAAACTGAGGGGATGAACTGATGTAGTACAGTATAGTAGGGCTGTTCAATTGGGGAAAAAAAAAAACAGACATTATGATTAGGGATGCACCATTATTAAAGTTTTGACAGACAGGATAATTTATTTTCATGTTATTGCCAATAACGGATAAAGTGCAAGTTTCTGCAAGTCAGTTTAGCCATTGTGACATTATAATGTACAAAACGAAAATGGATATTCTTTTTGAGGTTTTGCCAAAGACTAAATTATGTTAATCAACATTAATAATTGTGATCACAACATCAAAGGCATTAATTGACATTTATGATTTGTCATTGCCATCCACTTTGAATATTGCCACATACTATATAACAGCATGCTCACAATACAACTAAACATTAACATGAATGCAGTTCAAAGCACATTTAAACTATCAAAAACCAAATGTAGATCTCTCCTTTACTCAGTCGTCAACATAGTATTACTTGTGTCCATGAATTAGTCAGTTCAAAGAGAAACACATACTTTAAAATTGCCTGTTTTTGAACATTTCCGAACAGTTATGTTCCGACTACTAAAACAGGCATTTCTTAACCAAAGAGCAGGCTATGCCACTACTGTTAGGACTAAAGGATTCAGAGCACTAACAGTAAGCATTGTTGGCTAACAATTAAATATGCTAGAACTAACCCCATAATGAACTCTCTGCTATAAATACTTTGGGTGAGGAAACTTCTTGTCTCTGTCTCATGCAGTGGCAAATCACTATTTTCCACCTCTCTGGCATCTCTAAAATGAAAGCACGTCTGTGATTGTGGATTAAAGACAGAGGTCATGGGATTCATAAAAAAAGCAATCTCTACATTTTTACTTTGTTATTCTAATTAGCCATATTAAAAATAATCAGCGTTCATCATAATAATTAGCAATGTGTTGGAATCTAAGACCAGAGAGGGTCAATCTTCTCCTAATCAAACTCATTTGTGCAGTGGGTATTTGAGGGAAGTTAAGATGTCGGAGGTTAACAAGTGCACTGAGCGCAATAACAGCACAGGGGTCAGTCGGCTACTGCACAGAATGGACGATACGATAATGCACATCTCGCAGTGGAAGAGACAGCAAAAAAGAAAGAAGAACAATGAAGCATTCATCTACACTCAGTATTCCTATAATGTGACAAGACAAGCAGAAACCTGATGTCTCTCGGCAGCCTGGAAGCGGGTCTGCTGCGATTCACAGTTCCTACATCTATTCTACAGTCTCTGCAAGCGAACCTGAGTAATCAACAGAGGACCTTCACAGCAAACACACACACAAACACACTCATACAAATAAACCAGCTTACAGCGCAGAATGAGAAACGCTGAACTGTCCAGGCAAGCCTGCTAGCCTTCAAAGATGAACAGCCCAATATATTTACAAGAATTCATAGTGCATCTTTGCAGTTGTTGATTTAATAATGGCTTGTTGGAGCAGCAGACGTTGGGTTTCGCCAGGGAGAATTTGTATAAATCAATCTGTGGTCTCATGTTTAGCTTTTAACAAGCCATTCATCACATTTTACTGGAGGCAGGACAGAGGTATGACTGATTTGTTTACTAATCCATGGAATTCACAGCATTAAAGACATCCTTCTGGATTCTGGCAATTAATTATTTCCTCCCTGTGTGTTTAATTTAACATTAATCTAGAAAATGTCATGTTTTATAGGTATTAGCACATTTCTTACAGATTCGCACACAGATGTGTTCCTAGCAGAGAATTTGCATATAGACTCCAACTGTTTTCAAATAAAGGTAATTGCTTACTACAGAGTACGGGCTGACCCTAACTCCAATAGGGATGTGCAAAATTACATATTTTCATATGCGTCTGAATGAGTCAGTCTCAACCTTGTATAATTAGCTTCATGTCCACAACACACCGATCAGAAGTGTGCATTCACATACGGCAGGTTCTTGTGTTCATTAACTGCTCGACAGAGCGGAAAAGAAAATGTTCTCATTTTAAAAGATTAACTTTTTTATTTGACATGCAAAGGTAAAGCAAAAAAAAAAAAAAAAAGAGAAGAAAATAAAAATATCCATTACTAAACTCTAGCATTGCCTCTTATTATAACAGATAACAGATCACTCTAAATTGTAATGTAGACTCATGTATTTGAAATGATGTGTATTGTGAAAAGTGCTATACAAATCTGAATTGAATATTAAAATTTGGTGGGGGGAAAAGCAAAGCTTATTTTATTAATGTATTGGATTTTTTTATAAACCACTTTACTATTTGTATACTGTTTTTGGCCCTGTATTTGGGAATATTAATCATATTTTGTGAATAATATGGAGCAACATAATATTACCATCTTATTCCATCTCTGTACAGTGGCACCGGCCCTAGTACTTTTTTTTTTTTTTTTATTGTAAGGGATCAACATCCTCCAAAGGCTGTTTTGTCATATATTTTGCTTATTTCTGGGGACATTTCTTTTTAGTAAAGTATAACTAAGTTAGAAACACACACACACATACAGTACATCAAGAAACAGAGGGTGGTATCCACAGAAATGAGTATTGATTAAGACGTACACTGAGATTTAAAGTGGAATGAGAAATATGAGCCATCTTCTTCAATTGTAGATAGGCACACATCAGGGACAGCTGCAGAGTTCAGCATGACTGCCAGTGTGACTCCCATTATTATCAGTACTGCCAGCAAGAAACTCGTCATCTCTCCGGTGAGACAACTCATTGCAATATTGATAGCTGATGTCAACCATTGTATTTTTGAAAGTGCGTGTTTGTGACTACACATGCAATATGTACCACTGGAGTTTGAAATACAAGACATTTGTCTTCTAACTAGATTCCCTTTGGAGACAGAAATCTTTGGGGCCAATGCTAACCAGTCAAACCTGGACCGCCCGAGTGACAGGTGCTGGTATCTTTGTGCCCACCGGTGGAAAGATGCAGGAATACAGCAGCTATTTTCCTTCTCTTACTCCTTCTCGTATCCGTGAATCCTTTCTTTAAGAGGTGTCTTGCGTTATTGCTGACAGCCTTCTCAGACCACTCATCTCTAATGGAGTTTAACTTCATTTGCTTCATGTACTTTTCTATGTGTGAAAGATGCAATGTTGACAGGCTGAAGAGAGGCCTTTAGTGCACTTCAACATTGCGTGTTAATCACACTTGAGTACTTAAGAGTTATTCAATGCATACATTTTTCAAATGAGGTCATGTAACATTAACCATTTCATAATGGATCTGATGTGTTTAAGACACCTCAGTATGAGACAAGAGCTGCACAAGTACAAGGCTGTAGTTCAAACATTAATGTTTAACTCTTTCTTTCTGTCTCGTTTGTTTCAGGAGTGAATGCCGTGTTCTCACAGCAGCCTCAGGACTTGGTAGTTGTGGCTGGTCAGCCTGTGACGCTACCCTGCTCCATCCCTGGATACCATGGTGTTGTGCTGTGGATCAAAGATGGCCTCGCTTTGGGCGTCGGAAGAGATCTTGCAGGTAATAAAGTCACTAGGAGTTTAGTGTTATTTAACAAACTCTACTGAAAATGTTACCAGTTTATGTTATGATTTTGATGATAATCTACCCATCAAGCTTCTTACGTAGTTTTAACAATCAACAATATAAAATAAAGAACGTCATGGTAGATTTTCTTAACCATTCATCTTCACTTGTAAGACCATCCTGCTTGATTAACTTAAACATCTTCACAAAAACGACCATGCTGGTCTTTGAGCCCTAGTCGACCAACTTAACTAGCTTAACAAAAAAAGCTTAACCAGGTACATACAAACGACAGGTGACAAGCTTCACCGTCTCCTCAAGAAAGACCAACTTAACTAGCCTCACCAGAAAGACCACGCTGGTAGCTTAAACATCACGTTGCTAACCACTTCACAGGAAAGGCTGTGCTAATCAAGCAACTTTACTAACTTAACAAGAACGGTCATGCTGGATCATGATCCTTACCAAGTTTACATGAAACAATGCCAGTTGACAAGCTTCACTGTCCCCAAAAGATGCATGTTCTGATTTGTGTGTGGAACAACAATCCTGTCCGAAAATTTTATCATAACCCTACCCCTAAACCTAACCATACCCATAACTTATGCCTAAAATCAGATGGAAATTATAGGTGAATTATACTGATGTAGAATCACCTAACCCTGGTTGTAAGCCTAAACTTGACACATACTGTAAATCTATCCTTCAAATATGATTGGTTGATTGGAATGTTGATCCAGGAACATATTGCACTTGGTGAAATCAGGTTCTGCTTGCTTAACCATCATTACAGGAAAGATCATGCCAGTCGACCATCCAAACCTACTAAGCGTCATCTGCTACACTAGCACTAACCTGCATAAGCCAGTCAGTGTCAGCATGAACATTCATAACAGTCGTTCTATGGTCAAATAAGCTTGTTTTAAAATGCGAACAATTTACCCTAGTGACTGAGCGAGAGGCAAACGTGTCCACAGCTCCAGCTAATTTTATTGAATTTTACACTTCAACTAGCAGCCGGTCTTCATCTGCCGCTCAAATAACCAAATTGGTTTTTAAACAAGGCTTTTGTAATTAAATCTGACTTTGGTACACAAGTTTAAGCCAGAGGGTGTGATTGCTTTTTAAAAACTGTTGAATTGGTGTCAGGCGCAGAAGGACAAGAGCAACTAAAATATAACCTCTTAAGTACTTGTAACTGTTAATAGCTTGTGAAGTGTGAGGCTCTTCTAGACTAGCAAAGTGCTGCTTGTTTGGTTAATTGTTTAAGCTAACAACCATTGGATTCTCATTCCTTCCACCTACAGAAGTTGAACATCATGAACTTATTCATAGTCAGGTTGATCAGAAACAGTTGGTGCCTCTTTATGACATTTACATTGGATTTCCTGGATTACAGCGCATGGAATCCATGTTTGGAAAGAGCAGGTGTGAGCATCACTTTGAAAAGTGTAGATTAACTAAGGCCTAGAGACTCTAGCATGATTCCCTAAACTCGATGGGTCGCATAAAGGGGAACTCAACCTTTTACTCCATTTTTCTATCACAGATGCAGCTCTGCCAAGCGTCCTGGGATATTTCCAGTGCAAAGCATGACGTAAAGCCCAGTTGGCCTCTTTAAAAACAGTTGCTGGGCTTATCCTTACAATTAAATATGTATTCCGCTAGAGATCACAGGTCTTTTTGCCTCTGACCTTTGGTGGCTGCTGCTCTGTGCCTTTTTGGCACTGATAGTGGCCTTTAATTAGACCCCAATAGGCAACTGAGCCCTGATAAATCCATTCCGCTCCCGAGTTTGTCATTATCAGGCTCCTGGGAGCTGGGCCCTGGCAGTGTAAACACTGGGAGAAGAGCTTTAAAAGTGGTCAAAGAGGAAGAGAGGGTGAATTGAAGCCGGGGTGGGGGTTGGGAGGTGAGAAGAGGTTCTGCGCTTGCGGGACTCACGATTATGAGAAGAGAGACAGAGAGCGGCACTTAACGGCACATCAGCTGCAGTTTAACAGTCACGGCCGGGAGCCGAGGGCCGACCCAATCCGAGGCGAGCCAGCCCCATCTAGCTCTTTATGCGGATCAATGGCGGGCCAGCGCTCAGAGGGCCATGAAGAATTTCAATGAAGTCCTGCGCTCTCTCCGTCTCTCTTTTTTTTATGGCATGTAATTTTTTTCGAGTTGCCGAGAGCCCGTGCTTTAGACAAAAGAGCACTTTAAAAGCAAGCTTCGGGTACAAGGGCGGAGGTGCATTGCTTTTACATGAATGACACTTTACAGAATAAAACTGCACAGCTGCTCCTTTTATCAGTCTTGCCTGCGTCAACAAGTAACACTGCGTCCAATAAAGAAAATTGACACATCTACGACTACGTACTCCAAGCTAGCAGCTGCACACATAAAAAAAGAGGCGACTACAACAGCTCAAAGCTCCACATTTCAATATCAGCCTACTCAGCTATTCATGGAAGAGGCTTCTCTCATTCAGTGCTGTTTCAATTTGGGAGAACATTGATTAAAATGAGAAATCGCAAACAATATGTTTAATAAATCAGCAGACAAAAGAGGCTGATTCGTATCGGTCCCCACATTCTTCGTCCTTTTGCTCCTGCTTCTAATTAAAGACATCAGTTCAATGCTGCCACAAACAAACAAATAAAAGTCATGAATATGCATTGTGTGGATTGCTGGTGTAAACGTGAATATCCAAACATAACCAGACAGGGAGACTGCACAAGCATGCTTGGACATAAAGAGCACAGCAGAATGCTGATTCCGATTTTGATGCATTGTTTTATTTACACTTGGCACATCAGTAATCCAAACAGTAGCTTTCGGATTTGTGCTGCTCACTTCAAAGCCAACGTTTTGTGGGAGAGCAAAAAAAAAAAAAAAAAAAAAAATCCATAGAAAGCAACACTCAAAGAGCAATGTCAAATGTCCTTATCTACTAAGATTTTTACAACATCAAAATTTCAGTAGCTGATACTAATCCAGTTTTGCTGCCACGTTATTAGTAAAGAAATCTCTCATATATTTTTTAAAATGTAATTAAAAAAATAAAATCATTTTAAACAAATAAATAAATACATATAATTCAAATTCAAATGCTTAAATCAAATAAACAAATAAAATAAAATGGTCTCCACAAAATGATTAGACATCATGTAGAAATCAAACCATACATACACAAATACACATGTAAAGTTTGAAAGCAGCGACATGACAGTCAGAGATCTTGCGGGTACCAAGTCAGTATTGAAACTTAAAAGAGCTTGTCTCATTAAATTTAGTTATTGTTTTTTTTCAATAGTCCACAACTACATGTCAACTAACTCTCATTAATTTGCATGTACATGTAAACAGTATTAGTAGATTGTTAGATTAGTAGAGTTCAGGTTAGTAGAATGATTTGACATGTATTTGCAAAGTTAGTCAGTTAGTTTGTTGGGGAGCATCAAAATAAAGTGATAGCAGATATTAAGCAGACAGTCTACTAATAATCTAATGAATACGCTAGTTGATGTGCGGACGATCAAAATAAAATTTTACCTTAAATCTTTTTAAAATCTAGAATCTAAATACTCAAGTACCATCCCTGCTATCTACAAAATATATCCATATTTTGGTTCCTTGAATCTATTTTGGTTCCCAGAATCAAACCTAATGGAGGAAAATAACAGTCATGTATGTAATTATCACATTCTCTCTCAATCATTTGCTCTGTTTGAGCCGACAGGCAGATACACTCACTTGTTCCCTCGAACCATTAATCACTGCGTCACGTCTCCATTCACGGCCCTTTCCCCCTTCCATCGATCCGACATACAGACTAATCCTTTCCTGTCCTGATGGATTCATTAACTCTAATAGGGCTATTTTATATTGTTTGCTTTGGTTGACGTGGGTTGTCTTAGGGATTCATTGTGATCAATGACAGAATTATTCCATTCTTCTCTCTGACATCCTCTGTTGTGCATTTCTTGGGTGAACCATGCATGATTTATATAATGATATATTAATCTAAGAGGTGTCCAGATGAGAGATGAAATGTGCATCATGCCGAACATACTGATAGAATACACAAATCTGGGTTCATAAAGAACTGCATTTGTATGGGCCAAGCTCAGATAATGATGCAGGTGGGTGGATTGAATCTCTAGATCACAGTTAATCATTGTTTGTTATTTGACTGGCGTCAGCTTGCATAAAGACTAGCTAGGATTGCTCCTTCACTTTATTACAGGATCACTGTAGGAAGTAAATCCCTGCTGATTTCAAACTCACACATTCAAAGCCTACTTGCTTTATTGAGGGTTTGTGTGTGTGTGTGTGACTTTTAAGTGTGCCCCACTCAGTGAACAATTATATTATGATATGACGTATGTAAAATAAGAGCCTGCCTGGGTCAGAGCAATGCATTGCGGTAGAGTCCATGTTGCTAAGTAGCGTTTGCAAATGACTGTGTATTCATATTGCTTGATAAAGGAAGCAGTAATGTCTTCAGAAGCCAGTGCATATATTCTGCATCCATCTGAGAAATAAGACCTCAAGATTTGCAGCTAGGCATTAAGTGGCAATAGATGCCGCCTGCAACAAACCCATCAATCTCTCATCAGGAATAAACACAGTATCGAACCAAGTCAATGGCCATTAAAATGACTCCGTAAGCTTCATTTGCTTTGACTGGCGGACACCATAAACAGTGCTTGATTTGGCTATGTTCACATTACAGGCCTTAAATTGTAACCTGGCAGTTGCCAAGGTTAATTGTATTGCCCAGAGGTTGACTTAATGGAGTTTTCAGTACGAGTCTGAACGATTTATCAGACTGCCACTGACAATTGTAACATACAGTAAGAGTACAATTAAAGGGGTCATGAACTGGATTGTTTTATTATTTTATAATGTTGCCTGGGGTGCCCTTATAATGTTAGTATGATTTTTACATCAAAAATTGTCATAATTTATAAATAAAAGCCATTTTTCCAAGCCTGATTTCAGCTTCAGATTTGAACGCTCTGTTTTAAGGGGCGTGTCTGCTGTGAGACTGCAGTGCAAACGCCCACTGCTGTGATTGGCTGACATGCTTGCATATGAAATAGCTAGTATTATATGAACTCTCTCGAAAACTTTTACTACGTTTTTACTATTACAGCTAACGAGATTAACAAATCGTGAAAAGTATCAATTAAAGCATTATATTTAAATCTATTCCATCACATGAAAGGTTGCAGCATGATGAGCACTGACTGAGCAGATGACAGACAGTCTGTTGATCGCGTGAATAAAGATCTTATCGCGTGAATAAAGATCTTATCATTGCAACGCAATTTTTGCACTCTCACAAATGCTTACAAATCACAATGCAAACACGATGTGAATACACAGTAAGAGCTTCTTTGTGTAGTGTAACAGTGTCATTATTTCATCACTAGTTTGGTAAGTGTCCAGATAAGCTCTCGCGGCTCGCGCTGTGCTGTTTTAACACAGTCTCACCCCAAAACGTCACATACTGACGGGTCTTGACCATACGGCAACATACGACGAAAAGGGTACCCCTAAAACGTCCACATGTGACGATTCGGGTTATGGGTAGGTTTAGGTATGCGTTAGGGTACCGCTAGGAGGCGCTGCTGGTGCGCTTATGTCTTCGTCTCATATGGACGTTTTAGGGGTACCCTTTTCGTCGTATGTTGCCGTATGGTCAAGACCCGTCAGTACATGACGTTTTGGGGTGAGACCGGGCTGGCTGTTTGATTGACAGCTTGGGCGATTGAATAGGGATCGTTCTTTGATCGCTTTCTGTATATATTTTAATAACAGTTTAAAAAAGATTATTTTCATAATACTACGAGAAATTATGTGAAGTTGATCGTTTAGTCACTGATGCATAAACAGTATTGAACGATTTTAAGAGAAATATCTGAACTTGAATAATTACACAGAAATCACTGATCGCAGATCAGGCATTAGAGTACACATGGTTACTTACATGTTGCTGGCAGATCCGTGTCGGGAAATTGTGATTGACTGATTTAATAAAGTTTAACCATGCTGGAATCCGAAGGAAGCTTATGCAGACTGTCTTCTTCCACAAACAGGCACGCACAATATTTAGTAAACAGCATGTTTATTGCTTGGAAGTAGCTCGATCCGGTAGCAATTATCATGTCGTCCTATGTTATTTAGCATGTTTGGGCGAATCGGTGGGCGGGGCTAAACAGGCCGTGTTGAAGTAGGCGTTGATCTTCTTTTGTGGAGGCGGTGTTTTATCCTCTTTGACGTCATAGTTCCCCACTTTGAAAAACGAGTCGTTTGCTGAGCCTGATGTCTATAAAAGCTTTTATTGGACTAACAAGGTAGTTTTCAGTTCTGAAACTTACAGGATATTATTATAGTATGATAATCTCTTATATGTCAAAAGCTCAAGGAAATTTTGATTTCTCAGTTCATCACCCCTTTAACATGGGATAGGATAACTATTATTTTGTATTTTGAGTGAATTTGATGAGAAATTTCTGATTGCAGACTTTTGGGATCACGGTATGATCTTCTGAATCTCTCAAGTAGACATCCAGCATGAGATTATTTTGAGAGCAGGAGATTTAAACGAAAGTCTCTGTTTGCTCTCCATTTAATCTCTGTGACATCTAAAATAAACAACAGAGATATTAAACATATCATTTGGGGTTTTTATTTCCAGTTTATTTGATGAGTTTCCAGTTTATTTGATGAGAGATGAGTTTATCTCAACACAAAGTCTCCAAACAGAAAACAAATTAGGTCAAAAATAGGTGAATAACTGGCCACTTATATCATGTAGTGTCAACATAGGCTGTTCCTTTTACATAACATATCTCATCATCTTTTTGGTAAGACAACTTTCCAATGTAGTCCAGCTGATTTGGGCACAGTCTGTTTTTGATGGCTTATTAAATGTTTGTTTTTTGGTTCATCCTGCCCATTTTCTGTCTCCCACTCACTTAGAGAAATTAAAAGCTGTATGTGGGCAGATAAAACACATTGCACCATAATCGTCTGCTGCTCTCTCCTCAATAGGGGAAATGAGAGACACTTCATGGTCTATTAAAAGTGAATGGGATCCAATGAGGCAACAGGCAATAATTGGCATTTTCTGGCACAGTGATTTCAACAGGCAGGCTCAAGGACTTAAAAGCCATTAGTCCAGTCCAGTCTATTTTTCACTCCTTTCTTCAGCAATATGTTAAAGCACATCCCTCTTTCAAGCCTCATTGCTGTAGATTACAGTGATGGCTGCAGTAATAGCCCCGTGGTAGAGTTTGGGAATAGGTTGGACTGCATACCACACAGCACTCGAAAAGATATAGGTGATATCGGGATGCCCTTTCAAATTGACAATGGGTGATACATCTCTAAACAAGTGGATTCAGTTATATAAACCCAATCAACCACAAAAATACATGCTGTTTTTAATCCTTTCAGTTTGAAACACATATGCTTTTCGGAGCCAACAACACTTAAAATAGAAAATGGACTTGCTGGTGTTGAGTGCCCTGAGAGCAAGAGGGTGCATGACGATTATGTCACAGAGAATTCTCTGGAGCGAACATGAATCATATCGATGGATGCTGTAAAAATCAATATTCTGCCACAGGTCATTCACTGGCAAAGATTCAAATGGCTGCTCTGTGGAGACTGGAAGCAGGAACTTGAAGCGAGATCACTTCTGAAGGTGTAAATTTAGCCACATAAAAAGCAATATTGAATTAAATTGAGGGGAAAATGCACAGCGCTCCGTTCTGTAGAGAAATACGCTGAGATCAGCTTCTGATGCTATTAAATCCGTATCACCCATCAGCCATCAATTACTGTCTTGACTTGGAAAGAGAGGCTGCACTAACAGCAATGACAGCACTTTTTAGGGGTCTCATTGGAAATTGCAGATCTCTCATAATTAGAAGTATTTGCCTCCTGAGAGACATTAAATACATTCACACGGAGAGCTTGTGAAATGTACCGTAAAGTATGACACAATCAAACGTCTCCTCCCCAATTTACATTTCCTATAGTGACAAACCAAGCTTCTGCGTTCGCTCCTTATGCAAATTCCCAGGAAATAGTCTGCTGATGGGTTTTAAAGGCCCTCGGATCTGCTTGCTGTTGTAAAACAGTCAGTTTTCCCTGAAATACAACCTGCTGAATTTATTATTAAACCGCAAATCACCGTTCCTCTGCATCAGTAGAACACATCTCAATCTTCTTGGCTCTGTGTGCTGCTTACTAAGTACTACACCTACAGCAGGACGCCTGAGGAGCAGCTGAACATATTATAGCAAAACCAGCAGATTGCCTCACCTCAATCAACCATCATCTCACCTCAATCATCAGTGCGGCTCACTTCAACCAGCACAAAGTCTCACTCCAACCAGCACAAAATCACACCCCAACCTTCAGAAAGTCTCACCCTAACCGGCAGAAAGTCTCACCCAACCGGCAGAAAGATTCACACATCTGCTCATCTTTCGTTTATTTTAGAAAGGTCACAAATGTGCAGATTCTTGTCTCACATTGGGTGTTTTTATTGTCCTGAGGGAAACAAGTCATCAATATTTTAACTTTGCAGAAGAAGGGGTTGAAAGCCCTTGGTTTGGACTTGAGCGTAAGAAATAGGCTACAAGAAATGACTATTTTCAATGTTTTCCACACATCCATGAATGCAGACGAAATCTCCTGTATCTCAGATACAAATAATATACAATAAATTCAACTGATGTCCTTTGATATCGCAGTGGTTGCTAACAAACAGCCACTGTTGCATCAGCCTCCAACACTTACTCCCTGTGGCATTCGAGGATTACCTTACACTGTCATGAAAAACTCTTTAATTTAGGTGCTCGGTTAGTGCGACTCTGAAACTGACAAGCTACAATTTCCCTGGATTTTATCTACCTCGAAACGTTTAAAAACACACAAAATGCATTTTTAAAGCAGTCACTGCTGGTCTTGGGGCATTAACCAGTCAACTTCCCTGTTTTCCAGGTTATCCTCGCTATGCTGTGGTTGGGGATCATGGAACTGGCGAGCACCACCTGCGAATCCAGAGGGTGGAGCTGATGGATGATGCTGTGTTTGAGTGCCAGGCCATCCAGGCCGCCATGAGGTCCCGTCCCGCTCGACTTACTGTCCTAGGTTAGTCACAACTGCGGGTAAAAATGAAGACTGACGAAGAAGTCCTGCCAATAGCTTAGTTGCATACTTTTATCAAAAGCTTATTTGCAAAAATGTCCCTTTCTTAACATTCAGTTACATTTTCTAATTTATTTTATTACTAATTGTCTTCCAAATAGCATCCTCAAATTAAATCAAAATATGCACATAGACTGATTACAGTGATCTCAAACTATCCTTGAGAATGAGATCAGCAAAAAATAATGTACAGTATTAAAAATAGATTTTTCACTGACCAAACTCCCCTGCAGTACCATAAGTTCTCACTTTTAATTTCCTGCTGCAAATCCCACTGTCTTCATTATTAAACCAGAGAGGTCATTGAATCTTAATTAAGTTTTATTGGGTTATTATTCAGCGTTGCTGTATCTGCGATATTGGGCAGCAACAGTGTTATCTGTGCTGAGGTTGTAATCAACCACCTGGTAGGTTATATGCTAAAAAAAAAAAAAAAGAAAAAAAAAAAGACCACCCACACCCACACCCACCAAGTTATAGCTCTTCCCCGCACCAGTGGGCAAAACTGTGGGTTACTGAGAAAGCACTGAGTGGGCTTAAGATTGGGGAGGTGTTATATAAGTGGTGGGGTAAGCCATGGAGCACATGTGCTCGCAAGCCGGAATGTGATTTGCTTTATTGATCTCCACTAATGAAAAGTTAAAATAATGACCTGCATGGGAGGATGTAGTGAGGGAAATTAGAGGAAGAAAGAAGACAAATTACGTGGTCTGCGGTTTCTCTCTGCTGCTCCCCTCTACAAATGACTTATTTGCACTTAGCATAGACAAAATAGTCGCCTAAATCCCACTGCTACAAGTATCACAACCACCTTATGACCGGAACATCATTCACCACTGTCAACTTGCAAATATGTTTGATTGGTGAATTGACTGGAGGAAATGATTTGAAAGCGATGATGCACAGGCTGTTTTGTTTATCATTATTCTCTCCTGCTGTGGTCATTATTAATTGGGCCTTAATTAGTTCTGCTTTAGAACTGCCTCAATGGGCACTGATAACGCTAATTATCCCCCACAAACTTAAAACCAAGAACCTCAAGTTCATCCCCGTCTAGTTTAATTTCCTGTCAAGTTGGACACCAGGGGGCTAGTGGCTTTGTGATCATTGTGGCTATTCAATGATTTATTTCATGGGCCTAGACAAGGATCATGTCATTGTATGGTTGCACTTTATGTGTACAGTACATGCACTTTCATTGTACTTAAAGTGTACCTACCCACAAAAGTACTGAGAAGTTTAAGATATCTACATGGGTTATGTTAAGGTTTAGGGGTAGGTTCTTGGTTAGTACCTAATTAGTGTCATTACTACAATAAGTAGATAGTATGTTTATGCGAAACAGGACTGTAAATTAAAGTGCTAGCCATTGTATTATGAAAACATACTGTAACCTCCGGAACTCAAAATATCCTCCCCAATAAAAAGGACAAACAAACTAAGCTGGAAAAACTCATTCTTAACTTCCAAGACTTTTAGATGTCAGTCAAAAGAATATATTTGAACAACAATATGTAGACATCAGTAATGTGGCTTAAAGAAACTAAGAAAAAAATAGAAAAAAAAATAGTGATACAATAAAAATATGTCTTTCAAATTATATGCTGTTCCTGGGTGTGTAGCACCTGCAACTCTGCAGATCCTCCTGACAGATCTAAATGTTAATAATGAGTGGCTGAAAATAATAAGAAAATTAAAATAAAACATGACTATCTAAGCAGTAGCTATCCACTTAAGCCTCAATAGAAAAAAAATAGGTGACCAGATCTTCTAACCTGTGCTTGTAATATATGCAAGCTCTGTAGCAGAGTGATCTCTTGGCTGTCTTTTACAATGTCAAGAAGCCTGGTCTGAGCAGTAGTGATGACAGGAATGGGAGTGTGACTCCCGCTCTTCCCAGTATTTCTTACCTGACAGCTGAAGTGGTCCCTCAACCCCTCGCTTCATGACTCAGCCTTCCCTCGCACACCGCCTGAAGGCTGAGGTTAGGGCAGGTGTACTCTCTACAGACATCCACATATAGCCTGGATCAGCCAATCCCGATAGAGGCTTTGATATCTGATCAAGCGTTTGAAAGTGGAGAAAACTGAATCCCAACTGTGAATTATCCTGAATACAAAATTTCTGAACCACTGATGGTTGCTTGCTAGAAAAACTTGGGCAAAGCTTAAAAAAAAAAAAGAAAAACAAACTTTCCTTCATCAAAGAAAAAAACACATCATCATGTCCGCCATGACACGAGATGGTAAAATCTGCTCACTATAGCCAGATTCCTGAATTTTGAACTCTACCTTTGCAGAACTCTGGGATTTAGTGGGTTAACCTCAAGAGGTCACTTTTTCAGAATTATTACTTTAGCAGTTTCTACCTTGCCCTGTGGGCTAATTATATACTCTCTAAAACATCGCCATCCTTGTCTTCTTACGTGTCCACTCAACATTAATCTCAGGCCATGTGAAAATGGACAGCAGAGTAATGAAGGGACAGAGATCGTCTCTGGCCTTATGAAATTATCAAAAGGTTACTCACCGCCACCATACTCTTAAAGATTTTGAATCTCAATTGTGCTCTTTCTAATGGTTCTCATTGCTCTTCCCTACAATAAAAAGTATGCAAAGTGATAGCATAAGCAGTCAGATGATCTCATATTCTGTTATCTTACAAGTGCTCATTAGAAAATATTTGCTTTTCTAGGGATTAAATCCTTGGAAGATGCAAGGGCTAAATCTACCCCACTCATTTATCCTTCCCTTTCGCAAAAAGGAATAATTATGATTTCACAACTAATGGAAGATCAAGTGTCCTTGCGGGAAAAATAAATAGGTGAAGACACTTGGAATGTGTATAACTTCGCATTTGGAAGTCTCAAAGTCTTAGCCTATCATTTGATAAACAGCTTCAAGGCATGGAGATTATTAACTTTTAATTGCAAATCACAAGATGCGAGATGTTTTGAAAACGTCCTGCTTATAGTCTTATGAAGATAAACAAAGGTCATCAATTCGACTCCAGATTTCATTTCCACAGAAGTGCAATGCTCTGAACACCACCGAACTTCATTTAATCTCTTTTTTCACAAGACAGGATGCTTTTAAATTGACTTATTATGAATCAAATGCAAACAAACATGCCAAACCTAGATTTACAATTTGTCACTCCTTAGAGCCACAAACAATTCTTATAAACTTTGAGTTGGAAATGTTGACCTGAATTGCAAGTAAAATAATTTAAGAAAGAAACTGACAACAATAAAGTCCCGTTACTGAAAGCGAATGCAACTATTTTGGACCAACAGTTGCTGGCAAACATTCAGAGCTTTCCAAATCCCATAAACCCAGTCTGTGTTTGCTAAAAGATGATTCTTACTAAATCAAATATTAGAGACAAAATAGCTGGTTTATGTACCATTGTGTTTGAACTATTGCACATGTAACTGTGCACAACATTGATGCAGATGTTATTTAAATGGACGATTAGCTTTGCTTGCAATTCCACCCTGCTGGGCTCTGACCCTAAGACACATCTGCAAACACACTCCTATAGCCTGAATGACAGACGAGACTCTGTACAGATGTTCTGTTACTTACAAACGTCAAGCTGTCAGCGTTTCTGTGGTGTAATTCACTTTGACATGTTGAGTAAGAAACGCTTTTGAGCTTCGATCAGCATCTAGGCTTGTTTCCCCTGGATCTATTAAGCTACATGCAAATCGCAATTTACTGTACACATACTTCTGGGATGGAAATGTTTTTCAACAAAATGAAACCATGAATACAAACAGTGAAAGGACATTTAAAAAATGTGATTTTGAAAAGACATTTCCTTTTAGTTATTATAGACTGTTATGTAGTTATTATAACTGATCCGTATGCTTTTTTGGTGCCTTCTGCCTGTTGGTGAAGTTCACTTTCTAGTGTCGCTGATTGACCAAACAAGCAGTTACTAACGTTGTTGGAACCCCAATAGCCGATTCCTGAGTGCACCTTATGATGGTATTTTTACTGCTTCATTGTCATCTCCACCCATCGTAACCACTTCACCGGCTTCCAACCACCACCTATTCACAATCTGACCCCACCATGCCTCTTCAACTAGAGGTACCCAACCGTTTCTCATAACAACTTCTTCTCTTTTCCAACCTACTGCATAGTCAGAGGCCATGACAATGCTCTCAGAAAACAAAATGAGTCTGCTTGTAGTGGTCACGCCAAAACCCAGCCCACGCTCACCGGCATTGCCCCAGCACCTCTATTTCCTGCACACTTTGATGCTTATTCAAAGGTATATCTTATTTTCTTTCCATCACCTTTGGTTTCCCAACCCCTGACTCCACTCTGCTATAACACTGGCAATCTGGCCGGGCATCACTCATGCATCGAACCGTTGAAACCGTACCCGTAAAGACTCTGCCAAATGGAGAGGAGTGAGAGAAATGGGGAGAGCAAGAGATGGAGAGTTAGAATATGGATCAGCGAGTGTTTACCGTTGAATTCTGCCTCCCGCAAAGCAACACATTAGTGACAGCGCTGTGAAGGGAGATTTGATTTGGGCCAGTGAGCCACGTATGTCACTTGTCTCCATTCCTGGCATGTTTTCGATTACACTTCCTCTTCTTTCTTGTTTCGTTGCCGATCCATCTATCACAGCCCGCAGCAGCCACGTGAGCAGGTGACTGGAGCCGTTGCTGAAACAGACGGGCCTCATTGTTGTGCCAGACACGTCAGGAGAGGCAAAACACCACCTCACCCATTCGGTTCCCAACAGATTGCTTTCCCCCCGTCCCAGAAGCTGGATTACAGGCCATATCACCTCACTCTTCCACAATCTTGTTTTTGATGTCAATAACTCAACCTGCGAAGCCACTGCTATAGAAGCCCACTGTAAATGAAGTGAAATTTCCTCCCCTGCAATTACTATTGCATCAAACCCACTCTGGAGAATAAAAGAGATCGCTCTCTTGCTCTCTCACATGCCCTTCCTTTTAGTTCCTGGAACTGAAACATCGCCCATCCAGTTGATTTAAAAAGCTTGTCGCTGACATCCAAGGTCCCCAGTTGATTGAGCCAATGTTTCAGTCCATTTGGTTAATTGCAAATCCATTTGCCTGCATGCTATTTATTGTTTTCTTCAGACACATGCTACAAGTTAAAAGTCTTGTCACCTTGAGCCAGGTCTTGTCTCTGGCTATAGATCATTTATTGTTTAATAATGTTTTTTGAAAATATGCTGGTCTTATATGTTGTTAAACAACAACAACAAAACTACTTTCACAGTGAAATTGCTCCTCTGTTCAGTGGTATTTTTGCTCTCTCAACTCTCAGTTCAGTACAGTAGTAAATTACAAATTCATACAACCAATAAATCAGTGCACATTAAAGGGATAGATTGCCTTTGTTCCAAGATTCTCTTTCTTCTGTGCAGCAAAAAAAAAAAAAGGTCCTTCCCACACAATGACAGTAAATGAAGGCACAAACACATAAAACATTGTGATTTCTACAAGATTTCTCAAGCCATATGATAGCTTTGTGTGATGGAAAGACCATCATTTAGGTCATTTTTTGCTTGGAAATCTCTTCCGATGAAACTCAGTTGCATATGCCACATTGCATATGTTGTTGCAGGTTTTACATCAACGATTTGACGTGTTCGTTTCTCATATAAATCCATCATATGGCTTCAGAAGACCTAGAACATTTGTCGTACTAGTTTTAATGTAGTTCTATGCTGCTTTTTTGTCATTTTTGAAGCTTCACAGAATCTGTCTTCAGTCACCTAGGAAAATCTCAAATTATTAGTGCTTCAAGGAAAGAAATGATGGTGAGTAAATGACAGAATTTAACTGTAAAAGCAACTGAGAGATCGCTAACAGGCAATATATCAGGACATGCAGGACAGAAAGACAGAATTATGGATTGAGGTTTTCCCAGCCAAGTGGAGGGTGGAAGAATTGCAGCCCACTGGCCAGTAATTAAAAAGGAGCGATCAATCCGCGCTGCTGACTGACTCATGAGAAATCTATCGAGTGACTGCGGTAAAGCGCTAATTTGAAGCCATTAGAGGATGCAGAGTTTGCAAACAGGCCGGTAATGATGATGGCTTGCATGGCTACAGGGTTGCCCTTTGTACTGCTGTCAGACTAAGAGTGTCTGGGAGAGTTAAAATTAGGTAAGGAATGTCTGACAAAAACCTCAGCGCCACAGCCCGAAATAACAGCTCCTTCCTTTAATGACCAGTGCCATTTGTAGTGCATGGGCACAGCCGTCGGTAGAGACAGGCCTATGGCAGAGGAACAGTGAACGGCTCTGGGATGCTGAGGTCTGCGAAGAGCGAAGAGAAGAGCAACATGTTCCTGAATCGACATCTTTGTTGACCCTGGAAGAACATTCCAATCAACCAATCAAATTCAAGGAACATGTTTACAGTTTATATCAAATTTAGGCTTAAAACCAGGGTTAGATGCTTCTACATCAGTGTTATTCACCCATCATTTATATCTGATGTTAGGGATTATTTATGGGTAGGGTTAGTTTTAGGGGTAGGGATAAAGTTAGGACCAGAGGTGTAAAGTCCTCCTCAGTATTTTGTTTCAATCACCTGGATTTGCTAATTAGCACAGTTTTTCAGGCAGGAGATAGAACTAATTAGTCAAATCAGCTGGATGAGTTCATGGGTGGAATTAACATATTGCAGGACTTTTACTTTCTGACCCCTGGACTTTACACCTCTGGTTAGGACAACATTTTCAGATAGGAATGTTGTTCCAGTATCAACAAAAAATGATGACCCTGGAATGCAGCCTTAACTCTGCAAAATCGACTTGTCTTGATTCCCAAAGCTGTCTTTTAGAAAATGATTTTTATTTATTTTTTTTGTCTCCATATAAGGAGCTCAAATACCCCCTTTGAGATGGACAATCTTTCTTTTAGTAATTGTGCAAGATTATATTCATAGCAAAATCTACCAGAAAAATAGTACTAAGATATTCTTTAATCATTTTTTTTTCTGCTAAAAGCAGTCAAGTGGAGCTGAGATTTAGCTGATATGATTTTAAAAAAGTGTTTCTCCATCTTTGCCCTGCTCTGCTATGATCAGCCACACTCAGAAAGTTACTAATAAAAAGTCACTTAATCCAAATGCCCTTAAACACATTAAATTAAATGTTTCTAGCAAGGACATCTAACTCAGAAATACAATTTTCATTTGTTCTGTCACATTTAAAATGGATCCGCATGAGAAAGCTAATAAATATCTGCTATAACCATCTTCGCAGGTCAAGAAAGAGTCAAGACTGCCTGTAAAAAGCCTGAAGTGGAGCAATTCTGTGCATTTTTATCTACTGAGAGATCTGTACTTGAGCCTGCAATGGAAAAATAAGAGCTCCAACTGGCTAACAAGATAGCTGTTAGATCTGAAGTTTGCAAAATTGCAAAAATAAAATGTAGCCTATTTCATTTAATTGTTATTATGACCAGATTCTCACCTTAGCATCAGTCCTCATTCTAGTATTTGTCTTTTTAGTTTTGGGGGAGGGAATAAGGAGGGTGTGGTTGGTATAAGGGCAATTCTACAAAGTTGGAAATGTCTTGAAAAAACGTGTTTTCCACAAATGTTTTATGTATGCAAATTATATAATAGCCAAGGTACATATTTCTAGTTAATTATCATATTGTATTTTCAGAAAGTTTTGGAATATTTTTCCTCTCCCCAAATTTGTCACTACCAAAACACAATAATTAATAATTTAATAAGAAGGCTTATATTGACCTATTAATATTTTGTTTGCATCTACCTTGTAAATATATGTTTTGCTATTTAAAAAAAAAAAAAAAAAAAAAATCAAAGGTATATCAATAACAATTACAATTTTAACAATATTTCAAGTGTAATTTATAAGATTTGTTGTATTTTGAACCCAATCTTTCTTTGTAAAAGGCATTAAGATAATCATATGATTTCAATGTTAAGGATTCATTAGTTTGAATGTACATTGAATCAAACACTATAATAACATATTAGTTGATTATTCGGTATACTTTATTTTAGACAAAGCCATCCATGTTTCGGTCGTGACGGCACATTTTCGGTAGTGACAGTAATGTTTTGGTGGTGACCATCACATTAAAGAATTTTAACTCGCATAATAAAACACTACTAAAACATACTAAGATACTAATGATTTGCATAACTGTACAAAAAAAAAAAAAAAATTATTTCCCCCAAATAAATGATTATGTGTTCCCTTTTGTCACTACCAAAACAATTACGGCATGTTTCGGTCATGACTGTTTCAGCAGTGACAATTTAAGATACGTTTGAGCCTAGTTCAAAGATGCTAACCAGCACATGGTTACCTAGTACAGTTCTGAACAGTTGCACACACATAAAAACTAAATTTTATAGAATTACACCCAAAAAAGTTTGCTTAATTGCTGAAAAAAGGTGTTTGGTAGTGACATCCCTTAAAGTTGCACACAGATTTTTAGACTTTTGAACACATTTTCCTCAATATGATGGTACCTATCTATAATGAAAGAGAGGCTATGAGAGAGAGAGACACAGGAATCTTTCCTAATGTAGGGGTGTAGTTAAAATCAGCTAATGGACTAAAACACACAGTGTTTTGGTAGTGACATGGAAATGCGGGACACATTTTTTTACATAAAGTTTCATGATTTAAAAATAAAATATAAAACTTTTTAAAAGAAATCCAAAATATATTTTTTAAAACAACAATGGAATAAATGTAAAAAAAAATAAAAAAATATTTCAATATCATTTTCACATGTTGAATTTAAATGATTTTATATATATTAAGCTTACTTATCTATTGAATCCCACAATAATATTTACAATATAATAGAAGGATCTTAGTAAACATCTAAAATTTGAATACTTAAATGCTTTTTAAATGTGTTTTTTGGTTGTCGGACAGCAGTTTGCACCAGTTCTGTAGAATGGCACATAAACATCTGAATGTACAGGTATAAGTCAGTATAGCTTTTCATTTCACAAATTCGGATGTGCATTTTGGGATACTGCATTAAAACAAATGCTGGATTACATGCACATACATGCTCCCTTGATTAGATTTATGAACTCACTTGATTTAAAACATGTCCATACAGTGGAAAAGCTGTGTAAATCCCTAAATACGCATCAAGATGTCAAATGACTGATTTGCTCAAACATGTTGCTCTCGTCATTCTGAAATGCAGAGATTGTTACAAAACATCAAGTAATTTATTGCATTTAATAAAGAGCCACTGTTGCTACAACTTTTGCTACAACAATTTTCCCATAAGGGGCCATTTTGTTTTGTTTTTTAGCAAATGGAATGGAAACAGTTTAGTAGTGATATTTCCATTTTTAATTAAATTGCACTCGTAACTTGGATAGAAACCTAGCTTCTGTGGCTCAGTAGTGCCAGATCTAGCATACCCTAACCTACAACACATCACCCATCAACTATATCAGAGAACTGAGGCTCGCTCAGAAGAAACCTGCTGTAAATTGAAATGCCCAGTCAACACTGTCAGTCCTATTGATGTTTCAGTTTTACCTTACCCAGGAAGGATCACACACGGGGTCACATCGTACAACCTGACCATCAACGTTCACACAGAACATTAAAAAACTGCACAGCGTACATGTGGCTTTTTCATCCTCAGATTTTCTACAGATCCAGATCTTTAAACTTTCATCTGTGGGAATAATTTATATTGTTTGTGTGCACAGCTGAACAAACTCATTGAATAGTTTTAATAGAGTAAGCAAAGATTGAACAGCTTTCTTTTTTCAGCCCAATTAAAGACCTCAGCGCCGTACAATTCTGAACAACCTCTTCTTGACTGTAATTATCTTTCTCTTTGCAGTGACCTCCTCTTATTGTGTCCTTTTCTCTTTCTTTCTCTCTCTATACTTCTCTCCGCCAGCTGCTTACTAACTGTGATTTTCTCTTGCCCCAGATCTGTTCAGTAATGAGCATGCAGGGCAATCAATAATTCACTGGAGTTTGAATAAAATCCAGGATGATCAGGTTTGGGTGTGTGTTAAACAGAGAGAGTAATCAGTGCCATTCATGAAGTTGTTTTCTGCTGGTCTTAACGGCCCTCACACAATGTCTCCTGGCTGCTCTTAGATTGCCTCTACGCCCCCTCAGTCCTCACTCGCTTTTTCGCTTCCATGCTGCCATTACGTACGCTCCACATACACACTCGGCTGAGTCACACTGCGATGATGATTTCCACATACAGTACATACAAATCACACCTGCTCTCTTTAAATGCCGATTAAATGAAACCACTCTACTATGATCAAACCTTGTTCCTTGATGCTTGGCCCACAACGTTGTTCAGAATACCGTATGACAGGGTTCACCAATCTCGGTCCTGGAGGGCCGCTGTCCTGCAGAGTTTAGCTCCAACCCCAATTAAACACGCCTGAACCAGCTAATCAAGGTCTCACTAGGCATACTAGAAACTTTCAAACAGGTGTGTTGGAGCTGGTTGGAGCTAAACTCTGCAGGACAGCGGCCCTCCAGGACCAAGATTGGTGAACCCTGCCGTAAGATGTAAGAAAGTAGTTTTTCAGTTGCAGCTTTTCTCTCCATGTGTACTTGATATGAAATGATCTAAATTAAACAACCCAGGCTTATTACAAATAATTAGCAAAATTGACATTACAGTACATTGTTACTTTAATGTTTAGTGACAGTAAAAACTCAAGTGGGTGGCACTAAAACACGTTCAGATTTCTCAGAAACAGATAAACGTTACTATGACTGCAGTTTGAAAATGAAACTGGTTGGTGGCGTTAAAATTAAATAGCCTATTGACGCCAAGGGCGTTTTTAACGATCTAAGCGCATGGTCTAAAGCGCACGACGCAAGTTCACTTAGGGCGTGTCCGAATCCACTTTTGCTAGTTTAACAACGGGAAAAATGGTCGGCGTGCCAGGCGCATGGTCTAAAAGGGTTGTCTCTATTCTCATAATGAGTAATGGGTGTGTTTTGGGATTTACGTGCGTTAAACCAATCAGAGTCTCATCTCCCATTCCCTTTAAATGCCAGTTGCGCTCACGCCATGACAGATTCGCTATTTACATGACGGAATTTGATAGTGGAAAGACCGAACGCGTCTCCAGAGTGCAAACAGATCTGCTCGTGCGCGAGGTAAAAGTGTGCAAGCAGAACATCTACGAGACAAGCCGGATTCTACCATATCTTTATGTACACAATAATTACTTTTATATTGTAATCCTTTTCTTTTAAATATTTGGCATGTTTGTGTGCTGCTGTGCGTCCCTGTGTTTTATAAGCAGAGTGTGCTATTTAAACAATGTGGCTCGGACGTGAAAATGATAACTGTGTCAGACTGAAACTAGCAAAAAACACTTTCATTGCGCTTGTCGTAAAGATAGGGCCCAATACCTATAAACCTAACCGAGAGCAAACACAATGCCCTACAATGTCAGAAAAGCCAAACATATTGAGCTGGTATCTATTAGTTGGTAGCTATGTATATATTATGTGATGAAAACGTGAAAATGTATTAGTTTACAAACCATACACAATGGCAAATATGTTTTCAGGTCATAACAGTACTGTGCAAGGAACTGCATACAATGAGTCTTCATTAATTGATAATCTGCACCGTTATCATAATTTGTGTGAAAAGCAATAAGCGTTGTTGTTTTACTTCCTCTTGTGTTTATTTCAGGTAGACACTTTTGATTTTTTTGGAGTTTTGAAAGAATATAGGTAGAGGCATGTTTTCCAATGAGCCTAGGTTGCAATTAATGTGCAGGTACTGGAAGTGACTCACTAACCTTTATATGTTGTGTAAGTCTAGCGTTTCCCAGAAGAAAATCGTACAGCTCAGGGCTTCACGTTGAAGTTCATATCGAAATCTCAAAATCTTGAGTGCAGACCTGGTATCTTGGCAGATCTCCCAACATTATTTTCCTTTTCCTTCTTGTGTAGTTCCACCTGAAGACCCAGTCATCACCGGAGGACCTGTGGTGAGCCTGAGAGCTGGCGACCCCCTCAATCTGACATGTCACGCGGACAATGCCAAACCCGCGGCCTCAATCATCTGGATCCGAAATGGGGAGGTGCTGAATGGAGCCATGTACAATAAGGTAAGGATTGAGGGATGTGTACTTATCATGATAAGTTGAAACATATATGATTTGCCACTGGTTTACCACATCAAAGGTAGGTAAGAAATTCAAAGTCCACCACAGGAATAAAATTGGTCTGATATAGCCATAACTTCAGCACTTTGTACAACTTTGCACATTGAATATATCAACGTAGAATCTCGAGACACAACATAAGTATGTGATTTCGAGACCACGACATATTATCACGTTCCCACAAGTTAATATGACATTTCCACAAATTAAAATATTGTGGCCTCGACAAAACTAAGTGAAACGAACATGTCCCCTTCTGCTCACTGTAACTGCAGTTGTTTTAAAATAAACAGATTAGAGTCAGATAATTTCTTTTGTATTTTGATGTTCTTCCAAGAGTAACAGGTTGTCGAAGAAGAAATAAATGTAGGGTGGAGACTTGGTTCTATTCATTGGTTGTTGATTGGATGTTGTAATGTCAGCAAGGTACTCAAATGTAAAGGCAAAAGTTCATAGTTATGACATTTTGATAAAAAATTGTAAGGCCCCTTTCTTTCTTTCTTTCTTGCTTTCTTGCTTTCTTTCTTTCTTTCTTTCTTTCTTTCTTTCTTTCTTTCTTTCTTTCTTTCTTTCTTTCTTTCTTTCTTTCTTTCTTTCTTTCTTTCTTTCTTTTAAATGAAACCTATACATGGATGAATCGTACACGGCAGATCTATGACTTTACATTTAATCTATTCCTTCCCCAAAATAAAGGTACAGCATTGTATACAGCAAGTTTATGCATCTATCAATACGTTTTACATTTAGTTTCGTTATATTCTTTTTGAGGCACTATATATATACAGGCGGCTTTCTTCCATTTCATATGAAATGACCACTTGTAGTGAGAGCCATCTGTGGTCATGATTGCTTGCACCATCTGCACTCCTTCGCTTTAGCCTTTAGCTCCGTTTGATTGGAAGAAAATCCCTGGAAATCCAGCCTCTAACTGAAATGACAGAGACATGTTTGTCCTCCTTACCCTGCGAAATGTGTCAACACAAACAAACAGATGGCAAGATAAGGCAAAGCCATATTGTTTCCCCCGAATATTTTTTTCTTTGAACATTCCTCTTATAAAAAGGTCCCCCTCTCCTATAATTCTGATGTTTGATTATTAAATGTGATCAAGCCCCAATCCTTGTGTCATAATGCTGTTAATAATCCCCTCCACTGCAATCAAAACTAATAATATTTCAGCTCAACTTGCTTTTCCGATCTTCTGCTGGGGTCAGCACCCGAGTAATCAGCACAGCCATACAAATAAAGAGCAAGATCCTCTTGGCAAATGCTAACGCTACCCCCTCTTTCTAGCTGAACTGATTATTGGCTGTTTCTAAAGAGCAGATAAACACCATTGATTTAGCTGGTGTAAGTGAATGCCATATTGCCCATCAGCACACTCGCTAAGGGAGGCATCACTAATCGAAGGACGAGTGCTCGTTTCTTTTGCGGTTGGTGTGGTGACGGGTGTGAGGGACAGGGCATTGTGATGGATGTAGGCAGTTGAGCTTTCTAATATCTCTATTCATGCTATTAAAAAGCAATGCAGTCAATTAAGACACAATCACTTGGTCTGAATAATGGAGAATGGGACGAGCGGAAACATTCTCATACTCCCCCTTCATCAGGCTCATAATCGAGACAAATGAAGGCCAATGTCTGTATGAAGTATGCAGCGAATATGTCTTTCTATAGGACTGGCATTTCTGCTATCGGAGAGACTTAATAATTCAAATGATTATGTGTCATTCTTCCATTACTAGTTTTATAATGGCCTCTGAATGTCATTACTTGATGAGCTGCAGTAAAACACAGATAGAGGTGTTGTAGATAAGGCGATAAGGCACAACAAAGGCACACGGATGGAATAGAGGAAATCTAAATCAGGTCAGCGATTTGAAGACTTTGCCTAGTGTGCACATTTTTAAAGGGTCTATATGTAAGAACATTAATGTATTACTCGCTTTTTTATTGGCAATGTGAGAACAGCTTGCAATGAAAATTAAAAAACGAGACCTTCCCCAACTTCCTAGGTTATCTATGAAAGCCTGATTGACTGATTTGTATGTGAAGGACTCAGAATCAGTTTTTGCCGGAAAAAAATAAAATGATGTGACGTTGACCTCTCTCTTCCGTTCTATGACACTTGAAATTCATTTTTATACAAAGTTCAGGATAATGCCGAAATAGCCATTCTGTTCAATGCCACTGTGTCATGCAAAGAAAAACTATAGTCTCACATAACCAGATCTATGTATATTCTCAAGTATACTTTATAATCAAACTGTCATAAGTGTAATTTTAATTACCATTTCTGTCGACATGATGCCGGTGTCACCGCTGTCATTTATGTTGTGTTTATTTTGTTACTGAGAGGAAAACGAGCAGCACATATTTATATATATATATTCATCTAAACGTTTCTCTCAGCAGTGTGGACAGCGTCAGGTTGTTCGTTATATATTGCTGCAAAGGAATTTCCAAATTATTTTTTACTTCCAAGCAAATAATAAGAAAGAACTTCGCTGTGAGTATATCGGGGCATTAAATCACAGTCAGTCTCTTATATGTAAAGTGTGCATTAGTGTGCATGAGCAATAAGTTGCTGGGTGCAGTTCACTTAATGGCTGCCAGTGCAACTAATAACAAGGGTTTCTGAATTCTACATAAAGCCCCTTTAAATGATTGTTTTTATTTTTTTTACGATGCACAGTTTTGCATCTTGTCTTGCCCAATCCAAAAGTTTGCAATTAAGACCTTTTGTTTTGCCTTCCTTTGAGGGGGGGTTCAAAACTTAATTGGGTGGATCACACCTCCTCAAACCTCCTTGTAAATCATTTAGCAATGGCTACAATAGGATGACAGGCATAGCAAAAAAATAAATAAAAATTAGAGAATATACCTGTATATACACACTATTTCTTTCACCCTCCTCCACAACTGCTCAAAACCTCCCCTTTCCCGTAAATTAAATTTTTCCCCTAAGACTTCATCCCTGCTTAGATTTCTGTATAATTAGTGAAGGCTTTTAAATAGTAATGCTCACCATGAGAGAATATTTCAAAATTTCAGATAGAGTTCTAATTAACTTTAGTATCAAACTGAAAGTGGCAAAATGTTTCACGCTGCTGAAGCCGGTTGCACACAGCGCAGCTCCACAGAAACACAAGCCCGACCGTCGCCTTCACGCCTCTTCTGCTAATGCTTGAAGCATCAGTCTCTGCCTCCACCCCACCACTTCTCTTCCCTCCCCACCGCACCCTCCTCTTAATTAACCTTCTTGCGGTTTTGCCACTGAAATTAAAAGTGGGAGAGGAGAGAAGTAAAAAGGCATCTAATTAATTGCACCGTAAAATGGTGGAAATTAATCAGAACTGGAGGTGCAAGATTAAATTAGTTAATCAAAGAATGGCTTTTAACCCCAGGAACAGAGACAGAACTATACACTCTTTTTGAGGGAGATGGAAAAACAAAGCCGCAGAACACTTATCTCTCTTAAAGTGAAATTAATATGTGGTAATAGGCGGCGAAATGTGTGGCCGTGCTGGTCTTCAATTATTGTGGCTGATTCGACACACCTTCCAGCGACGGTTCTCGTTTGAAAACGCGTTAAGGGACTTTGCAATGACATGCTAATGTTGCCTAAATTATAGTATTAGTGTGCCTTGAGGTCTAATCAGCAAATCGCTGCTGCTTTTTTCCAGACGTCAACCTTAATTTCACACAATTTTTGTCT
Source organism: Squalius cephalus (assembly GCF_949319135.1). Classification (NCBI taxonomy): domain Eukaryota; kingdom Metazoa; phylum Chordata; class Actinopteri; order Cypriniformes; family Leuciscidae; genus Squalius; species Squalius cephalus. The sequence goes on along the minus strand of NC_137127.1, from coordinate 45,186,134 downwards.
GCACACTTCAAAAGGATGTTTACTGACATTTGCTAACCTTTAAACAGAGTGAACGGCTAGATGAGGCCAACACAGACACTATATTTTCAGATTTTGACATTTGACAAGGGACAGACCCATTTGACATGCACATGCAGCTGAGGCATTGTGCCTTAAAACACATCTAGTTTTGACACTTCTAATTCTGTCTCAAGCCTCATTCTTATGCTGTATTCTCCACTTCTGATGTCCACCCTTCACTTCCTGTAGGAAGAACTGACACGCTCCAGGCTGCGCCACCAGAAATTATCTATTTGTAATTTGGAGCTATTTTTGGCCCGGTCCTGGTTAAGTGTTGAGTCCTTGGCTGTTCCAGGCCCCATTCAAGATTAATGACTTCAGACAGGCCCTGAGCAATGAGGGAAACAATCCGGACTGTGTCAGGCAGGATATTACATTGACACATCCTGCGGCTGACAGCTTGTGTCTTTCAGCCAGTGAGGTGAGCACCTAGTCTGCTGGAGCAACAGTCGTCACGCTCACTGCTCGACTCTCTGACAAACACTATATGCAGTACAGTATAGAACGGCCAAAATTTGGTGAAACCCCTTCAGTAGAACCATATAAAGGGGAGGGGAGGGGAGGGTGAAGTATTAATATACTGTAGCTAGTTTTAACATAGGTAGTGTTACCCATAAATGTTTTAGGCTCAATGGAATGATGCAAATGTGCCTCCACCAACAAACTCAAATTCTCTGCAGTTATCAGCTGAAAATTCCACTAGTGGCTGTAAAGAACTTTTGCATGGTTTCTTGTACTGTAATGATCTCAAAACACTTTTACCATAGTGCATCACATAACCAGCATAACCATATGTACAGCTTTTCTGATGTAGTAAACTTGCTCGGTAGCTCACCTGGTACAGCGTTGCATGTGATACAAAGCACTCAAGTTCGAGACCCATGAAACATGAGTCACAATAAAAGAGCTCAAGCCTCGTAGAAGCAAGGTAAAACACCATGGAGTTTTTAATCACACGTTTTATTTTGTAAACACTAGGTTAGGTTTAGGGTCAGGTTTAGTGTAGGTGGTACCAAGTTTCAAACACAACAACGCATTATCCTTTTAGTGCTTCTCACCAGACATTTAATTTTCGAACTGTCATGATATGTACAATAACCATTTTAGTAAAACATTCACCTGTTTCTGATCAAACTGAATGCATAGTGCCACTCACTGGACATATCACTTTGAAAATGTCACAAAATCTGCAAGAAGCAATGTGATATAATTTTGCAGAAAATGTCGCCACATGAACCTATATTAAAGGCCAAAAGAGGCAGACCAAGCAGACAACACAAGTTCAAACTGTCTCAAAACAGCAAAGATAAAACAGAAGCTAGCATCGCACAGAGAAGCACTTTCATTGAGAAAAGTGCCTACAATAATAAACTCATAACAACATGTGACAGAAGCAACAAAACAACAGCTTGACAAATGAAATAGCAAGTGCACCTGCTTTTTGTAAACCTCACAATAAACAAATACTTAATGCGCACAACTAACAATTGTGATCAATCAAGGTGAAACACAAAGAATAACTAATGAGCCAACAAAACATCAAAATGTTAAAACAGTTCTGCCGGTAACAAATACACTTACACATTCACACTTGCCTATAGCTTGAACAAATGCATTTCAATTGGCAAGGCAGACATGCCAATGTAATCTCATGTAAAATTGCTGTATCCTATGAAGAACAGTGCTGTGTGATGATTTTGTTACAAAAAAAAACACAGTAAATCATGGTAGAAGCTCCATTTTGGTCATCCAAGTTTCCAACTTTCAATTTCAAAATGGCTGCCGCATGAACATTACTTTAATCTTTGAGGTTTTCCTACATGAGTCTCAACTTCAAATTCAAAATGGCTGCCGTGTGGAATGGAGGGTGGAGAGAGGACAGGATATGATGGCTAGTAGAGGAAGTGCATAATCTTGACATATTTCAAGGTGAATTGGAATATTTATTTTTAATTCCTAGTACACTTAGAAATGTACTACTGTATGTATTTTACTAAAGATTATTTGACTACCCAAAAATGCTTTTTCAGTCGTGAGAAAGGTGAGAAATGTATGGTTTTGCTCACAGATTCTTCATCAAGGCCTTTGTGGCACCTGTAATAACACATTTTTAGTGTGTCTTTTAGCACATTTTTGGTGTGTCTTTATGCTTCCCTTTCTCCCCCTCTCTTCTCCTCTCACACTCTTTCACTTTTTTTCTCTCTGTTGGTGGGATTGTGAGGTTTCATTGCTATATTTCAAATGGGTAGCAAAAAGAAAAAAATGAGTTAGTAATTACTACTATTAGCAAGCTCCCTATCACTGGCCTCTGCAATGACATGACTAATTATTAGCGAGTGACTATTATGGTTCAAAAGTACATTATTCTTCTTGATTCCTTGGGAGAGCCGATGACATTAATACATGGTCTTATAGAGACACAGATTGGGTCTTGACTGGCCACCCACGCAAGTCAGTGCTTTTGGCATTAAAAGGCCACAAGCTTCTGTGGGGGTTTGGCTGAAGGGACATTTTGCTGGAACACTCACATGCTGGCAATTGCACTTTCATGAAACAATGTGCACAGCCAGATTTTGGGATGTGTGTGTATGTGTATGTATGTATATGTATGTATATATTATATGTTATATGTATATGTTTGTACAAAAATGTGTGTCGGCATTGTGTGTACACAACCACCCTATACTGGTGAAAATCCACCCACTCTTTTTTTTTTATTCCCATAAATCATAAGCAGTGTCTCAAAATAAGCTGATTGCAGTTTCTATGCAATGTGACGTCACAAACGCACCCACGACTGCTGACAGACTCCGCCCTATTAGCATAGACTCCGCCCACAGTGAGCTGAACACAGTCCGCCATGTTTATCTCCTCGCCAGAGCATTTAACAGCAGTATTCAAGTAAGAAATGTATTATTATTAAAACTAAAAAGTTATTCAGTCAAGAGCAGTGAGTGATTTTCTGTTTTTTGTGTCATATTAACAGCATAAACAGCTACTGTAGGTACTGTATATTACGCTTGAATGCACAGATCTAATATACACATGTGATTTCTTGCTGTTCATGTTCACATACATAACCAACTGGGTTTATGTGAACTTTGTGTGTTTTTGACATGTATTTGGAAGTTTAAGCGCAATAAGACGTGGAAGAGAACTTAGTTTAATACTCACGGTTATGCGTGCTTCGGGTGTGTGTGCTCAGAAAACCATATATCAGAAGTTTAGACTGATATGGCTTTAAAACGCATGCAGATAATACACTTTCATGATGAAGAAGAACTGCAATGTCACGTGAGCTTGACCGCGATAGAGATGATGATCAAAACCAAACTGGGCTACTTTCCCAAAAGCATAATAAGTCGATTGTAGAACAATTGCCACCAATGGTCTCTACGACCAAATTAGGCTTACAGTGCTTTTTGGAAACACAGCCCAGATGTTTTAGTTTTTGGCAGAGTATCTGAGGCAGGAGCTGTAAAGGCTCCGCCCCCTCTTCTGGAAAGCGGGGCGGGGAGCAGCAGCTCATTTGCATTTAAAGATACATGCACGAAAACAGCATGTTTTACCTTCCACTCAAAAATGGGCATTTACAACATGGTATAATAAATGATCTGTGGGATATTTAGAGCTGAAACTTCACAGACACATTCTGGGGACAACTGAGACTTATATTACATCTTGTAAAAATGAATTTGACCTTGACCTTGGAACCAGCAGCTTTGAGAGTCGAAGAAAAAGAGAATTAATGAGAAAGACATAGTAAGAGATGAAGAAATAGTGAATATCATGGTGCATCTCTCATGTCTGCAACACAAGCCAGGAAGAAGGCCTGCTGCAATGGCCAATTTATTCTAGTGAGTGACTGTTGTGTTGGCCATGCTGGTTAGCATCTCTCTTTCTCTGCCTCTCCGTGAGTCATTGCTATGTGACAGAGAGTGTGGATTCTGTCGAGCGCTTCCAGATGGAGCTCTACGCTGGGCAGGCAAGGCCTAGCACAGAATATGACCACTGGAAAAGAAGATTGATTTCTTCTGTGGTGTACAACATGCCACGCACCAAAGCTTCACTCTCAAACTGCACAAAGGAGCCCACAGACATGCTGTTTTCTCCCAAAAAACAATCGGTCCATGTGCAGAGACACCATGAGCACAGTCCTGTTTGTCTCCATTTCCTGTGGACAGCTGGGGGGAAAATAATTTTTATTTTTTCATCCCAGCCTTGGGATTGATTTTGAATGATGTTGTTTTGTGCTGTATTTCACCCTCAACACCCATGACTGCAACTGAAAAAAATCCCCAGTTTAGCTTTTCCTTAACTTTCCATACAATAACATCAATAAACAAAAATAATTGATTTTAAATGATTTAATTATTAAATCATTTGTTTTATAAAAAGTTGTATAATTACTATACAAATTAAATAAATAAATGTGTAATTATTTCATAAATAAATAAAGGCACTGAAATGTTGTTCTGTACTCGTCAATGGGGTTCTATCTGGAATCCTAGTGTTCTTGACAACATTTTTAAGAACCCTCCATGTTTAAAAAGGTTCTATACAAGGAGAAATGTTTTCAATGATTGCTTATACTTTTTTTTATGTTTTATGGGTTATTTCAATTTAAAAAATTAAAAGGTATGTTTAATGAGCTGTTCAATTCTTATTCTCAAATAAAATATGAATTAAAACTAAATCCATAGAATGATCCCATGATGGAAACCCCTAAAAGGTTGCGTTTAAGAGTGTGGATCGTTCCTAACTACTTCATTCTCTTCATGTAGGCTTTTGTTCGAGATGGGCGAAGGGAGAGCACCGTAAGCACCCTCTACATTTCAGCCTCCAACATCGAATCTGGACAAAAGATCATCTGCCGGGCGTCTAACAAGGCCGTGCCCAATGGGAAAGAGACCAGTGTCACTATTGACATCCAACGTAAGTGATGCCGCACTCCTTTTTATTGTACTTGCAAGAAGTCAGTTTTACTGAATTAAAAGCTCTAAATACATTGTGATACTAATCTAAGGGCACTTAATTTTTCACTATTAATGGGATGGCTGTCTGCTGGAGTCTCATAATTAATTTAGATTCGCTCGTTCTGAGAGAGATATCAAGACGAGCCATCGTTTGCGTTGTAAAAATGACACCAATTTGTGAATCGTCTAGCGGTGAATGCAGTTTTTCTGATATTGTTCACAATTTAAATTTAGAAAGCACAAAAACTCACATCACAAACCACGTGGAAATTTTCTTTCAGAAAAGAACAAATTCACTTTGACTTTAAATTGTTTACATCTCACCAACTCGTTCTAGTTCCTTCTGGCTGGCCGTTTAAGTCTCTTCTCTGGAAGTTTCAGAGAACAATGCGGTTCTACTTGCATAGCGCAAACCCTCATCAGTGATGTTAACTATGACTAATAAAGCAGAACATGCTATTTAGAGACTCATTGCCGGTGACAGCTCCATTGTGCGACTTCATGCGTGACATAAGAAGTACTTCGTAGCACAAAAGGGAGCTGGGTTGCAGGGTGAGGCGTTGTGGAGCAAAGAAGGCATTAAAGATGATTAGCATTTGTGGTGCACCAGCTTAGATCTGTGCTTGGATGTGTTTATGCAAGGCAGTGGACATATATGTATGGTTAAGAATGATTGGCCAACAAAAAGCTCCTTTCACCAATGAGAAACCTTTCAGCACGCCCCATCTTTTGGCATGCCCATTTATCCGACCTGCAGATATCCCTCTCCAGATCTGCTCCCCATTCCACCATCTGTGTTTTAATTAAACCACACGAGAAATCAGACCTACTGTAATTGAACTCCGGCACAGCGCTGACAAATTTGTCAAGTCTCTGCACTCTCTAATTTCATTACACCACTCTCACCACCTCTCCTTGGAAAGATGGAAATATTTCAAATGTATCACAGAGGCGAGCCGTCTTGTTGCAAAATTCTACGCGGTTGAAAGGAACATCCCTGGGAGAGAGGCAGGTGAATGTGCAACGGGAGTCGTGCAAAGAGGATAATGAGGTTTTCAGAATTACATGCAGCCCAGTCCGCTTTTGAATGACTAAATGAATACCCGTCTGAGTGGGATACATTTACATCACCCTCCTGAGCTGGAGCTCTGCAAAGTATCAGACATTAAGTCAGAAGAAGGGAACAAATAAAGACGGTGAATAGTAAGCAATGACGGCAAGCTCCCCCTCTGAGGATCAAACACTAGCAGGTGTTTCATGAATAAGTTATGATGGTATCAGCAGGTGGGACAAAGCTAAGGATGCAAACCCGATGCAGGAGGGTACGAGTGTTTCCACAGGGGCATCCTCCAGGCCACAGGGGGGGTGTGTAGCCATGCAAATCAGTTAATATTGATGAAGGACAGCTGTCTGCTGATGCACAGCACAAATTATTCAGGGTAGAATTGAGCACCTCGCACACTACTGCAACATGCCCAACCGCTAAACTCACGAGATCATTCCAGTGGAAAATAGCGTTTAAGCGTTTAATATGAATGATTGAAGCCAATGGGTAACTACGTGGAAAAGTGTGTTCTCACAAGCATTCCCTCAGCTGTTCGATTATGAGTACGTTTAAGGCCAAAGTAACTTGTGTGTGCACCAAAACAGTATTTTTTACTAAAACAAGTTATATTAAATGTGCACTTGTAGTGTGTTTTCAATCTTAAAAGTATATTTTAAATAAAACAGATAATATAATATTAATAATTATACACTTTAATGACTGTTTCTTTACAAACTTAAGTACACTTTTAAAAAGTGCATTTTATAATGTCAAATTTTACTTTAAATTACATTTTGTTTTAATCATCTTTTGTCGTGCTTTAAAGGACACTTATTTCATGTGTTGACTAACATTTTAAAGCACATGTACTTGATTATAATTTTAACTGCAGTGTGTAATTCAATATTTCATGTAAATATATTTTCAATGTTCTAAATTGTGAATTCCTTATTACTGTACATGTGAAATAAGAAATATATTTAAATGCATGAAATACAATGTTCAATAGAAATTAAAGTACATTTTTCTTTACCATAAATGCTTATCAGTACATTCAGCAGTACACTAAACCATATTTCAAAGACAATAGAATTATGAAATTACATATAAATATGTGCCTTTTGAGTTTAACCTTTAAGTTTACATTTAAGATTACATTTAAACTATAATGCATTTTCATTCAATTGCAAATAACTTAATTAAGTGTCTAAAAAACATTACAATCAGTTAAGAATATTAATTTAAAGTTTATTACTTCAAAATGTTCATCACGTTGTCATTGTCACGTGACCAACAGCGTCAGTAGCATCGCTTCACTGCCCTTCACAACCCCTCTCTTGTGGCCTCATGGGATCGTAAAGTGTCCATTGGATGTCCATTTCAGAATCTTGACTGAAGTAGCAGGTTATCTGTGTACTTTTTGCCTGCTGGTTTATGAATACTATGAATTCTGACTTACTACACCTTTCACATACTGTTTTTCGCCTACTTTATAGTACGCATATTTGGACGCAGGGATTGAAAGAATCACTTAACGCTCAAAAAGACACCCGTCACTCGTCGCCACTCACCGCCAACAGAAAGAGCCATCAAGTAAATCAGTTAATGAATCTTTTCGGTGAACTAAATCAAATTATTTGAGTCAATGGTATGCATCAGATCCCCTCTACTAGCTCTTATGGCTTTTCTAAGAAAATAAACAATTATAGATAAAGAACATATTTGCCATACTCCCTGAAAATCACATTAAGCAAAGTGTAGGCGAGGACAGCAACGCAGTGCCCAGACTCCGCTTTAGCAAGAGTAATGAGAATGAAAAAGAAAAATCAATATGCTTTATTTTACTTTTTTGTCCATGTGTATGTGTGTAGCTGGATCGATGTTGTGAGTGCAGTGCAGTGAACATGTTGCCATGTACCCTACACAGGCAGAAAGACAGAGAATCAATGGGTGACCCCAGGTGAACGACAGATATTCTTCCCGTCTGCCTGTTTAAAGGGAGTGACACAAGGTTAAGATGAGAACCTTGAAGGAAGGAGGGAAGACTTTGATAAATTACTTTAGCCAAATGAAAGACACTTACTAAGACATTAAGGGTCGTGACACAGCAAGCTGATGGCTGCCGTTTTCCAGCGCTAGAGTTGGTGAGCGTCTGTCGGGCTGGTTTTTGTGGTGTGTTCCACACGTCATCTAGACGTTCTCTCGTCTGCGGCTTTTCACCCATTCATTATGTTAAAACTGCATCTATAGATATAGATTCATTGCAATCTATATCTTTTATTTCGAATATATATAAATGCCCTTTATATATTTTAGTTTGTCAAGAGATTTAAAGCACCATTTGTAAGTAGTGTGCATGTGTGTACGTGCTCTAGTAAATAACAACAAGCCTGTGATTGAATCTGGAAATGAAGCAAAATAACTGCAAAAAATGAGAATTAATCATCAGATGCCATGTCCGTAATTTATAGCAAAATAATCTAGCATTAATCTCAAACGGATTCATTAAAATAAGTTATTACTCCACCACCTGCGTGACGTCATTAACCAGCGTGGTTGAACAACAATACGGTTTCAGGAAACAGTCATGACTAGCTAGTTGATTTCCTTAACGATGCATTGTGCTATTATAGTTAACACCAAGTTACATCGTGACCCCTGATTGGCTGTTCAGTTTAGCGAGCAAATCAGTGCACGAGAATAAATGCGAAAGCGTACAAAGAAGTCAAGGCTGTTCTAATTTTGAACCATCTTACATGAGCTTTCCACTGTGCAAATATTTTCATAACAACATGAGGCGCCTGGAATAAATCAATTGGTCAACATGATTTATATTCAAAATGGCAAGTGCTGCTTTGTTTAATGGTTTGTATATACAGTATACAGTCCTAGTTTTGTTCTCCTTTTTGATGAATGATGAATATAGACTACAGGTGCTGGTCATAAAATTAGAATATCATCAAAAAGTTGATTTATTTCAAGAATTTAACTTAACAGGTGAAACTAATTATATAGACTCATTACATGCAAAGTGAGATATTTCAAGCCTTTATTTGTTATAATTTTGATGATTATGGCTTACAGCTCATAAAACCCACGAAATCAAAATCCCAGAAAATTAGAATATTACATGAAATCACACAGTAATTACACAGTGATACCATGGTCATTGAAGCAGGTTTTGGTTATTTTTGCAGTGTGGGCATGTGCAAATCCTGCTGGAGAATGAAGGAAGCATGAAGTGCTCTGAAAATGTCCTGCTAGACGGCTGCGTTGACTCTGGATTTAATAAAGCACAGTGGACCAAAGTCCTCTTTTCTGATGAGAGCAAATTGTGCATCTCATTTGGAAACCAAGGTCCCAGAGTCTGGAGGAAGAATGGAGAGGCACACAATCCAAGATGCTTGAAGTCCAGTGTGAAGTTTCCACAGTCTGTGTTGGTTTGGGGAGCCATGTCATCGGCTGGTGTTGGTCCACTGTACTGTCCACTCAACGCAGCCGTCTACCAGGACATTTCCAGAGCACTTCATGCTTCCTTCAGCAGACAAGCTTTATGGAGATGCTGACTTCATTTTCCAGCAGGATTTGCACCGGCCCACACTGCCAAAATAACCAAAACCTGGTTCAATGACCATGGTATCACTGTGTAATTACTGTGTGATTTCATGTGATATTCTAATTTTCAGGGATTTTGATTTCGTAGGTTTCATAAGCTGTAAGCCATAATCATCAATATTATAACAAATAAAGGCTTGAAATATCTCACTTTGCATGTAATGAGTCTATATAATATATTAGTTTCACCTGTTAAGTTAAATTCTTGAAATAAATCAACTTTTTGATGATATTCTAATTTTATGACCAGCACCTGTATACCTGTTATTTCCTTACACGCAGGCACAGAAAGCACATTGGCAGTCATCTGGTAAAGTTGCACCAGCCGTTCGTAAGTTCTTTCTTATATTGGAACGTAGAGTCCACACTAGAGGCTGAGTAACTACTAGCTGGTTGTAACTAACTCTGCACTTTATTCGGTTGCACCGTTTGGTCTGAAGGCAGAACATAGCTACAGTAGTAGGTCGTAAAGTAACTCTCCGTAAAGGAATGCGTAGTCACATATATGACGTTTACCCTCAATGTTTAGATAGCAGCCTTCAAATCAGTGAGCGGAAGTTGTGTTGGAATGCATTGAATGTCAGTTCATCCTTCATTCTAACTTCTTTTGCCTCACGTGACTAATGGTAAAAATAAGTTTCCATTAAATACGACCCTACTTAATCATGAATAGGATAAGTGTTTTTATAACATTCAGGAACTTTATTTGAAACAGTTGAAAAAAAAAAAGAAAAAAAAAAAAAACACAAGAAATGACGTATCGATTATATGACTGATTTTATTGGACATTCACAACACAGATCGATGCACACAACGGCGCACTGTTTAGGACGGGTTCGTGTTGAAGAGCAGCTAACAAAGTTAATCTTTTCACATAATGTTCTCGCTCTTAAAATGTAAGCGAGTGTAAATGTCAGTGTTATCATATACTGTATGTCTAAAGAATTGAAGTCTGTCAGGCAAAACAAGAGCTTATTGATTCAGTTCAGTCAGTCTCCTATTTTATTTAGATCACTCCTCTCCTCCAACTGTTACTCCTGTTTGGAGGCTTCCATAAATATTAAGTTTATACATAGAGTTAAAGTTCAACTAAGTTGAAAGGTAGTGCCCATTTACGTCAAAACTAGGCTAAGTTGTAACTTATGCACAGCTGGTGCAGCCGGCCCCTGTAGTCTTTGTGGTGTTCAAGCGCAGCTTTTCGGCTCAGACGCTGCCGACGCGAGGAGACAACATCGACTTTTGTCGCCCCTAGTTCTCTGATGTCAGCTTGGTGTGTCACAGCTTTAAGACTGACAACTCCACTGGATAAAAAAAAGAAGAAAAAATCAAACCCATGAAGGATGTGTGTGCGTTTCATCACGTCCATCTTCTAATATGCCCACTCTAGCTTTTGTCAGCCCTCATTCAGAGTCCACTTATTGACCACTTGGTTCGATGTGATAATGTCATCAGCAACAAAAGTAATTAAAGGCTTTCTGGATTGTTCCTCTGCTCAGATAATTCTCATTCTGATCAGCGCAGGCCTCTGAGACAGCCGCTCGTTTTCAGTCAAAATGAGGCCTAAATGAGACGAGTCCAAACATTATCCACTGCATTACTTCACGACTTAAACCTGTCCAGTTCAATGCATTTCCCTGACTTTATTTTCCTGTAATCATTTAAATGCAGGAATTAGATTTACACTTCAGAAATTTTGCTAAACATAAGCCCTCCTAGGATAATTTGACCCGAGGTTAAGCGAATTAGCATCTAAATATGAAATTTACTAAAAAAAAAATCTAATTTCTTTTAAAATGAGAAAAATCCAAACTTCACATTGCATTGGCCTTAGAGGGTCACATCATTTGACAGCAAAACCCGCTGATCCCGCAACACAAATCCATGTGTCTCATTTGAAATGAAAAGAAGCCTAAATGGAAAAATGGTCAGAAAAATATTCTGGAAAAATATAGTACAGTTTTTTTTTTTTTTTTTTTTTTTTTACAGTATTTACAGTATTTTCTGAAGGGGGGAATGTACAACACAACCTCTTCACGGCATTTAGTTTAATTTAAGATTTTTAAGGATTTCATTTAACGGCATGCCTTAAACAGAATTAGATGCACAGATGGGCTATAATTAGATTAGCGAAAAAATAACACATTTTGTGTGCATGAATATATGCTTTAGCAATACATTATTCATGTAGAGAGCTTGACAGATAACTCCACAGGGCAAAAACCGCACAATGTTTACATGTGTTGCACAAAACTCTCGATCAAGAGCACTACATCAGTGTAAGCTATAGTGTACTGCATGTTTTTGGTGCTAAAATGCATTGATTATAGTGTATATACAACAGTGACTCACCGCAAAGAGCCTTTGAAAGTACTAGCCTCAGTCTCCAATATAGACGCATGAACTGTGTTTGGAGAGAGAACAAAAGTTGCTGTGAGATCTCAGTGTCAGTGAAGCCCACACTGTGGCACAGATTCAGTTGAGTTATAAAGAGATTAAATCGCCCTCCTCCTGCTGATACGAGGCTATCGGCCCTCTCTGAGAACAGCTGGCCACAGTGACCCAGAGAGAATGGAAATCAAGCTTTAAGAAAGACAGAAGCCATTTTCTTTGGCACCTTCCTCCCAACTCTGGGGAAGTTGGCCGATTGTTCAAAACCACCATCTGCTCTTTGCTTTGAACTTCCGATCAAAAGCTGTCATCTCACCACTGTCCACCCCCCACCCCCCCACCACCACCATTTTATTTTATATAATTATTTTTTTTAGATCACTCCTCTCCTCCAATCCCATTGTTTTGTGGGCTGTCATTGTTGCCTTCGTGCTCTCCCTGTTGATGAAGCGGAGGAATTATCGGAGCTGAATATTGATGGCTTGCCGCGTGTGTCTCAGGCCAGAGAGACTCATGCATTTATACATCAAAGTGACAAACAGACTACTTTATTAAGACACTGTCTGTCGATAGATTTGCGGGTCACGAGGGTCTTTGTGAGCTTCTGCCAGTCTGCCTCTCGAGCCGGGGCCTTTGAGAGGAGCTAGTCATTCCTCCAGGGATGAACGTCCATCTAAAAATGCTTATTTCATTATTTAAAACAGAAAGTTAATGTCACACTTCAGTTTTGTTGTAAGTAGAGGACACTTTTGATGGCTTTCATCTCCCTCAAGGGTTACTCTCAAAAGACTTGAACTGACATCAAAGGCAATCATGATATGCTTCAAAACAGCTAAGGAGCAAAATGAATGTTAATATCAAAAATAATGAAAATAAATCAATACGCCACTGAAGGCTATTCGGTAGAGTGATTTTATCACAGGTAAGGAGTGCCTGAAACCACCTTAATCATGGTAAATTCACTGTAATGCACGGAATCTGGTGACTTCTTACTACGCACTTTTGAAAGCTTTTAGAACAATCAATTTACAAGACCTGAACTTATTGCATAATAATAGTTTTGAGAACAGATTTTTAAACACAAATATCTTATCTTATCTTATCTTATCTTATCTTATCTTATCTTATCTTATCTTATGATAGGAGAATATGTAGCTCATACTTGAGGAGGAAAAGCACATCTCAATTTTATTCAGAAGCCCAAACTAGGCAAAACAATATGTAAATTGATTGCGGATTTTTAAAGTAAGATTAAATTCTTATCACTTGTAATCAATCAATGAGATCTTTGTAACACTATAAAGCAGACTACACTGTAAAAAAATAAATGAAGTACAATCAACTTGGATGTTTAAGTCATTTCAACTTAAATAGCATTAAACTGACTTTAAAAAAATGAGTTGAATCTTGTATAACTTATATAAAAAAGTTGAAAATGGCTTAACTTATTTTGATGAGTTAAAGCAATGTAAAGACATACAGTATGTTGTTATACTTTATTGATCACATCATTTTTTTATAGGGGACTTTCATAAAATCAGTTGTCACTGATATATATCTGCCAAAAATATATCTTAGTAAGACGATATTTTAAATGCTTAATTTTATTATCAAAGCATTGTCATGTTTGGATTACACAAATAATGCAATGTAATACAATGTTAATTGAGAGATGAACAAATAAACATTCCTCAATAGCCTGATGTATAATATTTGATGCTTACATTTGATGATACATACAGATGATTTGTATAAAAAAAATATGTATGGATAATCAAGTAAGTTGCTTCAGTCCAGTAAGTTTTCATCTTCAAATATTAGAAGTTAATCTTAAATGTACTTTACTAAAATCAGATTCCACAACAAAAAGACATGTGTACCATGATCTGAATGCCTTTTACTTGCTAAAACAGCATAAAGTATCAATCAGACGACAGAAGGCATGCAGTACATTTAGAGGCCATAAAATATATTGCCTATCAAATATAATACAGTAGGCTTTATATGGTTAATATTATTCAGCCTACAGTTAGGCTAATGGCTAATTTATGTCAACTTAGTGAATTAATATGCAATCTGCGGTCAATATTTAGAGGGAGAACTCTCCGTTTTATGATATGTACCAACCCATAAACCAGCCTGAACGCCCCTACTTCTGATATCCACCTACCTGCATGCCCAATTAGCCAGAGTAAACGCTTTACACGTATCCTGCTGGTACCCGGGCAGCACACAGCACTAATCAGTTTGTCCTGCTCGCGCCGGTGTGTCCCGCGGGCTCAAGAATGACGGTTAGTGTTGTGCAGCCTGTGAACAACCTGGCACAGGTGTGTGTGGTCAAAAAAGGCAGATGGGAAAAAAGGGCAGCACCTGCACCAACCGCCGGGATGCCACTCTGCCCAGCTGTGCTCCTGTGGGCCACACACTGTACTTCAGGAGACACACACACTTCACACTGCAGCAGTGCCCCGATGGCACTCCAGCTGAGGCAGTCCTGTTCTCTTTTGGTCCACTGATCTGTGTTGTTGTAACACAGCCGTGGCAGCGCAGACTAAATTAGAGTAACTTGAGTGTAATAGAACACGTATGTAGAATAGCTGGCTCTCAAGTGCATGACGATCCGGTTTGCCTTTCTCTCTCTACTCATCTATCTTTATCTCTCCCGCCTGTGCTCCCTGTGGATGCTGAATCGCTGATGTGTGCTGCTTAGCTTCTGCGCTTGCCACTGTCCGTTCTTGGTAAAAGCACAACAATTAGGTCTCTTTTTTTTTGCATCCCTGGAGATCCATAAATCTGTTTTTGTTGTGCAGTGCAAAATACAGCTTGGCATTAGAGGCATATGAGGGACATCTACTGCATCTAATTGTAATATTTTGAATTTAAATATGCTAAACAAAGATTGGGATAGTTCACCCAAAACTGAAAAACATATCATCACGTACTCACCCCCATGTGTTTCCGAACCCATAACACTTTCGTTCATATTTAAAACAAAAATGAAAATATTTGAATGAAATCTGAGATATTTTTGTCCCTCCATTGACAGATACACTACTACCACTTTACGAACTACCAGTTTTTTTCATTTTTGTGCATTAATATTATGTACTGTGGTAAAAAAAGAAAGAACATTTAAAGTAGGCAAAGTGTTAATGAAAATGAAAAAGGTATTATGCTATTGCTTGCATAATCTGTTTGTTATTCATATCCCAGTTTAAATGTCATTATGCAGTGCTATTTTTTGTTTTAGCTGTAATGATTGAATGATAAACTGTTTTTCCACTTAGTTCTCGTTTGCAAAGATTAGAAGGTATACCTCTCTTTAGTCGACACACGGTGCTTTAGTTAGTGCTTTGTTCCCTGATTTTCACATCTTTTGATGATCCGCAGTTAATACTCTCACAATTATTTCCGACGCTCCTACGTGACCAGATAATAGCTGAAGCAAATCTTCACCTATTGTTTTAAAATTACTGAGCATTTTTGTGGAAAAAGTGTTTTTTTTTTTATTAATAGTAAAAGTTTCTTTTATTACTTTTGTCTTCTTGCAGACTTGCCGTTGGTGAATCTCTCTGTGGAGCCTCAACCAGTCCTGGAGGGAAACCTGGTGAAGTTTCATTGCTCAGCAAAAGCTAATCCGCCAGTCACCCAATACAAGTAAGACGCCAAATCATTACTGTAGGTGCTTCATAATAACACACCCTGTGATGAGGATCAAACAGAACTAACTATAATTCACATTTATCTTCTGACTGGCACATCACTGTGTTGCATCACAGAGAAACGCTCTGGCATTTAGTTGCAAATATTTTTAGAGCCGTCTCAAAACTGAAATCCACTATCCTGGCTGGCATCGGTTCGGTATGTCTAAGCCAAGACAAGGATCAGGGCGCCACATCAGGCATTCAAATCAAAGCAGGGATCTGATACACTGATCCAATATCCAAGAATAATGTTTCCTGTCCTCTCCAAACAGATGAGAAAGAGGTTGGAATACAAGTTATTTATTTCCGTGAGATGTAGCCTCGGCCTCGCGGAGGGCCAATAGCGAGACGATTAGTTAGAACGTTTCTGTGTGGGTTTTAAAACGAGGTGAAAAATAAGAGCAGTAGAATCAGTAGTGAAGGGAATTGCACAGCGGTGATTCGAGATGTACTGAGGAATAGAATGGATGTGTGATACAGTTGTACATGTAGGTGGGCAAACCGAGTTGTTTCTAGCCTTTTTTTTAAATGACAGAGGCTGGAATCAGACATGCCTGTGTTTGATTACCCATCAGGCCAGAGGAGAGCCTTGGCAGAATGAACACACTTTGGCCGTTTTGTTTTTCACACCTGAGCTTCAGTGAGATGACCAGAAAAGGCATAACTTACCTATTTACATTGAAATAATGTCATAATAGTATGGCAGAGTCTAACAATTCAGGCCAGAAATATTTACAGACTGTATAGACTTCAGCACGTCAACCATGGTATCTTGTTTTTCCACCTACATTGTTTTACATACATGTTATTTTCTCTTCATGGATATGCATATTGCTGCTAGAATCTTAATTATAAACGACAGGACCAATAACATGAGCTTAAGCTGTAATGCTCTTCATTTAGTATAGGCTTTATTGCTCTTTACATATGTTTCAGGTCCTGACAATGTTTTTCCAGAACTTATAAACTCTAGCTTTAGTCAGTGCAGTTGTCCATGGACATTTTGTATTTTTCTTGAAACTAAGTCCTTTATCTGATAGATTTCTTTGTTCCTTTATCCCTGTGAGGTATGTGGCATTGGATGTTGATAATATAATATATGTAGGAGTAATATTCATCCTCAATTCAGCTCGAGGAAACAAAAGATAGCTGGCGGATGAGGGACAGAGGGAAGGAGAGGGAAGAGGGAAGGAAAGAGACTGCGAAGCTGTAAAAGAAAACAAACAAAACACCAGGCAGAGCACATATTTTATTTAGGCATTTTATTGTTTTATTTTTCTTCAGAACAATGTTGTAATAGCGTCAGGTTTTATGTGAGGTTTTCTTTTCTTCTATTCAATAAATACATGTTTTCACAAAGTTAACTTTCAGTAAACATTGTTAGGATGTTTCCTTGGTAAGCATCAGTGATGCGCGGGTCCAGCCTGATCTCACGGCAATTCGTACGAATTCATACGACCTCACTCGTATGAATTAGTACGATTTTTGCTAAATCGTACATATTGTACGAATTGCCCAATTCGTATGAATTCATACGAATGACCTACCCCTGACCCCGCCCCTAAACCTACCCATCACGTGGGTTTAGACAAATCGTACAAATTCGTATGAATTAGCCAACTTTTTATCACTCGTTCGAATTCGTACGAATTGGTCGTGAGATAGCGTTGGCGGGTCAATGTATAAACACCCCCGCACCCGACCGACGTTTTCAACTAACCCGCCCGCAACTCGCAAAAAAAAAATAATATTGTACCCGACCCGCTTCCTGACCCGCGTTTAAAAGTAGTAAATGCTCATCGTAGCGTCATTGGGCCATATACGTAGGAACTAGGGGTGCTGTATGATATAGCCTAGTGTTATGTAATAAAGGCTTGATTTATTCATTTATTTCGTTTCATTTTCTTAACAATTAAGATGCTGCATGTGTTTATCCAGTCTAATGTGCGTCTCTTCCCCGACTTTCCCAACAAAAATCCCGCCCCCTCTCAGAAAATACATAAAACTGACATTACTGAGCTATATGCGTTTAAAAGTAGCCTATTAAAATGGTACAATGGCAGTGCTCAGTTCAACGTGTTGGGAAATCAGGCATTTTGTCCCGCGTCAGCATTTATTCAAAAGTTAATAACGCTCAACATTCAAAAGGTAGGCTAAATAAGAATTTCCCACTTGTATTAGTAGGCTTAGGCTATTTCGCCACGTGGATGCCCAATTGAAGCTCTCACAAGCACAACATTTGTGTATTTGCGGAGCTTCCACTCCCCAGTCTTCACCTTTTCACTTGCCTCCATCTCTACCTGCAGACTGAGCTCGTGCGTCATAAAACTGTAGGCCTATGTATTTCATATAAAATTGTGTCTAGTACTATATAAATTACAAAGGTTTAATTGGCATCTTTATTTCAAACGATCTGACCGACCGCGACCCGAATATCATTAAAAATATTTTTGGAAGACTCGTAACCGCGGGTGACCATCCAATCTGGTACACTGAAAAAAATTGTTTTATAATCAAATTTTCACTCAGAAATTGCTGGTAAATTTGACAAATAATTACAAAAAAATGGCAAGTAACACATTGAAAGACTGAAAAAGTATTTTTATGTAAAAAAATACTCCAATAATCTTTGTTTTATGTGTCTGGATTGCCATCGTGGTGTAACGCCATACAGTCTCAATAAACTATGCCACTTTGCTGTAGTCTGCTGCATCTTTCATAGCCTGCAAGTTAGGATGCTGCATTGTGCAAATTGCATTTACCACATCATTTTTTACAGATAAATAGATTTTACAGAATTTGCACAGTTAATTTAGTGAATCGGGTGGTGAAACAGCACTGACAGTACATGAAAATATTTTTCATTATTGTAATATTTGCTAATATTTCGAGTATGTGAGCTGTGCGGAGCAAGGAATGATTTTGCTTGAAGCAAGGAGTCGGAGCGTCAGTGTTTTCTTTCACTCCAGGGTTTCTGAAAGCACTCCATCACGAGCATAACATGTTAACGGCCCATGAATTCCACACGTTATATTATTAGCGATCAGAATTTGTGAAATATTCTTTCTAATTATATGATGCTATCCGTCTCAGGACAGTGCACTGATTTCCTCTTTCTCACGTCCGTGTCTACGGGCCCCGTAGCAAGTGCTGACATTGATCTGAGGGAATTTAGTGGCATCTCACTTGTGAATTTAATAAATGTCTTGATTGACGCTCGCTTTGATGACTTTCACTGTGGGAGAGCAATAAAAATATCAGAGCCAGAGAGTGTTAGAATTAATGATAGCCTTCTGAGGAGGATTCATGTACCATGCTCCATTGAAATGTCCCTGACATTAACGTGGGGTAATTTTGTCGGCCATTGATTAAGGGACTAAAGACGTAGAAATGCTATTATTGTGGTGTCACCATAATGTGGTGTGGGGAGGAGTGGTCATGTGCACTGAGATGGATCATTACCACTCTGGTTCATTTTATGATATGGGAGTCAGGAAAGATGTGGACTTCATTTGCCCCAAAACAGTGTCTTAAGTTTGAACATGACATATTTTGTCAGTGGCTCTTTTATATATGTATAAAAAAAGGGGTATTCTGCTACTTGCAAAATGGTGCTTTATATTGAAACCATGTTGTGATATATTATGGAACTAATATGTTTCAGATTAGTTTATGTTTTTAGTTTCTACTATTTGTGTTGTATTAATGTTGTATTGTCCATTTTTTTAAACCTTTTTCATATTTAATAATAATATTTAGTTAGTTATTTTTTTATTCATTTGCCATTATTTCACTATCTCTGACAATGTTTGACAAAAGAAAAAAAAAATTAAAAAAAAATTAAAAAAAAATGGAAAACAGTAAACATGTCCTTTGATCTAACAAACAAACAGATTTACTCCCCAATTATCACAATAAGAATTATGTTTGGTGTGTTGTGCTTGTTAGTTGTCTGTTTTGGGGATCGTTACTGTAAGCCATGTTGTGCGTCTCTGCAGTGATGTCTTTGACATAGCTGATGAAGAGGTTTTCATGGTGGGTTGCTTGCTTTGCTTATCAAGCGTTTGATGTGCACACACAGATACGGGCCGTTTCGTTGTTTGTTTTCCATGGCCGTGCTCCCCAGCGACTCTTAGAAGCAGCCAGACATGATTCATCAACCAGGGAACAGCACATGGAAAACTAACCAACAGCAACAGATGCAGCCGATATCTCAAAACAGAAAATTAAACTCCGGGCATCTGTCCTGCTGGCTGCTAGATTGGCCAATATGAGTCCATGTCGTGATGGTATCATAATGGAGTGAACAGCTGCAGCTTGATTGTAACCTAGAAAGTGTGTGTGGCGTTATCAGACTGGGAGAGAAGGATGGAGAAGACAGCCTCATCATCTCCGGCACCTGTCAGCATACAGATGAATTTTGAAACTTTTTGAGTTTTGCGCAGTATGAAAACTGAATTTTGAGTTTTGCCCAGTATGAAAACTGCAACATTAGATCTATCAAATCCAATCTGTGTTGCTGTTTACCACACAATTATTCTACCCTTGTGAAAAAAAGTGTGTTTAGATGTACTGAATGTATATGTAAAAAAGAATTATTTTCAGATATAACATTAATAAAATAAAAGGCCACTTAAGTATACTTAAAGAGAGTACATTTTCATGACTAAAATATATAATATAGGCATTTTTGGGTGAACTATCCCTTTAAGTCCTGCTCTTTAACTAATTGCATTTAATATCAATTTTGCATTTTCATTTAATTGTAAATAAATGAATTAAGTGTCCAAAAACATTACATTCAGTTCACACTTACTGTAAGTATATTATTTTGAAGTATATTATTTCCATAATAAGTACTGTTTTCTGTACTTATTTTCCCCAAGGGTATGCCTCTCCTACCAATCAAAAAAGATCCTACAAACAAACACAAGAAGCGCTTTATTGTTGTTGTTGTTGCTGTAGTCGTTAGTGGGGTTTTTTTAGAGCATTGACTTACAGGAATGCCAAACATTAGATTCCTCCTGATACTGTACCCTTCTACTCCAGAATAATAAAGGAGTCTTTGAGTTTTCCAAAGTTTACACAGGCACTCAGTTGGGTCATGTTTGTTCTGTTTTGAAGACCCTGGCCGAAGCCCAGCGGAGCCACTGTGCTCACGGATGTTTTGGCTCTTTCAATGTGCAGCGCTGAATCCTTCAGCTCTGGCAAAGCTAACCCACCATTTGGGTCTTCTCTACCGGCCAAACCTCCCAGTCTGCCACCCCATAGGATTAAAACCAACATGCAGTCCTGCTTTGCTCTACATTGCCATTTTGTGTTGTCAGAATACTAGTTTGAATTATTGGTAGAGCTGTAAATGGATAAAAATGACTGAATTAAATATGCAATTTGTCACTGATTAAATTTAATTAATAACATTATTTGCATAGGCTATATTGTTTTTTTTATTTCCAAGTGAGACTTTGCATTATTGTGGAAGATGGAGAAATCATTAAATAGACATTACAAAAACTAAATGTAGAAGTTACAATGGATCTATAGATATTTTTACAAAAACATGTTCTGAGTGAAGAGCCAAAAAGAAGTACACTTAGCATTCTTATAGCACACAAGCTTGAATGTAAACTGTTAGTATTACAACGACACAATTCTGGTAAACATGAGAAAGATTTAAGAGGCTTGTATGGGCAGCGCTCCATAAATATTGTGTGTCATAATAGTTGCTTTCCCCTTTTCTGACTTGAGGAAATTGCATTTAAATGAATAGGAAAGATGTGCTGTTGTCATAAGGGACCACAGCCAAGATCGAATAAACAGAAAAAAAAAAAAAAAAAAACATTGTATGAATACAAGTTTATAATGAAAGATGCACGTAGCTAACGCACAAATATAAGCTAGTTACTTAAAAGATGATAATCATCCTCCTAGGCTCCTGTAATAAACAGGCTATTTAAAGCTGAATTAAATTATGGCATAGTCAATCTTCTCATCTAATTACAAAGCAGCAGCTTCAAAAGCTTCAAGTGTAATTTATACGTTACTGCAAGAAAGAAAAACTCTGGTAGACGTATAGCAGGTGACTGCTTCTGTAATTGCCCATACATATAACGTTTCACAGTGATGCATATTCCCTTTCCCTAGAACAATTTCGTCGAGGAAGGAGACGACAAGCGCAGCCGTCTGCAATGATTTGAATATTTTTGGAAGCACAGGTGTGCCTGTGCAGATTTAGCAGACTGTGTTCTAAGCTGCTTATGTTAACAACATGGCACAGTGCTTCTCAAGCACACTAGCTAGGCCAATTACAACTGCTCTCCCTCCTTACTTTAATTTAGTCAAGAGGGAGACTGTTATGATTTAAATGACACTCTATCAGGCCCCACAGATGGCATGAGTTAGTTGCAGAGGTAATGAATTGTGCGCTCACTCCCACAGAGCAGGTGAATAGTGAAGTTTTGGCACCGTTCTACCAGTGCCGGCTGCTTTGAGTGTACTGAGATGTAAAACTGGCTTGGTAAAGCGATACTTCTCAACAGCGAGGAGTTAACTGGCATTGAATATACTCGTTTATTGAAATATGTACCCTAGTGTCAGGCTGTGACACCCATTCTCCATTAGCTTTGGCTTGTACAAATGTGTCCCATCTTAGTCGCCAACAGGGAACCACAAACTAGACCAAGCAAGTGACATAGATATGCATTACTTTGTCAGTTTGGGAGAAACTAAGTCCATTCCTCTTACATAAACGAATAGTTCCTCATGCAGAGCGCTGACAATTGCTTAACATCTAGTCTCATTGGTACAGTATATGGGGTTTGTGTCATGTGGAGAGAGGCTCGGGATTTGTTTTTGCCAGTCTGGCTCCATTCAGTGTTGTTAACTTGGTATCCAGACAAAAAAAAAACTTGCTGAGGCAAGATAAATCTCACTTCAATGATTTGTCATATAACAGTGTTGTAATTTCCTCAAACAAAACCAGGATACATCGGCTCCCACAGAGGGTGGTTGTCTTTCTTTCTGTCGCTCTCTATCCACCTACAGACAGACAGCTATCATGTCTCATTAATGACTATGATAGAAGCGAATGGATTAGACACCAGGTTTTCCTGTTATTGCCATGGTAACCTCTAAATTGTGTTTCTCTTTTCCTGTGATAGCGTACATCTGGCAGGGACTTGTGATGATGGCTTTCTGTTCCATTAAAGGAAAAAAAATAGGCTTAAAAGGGGTTAAAAATATAATACCACTTTTACAAATGAGTTTAAGGACATATCAAATTATCTTAGATAGCAAGGCTTTGAATTTATAAATGTATAAATGTGGGTTTCAAGTGTAAGGGAATTTAAGACTGAAGTTTGATGTAATGACTTAAAATGGTTTTACCAAATTACGACATATTCGTAATCTTTTGCTGGACCTGGAACAACATTCTGATAAAACATATCCCTAACCCAGTTCTTAACCCTTAACGACCTATCCAATTATAAAGGAAATGCTAGATTGATAAGAATGTTTCACCAAACCCAGCTCTAAACATAAGCCTTAAATCTGACTAGTTTACAGAAGGTTTGTTCCAGGACAAATAAGGACAGGGGTGTCCGATCCTGGTTCCTGAGAGTTTAGCTACAACCTGTCCCAACGCTGGACTTTTAAAGTAATCCTGAAGGCCTTAATTGGCTGTTTCATGTCTATTGAGTGGAGCTAAACTCTAAACAGGAGCAGGATTGGTCACCCCTAAATAAGGACGTTGATCAAGGAACATTTACATGTTTTGCAAAATTGCAAAAGTTTTACCTATAGAGGTACAACAGCTTGTCACTGGGGCAGTACCCTTAAAAGAACAAAGTTGTACCCTATCTAGCCCTAAAAGGAGCATATAAGAGAAGAAATGTGTAACCTTAAGGCACTAAGAACCTTTTTTAGGCAGGGTAAATAATATTTCCCTTTGAGGATCGAGTGACAAGCTGTTGTAGCCCTAATATAATGTTTGCAAAGTGTACAGATTAAAGGAGAACTCCGGTCAATTTGAACATTGAGCTCATTTTTCTGTAAATTTGGAGTGCTGTCAGTACAGAGAACAACGACAAAAATCGGTGTTGCCTACACCGTGTTATCCTCTTTTTAAAATGTGCACCCTGTTGACTTCAATGGGGCAAGTTTTAAACCTGCTTTTAGCCTCTTAACATCCTTGATGTGTCATTACAAGTTCCCAGCCAATGTGGGTGATTCCTTCAGAACACGCGTGAATCTGACTGCAGTAGATGTGCAAGATATGAATAAAAATGATGTTATTTCAGCCAGCGCACATACCTGTATTTACATCCTGTTTTCGGATGAAGTCCAGAGTAGTCGATTGTCGAGTTCGGGCTCATGATCGTACGTACTAAACCTATGCGCGTGAACTCGACAATTGATTACTGTGGACTTCAACCGAAAACAGGATGTAAATACAGGTATGTGCGCTGGCTGAATATACATCACTTTTATTCATACACTCTCAGAAAAAAAGGTACAAAAGCTGTCACTGGGACAGTACCCTTCAAAAGGGTTCTAATATGTACCATTCAGGTACTAATATGTACACGTTTGGTACCAATATGTACCTTTGAGGGACTTATATGCACTCTTTAGGTACAAAGGTGTACCTTTTGAAAAGGTACCGCCACAGTGACAGCTTTTGTACCTTTTTTTCTGAGAGTGTATCTTGCACATCTACTGCAGTCAGATTCACCCGCGTTCACTCTGAAGGAATCACTCACATGACCTGTGCACTTGTAATGACACATCAAGGATGTTAAGAGGCTAAAAGCAGGTTTAAAACTTGCCCCATTGAAGTCAACAGGGTGCAAATTTTAAAAAGAGGATAACACGGTGTAGGCAACACCGATTTTTGTCGTTGTTCTCTGTACTGACAGCACTCCAAATTTACACAAAAATGAGCTCAATGTTAAAATTGACCGGAGTTCTCCTTTAAAGGGATACTTCACCGATTAGCATTAAGCTGTGTATCAGTAGAAACCCGGTAGTATTTTCGAATGACTGTGTTTCCCTCTCTCATGTCCTCCTGAGACGAGAGATTTCTGTATTGTGTGTCTGGAAAAAATCATCATTTTGCGTCATCAGAGGCTTTTTTGTCCAGAGGCGAGAGACTACAGCCAGTAGTAGGAGCTCGTTCCGCATGTGTTCAACCCGCCCATAGGGGGATCTCACGATAAAACAGTGTCTTTTCAGTTTCGAGTCGACTAGTAGCCTAGCTATATCATTTCTTCCGATACTGCCCTCTGTAACCGGTGGGCGTGGCTTGGGAGTGTCCTCGTAGGGTAGCGAAGCAAGTGCATTCTGGGAGTTGTTGTCTTTCATCCACATGAGCCAAAAATACATTTTCTGGCTTTTCTCAGTCTAGAAAGCTCCAACTTCTAAAATAATTTCCCATTTCTACTACATAAATGACCCAATTTAAATACACATTCATCTTTCCAGCGGTGAAATATCCCTTTAATGACATCCTGCAACATTTTGTCATTCAATGCTAAATGAAATATATGAAACCATCAAGTACACTGACTTTTGTGTGGTTCATCATTAACTTTTGTTTAGTACTAATACTTGTAATAATCACTTTCTACTGCTTGTAGGTGGGCAAAAGGAGGAAGCGTGATAAAGGAGGTTTCAGGAGACACTTATGAGGTCGTAGTGGACCACTCGTTTTTCACAGAGCCAGTTTCCTGTGAGGTCACTAACCCACTCGGGAGCACCAACATTAGTCGAAACGTGGATGTCTACTGTGAGTTCTTTCTGTTTGTTCATAACAGAGGTGTCCAAACCATCCTGGAGGACCACGTTTCTGCAGAGACTTTCCACTTTCTCCAACATACATGCACACTTCTGGTAATCCTAAACACCTCGATTAGCAGGTCCAGGTGTGTTAAATTAGCATTGGATCAAAACTCTGCAGGAATTTGACCCACCGTGAGCAGGATTGGACACCTCTAAGAGACTATAATTCTCAGCTTCCTTCAATCTCATATTAAAACAAGCTTGCAAATGTGACCTCTCTGAGTAGATCTTATAACCTGGTCTGTTTTTCTCCAGTTGGACCTCGGATGGCTGCAGAGCCCCAGTCTTTACAGGTTGACCTAGGATCAGATGCTGTGTTTAACTGTGCCTGGACCGGAAATCCCTCTTTAACTATTGTATGGATGAAAAGGGGCTCTGGGGTGGTAAGTTGCTAGACATTGTTGTTGGACATTGCCCTTTAACCCTACTGCAAGATCAATCTTTTGAAGCAAGCACACAGTTCTCTTACAGCAACCATCCCATTTTTCATTCTAGCTACATTAATAGAACATTGATGTTCAGACAACATCTCATCTTTGTAAAGAAGAAGAGATCAAGCAGACATGAAAAATCTAGTTTTTAGCTTTTCATCCATTCATTTTAAAGTTCAATATGATATCATTGATATAAAAACCTTTTGATCTATTAATACATTGGCTTTTATTCCTGAACAGCTCAGGAACTGAATAGAAAAAAAAAAAAAAAAAATCATTGAATTTTTAAAAAAAGACGTTAATATTTCAAGGACATGATGGCACATAGTGTTTACAGCTGTACCCCGATGGCAAACGTCAGGATTTTTAAGTTTCCATGCAATCCCATTGCATGCAGACGGATAGTGCCTCAGTTTGGGATACGTCCGTTTGCTGGCACAGACATTGGGGGAAACCGACCGGTCTTATTTCTCTCCCGGTTGACTGTCACCTACCATCTCCCATGTTCACATGGTCCTCCTCATCTGACCCAAATTGGATTTTAATAATTGAGAAGAAGGCCCTTTTCTAAGCTTAGCTGCCCATCCGTCCTGATTCGTTTTGACTCTGGCCAGCTCCCTTTGCACTCCTTTTTAACGTTTTGATCTTTGACTTTTGACTGCAGGTGCTAAGCAATGAGAACATCCTGACACTGAAATCCGTCAGGCAAGAGGATGCTGGGAAGTATGTGTGCCGTGCGGTGGTGCCTCGCGTTGGAGCGGCCGAGAAGGAAGTCTCTCTCACCGTAAATGGTAAGTTTGACTCTCTTCTAAAAGGTGCATGGCTAATGAGAGTTTGACTAGCAGGTATAAGGTGTGTCACTTTGTGTTTGACGGTTGCAAACATCCCCGTTTGGAACATGTGTAAGTAAATAAGGTGCAAGCAATTGAAAATCCAGGTGACAGCTAAATGAATTAGACCTATTTTGGCATTCATATTGACTCTGAGACAGAAGTTTGATGTTTACTCTTCGGTCTGCTGTTTCTATGGACTAATGCTGATTATATTCAGTAAGAATTGCATGAGGAGCTGTTTCTTAGGCTGTGACAGGCTAATGAACACAGGAGAATAGCGGGAGACTGGCTACTCTCAGATAAATGACTTCATTACGGCCGCTTGAAATTCAGGCGGCATGCATTAGCCGCACAACAGCTTTCATTCGCAAAATCCAACACGTCTTTTAAAAGCTCCTTTCTCTCCGAAGCTATTTGCCATGGGCTACGGCTTTGACGTGAGAGGAAAATAAGAGAAGTTCAGCCAAAGTGACA
Organism: Squalius cephalus; assembly: GCF_949319135.1. Taxonomy (NCBI): domain Eukaryota; kingdom Metazoa; phylum Chordata; class Actinopteri; order Cypriniformes; family Leuciscidae; genus Squalius; species Squalius cephalus. Next base: position 45,158,765 of record NC_137127.1, on the reverse strand, counting down.
ATTGTGTTTGCATTGAATGATTCCTCTGCAAGTTTAGAATCACTAATGCAGTTTGGTGCTGTGAAATGAAAGAAAATCAATAAAGAACTGTTATGACTGATAGTATTAATATGCAAAGTGAGACATTCATTCTAGACCTACAGAGAATGCAGGAAATTATAGAAATTACAGATGACATCCACTTTCATCAAGTACATTCTGTTCTTTATGGGGACAGTGAAGAGTACCTCTTCTTTGCATTCATTCTTGACTAGAGAGTTCTGGATTGCATGGAATCCTTAATAAATGCAGTCATGTTGTTTGTTTTTCTGGTAGTAGAAAGATATCTGGAGGTTTATGAAAAGATCAAACACTGTGCCATCATGTTTCACAGTAGTATTAAAACATTTAAGCCCACAGGCAACTAAAGTTGCCGAAGGCTCTGCCACTCTTTTACCATCTGTGAATATTTTTTTGAGTTGACTATAGCGTCTATAAAGAACAGGTATAAAAGTAAGGAACCTTAGCAAGAGATTTTGACAATATACTGTGTTTAACCCTTAAAATAAAAATAAAAATACTGAATAGAATGACTGTCCATTCAAATGGAATCGAATTGTGCATTGAATTCAATAGAATTTTCAGACATCACTTTTGAATCAAAATAATCGAATCACAGTCGACCTGAAGATTCACACCCCTGGTCTGGCACTATATTAGTATGTCACTTTTTTACAATCAGATCAATTCTCAATGGTTAAAATCAAATTCTCCTCTGCTTATTTTTTCTCTCAAAAATCCACCACATTACAGAAGTGAAATGAAGCAAATTTGGTTTCACATTCTATGAGAATGTGTTAACAATTATGCAAATAATGCTTAAGACACATCTGCGAAAAAAAAAAAAAAAACATTAATTTGTTTGTTGATGCCGTGTATATGTAGTATCTACACTGTAAAAAATGATCATGATTTTAACAGTAAAAGACTGTAAAAATGCTACAGTGAAAAACTGTTAATTGGTTAACAGAAAGTTGCCTTACTATATACGGTAAATAACTCTGATAGATCTAATGGTACATTTAATGTCGTTTTACTGTAAAATACAGTTAAATTTACATTTTTGGAAGTAAAAAACAAGTCATTGTATAATTTACAGTGAAAAAACGTAAATTGACATTCCCACAATTCCCTGCATGACACTTCACATTTGATGTATTTTTGTTGAAATAACTATGTTTCGTCATAGTTTTCTTTTTTTTTTTTTATAATCAGTTATGTACATTAGGGTTTTATGTTACATTTAATGTTGTTAAATTAATGTTTATTGTATTTTTAAAATGTCATGTGTGTTACCATGATGGTGCTTAATGTTTGTGTGAATTACTTTGTGCACCTTCTATATATTTTAATATTAACTTGTGGAAGTACTACTTGTTATGAGCTTTGATTAATCATGTGACTCTCATTACTGCTGTGATTGTTGGTTTGTCAGTGTAATGCTATGGTACAAAACAGATATTAATAAAAAAAATTTTTTTTTTTTTTTTTTTACAGTGTAGCAGTGATGTAAATATCACTGAATCCCAATGTTGAATTCACATGTTTAAAATGTAAAATTTACATGTAACTCCGTAAGTATTGTTCAAGTACAGTATTGTTCTGGTAACCACAGCTGGCAGTTTTTTTCCGTAAAAACAACGGGATTTTTTTTACAGTGTAAGATTACCTTCTCTGAATTGCTATTTTATTAATTACCCATTTACCTTGTTTATTATTATTTTTTTTGCATCATTTTACACCTCTTGACCTGGATCTGTCTTAAAAAAAGCTAGACTTTTTTGATTCTTTTCAATAAGTGAGCCCTTTCGCTCTAAAAGCCTCAAGAGGACTCCAAGCTGTGTTCCAACTCATTTCTGGAAGTGAACACGAGTGCTGGATGTTAGACTCGAGCACCTATAGCGCAGTCTTTGATGTGGCAACATGTGGCGCAGGCTCTCTTGTTGCACGGAGCTGATTGTTTCAAGTTATGGTGCATTTGGGAGATGAAGCCGATCATTTCACATCTTCCTCATCAACATGTGCTCCTGACGAGTGAGTGAAATTCAAGAGCATTGACGTGAAGAATGATTGATGACCAGAGCTTTGTGTTTCAAAGGCTTGATCAGTAAGAGAAAAATAAAAGGGAGAAAGCAAGTGAGAGGGGAACTAGAGCTCAAATAAGAAACAATTGACCTATGCTAGGTTGACCCTCACTGAGTCACATAGAAACTAATTAATGCTAACAATTAAATGCACATGTTTAGAATTCGTCAATATATGTTTCCTCCCAGTTGCCTGTCACTGGAACCCAGAGCTCCTACTGAGACTCAGAATATAGACAAGAGAGTTCCAGCGTTCTCTCAGGGCCAATGTAATTTAATTATAATCAAATAGCTAGCAGGGGACACCGTTTGCAGAAAACACGCTAATGGATGCACATTGCTTTCTGCTTTTTGTTCCCTAGATCCTCAGATAGGGATCTCATTTATCCATGTGTATTTTGAGCCTTAATGGGATTTAATATCTGGATGTGTCCTTATGTTCATTTATTTGTGATGTTGCTTGTGGATATGGCTTGCGGATTCAATTTGTTTGTTTTGTTATATATACACTACTGTTCAAATAAATGATTTTTTTTTTTTTTCTGCTCACCAAGGCTGCATTTAAAAAAAAAAATGTAAAAAAAAACAGTAATATTGTGAAATATTACAAATGTAAAGATAATTTTTCTATAATATTATATTTTAAAATGTATATTTTTTTTTCTGCATCATTACTTCAGTCTTCAGTGTCACATCATTTTCACTTCAGAAATCATTCTACTATGCTGATTTGCTGCTCTAGAAACACGTATGTTGCAAACTCTTTTTGCGGGTTTTTTTTTTTTTTTTTTTTTTAGCGCAATTTTACGGACAAAATTGCGATTGTTAACTCATGATTTCTGTTCTGTCTGTGCGCACCAATCTTGCACTTCTATCTCCTCCTCAACCAGACCACCTAGAGACTTCGGGTTTTCGGCATTATGTTAAGGAAGGTCTAATCTCGGGAACGCACAAAAAAAAAAAAAAAAAAAAAACATAAAAAGATTTACTATCTCTTAGTGTTGTGATCCCATGACGTCAGAAAATTGCGCTAAAACACTCACTGAGTTTTTATTACTTGTTTAGTTTAACCTGGACACTTTTTTTCCAAAATTCTTTGATCAACAGAAAGTTCAAAAGAACAGCTTTTATTTCAAATATAAATATGTTGTAATATTATAAATGTTTTTACTGTCACTACTACTTTTACTGGTCAATTGAATGTGTCCTTTCTGCATACAAGTATCAATTACTTAAAAATAAATAAATAAATAAAAAAACGTAGTGTGGCAGCAATAACTGTTCTCTACATTGATAATAATTAGAAATGTTTCTTGCATGCAAAATCAGCATATTATAATGATTTCAGAACTGAAGACTGGAATAATGACACTGAAACATTACATTTTAAATTTTAATAATATTTCACAATATGACTATTTTTACTGTATTTCTTGATCAAATAAATGCAGCCTTGGTTAGCAGAAGAGACTCCTTAAAGAATCCTAAAGATTCCAGGCTTATAAACAGTAGTGCACAGTAAGAATAAGAAATTGTTTTATTTTGACAAGGCATCTGTTTTCTTGCTGCTAAATGTTAACATCATGCAGGGGAAAATGTTTGTAATATGCAGGAGTATCAATGCGACAATCAACTCACTCATGCGACAATTTCTGACACAGTTGTCCATGCGTAATTGTATCGTTGTATGTGAACAGATACAAATCCTATTTCACAGTGAGATCATTAACCTTTCCTCTTTTAGTCTTGATTGCACTGCAGAGACAGATCACACAAGCTCCACTGACTCGCTCATATAATGTCACCAATTGTGGAATCTGTGAAAGTGTGAAATTCCTTAATAGATGGATGGTTGAAAACGTGTGCTTTGCCATGGGGTGAAGGCACAATCTAGTGGAGGTGAAGTGCCTTAGGGAACATTGTATGCTATAACAAAAATGAGGTTGAAAGGAATAAGGGGGAAGTAATTTCTAGGCACTTCTGTGAGTTCAGGGAAGACATTTAAAAATAGGGAGTTGTGTGCCCAAGGTCAGTGTGCAGGTAAGAGGAGTCCAGGTCCTGCATTTATTTGCTGGATCTGCGGGCAAGAGGACACACGGATCGTGCACTATTCACGGAACTGGGTTCAGCCCTCTTGGAGTGCTGTAATGAAAATATATGGCAGCGGAAATGAGGCGAAACAAACCAGACTCAACCTTTCACATGCTACAATCTGCGAATCACCTCTTACTGCACACAGGTTCATGCACTCTTTCATCAAGCACTTGCAGTTAGCTGCAATCTGAGAGTACAGTAATTGGTGGGATGTTTTTTTTTTTGTTTTAATCACATTGTTTACATGTGTAGTTTTCAATGGCATACTCATTATTGGGTTAATGGAACATATTTGTGCATGAAAGCGTTCATGTATGTATGCCAGGAAGATTACATTATGTTTCCAGGGAAAAGTACATTAACTCGGCTTAGAAATGGGACATATGCGTCTCTGTGGAAGGTTGCTACTTCTGGTTTGTGTGCATGAGTGCACTGGTGCACATTTGATGACCAAAAAAACACAGGGAAATATATACTTGTCTAAGTGTATGTGTGTGCACAAGAGTGTTTACACACATAGAAAAGAAAAAAAAAATGGAGAAAAAGGAAGCTGAAATGGGCCCATTTTAGTGTCCTTCCTTTTGGAAATATTTTTCTTTTCCATCTCCTGATATCCATACCCCAGGAAAATTAGTATTCCACTCCCATGCCAACTTGCAGATATATAGGAGAAGAGAGAAATCACCAAAGATTAATGATTTGGCAAATGAAAGCTAGTGAAATAAATGGTGACAGTGGTGCAGAGATAAATGTGTTGTGCTTAGCGCAAGGTTAATAACTAAAGTGTAAAAAACAATAATCGCACTGTGGAATGGTACAAACTTTTGTTAACACTTTAGATTAGGGAACACATATTCACTGTTAAGATATGCGTTCCCTGAAGTGTTACCAAACTTTTTTTTTTTGCAATGAGCTGATTTTTTTTTGCATAAATTGTAAAATGGTTAAATTAATGCATCAGATAAGATTAGGTTGCTCACAACTCCTGAATATGAAGCATGAGAGACCAATGGGACAATGCTCAGTATGTCAGCTGTAGTAATGGAACGTCATCATTAAACGTTTGGGATAGGACTCTGTGGGATGACGACACTTTACACGACACCACCCCATGATGATCCGTACATTATGACTCTTGTACGCCTCCTACTGTCACAAACCTATTCCCTGCAATCCAATACTCTCTCTCTCTCTCTCTCTCTCTCTCTCTCTCTCTCTCTCTCTCTCTCTCTCTCTCATGCTATAAATTTGGCATTAAAAGGAAAGAGCAGCATTGTATTGGGTTTGAATGGGCAGAATCTTAAAGGAGTCTCCTGTGGGCTGGTCTATTTAAGAGCTGTGTTAAGGGTGAGGCAGTGAGGGTCTGGTCTTCATTTTCAATCTTGAAAAGAACTGATTTATGGCAGGCCTCATGTCTCCCGAGGAGATAAGACTCAGCGTGCCAACTGCAAGTTTATTTCTATAGGCAGCAATCGGAAGAGTGCCAATGGTGGAAAAATGTTATTTTGAAGAGATAACGGCACCCAGAGAGTCTCTTCATGTTCAGTTTTAACCCTGGGGTCTTGAACTTTGAACTCTGGCTTATGCTACACTTCACCCTCTTTTTCCAAAATAGCACAAAACAAGCAAGGCACTGATGTAAAGGGTAAACCATGTCCAGTCTCTCTCTCTCTCTCTCTCTCTCTCTCTCTCAGCCTCCAGCCTTCCCACTCCCCACGGAGTTCCTTAAACCCAGCATTCTGAGGATAAGTGATAAGCTATCTAATTATATTCCTCATTTACAGCCTGATCCATGGGCTGATTCTTCTGAGCCACCGAGCGCTGGCCTTACCTCTGTCAGCAGGGAATGATCTGAATGGATTTACCTTACGCCTGCAACTACACACACACTCCAGCCTTTAACGCATCCTATCGTGTGGATTGTGATTTTTGTAGTCGAAGGGTAGCATGCACATAGCATGCGTACATTACAAGCGGGAAGGTATCGCTGCAGGACTGATGTCTAATGAAGGGGTGTGAAGTGTAACATTCCTCTCCACCAGCCTGATATTCCCCTCACTAAAGCACTCCATCTGCCTCATGCTCATCTAGATGCTAATTTATTCTAATAAGAGCCAGTTAATAAACTGCAATTACGAATCAGCCGAGAGACACCGCCGCAGATGATTGGCAGATGCATGATTGGTGGATTGGTGTGTGCATGTGTACGCAAGTGCAGTTTTTGGCAGGGTCGGTAATCCATTAAGCAGGGAAGTTACTCCAAATCTATCCTAGAGAAACAGTGTTTACCCTTTACATCAGTGCCTTGCTTGTTTTGTGCAATTTTGGAAAAAGAGGGTGAGCTGTAGCATAAGCCAGAGTTCAAAGTTCAAGACCCCAGGGTTAAAACTGAACATGAAGAGACTCTCTGGGGGCCGTTATCTCTTCAAAATAACATTTTTCCACCATTGGCACTCTTCCGATTGCTGCCTATAGAAATAAACTCGCAGTTGGCACGCTGAGTCTTATCTCCTCGGGAGACATGAGGCCTGCCATAAATCAGTTCTTTTCAAGATTGAAAATGAAGACCAGACCCTCACTGCCTCACCCTTAACACAGCTCTTAAATAGACCAGCCCACAGGAGACTCCTTTAAGATTCTGCCCATTCAAACCCAATACAATGCTGCTCTTTCCTTTTAATGCCAAATTTATAGCATGCCATTGCAAGGCCTCAGTATCGCACACTTGATTGGCAGATCCTACAGATGAGATCTTCAGCCTCCTCGGTTAAAGTTTTACACCTCTCTCGAAGCGTGGGCCAGCAGAATTTGTCGATCTTGGAACTGGTAATGTGCATGTCAGCCTTGGTACGTGCTTCTGTAAATCTCCAGGGCAAATTCAACAGTATCTGTGTCTTATTCACATCCCAGCTGCAGTCCAACTGTACAAATGAGGGTCATTATGCAATGCACCAGATTCACAAATGTCAAGACGGCTTGACCGACGCATCTGAAGATGTGCTATTGCTGCACACAGAAAGTGGGTGGTAAACAGAATTTAATTTAAAAGTGAGGTTTGTGTACATTTTCTAGTGAATGAAGAATGTTATAACTTGGCAAACATGCAGACTCAGAGTATATTCAAGTGCACTTTTAGCATTTTTAAAGAGCCGGTTCAAGTGTCTGGAGTGATACTTGAGAGTCACAGTGAAACATGCCAAATTGATGTAGTCTGATGCATCTTCCACATCCAAACAACCTACAGGTATTTATAATATCTCTAACTGTAGGGGTAGAGATATTATGCTGTAATCTTGTACTTTAGGAACAGGTTATACAGAAAATATATGTAACATAAATCGATAGATGGATAAATTATTAGCAAATATTGTTTAAAGCGATGCATCTGTTTTAACCTAGACACGCTGGTGTCTTCTCTAGTGTCCTCCAGTCATAAGCAGTTTTGAAGAGATTCCTAGGACTCTCTCGCAAACAGGGAACTGTTAGCTCACAGTTCTGAGTATGTGACGAGTGACTATGTGTGTCTTTTCTCTCCTCAGGACCTCCGACCATCTCCAGCACTCAGACACATCAGGCTCCACACGGGGAAAAGGGACAGATCAAATGTTTCATCCGCAGCACGCCACCCCCAGACCGCATCGTGAGTTCCTCTCCTTCCAGTGACTCAGCTCAGACAGGACTGCAGCTGTTGAGTGGGCGCTTGCTGTTGTCACATGGCTTGTGTGACTCCATTAGACTCAGTAAACACAGTCCAATAATGCATAACGCACTCATGAGTTACGATCTGTTTAATAAATGAAATTGCATCTCAAATCATTTGTTTCCTCTATATGAGTGAACGGGTATTAGACATGGCAGGCTTACAGCCCTAATTTCTCATTTAATGCATTCTTATGCCCTGTTACCACAGATCCAATTAGGATTTACCACTCTTAGATGAACTGTCTCCTCTCCGGGCCAATTTTTGATTCATTACTCACTCTGTGCATGTGTGTGTGTGTGTTTGTGGCCGTGTGCATGGAAGTGCATAGGTAATCTCTGCACGATGTTTACTCGTGTGGCTTTGCTTTTATTGCCATGCTATTTCTAAATGTCAGTTGAATGGGAAAGACTGCTCCTGTGGTCTGGAACAACCAGTAATAACTTTAGAAGTGTAATACCGCCCATAAAGCAGGTGAAAGCAAATGCAAGTCTCTCTTTGCAAGCTGAAAAGACCAGCTTGCACCACTAGGCTGATTCAGGCTGGTTAATGTTGCTTAGTGCTAGTATAACTGGTAGAGTCATGCTATTTACCTGAAGGAAAAAAGAAACGAAAAAATGGTTGTGAAGCTAAAAAGAGGGTCTTGCATCTTCAAAATTGTAACACTTTGCAACAAGATTTAATTTGTTTACATTATTTAACATTAACTAACTAATTGGTTAATGTTGTATCTGTTAATGCACTGTGAACTAAAATGAACATGGACATTTTTTTAAATAATTTTAACATTAATGAAGGTTAATAAATGGCGTAAAAAATACATTGTAAACAAATGAGGCATTATTTTGAAGTTTGAATATTTACTTGAGAAATGAAAGTCAGATAATAAGACTTTTCTATCATTTTTGTACCCCATCTGACCCATTTTTCAGATTTTAATTATAAAGTTGCCATCCACCTTTCAAACTTTCAGCCAGAATATTTTGTCTATCTACAGAAAGACAAAGCCTTTTTTGAGAGATAATATATATACATATATATATATATATTTTATTTAAGCTTCATGCACTCTTTTTTTCTCAACACTTGAATGTGGGTAAGTTTCATAAAAATAAAAATAAACATTTTGAAAATTGATTTTTTTGTCAAAAACTACAGCTGGATCGGATTCAGAACGATGATCAAAACATAGATGGAGTAGATTGAGTCCATCATAATTCACAGTCCTGTACCTCGTCGTGGGTCGACATTTCATTCTGTAACAATTGGCGTTTTTGATTTATATACTGTTTAATGTTTGATGATCGTGCTTCTATTGCTTGTTTCAAATGCTTGTTTGATTCAGAGATTCTGTACTCTTTCAGAAGATGTGTAATAGCACCCCCTACCATATAACAGTAAAAATATGTATTGCCATAAAAATCCGTCAATGGTGGGAAAGAGTTAAGCATAAACCTCAATAAAATTTGTTAGATGTATGCCTAAACTGTTGGTCTTTTCAATATGGTTTCTTCTGTTGTTCATCAGGCCTGGTCCTGGAAGGAGACTGTCCTGGAGTCGGGGACGTCAGGTCGCTACACGGTGGAGACCGTAAGCACTGAGGACGGAGTGCTGTCCACGCTCACCATGAGTAACATCGTACCTGCCGACTTTCAGACCATCTACAACTGCACCGCCTGGAACAGCTTTGGCTCGGATACGGAGATCATTCGCCTCAAGGAACAAGGTGGGATCCAAGGTCCGCCAGGTTCCACCTTCTTTTCTTTAAAACATGTCTGCGGTAGAATAGTGATGAAGTGTTTCATAACCATGGTGTTTGAAAACACTGGAATAGACCAAAAACATTCAGTATTTTCTCCATTACTTTCCATTTATCACTTTATACATTATGTATCACTTTATATGAGATTAGCAAGTCACATCAACATCATATTAATATCTTTTTCCTAATTTACCAATTTTAGATTACTTTTCATTCAGCAATCGGCAAATTATTATTTCATGGCAACAGCAAAAGTAATTGCACTTTTAACTGCAACTTTAATAAATATTGTAAATTTATTAACAACACTTAGCACTATTTAATTTGCAGCCTTGCTACAGTTTATTATTTCTCTCTTGTGCATTTCTTACAATGTATCTCGCTAGCGATTTCATGGTTTGGATTTATTTGCATACATTTTAGACCTATTTTGTCTCACTTGATCTTTGAAGTGATTGTTTTTTTCGAAAAGTGCCTTTCATGCAGTGTGTAATATAGCTGTTTGTGAATGCAAAAGGTCTGCAAAGTTTTAAAGATCAAAGTGCACAATAGAGTTATCGTCTCCTAAAAGGAAGAATCGATTCTGAACTGCCGAAGCGAGTCATCAGTAATCGTAACAATGTAACAAATTTGCATAATGCCAGCCTACGCTCTTCATTGGCTGCCCACGAACAACATCTGATTTTCCCCGCTCTCAAACACTGTAGTTGTAGCTGAGGTTTGGAAGTGTTTGGTTCGTGTTGTCGACTTGTCGAGAACACACTGTTTTTAGCGCTGCACAGGATATCCACTTTCCATGCACTTCAAAAGATTGAGACTCGCGCTTCATTTGATAACGTCACCATCGTTACTTTTCGTATCACTATCAGCGCTGAGGAAACCTCCGGAGCTGAAATTCAGAAATGGTAATGAGTGTTTAGTTTCCAACCCGCGCTGTAAGCGGTCGACCAATCACAGCAGACTGAGCCATCTGACCAATCAGAGCAGAGAAGGCTCTCAGAAAGGAGGGGTTTAGAGAGACTGAATCTTCGAATGAACCGTTTTCAGACTCTTTGAGAAATGAGGTGATGTGCAATGTATATAATGAGAAAACTAAAGTCGGACCTTGGATGCATGTAAACCTATTGTAGGAGACCTTTAAAACCTTTAAAATAGCATAATAAGGGCACTTTAATGAACTAATTTCCACCACAAAATGAGAATTTGGCCATTGTTTTTGTTTTGTTTGTTTTCCAGTGGAATGTAGAAGAAATTTTACAAAATGTGCTGGTTGCTCTTTTCCGTGAAATTACAATGAATGGTTACCAAAAAAGCAGGCAAATGCATCAAAAGTATCATTATACAACTCTTCAAAAGTCTTCTAAAGCCATACGATATCTTTGTGTAACAAACATTTTTGGGTAAACTATTCCTTTAATGAAAAATGCATTTCTGGGTTTTTAGTACTTGCATGCAGTAATGCAGACATTAAATATGCAAATTGGTAAGTACGCAGGGGTCATAATGCTTAATTTACTGCGAGACAGTAATTAGCATTGTACAGCTTATTGTCTGACTCTCATTATCATTTGGCCATAAAATCTGGTTATCATTTGGTATAAATATACCAACAAAAGTACAAATAAAACAGTTGATTTGGCTCTAATTAGCCAAAGCACAGCATATCAAACACTCGTGGGATTGCTGGAATTCACATTACACCCACGTCCAATCAGAGTATGTAAATGATCCAAGGTGAATGATAAAATCCGATGCAGAGTTCACATTCAAGACGTTAAGTGCGTGCCATGATGTGCTAAACATATGCGATAATTGGCATGTCTGCAAATTGTTACGCCTGGTTTTCATGTAAACTGAGGATACCTGTGCTTTCACTAGGTGATGGCAGTGTTAATTGCCTTTGAATAGATGCCTTGAAGGTGCAAATGTCTCTTTGACACATTTGATTCTCATTTGTTCCGTGCTGGTGCGGGTCTTGAAATACAGTATGTTCAGGAGTGAGAGGTGGTGTTTGCGTTGCTGGATCCACCAGTCCTGCCCATGCTGTGTTATTGTAGAAGGCTCTGTTTTGTTTTCCAACAGAATCCCTCCCTGTTGCTGTGATCATCGGCGTGGCAGTTGGCGCTTTCGTTGCATTCATCGTCCTCATGGGAACCATCGGAGCGTTCTGCTGTACACGCTCTCAGAGAAGTATGTACCTCTCAGCCAATTGGCTTCCAGCATGTCCATCACCAGAACAAGTGTTCCTCAGTCAGACAAAGGGCAGGTTGTTAAGGTGTTCATGTCACTTCACAGAAACCAAGCCTTTATTTCAACAGTATATATTCCTTTTAGTTGAGTGTTTGTGTAGGGTTGGGTGGTATGACGGTATAGACCAGAAATGCAAAATTCTGCAATGCTGTTTTAAAAAAAAAAAAAAAAAAAGAAAGAAAATTTTAGTATTATTCCAATGTAGACAACATCTTTGATTATAATGTGGGGGATTTAGCTTAAGTGTGCCATGTGTTTTTGGTGTCGCTAACTGTACATTAGTAAGGTTTAATTGTAGGTTGCTTACAGTGATCTAGAAACATTGCAACATAATTTGCATTAATTGAAATATTTAACTTAAGTGCTTTTATTCAAACACATGTGAGGCTGTGTACATTAATCAGTCAGTCATACTTATTATGTATTTTTTGTTATTTACGTGTGCATTTTAGTGCATGATTTTTATGTTGATTAAGGGGTGTAATATGTCATGAATAAAATTTAAAAATGTCAGTCGTAATGCTGTAACTATATGTTATTATATGTCAATGTTACTACCTAAATATCATCATTTTACATCATGATTCTCAAAATCTTACATTCATTTTTTTATGTGGCAGTAAAAAGCTTTTTTCTTACAAATCTTTTTGCTACTCATGAGGCTTTTGTCATACCGCCCACCCTTATCTCTGTGTTTCTTATTTGTTGTCCTTTTACCGCATCCATTCTCTCACATGATCAAAAGAGAAAACAGCTCATCCATGTGCAGGTTAGCGTCAGACAGCGAAAAATGAGCTTGCAGTTTATGATTGTTGGTGGCATTTCTAGCGTTGAGCATGTTGTTGTTGTATGCCACAGAAGACGCTCACCTGGTTATGCCTACACTGCCCACCTCCATCTGTGCTCAGCAGAGAGAACTTGCAAGCAAAATTAAGACAGAAAGTAAGACCTGTTACCTGACCGTCACCAATTATCTATAAACACTGTTCTTCAATGCGTCAAGATGAGCTGTGTGATTCTAATGTGATGTATAATGGTTCCTCTTGGGTTCCTCTTATCTTGGTTCTGTGGTGTTATGCTGCCTTCAAGTCCTCCTACAGAAGATTTAGGATGTTGTAATTATGACGGAATGTGGTTTTATTTGGAATAAAATGGATTAAAAACAGTTACATTGGTTAACTGCGTTAGGTAGCATGAACTAACAATGGAAAAATATTATAAATCATTTATTAATTTTAGTTAATGTTATTTTTAACATTTACTAATACATTATTAAATCAAAAGTTGTATCTCTTCGTTTTATTTCCTGAGCTAACTTGACCTAACAATGTTACAACTAATATTAACAAAGATTAATAAATACTGCAACAAATGTATTGCTCATTGTTAGATCATGTTACTTAATGCATTAACTAATGTTAACTAATGGAACCTTGTTGAAACGTTCACAACATTTCTCTCTATTTAATTCACTTTCTGACAAATCAGGAAACTATTTACACGCTAGCCCATCAAAATGAAGAACATTATATATATATATATATATATATATATATATATATATATATATATATATATATATATATATGCTTTGATGCTTATCATATTTTTATTTGATATATGATGCTTTAGTTTAATGTCATAGTAATAGTGAGTATTAACTCACTATTAACTACAACTTCAAACTCAAAAAACAATAATTATAGTTAGTAAGGTAGTTGTTAATTGTAGGTATCGGGTAGGATTAAGGGATGAACACCCTAGCAACTCCCTAGCAACCATCCAGAATAACCCAGCTACCACCTAGCAACCACCCAGAACACCTTAGCAACCCACTAGAAACACCCTAGCAACTTTTTAACTTTAAACTACTTCAAACTTTAAACTACTTCAAACTTTAAACTACTTTAAACTTCAAACTACTTTAAACTTTAAACTACTTTAAACTTTAAACTAAATTCAACTTCAAACTACTTTAATCTTCAAACTACTTTAAACTTCAAACTTTCTGGTCCAAACTTTCTCAAGCCAACTTAAAGTTCTCAAGCCAACTTAAAGAACTTTTTAATCTAGTGATATAGTATGTGCTTTATAAGTAATAATAAACAGCCAATTTCTTAGTAATATGCGTGCTATTAAGCAACTAGTTAATAGTGAGAATTGGACCCTAAACTAAAGTGTTACCATAATAAATTACATAATGAATTATCAAATTAGTATAATAATCAATTATTATATAAAAACATTTATTATAATATAATATATGCTAATTATCAAAACTATAAATGTATAAATTCTTATATATCATTACTGACATGCCCCAATGTCAGAAAGTTGGGATTCATCTTAGTTTGTAAATATGACTTGAAGGCAGCATTTGTGTTTAGGGACTCTTGTTAAGGCAATGTGAAGTGGCATGGAGATAGATATTTTTAAAAAATATATATATTTCACATCAGTACATTACACAAAATGGCACGACTGCAGTAACATATGTAACTTTCCTCTCAGACCTCAAAGGTGTGGTATCAGCCAAGAACGACATTCGAGTGGAAATTGTACACAAAGATCACAACGCAGCCAGAGAAAACGAGGAACACTCCGCAATGAAGCAACTCATGGTGAGTCACATTCTGAAGTAAACATCCCGCTTGCCATTACCCCATCAGCACCCCCAAATCAACAAGCTAGCTCATTATACTAGTCCCTGTCACGTCCTTAGCTAATGAATGCTAATCATCCCCACCCCAACACTAATAGCGTCTATCTCCCTTGCCACTGCTAACGTCAAACCCATGAATAATGCAGCATAAGTGTGAGAACCCTGCTGGCCTGGATGCCTATATTTAGCCCCTAGCCTGCATTTCCTGGGAGGACATGGACATAGATGTAATCATAGAGATGCCAGTGATCAAGTGTTTGTCAAAAAAACATGCTGCCCCCTTCTTTGGAAATTTCACTCATTGCCACACAAGCCTCAAAGGCCTAGAATCAGAGCTTTGTTTGAGTTAAGGATGCAAAACTTATGACAAAGCAAGACAACGAATTTGGACACCTCCCAAATATGGTGTTGCATTGCAAATTTCGGCTAATGACATGCAGAATATTCACAGGAAATTGCCCCAGTTGAAGTAGCTTTCCTTTTGGAATTTGGAAGTGTTTTGGAGTACCAAAGCTGCACAGTGATTTGCGGGAAAGGGAGAGGGTAACCCAGATATTAACGTGAGGATGGGTCTGTTGTTTGCTGCAGATTGAACGGGGAGAGTTTCAGCAAGAGTCTGTTCTGAAGCAACTTGAGGTTCTTCAGGAAGAGGAGAAAGAGTATCAGCACATCAAGGTATGTCTCCATGGGATTTGGAGGAAGTGATGTAAGAAAGAGAGGAGTTGCATTCCATTGCAAAAAAAAAGGTTCTCAAGTTTGAGGGCCAGATTTACTAACTGCTTGTGGCAGTGCAAACCCTCTTAGGGTGTTTAAAAAAATACTGTCTGGATTTACTAAAGACACGCAGTGAAAAAATAGCACTGAAAAGGTGTGGACAGGGTTATATTTGTGGATAGCCTTACTGTACATGAATTTGTAGGAGTTTCCCTTTCAGACGCAAAAATTATAAGAGGAGAGTATGTTAATGAATCATACGAGGTGATTTACTAGGGTTTGCGCTAGTTAATTTACTGGTATTTGCATCATTATTTAACACCCAATAAGCATGTCTTAACCCATTTTGCACCTGTGTTTAGTAGATTTTTTTTAAACGTTTTCAACTTCTTCCGCAAGCAACGCCAGTGACGCAACACTTCCGAACCCACAATTCAGTTCGGCAATGCATGACGTCACCCATTCAAAGTAAATGAGAAGCGTTAACACCGACGCCCCGTGTGAATGCATCGTCACCGACTGCGTGTCCACACAAAACATGACATTAAAGCACGCAGCCAAAGAAAAAGAAGATTGTTGTCTTGTGCTGTGTAGAAAGAACGAAGCCGATATAAACATGAACCGTGCATAAAAAAAAAGCATACGGCCCAAGCGAACCCAAAGCCACACACTCACACAACAAGTCTAAAGCGCACAAGAATGTGTGAATTCTCATCCCATGTGAAGTGACAGAACCGTGACATGGCATCACTGTGAAAACACCCTTTTGGAACCTTTATTTTTAAGAGTGTATGTGCTTAAATAGATTGAATAAATAAAAAAGATAATCTTCATATTCATTTTCAAATTATGGTTCTTACTCATAAATAATATTTCATACTTTGTTGATCTGCAATGGTAATTACATTTCTCTACACAATTGCTGATAATTATGATCTTTATTTGATTTATAAATAAATAAGCCATTAAGGTCATTCTCCATCATTTTCTCGAACAAGAGCTCTGCAAGGGGTCTGTTGTGTGGGAGCACTGCTGCACTGCTAACACTTAAGAAGTCACACAGAACAAAATAAAGCAGTTTTAATGTGAAACTGAAGGAATGTGATAACTGCATTAAAAAAAAAGGATGCTAAGGCTTTATAAGGCTGAGTGTTCATCATTAATGCCAGGAAATTGCTTAGAAAATTGATATTTAAAATTTTGTTCAGACAAAACCAATATTTAAGGAAAAAACTAATTAAAGTCTTATACGCAATTAAATCCTTTAAGCATTTGCACTGATCATCGAGAATGTTAAGTAAGATACTAATTTAGCTAAATTTTGTGTGAGCACAAAGAATAACTATTGTAATTATAGTTTGATTAACATATGATCCCACCGTTAAGCAGACAGCAGTTCCTGACAAGAGTAGCATAGCTTTTGTTCTCTCGTTTGTACTTATTTCCGTGTGCAAACGCAGTGTTCCTAAAGTCTGCTTCATGGCCTCCTCTACCTGCTCCCAGCGGGACTGATTCCCTCCCTACATGTAGATGAGTGTGTAAAATAAGCAGTGTGAACAGATATGGAGTGCACACAATCCCTGTTGCCTGATAAAACCGCGTCTGACAACGCCTTTCTCGTGTTGTCATAGAGAAGTCACCTACCGGTGATTATCGTCTCTCCCCCGCGGGATCTGGCCTGCACACCCGCTCAAAATGGCAACCACGTCCACTTTTGGCGCCTGTTTTGCTTCTTAGCAACTGTACTGATAAAGCACCACGACAACGACAGCAGCCATGGTATCAAGTTCCTTCGCTTTGATTTTTTCTTTCCATGACAGATTGAAAAGCCCTGATTCCGAAGTCCAATTAAAGCTGAAAAGTACAGACTGACAACCAGTTTGTGTATCAAGGTTTTGTCTAATTAGCCTGTAATGATGTTTTGAGGGTACTGCTAAAGATGGTCACTTTACTCCAGTGACTGATCCAAACCTATTTGTATTACCTCTGTTTGAAGTGCTGTATGCATGTTTCTTGCCTTTTTAATGCTCTGAAACAGAAGTGAGGGCACTACAGAAAGAAAGAGAATAGATGCATCACACAAGCAAATTGTCAAGAAATGTAGCTTCAGTTTACAGTGTTAGATGATGGTCGAAATAAAGGAGAAGCATTTAGAATAAAACGTTACACTGCAATCAAAGACATTCCGATTTTGACGGTTAAATTAGTAAAAGAAGAGTTAGTCAAAAAAATACAATATTTTTTTGCCAAGGTTGCATGAGAAACTCTTCATTTTGATGGTCCACTTTAGACATTCTTCTAACTATAAGTAAGTTTGCAACGACATGTCAACTAGCAGTCCTTAGAGTATTAGTAGACTGTCTGCTTAATATCTGCTGACACTTTATTTTGATGCTCCCCAACTGACTATAAGTAACTTTGCAAGTCTACGTCAACTAACTCGCATTAATTTGCAAACTACATGTCAATGTTGACATGCTGCAAAGTTACTTATAGTTAGTAGAATATCTAAAGTGGATTATCAAAATAAAGTGTAACCCAAAATTCATATTTGAAACACAAATTAAACTAACCTCATCATTGTTAACTGAATAGGGCTACAGTATACTTACAGGGTAT
The DNA here is from genome assembly GCF_949319135.1 of Squalius cephalus. NCBI lineage: Eukaryota > Metazoa > Chordata > Actinopteri > Cypriniformes > Leuciscidae > Squalius > Squalius cephalus. The sequence goes on along the minus strand of NC_137127.1, from coordinate 45,140,841 downwards.
AATAGTATTAAGACTTCTGTCAGGACCACTATCGTCAAAGATGATTAGCAGTTCTGTTCTTACTGGACGAGAGGAGGAGCTGGGGATGGAGGAGGGTAATTAGCTCCTGAGCAACACGATAAAGCTGCTTGGACCTTTATATAGGAATTCTGTGAAAGGCGTCGTATTCCTGTAGACGGGTATCAGCTAATGTGAGCCTGACTGACGTGACCTGGCAGAACTAGCGCTATGCTTGATTTTTCGAAAATTTGACTACGGTACAAGTATAATTAAGATCGCATTCCCAAAAGCTGACATAGAGTGGGGTCTTCAAAAATTTTGGATATTGTACAAAATGTTTGAGTATAAGATCATTTTTGACACACTTAAGGGGCGTTCACACTGACAGTGATTGAATTGCTGGAGGTTACCAACTCTAAGTGCATTTGGTTTCTAGTAGTCATTCACGCTTAACTGTATGCAGCTGTGCAAGACAGTATTGCTTTGATCCCTCTTTGCATTAAGTTGAGCTCAGTGTCAATTGTACAGATAATGGCAACTCTTGAAAATGAATGGCTTCGCTGTTAGTGCAAAAGCTCTTTACAACTATTTATTCACTGTTGCCTAGAGTCATTTCGTTTAACTCCTTTCATTCAATGACATGTTTGTTAATGCATTGTTCCTCAAAGGATCCCACTAATGGATACTACAGTGTGAACACCTTTAAGGAGCATCATGGCACCCCAACCACGCTGGCAGGAAACCAGACCACAGAGCTCCGGCGAGACCCTGCCACAGCCACCACCGGCAAACAGAGGGTTCCCACAGGAATGTCTTTCACCAACATCTACTCTACCTTGGGTGCTGGACCCAACCGCCTGTACGACTACAGCCAGCGGTTCGTGCTGGGCATGGGCAGCAGTTCCATCGAGCTTTGCGAGCGAGAATTCCAGCGAGGATCGATGAGTGACTCCAGCTCTTTCCTGGACACACAGTGCGACAGCAGCGTCAGCAGTTACAGCAAGCAGGACGGCTATGTGCAGTTCGACAAGGACAGCAAGGCCTCGGCCTCCTCCTCGTCCCATTACTCTCAATCATCGTCCCAGAACTCAGACCTCACGCGGCCCCTGCAGAAACGCATGCAGACCCATGTCTGACAGCAGGAGATGGACAGAAGACAGAGGAATCCAGCGATGGGTTTGGCCAAAGGGGATTACCCCCCACCCCCCCAGACAAGAATCAGGAAGCAGTTCAAGCACATCTAGCACGCCAGTTTAATTTTACCCTTTTAACATTCTTTGATATATGTGGATATTCATCATTTGTCCAAATCTTATTTACAGCTCTGAAAAGCCTTACCGTTTTCAGATCCTTGTCATGAGCTCATGGACTACCCTTCCCAATGCCCTTAATGTCTGGGCCAAAAACTTTCTCCAAACAACCGTGTGCCACAGTGACGTCACTTGCCAACACAGAAAGACACAAGAAACAAAACCAGTGTCCTTGCTGTAGTTCCAGTAACATTGAAACAGCTCTGAATGAACGACCTCGGACCTCGGAGAATGCATAGAAACATTGCTCAGATGAGGAGAGTCGATGAAGGCTACACTCCTTACCACTCCTCGTCACCATTAGAGGACAATGCTCTGTTGCTCCTGTACATTCAAGCACAACTGTCAAAGTTGTATGTAAGATTTCTCAATGCCTCTACCACAGCTAGCTAAACAAAAGAAAAAATATAAAAGGACAAAAAACAACAAAAAAAAAAACATATATGAACTGATTTAAAAACTATTGTCAGTCAGTATCTTTGGATTCTGGCCCTTCTGACAAAAGTTTGTCTGACATACCAATGTGAGAATCTCAGATAGAAAATGGCCATGAGCTGTTGGTTTACCATTCAGAGATAAGATATTTGTGTACTTTGTTGTTCTTTCTTTCTGAACATTCTTTATTTTCAGTGTTTTAATAACTTGATTTCAAAATTCATTGGACGTGCACTGGGAACTAAGTGGATTATGTAGTCTTGTCTACTTGAGAGCATTCAGGTGGACTATTTAAGGTGTGTGGCCATTTGAGCCTGAGAGTGTTTTTTTTTATTTATTTTTTTAAATACTATTCTTTCCGAATAGGGTTGATCTGGTTTGGTGTGAATAATGCGCAGAAGATGGGAACAATGATGCTTAGGTTTTAAAAAGATGCACTATGTCCTGTGTCCTGTTGTGTGAAGTCAAATTATAATGCTAAAAAATCTTCCTTTCGATTCATAAAAAAAAAAAAAAAAAAAAAAATCGCCTGAGCTTGTTACACATGTTCTAGATATATTTTCAAATCGCTTGTTTCTTGCAATACACAAATTTAGTTTACAAATCGAGATCCAAGTACTTTACATTTTGCTCCAGGTTGAATCTTCTGTCTGCTCTTCATGTGGCTGCCATTGGACTGTACAGCATTGAGTACTCTCACTGTTATAAGTGAGCAATTTGTGTTCATGTTTTTTGAGTGTGGGCTTTCATACTTAATGTAAATGTGTGTTGTTGTTGTTTTTTCCCAATGTTTTACTCTACGGAACTGAAATTGCAACCTATGGCACTACTGATAACTCAAGCACTTCACTCAAAACACTTGCAAGGTAATATCACCCTTAGTCCCGAATCAAGGTACTGAAATAAAGCTAACAGAAATTGAGCTAGGATCGCATGCTACATAGAATGTGTAGAGAGATGCAAACTGAAGCCAAAGCTGTGGTGTATGCCAAGCTGGAAACTAGAGGCATTTGGCCAAATACTGTATAGTTACTAAACCACAGGCGAGAGTAGAAGATCCAAACAGATGTATTTCTGGCTGTTTTGAAAGTACAAATCATCCAGTGCTCTTCACAAAAGTATTATGCCACAATTCATTAGAAATGGATATAATTGCTTTCATTATCTGCTCTATTTCTTAATTCATTCAGCATTTTGGTTATCGCTATACTGGGGAGAAATATTCAGACTACCAAAAAAAAAAAAAAAGGGTCAAAATTATGGCAGCATGTTTTTCTAGTACTAGACAAGAGCACAGCATTATCTATGTGGTGTTACATTAAGTGGCATAATTGTATGAAATTGCCACTGACTCCTTATAACAAGGTTGAGGCTCATCCCAGTATGTGCGCCAACTGTGCTCACATCCACTGATATCAACACCTCTCTCCCTGCCAAAGCTTTCCTGGGTTATGGCACTCTGAATCCTTACCAAGCCCTATGACTGCACAAACAGATTGGGCATGAAAGCTATCAGTGTGTTTTGCTTATCAAAGCTTCTGACACTCCACTCTTTTATCTCCTCATCAAGTTATCTCCCATTCCCCCTCTCTCATAAAGATATAAATGACCAGAGGCAATCTCTCATATAAACAAGGAAATGAACTGTGGTTCTCACTCTTGAAATGCAAAGATCCCGATTTTGACCCAAAGGAACCAATTTGATTTGTACAGACCTGACAGTTCCTCCCTTCAACCCGAATTCAAGAAACACTGCAAGGCGTGACGCCGCTGAGTCAGTCGGTGCTGTAAGCACTTTACGTATGATTATGTTTGTGGCATTTCAATGGGTTTCATACATGAGTGCTGTTGGATGAGTCTAATTTTACAAATGGATTGGTGCCCATTGTGGGGCTTAAACAGGAAAAGGCCTGTTTCAGTGCTGATAATATAGCTCAGTCTTCCCTACACTGTATATAAATCCTTCATGCTCTCTGTGTGTACATTTGCAGTTATTTTGCTTTGTTCTTTAGTCAATTTCATTCGAAAAGGGCAGAAAGCAAATCGCACCATTGATGCTGTACAAACGATCAATCTTTAATTTAGAAATTTCCTCTCAGTTGATGGCGATGCCAGTGCTATACCCATAGGCAGAGAAGTGTTTAAAATCAAATATCTATATGTTACTTTACTTTGCCTATCTTTCTCTGTTGATAGCTGGGCACAAAATGTTTCCCGCAAGGTGAAATGAAAAAATACAGACCTAAAGAAATCTTGCAACACACAACAATCAAACTTGCAACGTGCAATGAATTTAGATCCAGGGTTTTCACACCTTTTGACCGTTTCGGAGAAATCGTTTTATTGACATTGGCCAGAAACTGCACTTTGTGAGTGAAATGAAATACTTTAAAGCTGAGCATAACAAGAAATAATAGGTTCAGCAAAGAATATATTTGTGGGAACCCTGCAAATATGAAAAAGTCCAAACAAATTATAGCCTAATTATAAAATTACTTTCTCTAACCATGGCATTAGTTTGGGGTGTGGCTACCAGTTAATTTGTCCAATAACAGATGAGAGAGAGAGGAAACCTGTTAGTAAACCATCATTTTTGCAATTCTGTTTAGTGACACTGCATGCAAAGAAACTACACACTACGACTTAATATTAATGCATTTAATTAAATGCTGAACAACCTTATCCAAGACATACTTTGAATAATGGGCAGCTACCTTTTGCCACTGCATTAACTTCCACTTTACAATGCTAATAGAGCCATATGGGTATTAATTATTTGACATTAGCATTTGCGTTAACAATTTATACCATATGGACTAGTTGTTTCAGTCTTAAAACATGGGAAAAGAGCCACAAAATCTCCCAAAACAGGTCACCATTCATGTAAAGAAGCTGCAAGCACGTGCTAAAATGAACATGGCGCTTGTAAGCAAATATTGGATTATGGCTGTTGCTCTGTTTGAGTAGCTCTCCGTACTCTTTTGTAGCCTGTGTACTTTTCTTATCGCCCAGCCCTGGTGAGTTTCAATCCCTTCTCCCACTGGACCCCAAGTCTTGCCTGACTCAGGCACCAGATGGTCATGCACTTACAACCAAACCAAACAGATGAACAAATATCGCTCTGAATGATAGGACAGGGTCATTGCCAGTTTCAGACAGCAGACCACATTTATGGGTTTTACATTTCTCCCCTGACATTTCAGCACAGCCAGGCGGGCTACTGGCTGATGGAATGTTATGAATTCCCCCTCTCTCGCCAATACTGTTTTATATAGGCCTCTCTATTATGACGATCCCAGAGCGAGTTTTGTTTGAGGATGGTCACAGTATAGGCTGCATAGGCATATTATTGTGTAAGCACTGCGGAGGCATTGCAATGATGATTTGTAAAATGTACAGTACGTAAGAGAGCGGATTATGTTCAGTGATGGGCAGCTCTCTACGAATGTTTGTGTCAGTTGTGTTTTCTTTTTTTACATGTCTTAAGCACTTTCTACATCAGATTTTTATTTCAAATTTGATTTCCACAAGACAATATCTAGTTAGTCTTTAAGTGACATGCTACTGCCGTAACAAAGATGGTGTGTGTACACAGAGGTCGAGAAAATCAATCCAGCAGTTCTGAAGTTATTATACTGTAATGTACAGGAGTTATGAAAGAAGGTTAACCACTATTTTCTTGCAGTGACTCTCTCTATCAGTAAAAGCATTAAAAAGATGTACTTTACCTGTAATGGTCTGTGATCTTATGATGCTTTGGCTCTGTATATTTCTGAAAGAAAATTGAAAATCATTTCAAAAAGAGTTGTGCTTGATGTCGTTATTTAAACCTCTATGTGTGTTTTTGCTTGTGTGTGTGTGTGTGTGTGTGTGTGGGGGGTGTGGGGGGGCTGTATCAAAGTCTATATAAATCAAAGAAAGTCTATATAAATCAAAAGGCAAATGGATTATATCAAATCTGTATTTAACAAGTAAAACTTCCCATCCCATTTTAATGAAAGTGCATTTCAAATGCTGAAAATAATGTCACATATTTATTTTGTTTGGATATTAAGCCTATTATATTTTCTATCTCCCCTAAATGGTTCTTGCATTGTATTATTTGCATGTAGCAATGCTTTTCCTCTTTTTTCTTCATTTAGAGGGTGTATTATGTGCTCTCTCTATCTCTCTGCATCATCGTCAATATTAACATTCAGATTTTGACGATTCAGTTGTGTAGCCTACTAGCCTTGTTAGTAGTTGGACAGATGGACAAATTAACCTGGTGTAGTTTTTATGTTTCATTATTAATTTCTTTTGAGAAAACGATTACTCAGTAAGACCTTTGTGATGAAGATTTCATTTTTATGTTGTATGCAAAGAATGATCATGAATGATCTGAAATTCCTGTAATCAGATTACAGTTACTGACTTAATCTGACATTCAAAACAAGATGTACACCCACCTCTTCTGCGACATCTGAAATTGCATGAGCCTTTTAATAAGCCCATATGACATCACCACTCTCTTGCAGTATGGAGACAATGTAAATTGTGCCAAGCACTAAAGAAGCAATTTTTGGAAACCCCAGGAGACGTCATCTCAGGTAAAATGGTTTGCAAATGTAGACTACACTGTGCTTTCAGAGATGTTTTCAATTTATTTTCTGTTCTTTTGTTTGGAAAAAATAATACCTAAACTCGTAGGATCCTGTTACACTGGATCAGACTACAGTACATTACAATCCAAATTGCACTCAAGAAGCATTGGGATTGGATCACTAAAAACATTCAGAAGTTGCCAGTGCATTAAAATAAAAATCCGGAAATTATAAAACATAATGCACTCGTCTGCAAAGGCAAAATGCAGTAATTGGCACTGAACTAAAGGATCTAAACATGGCTTTTAAAGGAGTCATGCAGACTTGCAATATTGTTTATTAAAAAAAAAAAAAAAAAGAGATGTATAAAACAAATATTTTATTGAATTTGAATTGTACAAATATGAATACATTTAAAATAAACATATAAACATTTTACATAATTTCTATTCATAACAGTATTCATAACAAACAAACAAACAAATTAATAAATAAATAAAGTATTGTAGTAGTCCAGATTCCAAAAATCAATAGTGTGAAATGAATATGGACTGTGAAATTTACAACTAAAATAGTTCAAAATGAGATCTGAGCTCACTTTTAGGGCCATGGACCACGCATCTTCAGTTCAGTTCAGTTTTAGTTGCTTAAATTAGAGTAAAGAGGACTCAAATGTGAAAACTTTCAATATCTAAATGAGGAAATGCAAGTTGTTTTGTATATCTTTCTCCCACACTTCTGCTGAAAATGACTTTGCCTGATAATTGGATTTCAAATTTAATTTGACCAAAAGCACACATTAACTGCAGAAGTCTGAGACTGTAGACTTATGACACACCATTATAAAAATATCTGTAGAGGCCCCTGAATATGAGGACTTTCATATAAGATGTAGCTGCATGTTCAATCATTTTTCATTTGCTAATAATAAGTTAACTTATGATTATCTTTTTTGTGTTTCAGCCAAAAGGGTTTTTGATTGAATATTTTAACCAAACACTTTTCAATCATAATAAAACCTGGACATAACCTGGCCTGATATTCCATAGGTAATGAAAAATCTGTATTTAAAGGTTCATGAAACCCTAAACTAAATCTTCTGAGATTTTACCATGTGTAAATGTGTGTTAAACATCATAAGACAATGTGACCATCCGTTTGTTTTGATAGTAAGAGAAAACTTAATTTTAATCTTTTTTTGTGCTATTTCTAACTTCTGGGTTTAAATTCATCTTCATGTCAATGTCACAGGACGTGCCGTTTTCTTTTACTATAGTACATCGACGACTCATCTGTGTCTCATAATTATTCATGAGACTGCATGTCCTTATCCTATGAAAAGACACCTTGGTTAATTATTCACAACAGCATACGTTGATTTCCTATGATAGGTGCTTCAAACTGAGATCGCATGCAAGTAAGAGATGCAATGTAATGGGTCAAAATGTGCGTTTGTTTTTGCTTTGTAAGAATTTCTGCATTGCATAAGTTCTCTTCAATAGATCCTGAGTCTTCGACACAAATGTGATTCATCCATTGTGTGCATTCGTCCATTGATCTGATTCGTCCATTCATGTGAGTGTTACCGGTCTTTATGCCCCCCTTAACCAATCAAACAGCTTATAAAAATAAGCATCAAATGGTATTAAAGCTGCAACAGCGCGTTCATATATATTTCCAATGCACGGTATAAATGTGAAAGGCTGTGCATTTTTTTGTGGATCAAATTATAGCTGTCACGGGATATGTATGTATTTGTGTAATATAAAGTGAGCTTACAAAACCATGTGTATGTTGGGTAAAGGTAAATTGCAGTGTGCATTTGTGGGAAGCTTTGATGCTTTCATCTCAGATAGAACCAAATAAAACTCTGAATCAATAGCCAGGGGTGTGTTTCCCGAACAACGACGCCACTCGCTGCTTAACTATACCATAGTACGATGCATCGTTGAAGAAATCAACTAGCGAGTCGCGACTGTTTCCTGAAACCATATTGTCGCAAAGTGGTCGTTCAACCACGTTAGTTTATGACGTCACGCACGTGGTGGAGTAATAACTTCTTTTAATGAATCTGTTTGAGATCGAATTAACGCCAGATGTTTAGCTATAAATTACAGACATGACATCTGAGGACTATTTCTCATTTTTCTCAGTTATTTTGCTTTATTTCCAGATTCAATCACAGGCTCGTTCTTACATATTAGAGCACGTTCACACATGCGCACTCTTCAAAAACGGTGCTTTAAATCTCTTGACAAACTAAAAGACGTAAATGACATTTGTATGTATTCTAAATAAAAGACAGGTTGTACTGAATGTCAGCTTGCTTATTTTGCTAAAGATAAGGATTTATTGAGTCCACATGTCATGCAAACTAGAAACTCTTCTTCTAACCACAGGTCTAGAGCTGTCGTTCCAACCACACAACTCTGCGATGCTGTTTGCGAATGTTCGTTGGAACGATGGTTTCGGGAAACACAGACTCATTGAACTATGCTGATAACGACGGAACTTGCGAACATAGTTGGCTAACGATGCTTTTGGGAAACACACCCCAGAACAGGGAAGACAGAACCAAAACACAGTGACACTAAACCGACATCGAACTGCACGTTACACACGCACTTTTGTAGCATATTTTTCAAAACTGTGGTGAGAACTGACTGGTGCTGAAACAGTGGGTTTCATGACCCTTTAAAGTCAAGCGTGTGTGTTTCAGTGCACTATAACTGCAAAAGTATTGACTGTTTTCAGACAAGTCTCCCGAACATCCCGACGTTTTAATAGCACTACGGCGCCAAAGCGTTTATACTTTTTGACAAAATCAACCTATGAAACGATTCAGTTGTCTGTTCACATTAAGCTGAAAGGGAAAACAAGTCACGTATCATCAGTAAGAATGTCTCACTAAGAGCATGTTACTGAAGCAAACAGCCATAAAACCCTCCGATTCGTTGTCATTTATTCAAACACAGCTGTTTCAGCAAAAGCTTAAGGATGCTAAACATCTGTCTTGGTAATATATGAATTTTAGATTAGGGCTCCTCCCAGAAAAACTGCACACAAAAGAGGCAATTTAGTGCCTCCATTTTCAGCTGCTTGCAAAAGAATCAGCAGTTTTTTCCCCATTTAGTTTTCCATCTTAACTACACGGTGTGAAACCGAACATGATTTCTAAATCACGTTTTCCTACAATGGGTCTTGGTTTTAAAGGGGGTACTGAAAATCGAATGTCTTAGTCACTAGCGTCCTCAGGACTGAGGATTAAATGTTGGGCACAGAGAAATCCCTCCCTCTTGATTGCTGGCAGTCGCCCGTCAGAATCCAACAGAGCATCTTAAATGGATTATTGATCTGATGACCTTTCTTTAGTTTAAGGTTTTCTCTTGTTTGCTTCGGTAATGTTGACTAAACTCACACTATAGACAGTGTGATTGATCAAACACTAGCTTCCAATATTAGACTGTTAATAACCTCCTCGTGTTTGTCTAATTTAGACAGGTGACGCAGGAAAGGAGGGATGCAAACTCTCATGAACCTTAATTCCTTCTGCAATAATCCTCCACTGGCCCTGGAACCTCAGGACTTATGAAACATTATGATCGTAATGGTTTTGTTGAGTTTTGGAGGGGACTGTATTGAACTGATCCCATTATGTTGGTGTTTACTTCCAAATTGATTCACGAGACATTTTCAAGAACATAATAAAACATTGTCCTTGACATCTGAAATTAGAAAACTAAATAAAGTCAATTTTTTTTTTTTGTTGTTGTTGTTGACATTTTTAGACAAGAAAAAAACATCATGTGTGACTTGACAAGCACTGATTCTTACTGAGAAAAATGTAATTATTTTGTTTAATTAAATGATTTAATTCTTACTCTGCAACTTTTTCCATTATTTGCAAAGAAAAAACAGAAAAAAGAATGTGTACTTATTCATCAAATATTTTGAAATCAATTATTATTAGTATTACTTTATATTTATTAAGGCCAAATAAGATTAAGAACGTACTGAAAGAACAATATGTTTTTTAACTGACTTTCAGCTATTTAAGTATTTACAAAATATATATATATATATTAATTGAATCACTTATTTTAACCACTGTATGTAGTAGCCACTTTGTTTTTTCTATTGTTGCTTTTTTTTTATGTATCTATTTTCTAAAAACAAACTGTTCATTTGTATTTTTGTATTATTTGTGATGAAGCTGACATGGTTGTGACTGAGAAAATATTACTACAGTTCCCCAAAAACTATAAAACTCAAATTAGCCTTTATGCACGGATGTAATATGAATATGGCTTTTATATTGCTTGATTTTTAAATATTTTTGGCATTCAATTTTACAAACCGACTTAAAATGAGGAAACATTACAAGGAAATAATCAAGAGTCAACCCAATTAACAACATTGCAATGTTGATGTAAAAGTAAAAGAGTTGGAAAAAAGGAGAGAGAAAGTGTCTCATGGAAGCCCGGGAAATATTGCCCGGGTAATGAACTGCAACAATCGACGTAACAAACAGCTCTTCAACTGGATTTGCTTGTAATTTAGCATTTGTGAATGTATTGACATTTCCTAAATGTCGGTGGAGAGAGGGTTGGGGAGGACGTTTGCAATTTCCATGAGGAAGAGTTCCAGATTGCAAAGTAAAGTGTGCTGCATACAATTATCATTTGCTAATTAAGGTTGCGTTTGCAATTCAACTAAGAAAGCTTCTTTCAAAATGTTGGCTTCTCTAAATTGCTTTTTCACTTGAAGAGTGAAATGAAATGAAATTTCAGAGGAAGAGTAGATCCTTTGAACGCCTTGATTTGAGCGAGTCCAGAAGTGATGCGGTTCAGGAACGCTTCGGCTCAATGATTACGACAAAGAGAATGGTGATGAATGGATCGGCAGGATAGAATTGTCACATCAGGGGTGATCAAAACAAGCCTTTAGATTCTCTCAACTTCAACACTGAAGTGTGATTCAACAAGTTCTGTGTGAAAGAAATAACAACATAGTCTTGGATCTGAGCTGTAAGGTCCTCTGAAGTTTTCTGAACACATCAAATCTGAAACAAAGGCTAAATTACTCTTAAATTACCCCTCCTTTTAGCACCTTTGTGATGTGGAAGAAATCTTACCTCCCTTTCTCATAATCACCTTCTCTGAACACCACTACGATTGAAAGTCTCTTGTCTGAGATGCTGCAAGAAAACAAATAAAAAGTAATTGTAGCGTATATGTGTTTATCACAGCGTGACATTCACACAACAGCTCCATGACGCCTTGATTGAAGTTTATATTGGTTGCTGGAAGAGTTTTTGTGTGAGTAAATAAGTAAGAATGTGTACAGATGCAGAGAAAACAGTGCTTTGCTTTTTACTTAGTCCAATGTAACTCATTTTGCACTTTCATTTGATGTTTGCACGGTTTCACGGTTACACAGCTTACACTAAGTTGGGACTATAATCGATCTGTAAAAACAGCTCACTTGTAGAATTGTTCTTCATTTCTATTCAGACATGACCAAAACTGTGAGAATGCAATGAGCTGAAAGGAGGTGAAAACACTGCCTGTTTGTATCAGAGTTACTTCAATATATATATATATATTTTTTTTTTTTTCTGAAATAATAAAAAAAAAAAAAGATTGATTTACACACTTACAGCTCATTTTTCATAATACTTGTATTGCCAAGTATAGTTTTGTGGCTTTTAGAGCAGGGTAATTATAGATAACTAAAGCTAAAACTGAAATTAATTAAATAAATATTACATGTTAATTATATAGTAGGTACAATTTTACAATAAGGTTAACATTAGTTAATGTATTTACTAGAGGTGGGCATAGATTAATTTTTTTAATCTAGATTAATCTAGATTAATTTTGAAATTAATCTAGATTAATCTAGATTAAAATGGCTCATTTGAATTCTGCCGAAGGCATTCAGAATATGTGTGCTACCCAAATAATGACTATAAAAGTAAGTCTTTGAGAACGGGTTTCTCCAGCCAGGTGGCGCATTAGACCAGGGGCTCATCTCCTGTTTCCAAAATGCATCACAAACTGCTTGAGAAAGCTGTTCTACTCATAGACTGTAAAAGGTTACTACTGTACTGTTACCGTACGTAGGCAACATTAGGTAGGCCTATGTTATTATCAACTACTATAGGCTATCAATTAGGGATGGGCGATATGGCCTAAAATCCATATTGTGATATACATTGCAGCCTCTTGCGATAACGATATTATAATAAAACCATTTCAGAACAGGTTACACAGACCCTGCTAAACAACTGCTAAATTTTTTTTTTTTTTTTTTGAAAGGGTGTATGTAGTTTTGAGAACATATATTGTGCAAAACTGTAAGTATACAACATAATTTTGCAGATAAATAAAATTTAAGTACACTAGCTGCTGAGGCTTTTAGGTCTAATGTTTATTATGGCTTGGAGCTTATGAAACCCCAAATTTAAAATGAGAATATTGTCTAACTGATGTCTTTTCAGTTAAAAAGAAACACAACAACGATTCTTAAAATCGGGCGCTTTTAATAAAAAGAGATTATGTGCTACACCACTCACTAAGATATATTGGGAATAATACGCGCGCGCTGGTATTCAGTGATATGTTTCGTTTTGAATTTGAGGTGGTAGAACGGATTAGTCGTGTGTTAACTTACCGAACTGTGACCCCACACAGTCTACGTCGGACGGCTTAAATCCGAACCAAGTCCAAATAATGGATGTTGCACGGATCTTTTACACCAGCTTTCACTTTCAGCCGTGTTTACTTAAGATGACGACGAATGTGATGCGTTGCAGCCGGGTGTTCCTCGCGGCCGCGGGTAGATTGCGTCATCATAGCTTGTGTAGCTTGAGCCAGCTCCCAACCCAACTTGGAGAATAGATTAACGGCGATATTTTTTTTATCGCGCGATAAGAGTCTCGCGTTAACGCAGCGCGTTAACGCCGATAACGGCCCACCACTAGTATTTACTAACATGAACTAATAATGGGCAATACATTTGTTACAGTATTTATTACTACTATTTTTTAAAATTAGTTAACTAATGTTAACTAATGAATCCTTATTGTAAAGTGTTACCGTATGTAGTAGTATAGTATAGTATAGTATAGTATAGTATAGTATAGTATAGTATAGAGAGGTCAGCAACAGTCCAAACAAGGAAGATTATGACATCACACGCCTAATGTCCATCTCCTCTCACAGAGGCCAGTGCAGTGATATTTCCAATCATTAAAATCATCATAACCAAATAATAAAATGAGCTCAGGCATGAAGCCAAAGGTGTTCGATTGAATGATCTTTGTAGATACTCTCAAGGGTTTCTGCACATACACACACACACACACACACACACACACACTATAGGCCACGTTTTCACCCCTCAGTGGTGGCAGATGAGGTCTGCCTGCCCACATGACTACTCTCCTACAGCTGTCTTACCCTGGCACTTCCACACCCGACGGGCACAGCCTAGCGAGAGGAGACGTGCAGGGTTACAAAAGGTCACAGATGCAGGAGCACAGCCGAGGTTTCACAGACAGACGGGGGATTTCACTGAAGATGGAGGAAGGGAAGACCGCTGTGAGGCCGCAGGGTGAGTCTGGAGTTCAGAAGGGGCCGATGAACAGTTTAATAATGTCTTAATTGCGCCCCGGAACGATGTTATCGACTTATCGACACTGAGGCTGGAGAGGTGTGGCTGAGTCAGTGGACAGGACAGCATGAGACCAGAATGCATGAGTCAAAGCTGACAAACAGAATAACCTTTAACGGCGAACCTGCTCAACATCAGCATGTGTAGATGTTCAAACAAAGATATCAACACCACAGCATCAAACGCTAATGCTGTGGGACATGAACAGCTGCTCCCAGAGGGACTGGGATGTTTTCTACAGCAGCTGAGCACAGGGATTTCATTCCTTTTGTTGGTTTTGTGTACTGAGTGGAAAAGACTCATTTACTGTTGTATAGTTAGTGCTTAAAGTGGTACTCACATTGATGATGCAAACAAACCACAATTGAGACTCAGAAAGATATAATGTTAGAGGTTGAACTATGTTTCTAGGGAAAGATATGGGATACAAAGTTGATTCTTATTTCCAAATTATGGTGATAACGGACAAACAATCAATGTTGCAATACCATACTTTGTCTAAATAAATGAAAAAAAAAAAAAAAATCATACAATGACAGCAAATTTAATCTAAATGTACTGTAAAAAATAATGTTTCATGAATTGTTTTGTGACTCATAAAGTTGCTAGGAATACATGTTAAATCAAAAAATAAAACCAAAATTGCAATATGGCTTATATATATTATGTTATTTAATATAATATTAATAATTAATATTATTAGTATTGTTATTTTTTGTCATTTTGATATAAAAGTTTACCTACAAATAAGCATGGCAAACTGTTTTTTTGTTTGTTTTTTTAATCATATTTAAAAATAAGATTTTAAGTAAATCAAAAAATATATATATATAAAAAATAAATAATCTGAATTACGTTTTTTTCCACCAATTCATGTGGCCCTAAAGTTGTAGTTTAAATTTCACTGAAAACCTTCCCAATGTGACAATTTACCCCGTAGCAGAGTTGTAGTATTCGAGACCAGACCCGGTCTCAAGTCTAACTCATGATTTTTATACTTTCATGGCCTTGGTCTTGTCATGAACTCAGCAATGATAAAGCCCAATTATATAGTATATTATAAATCCTCAGTACTCATCTTGCTGGATAAGTCTGCTGCTTTCGACACAGTTAACCAGATCCTCCTATCAACCCTCAAGATGAAAGGCATCTCAGGAACAGCACTCCAATGGTTCAAGTCTTACCTCTCAGATAGGTCCTTCAGGGTATTATGGAGGGGTGAGGTGTCTACGTCGCAATGTCTAACTACTGGGGTGCCTCAAGGCTCGGTGCTTGGGCCACTTCTATTCTCCATCCACACGTCATCACTAGAATCTGTCATTCAGAAACATGGCTTTTCCTATCACTGCTATGCTGATGACACACAACTCTACCTCTCATTCCAACCAGACGATCCAACGGTAGATACTCGCATCTCGGGTTGCCTGACAGACATTTCTTGCTGGATGAAGTTCCACCACCTTCAACTCAACCTTAAACAGACAGAGCTGCTTGTGGTCTCGACCAACCCAGAACTTCATCACAACTTCTCCATTCAGCTGGGTTCGTCAACCATAACTCCATTCAGGACAGCCAGGAGTTGTGATTGACGAACAGTTAAACTTCACAGACCATATTGCTAGAACTGCCCGGTCCTACAGATATGCATTAACATTAGAAGGAGCAGGCCCTTCTATCAGAGTATGCTACACAACTCCTTGTCCAAGCGTTTGTTCTATCCAGACTGGACTATTGTAATGCTCTCCTGGCAGGCCTTCCAGCATCAACTGTCAAACCTCTGCAACTGATCCAGATGCTGCAGCAAGAGTTGTCTTTAACGAGCTGAAAAGAGCGCACGTCACACCTCTCCTCAAAAAATTGCACTGGTTGCCAATTGCCGCTCACATCAAATTCAAGGCACTGATGTTTGTCTACAGAGAAAAAAAAAAAAAACACTGGCTCTGCACCCCTATATTGTTACTCATTACTTCAGACCTACGTGCCATTCAGAAACTAGATATCTGCAAGTGAGTGACGCCTTGTGTTGCCATCTCAAAGAGGCACAAAATCACTTTCACGGAACTTTACCTCGACTGTTCCAAGCTGGTGGAATGACCTGCCTAACTCAACCCGAGCTGCTGAGGCCGGAACTATCTTCAAGAATCTATTAAAGATGCATCTATTTTGCCAACATTTGACTCTTAATACTAACACTTATTATTCTATATCTATTATAAAAATCCTTCCTACGTGTGCTGCGCTGGTCTAGCTGAGACTACGACATTTGCATATTGTTGCCCTATTGACTGCTTCTATTGCTCTCTTCATTTGTAAGTCGCTTTGGATAAAAGCGTCTGCTAAATGATTAAATGTAAATATATTCAAGTCCAAGCTGAGACTTAAGAAGGTCTAGTCAAGATACTCGAATTAACTGATTTCAACTACAACACTCACCCAAATAGTGTGGCAACATATGGCCCACAATTAGGATTATTATCATTGATAGGTCATGAATAGTCTAAATGAAGCGTGAAAGGAAGTGAAAACATTTAATCTGAATTCAAACGAAATGTGTCAACAACTCTTTGTTCAGTTCATCAGCAGGCTACAACAGACCTGAAGCTGGTGCACAGTTGAGAATTGTCATTACTTAACAGTGGATGCTGCTCACCTCTGTGGCTCTTGAGATATCAGCATCTCTCTCTCTCTCTCTCTGCAACGTGTTTTAGTCCTGCTGCTTTCAAGGTTCAGTGACTGTAGGGGCCTTAAATGTGACTGATGTGTGGAGGAGCCTTTCAAAGCAGTGTTAAAACTCGTGCTTGAGAGGCCAGTGACACACAGAGACAGACACTCTTAATACCACATCACACAAACGCATAAATATATATATATATATATATATATATATATTATTCCAGACAGTTGTTCTTGGCCTTGAGGTAAAAGCTTAGTATGTGTCATCATTGCCCTCATGTGGCCAGTACTGTTTTGATATAAACTAATTTATGGAGACTTCAGATACTTAGAGGTGATACAAGCCATTTTTTTATTGTTTACATTTTCAGTCAATTATGAAAGCTTGTTTCCGCCACAGAATAAAAAATAAAAAGGGTAATTGCGGCTTTTTATCTCACAATTCGTACTTTTTCTTCTCGACTGCGAGAGGTTTTTTTTCTCAGAATTGCGTGATATAAACTCGCAATTGCAAGTTAAAAAGTCAGAATTGCAAGATAAAAAGTCACAAAAACTTTTAAATTGTTTTATTCCGTGGCAAACAAGCTTCCATAGTCAATAGCTTAAAGGCACAGTTCTTAAAAAGAAACACAAAAGGAGAACCATCTCCATGCATTTGACACATCATAGTGAGCACATGAGAAAAGCACACAAACACACCAAAAAGCACAATAAAGCAGCCCATTCGACTTGTGCGGTATATTCCAGGTTTTCAAAGTCATACAATACTTTTCTGTTAGGAATAGGCTGAAATTTTAATCATTATTCACTGATTATTTTCTCCTTCATTGAACTGTTTGACTAGAGATCCACTGCCAGCTCACAAAGTCAGTGAGTTGAACTCAGGAACTGGATCGTTCTTTTGAGATGATTCTTTTCAATGGACCAGTTGATCAAAAACATTCCGTTAAGTATTCCAAAATAGTTATATTAAATGTATTAAAGGGATAGTTCTCCCAAAAAATGACAAATGTGCATTACTTACCCTCAAACCAAGCGGCAACATTCTGATCTGAAAAATGAAGCCTACCCGGAAGTGCGAAAAACTGCAATACATCGAAAATCCGCTAGAGGCAGGTCCCAAAAAGGAGCAAATGTCCATAGCCCCCATGTTAAAATGTCCGTTTTCACAGCATAAATTCATGTTTTTACAGGTTGGTCCCATGGACTTTTATTGTATTTTTCGATAGCTTCCGAGTGCCTGACAAATGTGAGGGGGGTGAATTTTTTTCTAACTCGTTAGTTTAGATCGTATTTAGATATAAAATGTATGACAATAAGGGCGTGGTTAACTTTGATTGACAGCTTGATTGACAGCTGACAAGGCAGCGCCACGGAGAATGACAACATAAGAAGCGCCATTTTTTAATACAGTTGACATATAATACTACTGTTTCTGTATCATGAAATGTAGTTTTAAGAGTTTTTCAGGCGAGAATGTAGTTGTTTAAAGCTCAAATCTGTGGTTTATTTAAAGATTTATGAAAATTTTATCCAGTTGATCCAGCGATGACCGGGCGCTCGGCATTCATGTACCCCGCCTGGAGCAGCCTTTCCTCGGCTAGGTTTGCCGCCAATGCCGCGGACTCTGGCGTCTCTGTAGTGGTTAAACATGAGATATAATTCGTCTTGTGTATATCTAATGGGCGATTTTTGGTCTCGTGAATCTATAATTTTTTCCCTGGGCAATCGTTTTGGCTGAGGGGAAGTTTCATAACTTTATAAGCTATTTAACTTTACCGTTGTATGGTTAGACTAGAGCGCTGACTTTGTATGTTTGACTGAATTGTTTGCTTTATTTGTATAGCTTCTTATACCTTTTACTTATACTTTTATAATGGCTAATATTGATAAAACTGAAATTTAACAAAAAGAGACTGGGTTGAGTTTTGTCATTTTAAATTTTAATACAACGAAGATGATCTGTAATGTTGTTTACTGCAAAATCTGTTGTTTAGAACAAATGCACATATTGCCTGGACCATAAAATGTTTAATATTTTTATATTATATTTAAAATGAAAAGAGGCAGGTTTGTGTTTTATATTTTGTTTTTTCATAAATAGGCAAACGTTATGTGCAGTTGAATATAATCAATATGCGTTGCCTGAACCACATTTGTGTGGCTATAATGTTTAAGATTTCTTTAAATGAAAACGAAAAGAGTTAGTATGGTGTTTTATAACATATTTCGTTGCCTAAAATATACACAGAGATAACCGGAGTAGCAGAGCGAGCTGAGTGACGCACGCTGGGTCAGAAGGTGGGCGGGGTTAGGATTTCCCAAGATTGTCCAAGATGGCGCCGCCCATACCCCCCATAAACGGCTTCAAAACCGTTCTTCAGAAAGTCTATGGGTGACGTCACAGACGCTTTGTCCATATTTTTTACAGTCTATGCCTCAAACCCAATGAAACAGAAGAGTTTCTGTCTTCAGCTGAACACAAAAGAAGAAGTTTTACAGAATGTTGGTAACCAGACAGTTGATGGCACACATTGACTTCCATAGTAGGTGCAGGAAGGGTTATGACCCCTCCTACTTGTTATGATTTGGCCAATGGCCTGGCATCCGGTGCGTATAAGAGCATGGGTTACCGGTTCCTTAGTGTGCGTCACTATCCGGGGCCGTGACGTTACCCAGGCGCCCTGCTGCGTTTTGTTGGAGTGCAGTGTCAGGTGTTGCTCGTAAAAAGATCGCTGAAGCTGCTTATTCACTGGCAGTGCTGTTTGCCAGTCTGTGTGCTTTCTGGAGAGTTTAGTATGGACATTTGAGACAGGTAAGGGAGGCATTTGTATGCGACTGTGTCTTGTAAATGAAGTTTTGCTCTGGCTGAGCGGGTAATCTGACTAATCTCTGTTTAACGTAGTGTAAGACCTATCTGCGCTTTCTGCTAACGAGTTTGTCGGAGACATTTGACTCCATCTACCGCATAGTTCGGGGATAGTAATCCCGGGACAGCATGTTTTGTGAGTATACTGCTCGAGCGTGAAGCCAAGGGAGAGGGAATCGTGGTGTAACACCTTTTTGTTTTGTTTTTAGGCACGTGATAAGGACAGTAGCGGCGTCCTGCATGAGAATTATCTGCCCGTTGCTTCATCATAAACTGCTGTTTGCTCTGCTCCTCATCGGCTGCTGTTCTGTTTTATCTGTTCTGTTTTATCTGTTTTGTGTTTTGTTTTGTGTTTTGTTTTGTGTTGTGTTCCGTCTCGAGGGAACCGTCTCGAGGGAACCGACTCGAGTGAACTGACGCCACGGTCTCGAGTGAACCGTCTCGAGTGAATCGTCTTGAGTGAACTGTTTTCAGTAAATTCTGTTCTCAGTGATATGTTTGAGTTTCTCCTCGTTGTTTATCCTGTTTATTTCTTTAACTGATTTATCTTTTTTTGAATTTGTATGTTTATTTTGGTTTGATTATTGTATTAGTGAATTATCATTTTGTTCTTTTTGCATATCACTGTTTGATGTCTTTTTCTTTTGTTTGTTGGCAGGGCCTGGGCACCCGGGGGCAGACGAGTGACCATTTAGGTGGTGACGTCCTCACTGTGTGTCGTGGTCTTCTCTGACATGAGTCGTTGAGTGTGTATTAGTGTGTGTGCACTGTGTATAGAGTACTTTTCATAAGGGTGATATCTCGAGACTGCCTCTGCGGGTAAGCCCAGGTTCCTCTACTGCTAACGATAGAATTAAACAATTGAGATGAGTGTGATTGCTGGTCAATGCCTCTTTTAACTATGAATGTTGCTTAAATAAAATACTTTTGTACGATTACTTATGTCTCTGACTCAACGGTGATTGGGACCTGTGTGTGCCTTAGCTTAGAGGTTATATTAAATTCTTGGGGTGAAATTCCCCAGGTGGCGTAGTCGGAAATTACAGCAATTTGAGTCAAACCACGCCCGCTCTGCCACATAGGGGGAAAAAAAAATAATATATATATATATATGCTATGGAAGTCGATGGCTACCATCAACTGTCTGGTTACCAACATTCTTTAAAATATCTTCTTTTGTGATCAACAGAAGAGAGAAACTCATACAGGTTTAGAACAACGTGTGAACTATCCCTTTAAAATTGTGTTTTGGAGGTCTCCTACAACAGGTTTACATGCATCAAAGGTCTGCTGTGATTGGTCTACTCTGCTCTGATTGGTCAGATGGCCCAGTATGTTGCGATTGGTCTATTCTGCTTTGATTGGTCAGATGGCCCAGTCTGCTGTGATTGGTCTCTGCTCTGATTGGTCAGATGGCTCAGTCTGCTGTGATTGGTCTACTCTGCTCTGATTGGTCAGATGGCGCAGTCTGCTGTGATTGGTCTCTGCTCTGATTGGTCAGATGGCTCAGTCTGCTGTGATTGGTCTACTCTGCTCTGATTGGTCAGATGGCTCAGTCTGCTGTGATTGGTCTACTCTGCTCTGATTGGTCAGATGGCTCAGTCTGCTGTGATTGGTCTACTCTGCTCTGATTGGTCAGATGGCCCAGTATTTTGCGATTGGTCTACTCTGCTCTGATTGGTCAGATGGCCCAGTCTGCTGTGATTGGTCTACCGCTTACAGCGCGTAAACACCCATTATCATAACTAAATTTAAGTTCAGGAGGCATCCTCAGTCCTCAGCGATTGTACACACTGTAAAGACAGTAACGATGATGTTGATTTTACCATATCAATCCGATGATGAAACATTGGAAGAACTAGTTATTCAACCAGAGCCTCCATCGCAAGGACGACTTGAGCAGGACGTTTCTCAGTGACACGCTACTCAGTTTGACATACATTATTAGATGTTGCATCTGTAATTCTTGACCATCTGCATTAACAAGTGTATATCCATCAACAAACCAATATATTTATATTTATATTGTATATTTCGAATTTATTGCGGTGCACATGAGGGAACTGTATCATTAACTGTATAAATAACGGTGCATACGTTAGCCGAGCACTAACTTGAATGACTGATGTATCATTAAAGTTTGCAAAACAAATCTTGCTCCATCCTTTATCTTTACTCAAAGTAGTAAAAACGACAGACAATCTGCATTAATGGACACAGTTTTAGGTAAAAGTGGCCCACAGCTGATTAGCAGAACTATTTCAGTAAGACAATAATAAAGTGAGTTAGCCAGTTAGCCGGAAACTTAAACAATATAAAACACAAAACTACGTATTTTGAACACCCAGTAGAAAATATATACATCAATAATTATTCATACTTACAGTTGTGATTCTGAGGAGCAAGCTGGTCCAAATAAACTGGGTACTGACCCAACTTTCCAGAGCAAGTGTTTTGCGAATCCCACGTTGAGTTCAGAGATTTGAGAAGCAGTCGTCAGTAAAATGACGTGTTTGTGGACGGGTCAAGTTGTTAGTGGGCGGACAACCTACAACATAGGTGGGCATTATGCAAATGTCTTATCTAGTGGTCTAGAACTGTAACACAGTGGGATTCTAATTGCAGATGACTCGTAAAGGTGGTTCATAGTTGATTCTCTCTTTTGGGAGACAATAACTTTTTTTTTTATTGTGCACTTTTGACTTTAACGTTTACATTGACAAACAGCTATATTACACACTGCATGAAAGGGAATATTCAAAAAACATAATAGGGGCACTTTAATCAAGGGAAAAAAAATGAAAAAAAAAATACTAATTGTGGATATCCCACAGCACAATATTGGTTCAATTACCAGGAAGTGGAAGCTACATCAAACCACCCAGATCGACTAGTCAAGGTCATCCCTCAAAACCTTCTGTGCGCACTAAGAAGAAGACTTATGAGTGAAGCCACATGGAAGAGTGACACAAATGAGGCCATTACTCAGAAAGAACTATTAAAACATGTCTGGAGTTTCCGAAAATGCTTGGAAGTCGGTTGCGGGAGAAGATTTTTGTGGTGATTTGAGACCGGAATGGAGCTTTTAAACTAAATTTCAAAGTGATATGTGAGCAACAAATCTAAAATCATACCTAATGAAGTATTGCTGCAGGGAAGTATGGGGCGGCGTTGAAGCACCATGCTGAGGATCTGCTTTTCATCAGCAGGGACCAGCAGTATTCTTAAAATAAAAGGAAGCCTGGAAGAATACACAAGGAAATTGCCTGCTGCAAGACAACCTTATTTTATTCTGCCAAAAACTGAAGCTTGAGAGAAGTTTATCAGTATATGCATTGCATGTGGCAGAACTGGCAAAGTAATGAAAGGTTGAGTGCTGGGTGTAAAAACCCAATATCTCATTCCCTTTGTCTGAAGAAAAGGACAACTTCTCATTTCTATGTCCACAAAATGTTCCTATCAGTCTTTTGCTATATTCACACAGTTGGTTGTCGGGATGGACAACTGTATTCACCAACAAATGTGACTGTTTATCTGTACTCTAGCATGCAAATTGTATGTCAGTTTGATTGTAAAATGCGTTTTTTAGTCTTGTATTTAACCGAACTGTGCACAAACACATTTATCACTCTAAAACAGTTTTCTGCTACTGTAAGCGTTGTTTCTAACATCTCGCATCTTCATTTACACTTTCTAAAAGGATTTCATTTTGCTGCATTGAGGCAGTAACCAAACCAGTCTCAACACAAGGTCTGCCTCCGTCAAGATTGATGTGTGGGAATAAAAGTCCGCCTTCCATCTGTGTTGCCCATGTCTGAACTATATTTGCCATTTTGACCTTTGGTGAAATGGATTTGTCAGCCTGACCTGAAATCTCATCAATAGCGCTGCACCGACTAAAGCGGGGGCTGCTCACATTCTATTTGAGCGTCCATTTTTTTTCCCGTTTACAGAGCACAAAGGTAAAAATGGTGAAATTTATACTGGAGTTCAGTCAATACGCAGTAATATCCATCTCTTGTTATTCAGCCTGTAAACTGAATTGTATCAGATCAAAATCTGCAACTACAAACAAGTAAACAAATGTCTGCATTTCATGTGAATTTAAATTTAATATCTCAGTAACCCATGATGAAATTACTCATGGCAGACTGCAAATTATGTTTGTTTTTGTTTTTATAGCAATTTTTTTTACATGTAATTAAATGTGCTATTTGTTGTTTCTTTAAATATTTTTTTCAATGTTCTAGCAATTTCTGAGTGTTAATTGTTTCAAGAGTAAATCCTGCACCATTTTCTTTTCAGTGTGGGAAAGGCTGCTATATCAGCAAGCGCAACCTAAACAAAAATATCTCTGAGTATACCTTTGAAAGAGCTTACCATTCAGCTTCTTATCACAAGTTACTTGCTCTCAAATAGCAAACTCAAACAAAATCTAAAGTTGATCAGGTTTTATTGTACTTTTGTACAATGACAAAATGTAGTTTTCTTGGGAGAAAATCCAATATCCCACAAGAGACACCATCAAAGTCTAACCTTGTGACTCATTCAGTCCAGAATGAACTGAAGCCAATACTGAAAGGTGAGGAGGGAGCTCCAAAAAATTCAATACAGCAAAAGGACTCTCTGATCTCCTGAGAGAAAGTGAATGAGAAGAAAGCAAACGAGATCGAGTAAAAGAGGGAGAGGTTCTGAAATAGGGTTCCCTGTCTGTGTGTGTGTGCCTGCATGTGCGGACTTGGTCGAGGCTGACATTGTGCCTCAATCAGGCATTATGCCATGACTGCTGTGTGGTGTTTTTTTTTTGCTTCTATAAAGTTTGTCATGGTGTGATTCACCTCATAGCTTGTTGGCTTGGTTCATGGCTTATGACACTTTAACAAAGACTTTTTATGAATCCCTATGACAAAAAATTAATGGAAAAAAATACTTTCGGAACCAACACCGCTGAAAAAAATGGGCAGGCACTTAGGCATTATATTAGGTGACACAAACAAACCCGATTATTATTTTTTTCTCAAGAATTGCCAACCCGATCTCAAGGCAATTCATACGTATTTTTGCTAAATTGTACAAATTTTACGAGTTGCCCAATTCGTATGAATTCATATGAATGACCTGCCCCTAAACCTACGCGTCACTGGGGTTTAGACAAATCGTAAAAATGTGTACGAATTCGCCACCTTGTAAAATGCGTATGAATTGGTCGTGAGATAGCGTTGGAATTGCATAAAGCCAGCTAGTCGGACTGGAACTGCTGATTTTTGCCTGCAATATGCATCAGACGGTCAGTAAACGGACTGTGGGTGTCTGTAAGTGTGCCGTCTCAGACCGAGACTGTTAGCATGTATCAGCTGAAGAGTGATCATTTGTTGACATTTCCCTCAAGTTTTCATGCCCACATGAGAGTTTCTCTCTAAAAACAAATCAGACCGGCTGCGTGTTTGGCTTTTTACGGAACATGAGATAAATATCTCCATTCTATCAAGCATGAGTCATGTCATTTGCCAGCAGAAAAGTAATTTTTCTGACCTTTATGTTTTTCACAGACACACTGCATTCCTTCTCTCTCTATCTATCTTGCTGGGATGCTGTTGGATCCATTGTGTAGTATTTAGTTGAGTATGGTTAGTGCCGTTTCCTGATTCAACCTTCTTCTGCCTATCAATTTATTTAGCTGATTCTGCGCCACTGAAAAAAAAATAGCACGCAGAAGGCTTACAAGTGCAATACAAAGAAAAGGCATCTCCAATCCGTCGTTCTTCGTTACTGAATTCATATGTGGCCATATTCAGGCCTGATCTATAAACCTTGTCACACACACATATTGGGATTTATAAACGATACAGCATATGTACTCTTTTACTGTGTGATCGAAGCGGGGCCGGTGCCCCGGGGGGTGTGAGGGGATTTTAATGATGAAACAGAATAGACTATTTTTAAAAAGTGGCAAGTGCTTAGGATTTGTAGGATAGGCTACTGTAGCAAGGTTACATCATCACTCCCTTTCGTTACTTCAGACGCCCCTTCTTCAATGCTCTGCTGGATCGAAGTGATGAAGAAAACAGAATGCTTTCCATTTTCAAATTATATTAAATATACCATATTCTCACGAATGGATTTAGGCACACAAATTATATTAAATCATTATCCAGAAGTTTCAAGAAAATCATGGCTTTGTGGCTACTGTATGCATTTCAATCACAATGACCGTTAAATGTGCTAGTATTACAGTAAGTAATGTCTCTGCTTACTATATGTGCAAAAAAACACAAATGGCTGAGAACGGATGCTGAAATCTGATAATACCCTAGCATTACAATTTAAGCTACTTATGTATTTCTTTCTTCTAGCTACCTTTTCAGCACAAGTGTACAATGTATCTGGTTGCCATGTGAACTTTATGCGCTCACTGCTGCTCTTTTGTTATAAAAGCTCTTGAATATTATATAGCCTATGGAGTTACAATCATTTTTGGTGTTCTCATGAATAAGCAGACAAAAAGCAACACATTGCCCAACACTTTTTGATACAAAATTACACCAATGCTCATGTGCAGTTCACGCAAAGGAATGGACGGAACAGACATAAGAAATTGTGTCATCATCTCTTCATCTCAGATCATCTGAGTCTCGCACTCACTTTTCCTCACCTTCACCCAATGAATAAAAATAATGTTGGCTCTCAGTAGAATCCTCTTTGCAAGGTCAGCGTGCATGTCTCACTGTAGGTTAGAGGAGGGTAATCGATACCTGAGAAGAGGAGTTGAGCTGCCTAACTCTCTCACAAGGATGTACAGGCCAGAAGTTATTTGCTGTGGAATAAAAGTGATACACTTAAACAAATGCACTACTTAAAAATCCGTTGCTGTCTCAGAAAAACATCAAAGACAGAATGAAGTTTTGGGCTGAATATGGGAAGTTTGATTCAGAGTGGTTCAGAAGAGCTGTGTGGAAACACAAGTTGCATGGTGATACTCCAGATCGTCGTCTTCGAAAATCTGGTGAGATATGGTTAAGACCACTAAATATTTTGACATTTTGGCTTGGCCCATTTTTTTTCCCTAGGAGTGTGTATAAGTCAACACTAAGTCTGTCTAAGTCAACACAAGCACCAGGGAATTTCTATTTAAAGTGACACCTGTACAATCACAATTACTATCACAATGCTAACACTCTTATATCGTGGGATATTTGTAAATGGTGTATTTTTTTAAAGCATTGGATTCCTGAAGGCTACAGTAATGTGCCAGTAAAAATGTCGTGACCTGAAACATTTGTTTTATCATTCTGTGATGTTTGTATTTATGTGGGATGCCTGACAGTTGCCTTGAGCTGTTACTTTGTGCAGCAACAATAATAAGAAGAGAAATGTCATGACCATGGAATTGTCTATGAATGTTTGTGCACGCATATTTTGGGATGTGTAACTATACAGTGGTATGCATAATGTGTTTTTATAAATGAGTAAAATCAATACAACATGTCACATTCTGAACTCCCATTAGCAATGCAATGAAAAACGAACAGTTGCTTAAAGTTCAAATATAATCCAATACTTGTATATATTTTTTTAAGTATTCATTATGCATTGCAAGCAGTTGTGTACAGTGGGCTTCTGAAATGAGGAGGCAAAGTCCTCTCTCTTCATTTGTTTGTGGTTTCTAAGACTAAAAACATTTATATTCCAGTCCTTTTTGATGTTTACACAGCTTCCAGGTTAAATGTGTAGGGAATAGCACGAACAAATACATTTCGAAACTTTTTTTCCATTAAGATGACTAAGAAAATATGGCCTAAATATCCTAAATTAACCCTATATATACAGGTGCTGGTCATACAATTAGAATATCATCAAAGAGTTGATTTATTTCAGTAATTCCGTTAAAAAAGTGAAACTTGTATATTATATAGACTCATTACATGCAAAGTGAGATATCTCAAGCCTTTATTTGTTATAATTTTGATGATTATGGCTTACAGCTTATGAAAACCACAAAATCAAAATCTCAGAAAATTAGAATATTACATGAAATCACACAGTAATTACACAGTAATCCCATGGTCATTGAAGCAGGTTTTGGTTATTTTGGCAGTGTGGGCAAATGCAAATTACATTTATCCATAATAAATTAAAGTTTCACTTCTGTACCTCTCACAATCAATATTTATACAGAATCTGATGACTTCTACTACTAATATTAACTGAGAAACAGTTAGTGTGATGCTAAAAGGCTGAATTGTGTCTGAGATTGCTGCACTGTTAAAATAAAATCAGCGAAACTGAGAAGCGGAATTCAAATTGAATGCGGAAGAGCGGCGGAGAATGCCGAGTGAACGCGGAAAAAAGTGAAACTCACGTGCAGATGCACGCAGAACGAGAGTGCAGAGAAAGTGAAAGACGCGATTGTTTCAGTGAGTTAACGACGCGGTTTCAAGGCACGAGTAATTTCTGCATGAAAATGACATATGCAGAAAAGTTAAAAGGCTGCATAGAGTAACGCACAAGACGGGAAACGCATCAGCAATCGGTCATCTCAGGGACACTGATGGTATGACAACATCTCTCTTTAATTGTGTGAAGGACTGATTGTCACTTAAATCTGTATTATTTGACTAATATAATGTACAATATAGAGGAGAACAGTGAATTATGTCATGCTGTGGTTGTTATTTAAGTGCATGGTGCACAGTTCTCGTGTGTTCATAAAAAATGCAACTTTGTGTATTCTGAAGATACCACGTGACAGATACCACGTTTGTTTAACTAGTTTGTGTAAAATGATAATACCATGTATTGATAAGTAAAGAAAGAAAGCTTAATTATGTAAATGAACAAATATTGGGACAGTTTTATGTGATAAAAAAAACTTTATTTACATTGTATTTGTTCGCAATAATCAGAAGTAATGATGTATCTTTTTCTTTTCTTTGTTTTCTTTTTGTCTTTAAGGTTATCAACCTTAATGAATCCAATTGAGGCACACTGTTCAATTACTGTCTAACCTGCCAGAATTTACAAATACAAGAGCTGAAAAGTGATTTGGAGTTGTTCCCTGTGTCCCCTGTGGTTGGCTGATGCTCTTTTCGAGTTAGAAGCAGATACTGATGCACAAAATTCCCAGATAACTCGACAGTTAGTAGTAATTCATTAAATAAGCTATGGTAAATATGTTGTTACTGTATGTGTATTGTAATAGTTATTCATTTTGATTATTTATAAAAGATGTTAAAATGCATCCCATCATGCCCTGTTTCAA
Source organism: Squalius cephalus (assembly GCF_949319135.1). Classification (NCBI taxonomy): domain Eukaryota; kingdom Metazoa; phylum Chordata; class Actinopteri; order Cypriniformes; family Leuciscidae; genus Squalius; species Squalius cephalus. Next base: position 45,112,035 of record NC_137127.1, on the reverse strand, counting down.
GTCAGATGTCATTCGGTCAGCACAGCGTTGCATGAAGATAAACCTACCTATTGCCTCTCCTCACCTACAGTAGTGTTTTGATCATTGTTTTCCCTTTATTTGCACTGTGCTTTAAGAGAAAACAAGAGAGCAAAAATACTTTTCAGCTTATGTGAAAAGATGCCCCTTCTTTCTCATTCTATGTGAGACAAAGTGAGTTTGCCCACGCCTCAACCTGAAGCTTGAACTTCTCCCTCCATAGCACAGCACATCTTTTCAGTCCTTTGTGACCTAGTTCACCCTTTTTTTTTCAATTTCAGACAAAAATAAAGACTCACAAAAAAGGAAAAAAAATGCAGCAGAAGGCTTGAAAAGAAACATATTAGCTGCTCACCCGAAATCCTTATTTTGTGTGACCCCATAGAAACTACACATAGAGACACATAGAGACTTCTTTAGCGTTGCCCCAAAAGTTTGCCATGAATAAATGTTAATAAATTGGGGTTTTCCTCATCCATGGATGGATTACTCTGCCCTCCTACCTGATTACATCAGTGACACCTGTTGCCGATTTCCCTTTTCCCCTTTAAAAAGACGCAAGATGGATGGCAGAGTGCGCGGCCTATTTGATTGCTTTTGATATTCGTTTGGTTATGTTTTCTTTTTGCATGCATCATTACACCACAGCACATTACATTTCCATGCATTCATCTAACATGACACTACTGACACCTGACTGCTACATTACACAGTTTTTGTATAGTTTTTCCTTTTGTTAATAAATAACTTTCTTTCAAAATCTGGCTTTCTCGTGTGTCCCAATTTTTGTTGCGTCCCTTTTGAGCCAAGGGGCGTAACAAATGGGGGCTCGTCCAGGTCATAGTAATTTCGTCGGTAATTTGAAAATATTTGATCATTTTGTTGTTGTTTTTGATTCCTTTGAATGCGATTTGAAATGATTGTTTGGTCGTGACGTTTTGGGGGAAACCCAATTTGAATAATTAGACGTCACAATAAGTGTGCTTTGGGACACCTGAAAGCATTTGACGCAGTTGTTTGGTCATCGTTTGAATTCACCGACTGGTAAGTTAACTTTGTGCAATATTGTTTGTTTTGACTTGGAGTTTTTCCCTGATAGGAATTAGCAATGTGTTTCCTTTGAGACATGTTTTTTTTTTTTTTTTTTTTGTGTTGTGGTGAAAGCAGGTAGTAGCGGTTGTCTCGGGAGCACATCCATGATGTTGAGAATTGTCGCTGGTTTAACCAGTTGCAGTTCCGCCCACTGGGCTTGCGTGCTTAATTTCCCCCCGCCAGTATCCACATGAAGACTAGGCTGTAGGTAGATCGATTTATTCTGAAGAGTTAGATAGTGGGTTAAATTCCAAGTAGGCCTATTTCATTGCACATTTAATTACTTTCTGTCAGTATATTATTTGCCTATGGCTGATGTTGAAGAATTTGTTGAATCACCTTCGCATTTTTTGATAGATAAATGCACAAAAGATCAACTTTTCAAAATCTCTGAATATTATGAAATAAAACTTAGCGATAAGAGAATAAAAGAAAGTAGTATTAAAACTGAGAAATAAATTGATTGACAAGAGAATATTGACAGCTGAAATGAGTGAAAGTGATGAGCACGGACAAAGTTTGACTGTACAGTCTGCTTTAACTTTTGATCAACAAAAAGAGTTATTATTGTTACAATTGGAACATGAGAAAATAAAGCAGAGGTCTGAGTAGGGTAGAATTGAATTAGAGAAGGCAAAAATGGACTTGGAGTATTTAAAACTGAAGCTCATTGAGGAAGGTAAAGTTGATGGCGATGCTTCAGCTGTTGCGTGTGGAAATTTTCCGCTGCATCAAAGTTTAAAACTTGTTCCTAAATTTAATCAGGTTGATCCGGATTTTTTTTTTACTATGCTTGAACGTGTTGCTGAGATACAAGGTTGGTCGAAAGCAAATTGTGTTTTGTTGTTGCAGTGTATTAGTTGGTAAAGCGCAGTTAGCTTTTTCTGCTTTACGTATAGAGGAGAGTAAAGATTATGAAACCGTTAAGTCTGCAGTGTTGAAGGTATACGAGTGTGTACCTGAAACCTATCGACAACGCTTTAGGTCGTGTAAGAGGAGTCAGGGACAGACTCATTTGGAATTTGTGCGAGATTTAAGACGACATGTTACACGTTGGTGTGCATCGCTTAAGGTTAGAACATTTGAGGATTTGCTTGAATTGATCATAATTGAACAGTTTAAAGTTTCCGTTTCTGATCAAATTGCGACCTATATCAGTGAACACAAAGTGCAGTCTCCTGAGGACGCAGCGTTGTTGGCTGATGATTTTGTGCTCACTCATAAAATTACTGCTATTGATTGGAGAGCACGTGAAGTGAGCGCAAATCGCTTTACAAATACTAATTCACAGAGTGGTCGCATTTCTTCAGGGACGTTTGATTTGTCTGAAACGGGTAATTACTGTCGTGGAAAAGGGCATTGGAAAGCAGACTGCCCTATACTTAAAGATAAAAATAAACGCACTGATGTGAATAAGTTTAAGCCTGCTGCCGTTGCATATTCTGTTCGTGCAAATGATGCTGAGACTAATGAAATTCAACTGTCTAATGATTATTTGACCACTTATGCTCCTTTCATTACAGAAGGTTGAGTGTCATTGTCGGATGGAGTTGAAGTTCCTGTTAGAATTCTGCGTGATACAGGAGCTATGGATTCTTTCATTTTAGAATCCATTTTGCCGTTTTCAGCGCAATCCGAAACGGGAAATAGTGTTTTAGTTCGAGGAATGGGTTTAAATACTTTAACAGTTCCTCTTCATAAAGTTAAGCTTTACTGTGATTTAGTGACTGGGGACGTGGTCGTGGGATTGCGTCCTGCTTTACCAATAGATGGGTTTCAGCTTATCTTGGGAAATAAGTTAGCTGGAGTTCGGGTGTGGGCAAATGCATCTCCATCTCCTATGGTTTCATCTAGTGGAGAACTGATTGAACAGAAAATGGTTGTAGACCCTGTTGGTGTTGTAACTCGTGATATGACTAAAAACGTTGAGCGTTTTGAGGCTCAAGAAAAGGAGCCAGTACCTACACCAGGTACTTTTTTGCCTGTTCCTGATTTGTCTGCTCTCTCTTTTCCTCTGTCTGCAGATGAGCTGAGTAAAGAACAACACTCAGATTCTTCCTTGGTTGAGCTGATTTCCTATGCACTTCAGGACATTGATGTACCAGATATGGCTAGAGGCTATTTTGTACAAGATGGTCTGTTGCTGAGGAAATGGAGTCCTCATGGTGAGAATTTTGTTGGAGATCCTATTGTTCAGGTAGTGGTTCCCACAAAATTTCGGCATGCTGTGTTGGAAGTCGCACATGAAAAGTCGGGTCATTCTGGGGTGCCTAAGACCTATGATCATGTTTTGCAATATTTTTTTTGGCCACGTCTAAAACGTGACATTTCAGCATACATAAAATCATGTCACATTTGTCAGGTAACTAGTAAGCCGAATCAAAAACTGAAACCAGCTCCGTTACATCCGATTTCGGCAAATTGTGACCCCTTTGAACACATTATTGTGGATTGCTTGGGCCCTCTTCCATGTTCAAAGTCAGGAAGCAAATACTTGTTTACTGTCATGTGTCTGGCCACACGTTTCCCTTCGGCCTATCCGTTGCGTACAATTACATCACGGTCAATTGTAAGAGCTTTGTCACAATTTATGTAACTTTTCGGCATTCCTAAAATAATTCAGAGTGATCAGGGTACTAACCTTACCTCTCATCTCTTCCAACAAGTTCTAAAACAACAAAAAATCAAGCATAATCTTGCTAGTGTGTATCATCCACAAAGTCAAGGAGCTTTAGAGAGATTTCATCAAACTTTGAAGTCTCTCCTTCGTGCTTAATGTGTACAGTTGGATAGAGACTGGGAGGAGGGTTTGCCCTGGTTACTACTGGCTGCACGTGAGGTTGTGCAAGAAAGCACTGGATTTAGTCCCAACGATTTAGTTTTTGGCCACAAAGTTCGTGGGCTTTTGGCTGTGCTTCAACATTCAGTCAATTTCTGACTCGCCGGAAAATGTGTTGTTGTACGTTTATGGATTTAGACAGCGGTTGATTCAGGCTAGAGAAATGGCCAGAACTAAACTTGAAAAACAACAGGAAGCCATGAAACGGTTGTATGACCGCAAGGTGGAAGGGTTCGACGCGAAATTTGAAGGCCCATACGTGGTAAAACGTAAGCTGAGTGACGAAAATTAAGAGATTGCCACTACGTGTCAGAGAAAGTCAACCCAGTTATATCGTGTGAATTTACTGAGACTGTTCTATGAGAGGTCTAGTACAGAGGTAAACCCTGTTCATTCTATGCTCTTTGCTGTTTCAGATGTTAAAGATGTTTTTTGTTCTGGGCAAAGGGAGAATGAGGGTAAAGAACCAGATGATGGTATTTTATGTGGACGTTTGAATAATTCAGAATCTCTGGAAAACTTAAACGTTATTCTTGCCCATTTGTCTCCTTCGCAGATAACTGAGTTGAGTACACTTTTGCAGAGTTTCCCTGAGTTGTTTGGAGATACGCCATCTCGAACGGACTGGGCTGAGCATGATATTGATGTGGGTAATGCTTCCCCTGTCAAACAGCGTTATTATCATGTGTCACCAGAAAAACAAGAATTGATGGAAGTAGAAATTAAATACATGCAAGAAAACTATATTGCTGTTCCTTCGTGTTCGGACTGGGCTTCTCCTTGTCTGTTAGTCGGAAAACCTGATGGGTCAGTAAGGTTTTGTACAGATTTTCGAAAAGTCAATGCTCTGGCCAGACCTGATTGTTTTCCGCTCCCTCGGGTGGATGATTGTGTTGACCAGGTAGGTTCAGCTAAGTATGTGACTAAACTTGACTTTGCTAAGAGGTTACTGGCAAGTGCCTTTGACTCGGCGAGCTCAAGAAATTTCCTCTTTTGTCACTCCATCAGGCCTGTATTCTTAGAAAGTCATGAGTTTTGGGCTACGAAATGCTCCTGCCACCTTTCAACGTCTGATGAACCGTGTGGTATCAGGCCTTGAGGGGTGTGCTGTGTATCTGGACGATCTTGTTGTGTTCAGTGACAGTTGGGACTTGCATTTAAGACGTCTGCATGCAGTTCTGAGGTGTCTGTCAGAAGCCAGCTTGACTGTGAACTTGGCAAAGTGTGACTTTGCTCAAGTCACTGTGACATACCTTGGTAAAGTGGCCGGAAATGGTGAAGTTCGACCATTAAATGCAAAAATTCAAACTATTCAAGAGTACCCTGCGCCTACTACCAAAAAAGAGCTTATGCATTTTTTGGGGTTTAGTAGGTTACTATCGTTCCTTTTGTCGTAACTTTTCATCAGTTGTCGCACCACTTACCGATCTTTTGAAAGCCAAGGCAAAGTTCATATGGTCTTCAAATTGTGTGCTAGCTTTTGAAAATGTTAAATCTCTATTGTGTTCATTTGCTTTGAAAGACATTTTCTCTTTGCAGGTTGATGCCAGTCAGGTTGGAGCTGGAGCTGTCCTCCAACAGGCTGATGAGTAGGGGGTGGTTCGGCCTGTCAGTTTCTTTTTACGCAAGTTTAATTCATACCAACTGAATTATTCTGTAGTAGAAAAAGAGGCTTTGGCTTTGATTTGGGCGTTACAGCATTTTGACATCTATGTCGGCTCATGTCAACCTGTTGTCATTTATACCGACCATAACACACTGACGTTTTTGAATTCTCTTCACTGCCCGAACCAAAAGCTTATACGTTTGTCCTTGTTTCTCCAGGCCTATTGCCTTGACATTCAGCACATAAGAGGGTCTGAAAATGTTGTGGCAGATGCCCTGTCACGTGCCCTATGATGATGCTTAATGTGTATTTTAACTTTTTTTTTCTTTTTTTTTTTTTGCCCTGGCTGCTGTCCTTGGTCCTTCAATTCTTGGGAGTTGTTGGGCTTACGTTTTTGCCTCAATTGTCTTGTTTATTTGTAGGGATTCTTGACAGACCCCTGTTTTAAGGGGAGGAGTGTGATGACCTGTCTTCCATTGGGGTTTTCCTCATCCATGGATGGATTACTCCGCCCTCCTACCTGATTTCATCTGTGACACCTGTTGCCGATTTCCCTTTTCCCCTTTAAAAAGACGCAAGATGGATGGCAGAGTGCGCGGCCTATTTGATTGCTTTTGATATTCATTTGGTTATATTTTCTTTTTGCATGCATCATTACACCACAGCACATTACATTTCCATGCATTCATCTAACATGACACTACTGACACCTGACTGCTACATTACACAGTTTTTGTATAGTTTTTCCTTTTGTTAATAAATAACTTTCTTTCAAAATCTGGCTTTCTCGTGTGTCCCAATTTTTGTTGCGTCCCTTTTGAGCCAAGGGGCGTAACAAAGACTTATTGCTCAATCAGTGTAACGTACAATTGTGGTCAGAATTATTGGCATCCCTCGTAAATATGATCAAAGATGGATCATTACACCACAGCACAGCACTGACCATCTGGTGGGTTTGCTGCCATTATGCTCTTTTTTTAGTTTTATCTGACCATAGAATCCAGTCCCTTTGAAGTTCGTCTTGTCTGACAACTGAATATGCTGGAGTTTGTTTTTGGATGAGTGAGGAGGATCTTTCTATAGGGGTTGAATATAGGGTTTTTTTTATTATTATTTTTTGTGGGGGCTTTCTGACCCCAAGACTCAACTAATCTCTACAATTTTCCATCTGTGATCCTTGGAGAGTCTCTGGCCACTCGAACTCTCCTCCACACAGTGCATTAAGACAATATAGACACACGTCCTCTTCCAGGCAGATTTGTAACATCTTTAGTTTATTGGAACTTCTTAATTATTGCCTTGATGGTGGAAATGGGAATTTTCAATGCTTTAGATATTTTCTTACACCCACTTTCCATTTTGTGAAGCTCAACAATCTTTTGCTGCACATCAGAACTATATTATTTGGTTTTACTCATTGTGATGGATGATTAAGGGAATTTGGCCTTTGTGCTTTCTCATATTTATACTCCTGTGAAACAAGAAGTCATAGCTAGACAATTTCATGTTCTTAGTCACCCTGGTTTGCTAAAAATGTAAATATTAATGTTAATATACTTCAGAGATATTTTACTCATAAACATTCTAGGGGTGCCATTAATTGTGGCCAACATATTTCGGAGAAACACTTTTATTTCATAATGTGATTTTCCCCCACTTTCAATTATTTTACTTTAAGGAAAGGTTAGACTTTTGCAAATGTTTTGAATGAAAGATCAAAAGGACAAACATTGTAGAGTTATTTTCACAGCCATCTGTGATCAGATTTACCAGGGGTGTCGATAATTCTGACCACAACTGTACAGCTGTTGTAATGTGTAAAAGTTTACTATTTCTGATCAAAGCAACACTGTTCCCTATTAGTCGCTCACGTTCGACGTAACGTCGACGTGACGACGTAATTGGGATCACTTCAGGGAGCCCTATCAACTTCGAGTGTCTACAGAACGAGCCAATGAACGTTGGCGTGCGTGAATAGCGTCACGCACCCCCGCCCCGCAGCACGGGTATAAACAGGAAGCGGGCACACGCACACATTGTCTTTCACTTCGGAGCCGAGCTTTTGCTTTCACTTCCGAACTCTACAGGAAAAGACTGCCTTTGAGAACGAGAAGAGGACTCTCCTTGTGTTGGTGTGACGGCGCGATCAGCGGTGGCCGCGAGCATTGCAGCTCACAACTGCTGTTTTCACAGCACTATTGTTCTGTGTCTGTGTGTGTGTGTGTGTGTCGGTTCGGTGGGCGTTTCCCTGTGTGTTCATTCACACCGCGGCTACCCCTGGGTGCCTCAGCACTGAGAGAGTTATTTTTCTATTTTTTTTGTTTTCACTAAAAGAGCAACACAAGCGTGACCCTGCGTCTTTTTCAAGATGTCATTCCGCTTGTGCGTTTCTGGATGCCATCGTTCCCTGGTGCCAGCAGATGGCCACAGTAGTTGCCTCTCGTGTACATTGAGTAGTTGCCTCTCAATGTTCCCATTGCGGGAATATGACTATCTCAGCGCTTAGATTGAGACTCGCTTACCTCAAGGGAGGTGCAGTCCCCTCGCCTATGCCCCGATCTAATGTTTATTCTGCCCCGCAGAATAGACCTACTTCAGCGCATGACCAGGGTGATCTGAGGATTACCGTGAGGGCTTCCCTGTCGAATCAACCTCCGCGGGCCCCTCACGCCTCACAAGCGCTGCTGTCATTGGAGTCCCTTAACGAACGTCTTGGTCCTTCTCCGGAACGACCAACCGTTTCCTTTGGGGCTCCTCCTGACGACCAGATGTCGATCGCAGCATCGGAGGGGGAGCTTCAGTCCTCTGGAGATGACGACTCGGCTGCGTTACCCCCCTCGGGGCGTGTAGCATTGTCCGAGACCGATCCAGAATGGGCGGCTATGCTTTCCCGGGCCGCCGAGAAGGTTGGGCTTGAGTGGAACTCTCCACCACGTCCCGAACCTTCTCGGTTGGACGATTGGTTTCTCGGGGCGGGCCGTGCTGGTTCTCAGTGCGCCGCCCCGGTACCTTTCTTTCCGGAGGTGCATGAGGAGCTTTCTAGGACGTGGAAGGCACCGTATAGTGCCGAAGTCGTCTTAGTGGCTCCTCCCCCCTCGCCACCCTCGACGGCGGGGCAGCTAAGGGGTATGTGGATATCCTCCCAGTGGAGCGGGCCGTCGCGATGCAACTGTGTCCGGCGTCCGCCTCCTCTTGGCGGGGTAATCCACGCCTCCCGTCCAAGGCCTGTACGTTTTCGTCCGGTCTAATGGCGAAGGCTTACAAGGCTTGTGGACAGGCTGCTTCCGCCCTCCATGCCATGGCGCTCTTACAGGTCCACCAGGCCCAGGCACTCATGGACATGAACGAGGGTGGTTCTGACCCAGAGCTCCTCGGCTTGCTGCGCCACTCCCTTCCTAGGAATGGATACATGCGCTTTTTGCTCCAGTCGAGTTCCCCAATTGGCGAACCCTGTGAGTTCCTCCGCACCCCTTCGGCAGTCGGACGTTGCGGAGCGTCCGACGCCAGGTCTAGTGCTCGTATGCTTGTGTAACTTGTGTTAGGCTGGGTTCCATATGTGGTGATCCCTGCGGCGATCCCATATGTGTATTCTTCCACGACCAGCTCCCTGCGGTGAGCCCGTGTCTTTCCCTCGGCAGAGTCTGCTCTGCCGTCACTGTCGGTGTAGTCTCCCCCTTCGGGTGGAGCCACCTCAGTGACATTCCATATGTTGCACTGCCCCTTCGGCCAGTCCATATGTGTATTCTCCACATGTTACCTCCCTTTGGGCAGGATGTGGCTCCGCAGCGTCCTTTCCCCTGGAAAGGTACGCTTTCCCCGTGTTATCCAAGAGTTCCACTGTGTGGGGTATAATGGAACAGCAGTTGAACTCCCTCTACGCAGGTCTTCCGCCCCAGCAGTTGGGGGTCTGAGAGTCTTGCGTAGGGCACTGGATGTGGCAGCAACTGTGGCGTTTTCCATGGGATCCCAATTACATCGTCACGTCGACCTTACGTCGAACGTGAGCGACTGAAAGGGAACGTCTTGGTTACTAATGTAACCCTTGTTCCCTGAAGGAGGGAACGGGAGACGTAACGTCCCGTCGCCACCGTTGCTGACCATCGCTGCATGGCCGTCACAAATCTCGGCTCCTCAGCGAAAAACAATGTGTGCATGCACCCGCTTCCTGTTTATACCTGTGCTGCGGGGCGGGGGCGCGTGACGTGATTCACACATGCCAACGTTCATTGGCTCGTTCTGTAGACACTCGAAGTTGATAGGGCTCCCTGAAGTGATCCCAATTACGTCGTCACTTCGACGTTACGTCTCCCGTTCCCTCCTTCAGGAAACGAGGGTTACATTAGTAACCGAGACGTTTTTGATTGACATCTTGAAAAAGCACTGCCTTGTTCCTTTGTATCCATGACTATGAAGTGGCACTTTGACCTGCTGTGGAAAATCAGGCTTAAACCCCACACTATTTTCCCCAGGAGGGTGATTAGAATAATTGGTATGTTGATGAGCAGACTACCGTTAAGTACCCTCCAAACAAGATTGCACAAAACACACACGCACACCGGCACACACATTAACAAAGCCCCTGTACAACCAAAATTACATTTACATTCAGACCAACTCAACTTCAAACTCAACTTCCTGTAGAGTTAACGTCAATTCAAAGTGTGTCATGCTGCACAAGTTAAAGCATTATAGGGTAACACTTTAGAATACTGTTCCTTCATTAATGAATAACTACACAGGAACAAATGAGTAATGCATTAGTAACACTCTAGTAACTACTATTAACTAACAAGAAACTCTGATTAACGAATTAGTAAGTAATAGCGCTCAGTCGGATGTGGTAGTTCACTATTAGCTAATCAATAACTACTATTTTTCATACCTCACTGAAGACTATAAGAACTACTATATACAGGTTAATAAATATTTATAATGCACAATGTTTAATATAAGGTAATGGTAGCCCATTAGTAATGAATCAAGTGTTACTACATCCTTTTAAAGGAACTAATAATAATTTGGATCAGTATTCTAAAGTAAAGATCATGGGAACACACTAGTAATGACTAAAGTGTTACCAAATCCATTGGAAGGAATTGCTATTCAAAATCTTACAAAAATCTCAAAAGCTTACAATGACTTCAGTCAATATTAGGTAGTTATCATGTTTTTCACTTTAGAATACTGATCCAAATAATTAGTAGTTCCTTTAGAATGATGTAGTAATACCTGAGTCATTACTAGTGGGTTACCATTAAATGTTATGATAAATTATGCATTATGCATGTTAATTATGAACCTGTAGATAGTAGTTCTCTGGGAGGTATGAAAAAAATAGTAGTTATTGATTAGCTAATAATGAACTACTACATTCATCTGAGTGCTATTACTTACTAATTTGTTAATCAGAGTTTCTTGTTAGTTAATAGTAGTTACTAGAATGTTAATAATTCATTACTCGTTTGTTCCTGTGTAATTATTCATTAATGAAGGAACAGTATTCTAAAGTGTTACCCATTAGAGTTTTTAAACTGAATTAGAAGCAGATTGTCGTGATGATTAGTTGTAATTTCATAGTGTAACAGAGGGGGTCAGTAGTGGTTGTTAAACTAAGAACATCAAAGAATAAAGAGGCAGAGAAATGTTCAAGAAAAGATGCAATGAACAATGAACAAAACATGGTACCAGGAGTGAAACTAAAATGGAGTGCATTGTGAAAAGCGACATTCTTTGAAGCCACCGGGTAGTTTAAAACTAACGGGGAATGTCGACAGCAATTGGCGCACCTTCAAGCAGCAGTTTCAGCTGTATATCGCGGCCATGGGCCTAGAGATGAAGCCGGACACAAGGAAGGTAGCGTTACTGCTAACTACACTGCAAAAAATGCTTTTCTTAATTAGTATTTTTGTGTTGTTTCCAGTCCAAATATCTAAAAATTCTTAAATCAAGAAGCATTTACTAGAGAAGTAAAATGACATAAGAAATTCTATTTTGTTTTCAGATAAACAGAAAGTAAATTAAGTAATTTTTGCTTAAAACAAGCTAAATTATCTGCCAATGGGGTAAGAAAAAAAATCTTAATTCATATGGAAAACCAGAAAAAAAAAATCTTAATTCAAATGGAAAACAAGATTATTTTTCTTACCCCATTGGCAGATAATTTTGCTTGTTTTACAGTTTTTTACAATCGCTATGACAGTTTTTTCAATACATTTAACAAGTTTCCTAAACTCTTAACGCACCAACACACCTAAAACACACAATTGGCAAAACGGTTAATTTCATGCTCAAAATCACACATTGTAAACTAAACTGCAAAACAAATTTTCAAAATACAATAATACACTAACACAATACACTATGTCTAACAAAACATTAACACATGTTCTCTTACACCAGGAACATTTAGTCAATCATAGCACAATGTCATAAAAAACACTAACATCAGATGGAATTACAGAAACTGTATTATTTTATATGTGTCAGGTCTGCCCTTATAAAACAGACATATTATTCTATAGATATTTTATACTATATCTATTACATCTATAGATATTGTATTGATCATAGATTGTGTTTTGCACTGCAGTTTCTTTTGAAGTCTCTCTACATTTTTGTAATGTAAATGCATTTTGTTGTTGGTTTTTTTGCAGCAGAAATTCAATACAACAAAATAAATGACCCTTCTTAGAGTTGCTTTATAGAATGTATGGTTTATGAAAAAAGAAGACAGAGACAGAATTACTGCAGTAACGGCTTTACTGTATTTGCAACAGGACATTTCTGCAATATAACAAAAATATGCAATATAGCTTTTACAGTATTACTGTATGTGAAAATACAAAATATACAAACAGAAAAGGCCATCTTCTAATCTGCCCGGTCTTCTGCATTTGTTCATGTTCTCATCCACATCACACCTGATATCTTCCCTGGCAAGGCATCTTAGGAAGAATCTTTTACAGTAACATGCCTTATCCACCCCTGGCAGTGTTCAGCTGTGATGTCTTGGTATGCAGCATCTTTTGCATACAGGAGGGACATTTGGTCCTGTGGACTATGGTCAAAAACCTTTCATCTCCAGGCTGAGAAAACTCCTCAATGGGGTTGAGGAAAGGGAAGTAAGGGGCAAGGAAAATGGACATCATCCTCTGATGGGCGTCAAACCAGGCTGTGACTAGACGGGAATGGTGGAATGCCACATTGTCCCATATTTGCATTACTTCAATCAGCTGTTTCTCACTACCAATGGAATAATGTGAAAATACAAAATATACGAACAGAAAAAGCACCAGAAGAATTAAAAAAAAGAAAAAAAAAGAGTCGTCTTCTAATTATCTATTTGCATAATTCAATCAGCTGTTTCTCAGTAAGAATAGAATAAAATACAGGGGATATATTTGTGTTTCAATTTACAATATAAAAAGCTGTTTACCTTGACTTTAGCCTGTAAGGTTCGGTTTAGAACATGGTGTTATCTGTTCTGACATACAGTGTTAAAGCATTGGTAAATTTGGCAGTAAAAATCCATTGTTTTGATCTTGTTTGAGCTTGTGTGTAAAAGAAGTTCAAGCATTTTAAATTTGTGTTACTTGTATGCATTTTGTGTTAAAGCAACAAGAAATGTGTTAATAGTATAGCTTACACAGACGGATGTAGAGCTAACTGTGTTAAGAGTTTTGGAAAATTGTTAAATGTATTGAAAAATCTGTCATAGCAATTGTAAAAAACTGTAAGCAAAAATTACTTAAATTACTTTGTTTATCTGAAAACAAAATAGAATTTCTTATGTCATTTTACTTCTCTAGTAAATGCTTCTTGATGTAAGAATTCGTAGATATTTGGACTGGAAACAAAATAAAAATACTAATTAAGAAATAATTTTTTGCAGTGTATAGCACGCCCTCAAGCCATAGAAGTGTGCAATACCTTTGTATATGATAATGCTGATGACAAAGATAATGTAAGCTGGATAAAGTGCTTGAGAAGTTTGATGCCCACTGCTCTAAGAAAAAGAACGAGACATATGAGAGATATGTTTTTTGCTCACGAGTGCAGCAACAGCGCAATCCTTTTGATACACAGTAAATTTGAAATCCGGAAATCAACACCAATAGAGTTAATTTCAACACTTTAAAAGTGTATATATGGGAACCACCCACAAAGTGTTAGTTTAACACTTTCAAAAGTGTTGCCTCTCACAACACTGACACAGTGTTACAATATGAACACTAAGAGAGTAAAATATTAACACCAATGCAGAGAACAACAACACTGTTACAGAGCTGGGTGCAGTTAAAATTCTACACTGTTCTGGTGTTGACCTAACACTTTTAAAAAAATGCAAATCACAATCTTCTCAACCTTATAGGAGTCAAATATTACACCATCCTGGTGTTGATAAAACACATTTTTACAAATAAAAACACTAAGGGAGTTACCAGTTTTTCTTATTAGTGTTCTGCATCTGCCACTTTAAAGAACTGTAAAATTAACTCTTTGAAATAAACACATCACTCTATATTACTCTTTCAAACCTTTATTTCAAAACAATCCAGAAAGTTAAATTGTAACCTCAGTCTGGGATCATAGTAGAATTCTGTTCATTGTAAAGTTAAAAATAAAGGCAAAATGCAAGCAGTTGTTTTAACAAACTAGTTTTTTATTAACTAACAAGCCCCTTTACATCATAGGTTAACTTTTAAAATAAATGATGAAGGCACAATATAGGCATTTCTGTCACCAGAATTATATGAAAGCTGCTTATTCAAATGGTCTGTAATACCTCAAGTCCTGTACATGTCAGTGAATGTAAGCTCTGTGTCAGTGAAGTTGATTCAGTACCTTCGACTTTGCAATAGTACAGCAGTGCTTGAGTCAACAACATTCAGCAGATGAAAAACAATTGCAGAATATGAGTGGATCAGTTGTGTCCAGTTGCTAACAGTACAGTTCAGTGCATAGTTGTTTCACAGAGAAGGAAAGGCTGTGCAGAACCAACTTTCTCAAAATCCTGTAGTGCTGGTTCCCTAGACAACACAAAACCAGACCAATTACAATCAATACAATTTGTGTTTTATAAATACAGCAAGTTTATGGTGGAAAAAGTTCAACCATCTTAGACTTTCGTGACTCAAACAAGAAACTATTTTGGTAAGATTAAGACTTGAATTTACTGATTTCCAAGTAAATGAAAGACTTTATTCATCCAAAAATTTGTATTCTGTCATTAATTATTCACCCTTATGTTGTTCCAAACCAGTAAGAGTTTTGCTCATCTTCAGAACACTTAATTAAGTTATTTTTAATGAAATCTAAGAGATTTCTGTCCCTTGATCGACAGCCTATTCAACTACCACTTCCAAAGCCACGGAAAGGTATAAAGAAAATCACAAGTAATCCATGTGACTCCAGTGGTTTGACCTCAATTTTACGACAATTTTAACTCAACTTTATTTACAAAATATTAATCTTCAATGCACAATCACACAACAACATCTGCTCTCGCATTAACGAACATGCATGTGTTGTAATTATCTCATGAACGCATGTTGGAAATTAATATTTTATAAATTAAGTGGTAAATGTTTTTTTGCTGCAAACACAGCACTTGCATAGTTTAATAAAAAAACGTAAAACGTAAAAGAAAACAATTACGTATGCTCGCGCGAACTCATCTGGGAGTGGTAAACAATGAGTGACGTACACACCAGGAAGCGCGCGTGCCCTCGGATCACTTGGACGTGGTTGTGTATTTATATCGAGTTCTCCACTGTTGCTTAGCTACCTATGATCACGCGCGTGAACTCGACAATCGACTACTATGGACTTCGACCGAAAACAGGAAATAAATACAGGTTAACGAGTTTGCTTGCCCATAAAATCTTTCAGATATTAGGTTAAACTTATTTGGCTTACTCGAGCTCTGATATACCCCCCAGTGGCTAAATGTAGGATATGATAATTGAAGGGCAAGGTACCGGAGATGAAGGTGGAGTTTGGGGAGGTGGAGGGATACTGGAACAGCTTGATGCTAGAGAGAGGTAAGCGGCTGCTTATATACTCAGGCTGTTGATTGAAAGATTAGATGGGCTCACTCCTCCCTAACTTGCGTTTAGGAACTTCATTTAACGAGTTTGCTTGCCCATAAAATCTTTCAGATATTAGGTTAAACTTATTTGGCTTGCTGTCCACTGAAGAGGGGCTCGATGAAGCAGCTTCAACTCAAGCTCTGATATACCCCCCAAAAGTGTTGAATAAATTTGGGACAGCAAGTTAGAATAGCATGATCAAATAATTAAGAAACTTAGAAAATACAGTATGCCTAAGAGCTTTAAAACATTCTACCCCCCCCCCCCCCCCAAAAAAGTGGAAATTTAAAGCTATATGGGGCATGGATGGACGCTGCTGCAGCAGGGATGTTTAACGGGGCTCCTGTGGTAACTCTGGCTGGACTGCGTCTCCCTACTATGCCCACCATGTGGGGCTATGAGTGGAGCTCCGGCGGGAGCTGTGTATGAAAGAGTGTGCCTGGAACGAAATGAACTTGTGGACATTTTACTGGGGTACATCTCACCGCTGTACTGCTGCGGCAGTGACTTTCAGAAATTACTCCTGCGGGAGTATCTTGGGACTGGAGGTTTGAGTACGAGGTTGGAGAACGCCCTGCCGCATCCATGACATGGAGCCCCATGGAGTTAAAGAACATAGGTCCTCCAGATGTCACGAACGAGGGAAGGGGTCCTCGTCCCTAAAGGCAAACAGGCCACCAATATCTGAAGCGAAACTCCCTACGCAGCAAGAGGGAGCCTACGGTATACGGAGGAAATGCAGAACTACCGTCCTACTGACGCAGGGGGCTTAGATCACACAAACACAAATGGCCAGTCGCGCTCGAGGGACGTGCGATCCTTGGTACCTCCAGTCCTCTTTTCGGATAGGAGGGCCCACACTGCGATCCGAACGGGAGAGCCTCCATGATAAAAAAAACAAAAAAACATGAAGGGTCACACAGCGATTCGGAAAGGGAGAGCCCCCGCGGCGCCCGAAAGGAAGGCTCATACGGCGATTCGACCGGGAGAGCTCCCGCTGCATTTCGAAGGAGAGAGCCCTCCCCCATGTTTATAAATAGGGAGTTCAACTCTGTGATCAAAATGGGGGAGCCCACACAGCGAGTCGAACGGGAGAGCCTACGATGCATCTGGATGGGGGAGCCCACACGGCGATTCAGATGGGAGACCCCACTCCAGGAGTGGTATGTCACACGCATCTGAAAAGGGAGAGCTCTCACTGCATCCAGATGAATGCACGCCCTGCGGGGCTAGGTAAGCGGGAAGATGCAAATAGTAGGGAGAAGCGGTCCGGACTCAGAAGGATGCTAGTGTTTGTTGTGCTTGTCTAATGTTATGCAGATCTGAACGAACATATGTTTCAAAGGCGTGGGACGACCATCGACCCAGCATTTTGATTTGGTGATCGGAAAGGCCCTTTTGCGCTGCTGTAGTGGCTGCACCTATTCGGAAGGAATGTGAAGAGAAATGTTTGGTTGGGATGCCGGAACTGTTGAGGATGGATTTGAGGTTCTTTTGAAACCAATGTCTGGAGGCAGGGAGGTTTTTATCATCGATGAAAAGGGGGTCGAGAGAAGAGGTGATTTGGGATTTCCTCTGGTGAAGAAAAAGGTTTAAGGACTGGTATGGTTGGATAGGGGTTGGCAAATTGAAAATGAAAATCGAATGACCATGTTTCAATTGATCGGTTTTGCTTTGTTTGATGTTGAAACGTATGGTGTCATGGTTTATTATTTGAAGGTCGGAGAATGTAGGATGAATGGATGGGTTGAATTTTGAGTTGGTAGTGAATTCTGAGACTCTGAGGAAACCAAAGAAAGCCAAATTGAACATGGCGTCTAGGGTTCTTGTTTTGCTGGGAGAAAAAAGACCTGAGCGGAGAGTGGTTAGGCAGATGCTAAGAATGTCGATGGTTAAAGGTTGTCTAGAGTCTGGACGAGGGGGATTGGTTTTTTGTAAACCTTTGATGAGGAGGGATATCTGAGGATTCGAAATGTTGGGGCACTGTTGGCCATGGAGGAGCTTGAAAAAGAAATGAATTCCGCTAAGGTAGACTTTGATTGATCCTGGTTGAATTAAACTGGTGTGATGGAGGTATGTGATGAATGAGGATATTGAGAGGAGGGAAAACTCAGGAAAAACCATGTTGTGAGCTCTGTGGAAGTTTTTGAAGGAACCCCAAGCTGTCCAGTAGGTTTGGAGTGTTCTGGGAGAAACGGCTTGTAAGATGGTATTCGTGGATAGGGTATGGAGATATCTGAGGGGATGGTCTAGAGGAATATGAGTTCTGAATAAGGTGGAACTGGAGTTGGATCGGAGTCTGCTTCCGGAGCCAATGTTCTGAATTTCTGAAAAAGAAAACGGGATAAAGCATCAGCTATTTGATTTTGGTGACCTGGAATATGTTCAGCTTTAATGACAAACTGGTGACAGGCAGAGATCCAAATGAGACGTCTTAGAAAGGGCATGATTTTTGGAGCATTAGAACGGCTCTTGTTGATGCAGTGAACGGTGGCAGAATTATCACAGTGGAACAGGATGTTTTTTGTTGACCATTCGGATCCCCATAGATAGGCTGCTACTACTATGGGATATAGCTCGAACAGGGCAGTTGATTCGGCAGTTTGAGGTGTATTAGAGAGCTCAGGAGGCCAGGTTGAAGCAAACCAACGTCCTCTGTAGAAACCTCCAAAACCTGTGGAGGGGGCGGCGTCAGTGAACAGGGTGATGTCGCAAGGTCGGGACAAAAAGTCGTTGTAGAAAAAGGTAATCCCATTCCATTGCTTGAGGAACGTGATCCATAATTTCAAGTCTGCCCGACATGGTTGGCTTAGTGAAATTATGTTTTCTAGACCTGATGCTGAGGTAGCGAGAGTTAGCAGGTGTGAAATGAAAGGCCGGCCTTGGGGAATTATGCGCATTGCATAATTTAGGTGGCCTAAGAGAGAAAGCAGATCACGCTTGCTGCAATGGTTAGCTTCCAGCAAATTTGATGCGATTGTGATTATGCGATCTATTTTTTCTTTGGGGAGAGAAGCTTGGAATTTGACAGAGTCTAGGAGGATTCCAAGAAATTCCAATGATGTAGATGGGCCTTCGGTTTTCTCAAGAGAGAGGGGAACTCCTAGTTTGGAAAACACTGTTTGGATGACGGTTAGGTGTTTTGCTGGGGGAAAATTACTTGGTGAGATGACGAGGAAGTCGTCGAGGAGATGGATGAGGTATGGGATTGCATAATTGTTTTGTAGGATCCAGCAGAGTGCTTCTGAAAGCATGTCAAATATTTTGGGACTGCTTTTACAGCCGAAAGTTAGACGTACTGCGAAGTAGTATTTTTCGTTCCAACGAATGCCGAAAAGGTGCCAGAAATCTGGGTGAATTGGCATGACTTTAAAGGCAGATGTAATGTCAACCTTTGCTAGCCAGGCTCCGAAACTGGCGTTTTTAATGAGAGTGATTGCTTGGTCTATGTCGTGGTAGTGCAGTGAGAATTCATCTAGCGGAATTAGGCTATTGATGCTGGGTTGGGAACTTCCATGAGGAGCAGAGAGATCGATGATCATTCGTTTTTTGCCGGAAAATTTTCTGGTGGCTACTCCGATAGGACTTATACGGAATAATTCGAAAGGTGGAAAATCAAAAGGACCGATCATGAATCCTGAATCTAGTTCTTTTTTAATGAGGGCTTCCACTATATCGGGTTCGGCTATCGCGGATTGCAGATTGTTGCAGATCAGGCTGGAATCAGGTATGCTTTCCAGGCCGGGGTCAAAACCTTCTTTCAGGCCTGAAAGAAGAAACTGGGTGAAGTTTTTGTCTGGATAGTTGTCTAGTTCTCTAGCTAATGAGGAAATAATGATTGGACTAGAGAGGTACTTTTGAAATTTTTTATTAAGGTTAGCTGAGGAGCGGCGCACAGGGCAAATGGAACGGGCGTGAGCTCCGCCACAGAAATTACAGACATGGAGGAAGCGGCATCGTTGTCTGTTGCAGCCTGATGAATTGAAGCTGTTGCACACTTGTCTGCCTGAGACTGAGGTAAAAATCTGGTTACGGTCATTCCTTGATTGAGGGACATGTGAAGTGGATTTTTCTTGGAATGGAGCTGGATGGGTTGGAAGATCTGGGCTGGTTTGGGGACATTCTGAAGTAGAATGAATGATAGACCTGCAGATAGCACAAGAAAGGCTTCGAACCCCTAAGAAGACTCTGTTATACAGTTCAAGATCCAAGGCTCCCCAGTAAGGACACTGGTTCCAGTGGGTGACACGGGCGGTGCATTTAGCTGAAAAAAGCTTATGGTATGTATAAAAATGACTACCTCC
This sequence comes from Squalius cephalus, assembly GCF_949319135.1. Classification (NCBI taxonomy): domain Eukaryota; kingdom Metazoa; phylum Chordata; class Actinopteri; order Cypriniformes; family Leuciscidae; genus Squalius; species Squalius cephalus. The sequence continues at coordinate 45,092,085 of NC_137127.1, read as the reverse complement.
GAAAGAGAGACTGAGCTCTGCTATGATGGAGAGGTAGTCGTTTAATTCCTTGCGTCTGGCTGGAAATGAAGTGCAAATTACTTCTGTGTATCTGGCAAAAGCAATGCAGAATTCTGCGAGTGTGAGAACTCGTTTTGAAGGTTGGATGGAATTTTTTAGATTGATGGTTAATGGGCCGCAGTCAAAAGAGCGGTGGGATTCATTGAGAGGGACAGAAGTCAGTAGAGAAGGAAGATCAATATCTGCACCTGATAGAATTAGTGAACGGAGATGGGCTGAGACTGGAGGTGGTTCCATGGCGACTGCGTTGGGAGGAGCTGGAAGATGGACTGCTGTGGAGAGAGAATGGGCTGGCAAGCGGATGGTATCTGAAGAGCAAGTGTTAGCGTTGAGAAAAGTTGATGAATGTTTATCAGAGGGTCCCATTACTGACTGGTGTCCAAGATGGCTGGCATGGGCTGGAATGAGAGGTAGAGGGTTTGTGGGGAAAAAAGGTGGAGAAATCCTTTGCGGAGGCAACCTCACGCTCGGATGTGTACTGGGAAGGAAATTGGGAGGCAACTGGAGGATAGAAGGGGGAAGAAAGGATTGAGGAGAATTGGAATGGAAGGAAAGAGGAGGGGGGATGGCTAGCGAAGGCAACCTCACGCTAGGATCCGCTATCTGAGTAGGTTGGTTTGAGGGTGAGAGAAAAGTAACTGTCTGTGAGGGTGCCCTGGCACAAGGGTTATTATAAAGAAGATTAGAGAGAACTGGAGAAGCAGAGGGAAGTGCAGTAGAACGTGTTTGTAAGTTTGGTTCTTGCCTGAAGAGTGGGGCTGACTGCAAGAAGTTTGTGAGAACTGGAGAAGAAGCGGAACTGTTTTTTGCGGCCGCTGTTGTTGGCCGGGTGGAAATACCGGCGGACAAGGAAGTGCGAGCCGTGGCACTGGCAGCGCCGGCGGCCTTCGAATCGGCGCGTTGGGATTGTGTGGGTTCAGAACGCCGGACCGGGAGAGAAACGGAGGTAGAAGAGGGGCGAGTCTTGCTTTTATGAGCTGTTGAAGTGTTTGTTGGAATGCTGGAACTGACGGAACCGATGAAAAGATCGTAGAGTTGAGCTTTTGATGATCTGCGGGAGAAATGGATTCCGGAGCTGGAAAGGACTTGACGTAGGCTGTTGACTGAACATTTTGATATGGGTGGAATCGGTGTAATAGCAGCGGTAGAATGGAGTGATGAAGTCTGAGAAGATTGACGAGGCTCAGTTAAAACTGGCGATCTTGAAGGTGGAGGAGAGCGTTGCCTTTTGGAACGTGGTTTATATGAGCGCTGGATTTCCAGGCCAGAACGCTCATGAAGATTATCCGTATTTGGATCCGTAAGATCCGATCTTACGCGGGGAGTGACTGTCGGTGTCTCAGGAAGACTTGTCAGTTCGTCGTCTGAAGGAAAGAGCTGGATTTCCGGGATGTCGGACATTATTCCGTGCGGCAATACCGCATACTGGAACAGCTTGATGCTAGAGAGAGGTAAGCGGCTGCTTATATACTCAGGCTGTTGATTGAAAGATTAGATGGGCTCACTCCTCCCTAACTTGCGTTTAGGAACTTCATTATGTGCGCTGGCCGAATTAACTTCATTTTTATTCATATCTTTCACATCTACTGCAGTCAGATTCACCGCGTGTTCACTCTGAAGGAATAACTCACATGGCTGGGCACTTGTCATGACACATCAAGGATGTTAAGAGGCTAAAAGCAGGTTTAAAACTTGCCCCATTGAAGTCAACAGGGTGCAAATTTTAAAAAGAGGATAACACGGTGTAGGCAACACCAATTTTTGTCATTGTTCTCTGTACCGACAGCACTCCAAATTTACAAAAAAAATTACCTCAATGTTAAAATTGTTCTCCTTTAAATTCCCAGCCTGCTACTCTTAGCTACTTGGTGCATCATATAAATGCTCCTAGCAAACACAAATAGCAAAATCAATACATTTAAAGCATATCCAAACATCAACCAAAAGTAAATCTGATCAATACATTTTGCATACATATTTAATCTGAAAGAATTACTTACCAATTTTAAGAAAATTGGTCCTCCAAATAAGGAAATAAAGTGACAATTTCACGTGCATTGTCGGTCCGCAGTTTGTGGAGTTGTTCTTCTGTTTTTCAGTTAACGTTATACATTAGGTGTGCTGGCAAACGAGAGTAAAAGATAGTTTGAGGATAAATACATAGGCTGCTTTATGATATTTGCACGTCACAAATATTATCATAAAACAATATAACATTATAAAACATGTATTGTAAATAAGTTAAAACACTTACTCGGTGTTTGCACTGTTAAAAGCAAACTCCGTGTCTGCACTGCGTCACGAGTCAAAGAAGATGGAGGGCCTAACGTTAGTCTGTGAGAAAGGTTTAAGAGCACACATCACATAAATATCGCTACAAAACAATATAATGCCATGAAATACATGTTGTAAATTAGGTAAAAACACTTACTTTTGGTGTTTTCCCTGTTAACGTTACAAGCAAATCTCCTCGTCGTCAGCTCCGTATTGAGTCAAAGAAGATGTCGCCTTTGAAAAAAGTTTTGGCTCGTTTAAGCGCGCAGAGCATTTAAATATCGTTATAAATCAATATGTTATAAAATACATATTGTAAATTAGTTAAAACACTTACTTTCGTCGTTTCCCTGTTAAAAAGCAACACCATCCTGGTCTGCTCCACATCACACGTCATGGAAAATGCCCCTCTGAGAGCAGTTTAGCCATGCATAGCATACATATTGTTATAAAACAATATGATGTTATAAAATGCATGCATAAATGCGATAAAACACTTAATTGATGCGTTTTCCCTCCTCGTATGCCTTGCATCGCGAGTCAAAGAAAATGGCGTCTTTGAAAAAAGTTTCAGCTCGTTTGGTCGCGCCCAGCACGTAAATGTCCCGGATGTAACTAATTACACTCTCTCGGTGTTATTAATTGAACTCCACATATTTTCACCAGCTAGAGGGTGCGGTTTACACTAGCAGTGTTAATCCCTTGAAATTCAACACCAGAAAATTAACTCTTTACTCTAAAAGTCCTTAACACCAGGATTTCAACACTGGAGATTTTACTGTGTAGCTTTCTGACCGACCTGAAGCTTAAAGCACACTCATGCAATTTTGCTACACTGAGGGTCTCCATGCTCAGAGACCAGGGGCCTCATTTATAAAACTTTGCGTAGGATTTGCATCAGAAGTGGCGTACGGATGAAACATAGGACGTGCGTACGCACAGAAATATTCGGATTTATAAAACCGTGCGCACGCACATCCTACGCTGTTTTCCCTTAATAAATCACAATCAATTCTAAATGTAGCACAGCTTTTGCGGCTTCATGTCACGCTCATAGTTGCCCATAAATAGTCTGTGAAACGCCCACAAGTTAATATTCATCGATTGCGAAATCATGGCAAACACAGAGAGGAAAACCAAGAAACGTAACTTCACTCAATGTGAAGTAGAAATTATCGTTGGCGAGGTGGAAAAGAGGAGTAAAATGTTGTTTGGATGGCACAGTGTGGGCATTACTAATGCCAAAAAGGCACTTGAGTGGCAAAAGGTTGCAGACGCCGTTAATGCTGCAGCCTCACAACCTCGGACCGTGGCCGAAATAAAAAAGAAATGGTCGGACATCAAAGTCGATGCAAAAAAGCGTCTAGCGCTCCATCGCCAGAGTGTGTCTGCCACGGGTGGGGGAAAGGGGACACCGGAGCTGACCCCTCTTGATGAGAGACTGGCGGCAATTATTGGGGAATCCTTATTAAGTGGAGTGGTGACTGAGGTGGAGAATTTTGAGAATGAATTGCATAACATGGCAATATTATTGCAGAACATATTTCACTTTTCTTTTTGCAAATATGTGTTAATTTGCATTTCTGTTGTAATCTTCGTTTGATTTTGTTTGTTTTACACTGCAGATCGATCAAACGGGTGTTCGTGTTGGCTGTTAATTGTAAGACTTGCTTTGTGAAGTCTTCATGTTATTTATGAGAGGCAGTATTGCCATTTCTTTTAAACAACGGTTTACAGTTTCACACACTTTCACGTGTTTCTTCCATCTGCCGATGGTGTTGCCATTTCTCATTTCACCCGTTTTTGTGCGTACGCCTGGGTCAGAGTGAAGTTACCGCACATTTTCCTGTCAAAGTTTGCTTTTTATAAATACCAATTATTGCGGAGAGAGCGGCGTACGCCTTCTTTTGTGCGTACGCAACGTTTATAAATGAGGCCCCAGATCTTGTTTCGTGTGGAGGATAAAAAAGTCAGAGAAAGGCTACTGAGGGAAACGGAGCTGAAAATGGAAGGGGCTATCAAGATCTGCCAGGCAAGTGAGCTCTCGCAAATGCATGTGAGGACATTCAGCGAGATGACAGCGAGCGTCAGAGAAAGTGATGACGCAGCTGTTGGTGCTGTCTCCAGTGAAAGAAGGAGACGCACGCAGACCCGACCTGCACAGCGAACAGACGGAAAAGCTGCAGATTGCAGTATAAGCCAAAACAGTGTCCAGCTCATGGTAAACTATGCACTAAGTGCTGGGGCAAGAACCATTTTGCAAAGCAGTGTTTATCAAAAAGAAAAGAGGAGAAGAATAGAAAATCTATAAACATAGCCAACAAACATTCTTTGTTGGCATTTGAAGATGAAACAGAAAAACAAGTCAATGCTGTCAGAGAGGATAAGTGGACATCACCATTGGAGATAAATGCGACTATAATAACAATGAAACTGGACACTGGTGAAAAGGCAAACCTGATCAGCACATCTGACATTAAAGTGATGAAAGAGAAACCAAAAATACACAAATAAATGACAGAGTTGAAAGTCAACAATGGACAGAAAATAGTGTTTAGGTAGGCTACATGCAGGCTGAAAGTGATGGTAAAAGTAAAAGTACACCACCTATTCTTCTCTGTCGTTGCTGAGGACCTTGATTTACTACTGGGTGATAAAGCCTGTGAACTGGCTGGTGAAAAGATTGTATTGCATCAACATATGTATTGACTCTATAACAGAGAACTATGAAGATTTGTTTAGAGGTCTTGGTGCACTACCCTTCACATATAAATCCTAGTTAAAAGAAAATACACAACCAGTTGTGCACCCTGCACGAAGAGTTCCAGCACCAAAAAGGAACTAGACAGGATGACGATGCTGGGTGTGATAAAGAACATCGCAGAACCAACTGACTGGGTCAACTCCATGGTGTGCACAAAGAAAAAGACCTGAGAATATGTATGGACCCAAAGGATCTGAATGAGAACATTAGGCATGAGCATTATCAGATACCCAAGCGTGAAGAAATCATAAGTGAGATGGTGGGTGCCAGATTTTTCTCAAAACTTGATGTATCACAAGGTTTCTGGCGGCTAAAATTGGATGAAAACAGCACCAAATATTGCACCTTTAATACACCTTTTGGCAGATACTGCTTCCTCAGACTTCCCTTTGGCATCATCTCAGCATCTGAGATATTCCACAGAGCCTTGGAGCATATTATCGAGGGACTAGGTGGAGTTCGGGTATATGTTGATGACATCATCGTATGGGGCGCCACAGTTCAAGAACACAATGCGAGGCTGACAAAAGTGCTGGAGCAAGTACGCAAGTATGGATTCAAGCTAAACAAGAGCAAATGCCAGTTTGGAGTTGAAGAAATTATCTTTTTGGGAGACAAGTTCTCTGCACAAGGCATTCAACCCGACCAAGAAAAAGTCAATGCCACAAAAGAAATGCCAAGGCCTACAGACAAGACTGGAGTGTTACGCATCATGGGGATGGTCAATTTCATATGTAAATTTATTCCAAATTTATCCGAAAAAAAACATCTTGCATCCGTGAACTCCTAAACAAAAAGACTGAGTTTAAATGGATAAGTAGACATGAGCATGAATGGCAAAAAACACTGACAACTGCACCTGTTCTGTCATTCTACGACCCGAAAAAAAGAGGATCAAAGTGTCGACAGATGCCTCAAAGAACGGAATTGGTGCAGTGCTTCTGCAAGCTGAAGGTGAGCATTGGAAACCAGTGGCCTATGCATCCAAGTCCATGACAGAGACTGAGTGTCGATATGCTCAAATAGAAAAAAAAAAAGCCTGGGGCTAGTGTTTGGCCTGGAGAGATTCCACAGCTACATTTATGGCCTACCCTCCTTCACAGTGGAAACAGATCATCGTCCACTAGTTGGACATTGGGACTTTGGACATTGAGAGATTGATAAGAATATGTGACACATGTCAGAAACACAGGAACAAGCAAACCAAAGAGCCTATGGTGGTAACTGAGGTATCAACAATGCCATAGCACAAGGTTGGAATGGATTTGGTTCAGCTTAAAGGAAAAGACTACTTGGTGATCAATGACTATTACTCAAACTTCCCTGAAATGGCTTTGATGTCAAACACATCATAAAACTGTGTCATAACCCATGCAAAATCCATTTTTGCCAGGCATGGCATACCAAACACTGTAATGAGTGATTATGGACCATGTTTCAGTAGTAAAGAATGGCATGACTTTGCAGAACAGTACGACTTCAAGCATGTGACATCCAGTCCTCTGTATGCACAGTCAAATGGAAAAGCGGAAAAAGGAGTCCACATTCTCAAACAGCTCCTGAAGAAAGCTGCTGACAGTGGCTCAGATCCTTACCTTGCTCTACTGAGCTACAGAGCATCACCACTGGAGTGCGGACTGTCACCTGCTGAATTGTTGATGAATCGAAAACTGCGCACCACACTGCCAAGCTACATGAAACAAAACAAAGATTCAAGGCTAGAACAAAAACTACAACAGCAAAAGATGAAGCAGAAGTCATTCTATGACAGGACAGTTAAGCAGCTTCCACTTCTGTTGACTACTGATACAGTCAGGATCGAAAAATCCTGATGGTTGGAAGACAAAAGCTACTGTTCTTCAGGAAGTAGCTCCAAAATCTTTCACTGTGAGGACTGAGGAAGGACAAAGCTTCAGACGTAATTGTCACAGTCTTCTTAAAACACAAGAGACTGTCCCAGAACTCGGCAAAGCCCATACTGAGTCTGAGTCCATTTTTCCACCTGTCACAGACTGTAACACCAATGCACATACTCCAGGTGAACTTGTGCTGAGAAGATCAACCAGAATAATTAGAAAGCCTGAAAGACTGAACCTGTGACTAAACGGACAGTAAAAAGTAAAAAAAATAAAAAAATAAATAATAATAATAATAGTAATTAACTGTAATACAATGTTAAAGTAAGAAATTGGGTAAGACAGCTTACACCGGTACTTTGTCTGGTTTATTGTTGAAATATGTGTCTTAAAGAAAGGGGGATGTGATGATTAGTTGTAATTTCATAGTGTAACAGAGGGAGTCAGTAGTTGTGGTTGTTAACTTACCAGCATGAGAGAATAAAGAGGCAGTTTATTTTATGCACAACAATGAACAAAACAATTGCAATCAACATTTGACATTGATGTGAGCTGGAGATGAAATATGAATGTTGGCCAAACACTCTCCCTGGCCACTGACATGTCTTGTAAGCAGTCTGTCAAACGAATCTTGCCTGTGGCGCTTGAAAGACCCCTCACTCCCTCTACATCACCCTGTGCGCTTGTCCTGCTCTGTAAGATTGATTGACCACATATCCCATGATATCCAGTGACCCAAAACATCACACAAGCCTATGTTAAATTCATTGAGCCCTGTCAATTCGCATGCACTTTAGGGCAGCATGTGGACTCTGAAGTCAGTCAGTCACTGAAATTTCTTCTCATTTTGCAATGTGTTTGGCAGGACATGACAAAAGTCTGGTGCCTCATTGTGTGAGTATATTTCTTGCCATAACATGCTTACCTGAGGCCTCAGCCAGCTCTCTATTGAAATGAATGGGATCATGAAGCTTTAAGCAACTGTATGGCAGTGGCCTCTGATGCGTATGTATAACTATACGTCAATGTCTTGCTCTGGAGGTAGTCATATGCAAATGTATTTGCCTGTGTGATGTCACAAATCCCTCGATATCCAAACAAGCTGTTTATCAAGCTTGATTAAATAAATGCATTTTTTATAATGAGGATGTTTTAAGCTATGAAACTTGCAAGATGTTTTAATGGTACCTTATGTCAAAAGATCAAAAAAAATGTATGTAATACATAATTAAATAACAATATAATGTGGGCAAAAAAATAATAAAAATGTTCAAATTTCAACAAATTCATAAAACTTGCACACATTGCACATATCATTTGCATTCTTTCTTCAATATTTTCTGTTTTTGCAGGTTTAACAAATGAAAATATTTTCACTGACCCCCAGAACCTGGTTGGAAATATACAGCCTGTTCTCATCCCAAGGCGTCATAATACTGACGCTGTTGACATTTCGTCTGCATCAAACGCACATGGCACCCTTTATCGTCAATATGAGACGCAGATAGATATGGGCCAGAAGCGCCTCCTAGCGGTCTAACCCTAAACCTACCCCAGACCTAAACCTACCCATATCCGAACAAGGCTCTGTGCGTGTCATATTGATGCTAAAGGGTGCCATGTGCGTTCGATGTAGACGAAATGTCAAAAGGGTCAGTATATGACGCCCTAGGATGAGAATGCGTTGAAATATAATATATTTTTTAAAATATTTTAATTTATTTCAGTTAATGATAAAATTTTGTTCCCTTTCGAGGGAACTCGAACTGTGTCGATAACGACACTTTGGGGAACGACCTTAGCGTAACGCATCTGAAGTGTGAATGAAACTAATCCAATCCTGATTGGTGCTGCGTCATGATGTAACATGTGACGGCATACACGGAAGCTACAAAGGGGCGCCAGCACACAACAGAGTTAGCTTTTTGCTCTTCAGCAAGCGCTCTGTGTCAAACTGTCTGTCCTATTTGGTGTTGTTTGTCCCGTAAGAACTTCTAATTAAGGTCTGCATTGCAATATAGAATCTAGTGGCTCGGATCTCATGTTTGCCGAGGCAGTGCGTAGATTACGGGTCTACTCTGCAATAAAGATTCTGTGGCTGGGATCTAGCGTTTGCTGAAGCAGAGCATAGATTAAAGGTCTGCATTGCAATACAGAATCTAGTGGCTCGGATCTCGCGTTTACCAAGGCAGCGCATAGATTACTGGTCTACTCTGCAATAAAGATTCTATGGCTGGGATCTCGCATTGCCGAGGCAGCGCGTAGATTAAAGGTCTGCATTCCAATACAGAATCTAGTGGCTCGGATTATGCGTTTACTTTGGCTGTTTGGCTCTGGCTGTGTTCATTGAGAAATATCTCGATGTGCACAACCGTGCATTTTCGGGTGTTTCAGCCTCGTGCCTGTTGACTTTCTTCTCGAGAGATGAAAGCCAAATATATTGTAAATGACTCGAATCTCACGTTTGCTGAGGCAGCACGTAGATTGCGGGTCTGCAATAAAAGGGACACATGCGACCTGTGAAATAATACTGTTTGGGTGCAAGGCATTCACAGTCAGCTCCTGAGGGTGCAAGCAGTGTTCATTGAGAACTATCGAGACGTGTACATCCGTGCGCTGTCGGATGTTTCAGCCTTGCACCTGCATCTTCTTGAGGGATGAAAGCCAAATATATTGTAATGGCTCGAATCTCGCGTTTGCCGAGGCAGCGTGTAGATTACGAGACCGTATTAATAAATATTAAAACAGCATTGTTTGGTGATTATGGCTGCATTTAATTCTAAGAAATTAAAATGATGGAATTTTATCTGACTTTAAGAAGTTAGATATTTTAATTCAGCCTACCATTCAGACCGTGTTTCACTTATCCAGTGTTTATGGCTGCATTTAATTCTGAGGAATTAAAATGGTGAGCAGCGAACGCACGCTGCTTTGTCTGCCCCACAGGCTTGCGGCCAGGCAGTGTTCCATCCACACATCGAAAATCGTTTTAGATTTTTCCTGCCGGTCCTCCACTTCAGGGCATCAGAAACGAGACGAAAATAGCAGGGCTGTCCCCCTCATGGAAGGACGAGTGAGAATCGTTCCTCCGTGGAGCCCTCAGGAAATCAATGTTTGTATCCAGCGTTAAGTGCGCTTTGGGACACATCGATTTCCAAAGGCTTGCGGCCAGGCAGTGTTTGCGTCCGCACATCGGAAACTGTTTTCAATTATTCCCTGCCGGTCCTCCGCTTCCGAGTGGAGAACGAAACCGAAAGAGCCTCCCCTCTGGGGAGCCCTCAAGAAATCGATGTCTGTATCCCGTCGTCAAGTGCGCTTCGGGACGCATCGGTTTCTGTCTGCCCCACAGGTTTGCCCTGCCGGAGAGCCGCTTCAAGGGATCGAGAACGAATCTCGAATTATACCCGAAATCAGTCTCGAGAGGCTGGTTCCCTTAGTCGAATATTTCAAAGCATGGCAAGACCTGCAAAATATTTATCCTTGGGTCCTGCGCACAATAGAGAAGGGTTACAGGCTGCAGTTCGATTCTGCCCACCGAAATTCAGCAGGGTGGTGTGGACTGCAGTCGGCGCAGTGTAGGGTTGGGTATTGGAACAGGAAATAAACTCCCTGCTGGTAAAGGAGGCCATAGAGCATGTTCCTCTGCCAGACAGGGTTCTACAGCCGCTACTTCATAGTTCCCAAGAAGGATGTGGGGTTATGCCAATTTTTGATCTAAATCGGTCTCTGAGGTTTCCTCCGTGAGGCTCAGAGGATGAGACCTACGGCTTGTACCAGAGTTCCCACATGGGACCTGGCAGTGGTTCTCGAAGGGCTGGTCGAGGTCCCCTTTGAACCTCTGGAGTCTGCTGAGGCCAAGAACCTTTCCCTCAAGGTAGATTTTTTATTAGCTATTACTTCTCCGAGGAGAGTAGGAGACCTCAAGGTGCTCTTTTCATCTCATGGTTGTGTGGAGTTTGCTCCAGGCAACATTAAGGCTATCTTGCATCCCAGGCCGGAATATGTGCCTTAAGTGCCATCTAATGTGGCACGGCCTTCAGTTCTGCAGGCTTTTCATCCTCCACCTCAAGTGACGGTGAATGAAGAAAGACTTAATTTGCTCTGCCCTGTCAGAGCTCTTAAGATTTATGTCCAGATGTCTTCTTCATGGCGGACCAGTTGCTGGTGTGCTTCAGGTCCCCCAAGAAGGGGCTTCCCACATCCAAACAGACCATCAGTAACTGGATCGTTCAGGCTATCTCTATGGCCTATCAGGTGTGCAGCTTGCCTTAACCTTTGACCGTGAGGGCTCATTCAGCCAGAGGCATGACGTCTTCTAGAGCCCTCCTTTCAGGGGCCCCGATCCAAGAAGTGTGCGATGCAGCAGGATGGGCCACCCCTCATACTTTTATCAGATTCTATAGCCTGGACATCCTTCTACGCCAGACACGCTAGTGCTCTCGTCCTAAGTGTGCCTGTGCGCAGCTTCACACTGGGACAGGCAGGGCTCGTTGTGGCACAGTGGTACCAGTGTCGTCATCAATGCAGTTTGAGTTCCCTCGAAAGGGAACGTCTTGGGTTACAACTGTAACCCCTGTTCCCTGAGAAGGACGAGAACGAGACACTACGTACCTTCGCCACGCCTTCCCCTGCCTGGGAGCGACCTGCTTCATCGCAGAAGCTAACTCTGTTGTGTGCTGGCGTCCCTTTGTAGCTTCCGTGTATGCCGTCACATGTTACGTCATGACTCAGCACCAATCAGGATTGGATTAGTTTCATTCATACTTCAGATGCGTTACGCTAAGGGTGTTCCCCAAAGTGTTATCATCGACACAGTGTCTCAGGGAACAGGGGTTATAGTCGTAACCCGAGACGTTTTCCAGGATAACTTTAGATGATTATATGAAATAAATAACAATACATACAAGCAATGTTTCATTCATGCATTGCCTGTGTGGCAGGAAGGGTGAATTTAGCTTTTGTCATTGTTATTTGCCATTCCAGCCTATTATCTGCGCCCCTGGGCTATAAAAACAGTAACGTATGTGCCTGTTATGTCACTTTTTGTGAACTGCTGCTTCGTTAAAGTGCTTCCGCCATCACTTCCTGGAAACCGGATGCAAGCACCCGAGCCGGTAAGGAGAATATACTGCTAGTTGTTTGTAGGTCATGAAGTGTATTCGGTTACGAGAAGTGCGTTCTGTCTAATGTACATTTTAGAGACGCTGATTTGTGTTGGAGAGCGTGCTTCCGTCTCCCACTGTACAAGCTTGTTACTGTGTTATCGCTGTTTGCACGAACTGGATGTGGACACTGGAGACAGTAGGGAGAATTTGTTGTTATTCTTTCGCTAATCATCCTTAGTGGTTGGAGGTGTGCGTTCTTGAAGCGCTGGTCTGTATTTAAGAACGTTGCTAAATCTATTCCATTTCTAAGCTGTGAGAACCTGATGCAGTAATTGGGTTGCTGGTGTTTCTCTGCTCTGTTCCTCGCCAGAGAAAGCTACGGTTTCACTGTCTCTTGATAAAGCATTGACTCATTGTATCGATGATCGGTGTGTATTAGTTTTACATGTACATACATTAGGTTAGGAGAGAATGAATCTAGCAGAGTAACAGTCTCATTTTGTTTATAGGTTCGTGAAGGCCCATATACCTGCATTCCAGTCAGGGTGCTTCGCATTCATTCACGGCTGCAGTGTTGTCCTCTTTCCAAAATAATTTGGGTTTTCAGTTAATTGTGTTGAATGTTTTTGTTTCCTGATTGTTATGTTGTTTTTTATTTGTAATGGTCTTTTTGACTTTTAGGATAATTTCTGAAATCCGAATTGTGTATTGATGTTTCTTTAATTCTAACCATTTTTCTTTGTGGGTTTCTTTAGTTTTATTTTACTTGCTCTCACCAGTTGCATTAGATTTGTTTGTTTGAGATGTAATTTTGTATAAGTTGTGGTGTTTTCTTTATTGATTTTTCTCTTGAAATATAATTGTGTGTATTTTGTTGCCATTTGTCTTTGCTCTAAGTAACTTGTTATTTTCTTTCTCATTAGTTGCAACTTTTATTTTTCTTTATTTTGGTTTCCGTTTGACTAAGTTGATTGAGCTTTATACACAAACCCAGCCCCAAAGTGAGTATTTATTTGATGTACATCGGTTTGTGTGTGTTGGCAGGGCCTGAGCACCAGGGGCAGAGGGCTGGTTTATTTGGGTGGTGGTATCTTCCTCACCGTGTATTGTGAATGGTATTAACACCTGTGTGTGCGTGTGTGTGTGTGCACAGTGAAGTGCAGTGATCCTTCATCTGCGGGTGACGTGGCCTGACTTTCTGCCTCTTGGTAAGCCCTAGTCCCTGGCCTTGACGTTGTCCTAAACCCTTAGTGGTCTGTTGAATTGGAACAAAGTGCTCCATAACCATTTTAATATTGTTCTCTTTTAAAAAATGTCAATAAAGTTTATTTTTGTTTGATGACCCATGTCTCTGACTCTTTTCGGTGATACGAACCTGTGTATGCCTTTTGTAGGGGCTCATTTTAATTCATTGGGTGAAATTCCCAGGGTGGCATAATAGGAGTGTGAATGGTAGTCTTGTTCATTTATTTTAATTCATTAGGAAACCCCCTTTTTCCCCTTGTTCCCCCACCACACCTGGGAATCAAATTGCAGCAGCAAAAAAGAAAAGAAAAGAAAGAAATACACTTTGTATTTAATACACTTTGTTTTTAGGAGATGGAGAGAGAGATATTGACCAAGCACACACAAGCTAAGTTCTTGCTGAGAAGGGAATAATTAATGCTTATTCACTTTAAAGCACACTTTATTTAGATGCTCACTGGCCCTCTGACATTTGTGTAGGAGTGTGTGTTCTTAAGATGAGTGCTGGCCATCATAAATAGAAACAGACAGAGATCTGTGGTCACAAGTAGGGAGGACAATATCATTGTTTGCGAGAGAGAAAACGACAGTGCATCTCTTTAGACCTCTGCCTGAGGAGGTTTTTGTTTTTCACTGTCATTACTGTTTAAGATAAATATATGAGCGATAACATAAAAATGATAAAGGACCTTATGTTTGGCGTTTAGTGTGGGTGGTAGAGGAAAGTTTTTGTTTTTTGTTTTTTTTTCAGATATGGAATACCTAATAAATTGTACTTATGTGTGTCTGGACAGAAGGGAATGCTTTATTCTTTCATTTAACGTTTGGGAGAAATGAATATCCGCACGTTATTAATCATAAAACTCCTTGAAGTGTTTTTGTTCTAATGAAACTACTTCTCTCTTATTTAGACACTTAATAAAAAAGAAATTGTCAATGATGAAACTGCCACTCATGAATAATAAATATTGAAAAGCTCCATTAGCCCTGTTCAGCGCATGAAACACTTTAAACTGTCAGCGATCATCTAAGCTCTGTCAGAATGAAAGAATGTTAGTTATCAGTTCAGACCTACAGGAGGCTACAGCATCTGATGTTGAAATCATATTCCTCACTTCTTTCTCTTTCGACACTGCTGGCTTCATAAGTAATTCCTAACTTTACACATGTGCTATAAACAACTGTATTTGAGCTTCAACTTTTCTGAAAAAACTGTATTGATTTGTATAAAGTAAATGTAAAAATAACTTTTACATTGTTAGTAATATTAAAAAAACAAATAAAGATACTGCCTTGAAGGAACTTACGTTTACTTGATTATCCATACAGTATAAAATCATGTTAAAATGTGAGTTTCAAACATGATCCATCAGGCTTCTTTGTTCATCTCTCAATCATCAATTATTGCTGTGCATTATATGTTTTTCTCCCACAACAAAAACTACAGACCTTTGATCATAAAACTAAGCATTTAAATATCATCTTACTAAGACATATTTTTGGTAGTTATTTGACAACTCATGCATTTTATGTAATTAGTCTGCTAAGATTTCATTGATTTACAACTTCACCAAATGGCATATTTTTGCTAATTTGGGGTCTCTAAATATATATATTTTTTTGCTTTGAGTGTGAGTTACAAGTTCTTACTATTTTATATGAGCTATAAAAACCTGATGTATCAAATATGAAACTATACTAAAAACCTATATGCAAACCTTCATATATATTTTAATTATTAGTTCCAATACTGTCACTGAGTCAGCCACACCGTCACAGTCAATCTCTCAATCATCTCTCAATAACCAGGACGCGCCCACTTACCTGAGATTGTCTCGTTCTTTATCCCGTCCATCATCCTGATCCAGATCCAGATCGCCTGTCTTCGTGTTCACTGGTCACCTGCACAGAGAATCCACTTCAGTCATCGCCAGCGAAGTCACCATCATCATTCTACAAGTTACCATCATCTCACCATCATCTGGTTCCTGTTGTTCCCCCACCACTCCGCTTTTAATAAACACTGTGTTTGTGTTTGTGACAAATAAACTGTTCCTTTTTCCTTTCTTTTTTGTTAAGTTAGATTTCTCTGACCATTATTTTACATATCTGGCTTTACAGGGTTGAGGTATTTATTTGGAGAAGTTCAAAGGAAACTTGACTCATAATTAATTTTAAATTAGTTAAAAATCTGCATATATTCCATAATACTCTAAAAAGCATCACATAGCACACAGATACTGCATAAAACAGTACATTTAAAATTATATTTATATTTCATTCAATAAATATTGAATTATTCATTCTATATTGGTTGAATGAAATATAAATACACTGAAAGATGGCAACATTTTTTATAACGTGCCATCTTGGATGAAAAAATGTCAGAATGCATTCTGGGATTGCCTTGATCACAGAAGATAAATGGCAATGCTGTCTTAAAAATTCGGCAAAACAAGGTATCTTTAAAAGGCAGTCCTTTTTGGAGCATCATGGTGACATAAAACGCACCCTACATGGGAAGCTCGCTAGTTTCTGGAACAGAGCTTATATGCATTTTCCATCTGCATCCACAAAACTGAATTTCTACAGTCTATCTCTTCTCTGACATCTCCATTTTCAGAAAGTACACGTAAGGTGATTTATTCTGTAGCATTATGAAAAGGTTCAATGCTTTGCGCTTCAAACTCAGCACGACCTCAGTGAAACGACTGACTTTTTCCTCTTATAGTTCATGAAGTGTATTTGATCGTGTGACAACCCCACACGCCGATCGCATCATCATGCTGATCACACCACAGAAAGAACACAGGCCTCATTTCCTGTGAGTAATGAATCATGGGATATGCTGACAGAGTGACATGTGGCATCTGAAAAACTGCGGCTGTGGTTTTAATCCTGGGTGAGAAACAACAAAGCGTGATTTAAGCCCCGTGACAGAGTAAGGTGCTACATATGTCAATGCAAAGGTCTGTTACAGAGAGATGAAGGCTCATCTGCCAATAAGCATGTAGATTTAAAGTCGTCGGTAACCGGCCCACGGTGTTGATCCACTCGCTGGCCTTTATGAGGTGAGAGAACGAGTCAGTGTCTGGTGGGATATGAGACAGGATTTGAAAGTGTCTGGTTGGGTGTAAATACAGGCTTTGCTGTTCGTGTTCACACAATTTCATATCGGTCATTCACTCGGTGACTAGTAAAGTCAAAAGCGGTTGGGTTGAGCCTGTCGGGATTGGGTTGAGCCTGTCAGGATTGGGTTTAGGAAGAGGGAAAGAAAGAGTTGCTCTTCAAGCACAAATCCAGGCACAAAAGCCATTCACACAGGTATGTGATGTGGAATTAGATTTTAGTGAAGAATTGCTGCCAATTTCAAGGAAAAGCTACATCAAGTACGCCATTGGAGACAGACCCAAAAACGCAGCCGGATATACACTAGCGATCAAAAGTTTGGAATAATTAGGATTTTTTAACGTTTTGAGTCTCTTCTGCTCATCAAGACTGCATTGAGTTGATCAAAACTTCAGTAAAAACAGTAATATTATGAAATATTATTACATTTTTAAAGAACTCAGTTCTATTATATGTTAAACTGTAATTTATTCCTGTGATCAAAACTAAATTTTCAGCATCATTACTCCAGTCTTCAGTGTCACATGATCCTTCAGAAATCATTCTAAAATGCTGATCAAATATAAGCAGCTTTGGTGAGTAAAAGTATTTTTGTTTTAAATAATAATTCATAATTAATCCATACTTTTCAATGGTAGTGTACTATATGCTCTGAAGAAGAGATGTTCGATTCGATCACAAATCAGTTAGGTGCTCTATTATGGTTCTTATTATTATCAATATTCGTATTATCATTAATGTTTGTGGAATTCGGCTTCAATGAATAATTTGAACTGGGTTTATTTATGAATCAGATTAAGATTATCGGTTCTCAAATTAGCAACTCACTGAAACAAGTTCTGTCACTTACTAACATGACAGATTAATTAAATATACACACTCTTAAAATCTCCTTAGGATCCATTGAATACACACACACACACACACACACACATATATATATATATTTTTTTTTTTAAGAAATGTGTATGTGCATTTTAAAATGTATTCAATGTATTGATCCACAAAATTGCAATAAACACTAATGTTATGTAATGTTATAACACTGCATGTTATATGTCACGCTGTGATGTCATGGATTTTGTGATGATGTTTAAATCCACTGAATATTTTTTTGAACTGGTTCGTTGAAACAAACTTTTCAAAGAACCAGTTCACAGAAATGACTTGCTACTCTGAACTAGATCTGAAGTAGAATCCACGGATTCGGCAGCACGGATGCAGGTGTAAAAGGCAAATCCCCCTTCTGTGTGGTTAGCCAATTTAAGTAGAGGCTTTCTCTCCGGTTGCACACGGCTGAGAGGAATGAGGGACAGACGCAACACTCTTGAGTTCTCTGACATCCATTCTGCCACACTTCCCTGGAAAGACATATGAACCCACACGATAGAAAACTGAAAATATAATATTTGCAAGAGACATTTTTCTTGGAATGTGGGCCATTACAAGAATGTTTGATTGGTTTACAGGTTTTAATATCTTATATTCGCAGGGTTAAGAAAAATCTCTGGTTTTTGTGTGTCAATGAGGGGAGTCAACCCCCTTTTTTCAATAGCCCAGATTACGGCAGATTTCATCATGTTCTTATCAACTGGCATTTTCCATCTCTACTAACATTTTTATCTAGTGCACGACAATACCCTTTTATCTAGTGCACCCCCTCTTCTCCCTCTACGTGTCAGTCAATCAGCATCAGAACCCATCTACCCCCCACCTCCCATCATCTTTGTGTACTAAGCTCATTTTGTGCTTTGTGGAGGGTTGATGGTTTCTGTATGGGTCACCAGTGCCCTCTCTTGGACCGCATGAATAATAGATCTGTGAAAGAACACAAGAGTATAGCAGTTGTGACTGCTGCTGCTACTAATTACCCTGCATGCCTCATTACGCTACAGCATTTGAAGATGAAGAAGAAGAAAAAACAAAGCAGGAGGTTTGAAGAAGAGTGAAAAGGGGAAGGAGACGCATGCTGCAAAGAGAAACAGTCTATCCCTGTAACTGGTGTCTGAACCAGATAATCAAGTTGTCTGGTATCTGCTGTTAAATGCTCCATTCAAATATTAATCATTTTATTTTTATTCACCCTCATGTTGTTCCAAACAGGTTTGCTGGGGTTTTTTTTTTTTTTTTTCCCATTGTACATAAAATCCTTTTAGAAGTATCTTCATTTGGTGTTTTCCATTCAATGACAGTTTGCAGTAATTATGGCAGCCGAAAAGGGCACACACACACACACACACACAAAAACATAGTAGTATGTAAAACAAAGTAGTACATAGGACCCTTGTGTTGTCACGGTGGAGGTTGTAGTTACCACCGAAGAAGATGAAGGCAATCAGATAACATTTACTCAATCCAACAGGGTATTCCACAAAACATAGCAAACACAACACATCCAAAACTGATGACACCGGACACTGAACTGAACATATAGTATATACAGGTGATAATGAGGGTGATTGATGAGTGCACAGCTGAACATAACTAGTGTCCGTGACAACAAATGAGTGATGAAGGCAGAGTATGACGAAACATGACGAGAAAATAACTAATGCGATTGTGACAGTGACCTCATGCTGTGGAGAAGAGGATGGCGAAGGGATGGTTAAGGGTCCTGGTGTAGGGATGGCGAAGAGGGCTGGCTATGGGATGGCAGGCAGGAGGAGGCTCTGGAGGTGGATGGAAGTCCATGGTGATGATGGAGGGATGAGCCATGGAGGAATGCTGGTGAGGGCCACCATGAGGATGACTGGAGACAATGACGGCGAGGATGAAGCCCACACGTAGTCGAGGTGAAGTGGTGGAGAGATGGCAAAGATCTAGGCGTCCGGAACGGAGAGCGAGATGGGCATCCGGAGGTCTGAGGCCTGAGGTAGGGCGGAGAAAGCCGCAGCCAACGGGGTGGAGGACCAGAGAGCAGTGGAGGCGACGCGATGTCTGACTCAGGTGGAGCCAACGTGCCGAGGGAGTCCGGTAAATGTTTTCTATGGTTTTAGTTAACTATAATAACCCTGCTTGAAAGAGTTACTTTGTGTCACGATCCCTGTCTCGAGGTCCGTTGTTGTATTTATGCACTTTTAGTTTGAAGTGTATTTTCCGTTCACTTTGTTGCAATGCTTCCCCTTTCCTGTTTGCCTTTGTTTCGGTAGATACTAGGGCTGTCACTTTTGTGAAAAAATCCTGTTCGATTTTTGAGACATAAGTGTTCATTGAATCGATTGTAAAAGCGATTTTCCATGTCTAAAGACGTTTCCATTTTAAACGCCAAATATAGGCAAATCCACGGACAACTAACAGGCATTAGGACGAACGTAAAGATGGCGCTTGAGACGCGCACAAGTCAGCAAATATTCCTGATGATTTATTGGCGTGAAGTTTCGTGCACAATGACAAACAGGAGTGCAACATTCTCAAAAAACAATAAGAAGAGTGGACTACCATAACATCAATGAACAACATTACTGCAGTCTTCAACATGGCTGTGTTTACCATTAGATATGTCAAACAAATTTCGCCTACGTAGGCGATTGTAGACTGTAGCCCGAATCTGTATCTGTATGCATGAGACTGTATGCATACCGGCAGAATTCACAATTTTGTAGTAAAAAGAGACACATTATGCAGAGGTATAATTTGCTGTTATGCGTGTTGGTCAGAGCCTGCAGTTGCCGTGTGACGCGCGTTCGCTGCGGGCGTATCGTGACGAGCTGGACGCGCTCTGAGAGAAGACCGTTAAAATCGATCCCCTATTTTCGTTTTCAAAACTTCCGTTGGTTGGTCCGATCGATTGTGCAATCGATTTTCGAACGTAAAGTGACAGCCCTAGTAGATACCTTGTTTGTTTCCTTAATGATTAATCAGTCTTTTTATCCTGTGTATATTTACCCCTGTGTTTCAGTCTTGGTTTGTTGGATGTTGTCTTTGTGTATTTTTAAAGCTGTAATGTTCCTGATTTTTGAATCATGTTTGTCCATGTCCATGTCCATGTCCATGCTCCTGGTTCTGATTTAGGCCTCAGTTTGGATTATCTTTGCTTTTGTTTTTCAATAAACTTTGCTTCAAGTGGATTCTTGCCTCTCTTCGTCCTTGCGAAAATGTAACACTTTGACACTTTTATTGGGACCGAGTTGATTCTACATTGTATTTTCATGTTTGGAAAACTCATTTGCAGCTTTCCAACTTTTATTGAATCAAGTTTAAATTCACTTCTTCCATTTGGACAAAAGCTCTTTACAATGTTAAATGTAAAGTCCGCGACTCAGTATGAAATCAAAATAGATCTTTCTAATGCACATTCCTGGTCTTATTGTGAGCTATTCATTGGTGCACATTATTCCAAATTTCTCTTCGTAATCTTTTTTATAAAAATGTAATAACTTGCTGCTGCTTTTAAGATTACTTCCCTTACAACAACATCATGAATCCCTTTACATTTCATTCATTTTCCCCTCCCCTCCAAACAACCACCCAGTTTTCATGATCCAATTAATTCCTGATGGATAAAATCAACTCTCGTCCTCTATATATATTCTCGCTGAATACCCTGTTTTACTCATGCATCGATCAGTAAAATGGGTTTCTTGGCGTATTAAACTTTGCCAGCCATGGGAGAAGCCTCAGCTGACACAAACCATTCAACAACAGACTTCATCCTCATCATCTTCAACACTTTGCTCTGGCCTGTATAGTGAGACTTCCACTGCTTGTTCACCCATGTTGCCTGATCTCTGAGTTATACTACTGACACCTTCCTTTGATGGAGTGCTAAACGGTCCTTCACTCAGAGACCCTATTCCTCTGTGTCATACTGTGCTGTCTCAGGCAGGCTTCAGTCTGGCTCAAAGCAGATGGCAGATTGTCATAATTATATCTCAGAGTCCGAAGCTCAGCGGAGTGAGAGCAGTCTGGAGTCTGTCACTGAACGTCCCCTCCGAGCAGCATTAGACGTCTACAGCTGCTCCCATCCACTTCGCCATCCCTGATTTAAAGGCTTATGGAGGCACCTTTGACTCTTGAAGGACTGTAGTAGAAATTGAAATCTATAAATGTGTGCATTTAGAGGCTCACGTACAATCCTCCATCCAAATGGCTGAAATCCAGAGCGAGGGAGCCAAGGTGTGGGATGTGTACCACTTCACCGGAGAGCTTTAAATTACATTATTATGGTCTTGGAGAGAGAGGACTATAAAAGGAAGAGCACCAGCAGAACATCCTCTGTCGCTAAAGGCATCTTGAAGAACTGGCGCAATATCGCAGGAAATAAAGCTAAAAAGCAAAGTTAAGCCATATCAGGACCAAAAGTCATCCTAGCAGTGCTTTTGGGAGTTTATTAGCAGCATAATTTTCATTTCCTTTGAGGAACTTCATGCCTTCTGAGTTTTTTCTTCTACTACTTTCTCCCTCTGGGTCATTGCTAATCTCTGCCTCAAATGTCAGGTTCACAGGCCGCTAAAATATTGCGTACAGCACTTTCTTCATCTGGCAAGCTCTAATCTGATTGGCTGACACATATTTCAGAATTAAGGACAGTTTTCTATCAGTCCGCTTGGAAACAAAGTTATTTCTACAATACAGTCAGCACTTTGTAGGATGAAAAAAAGTATACAAGGTTTGTGGCTTCAAATCTTTTGAAAAATAAAAATAATGAATTAATAGAAACATAGATAAATAAGGAAATAAAAAAAACACAGATGCAATTTTTAATTTGTTTACTGCTCCAAATCCAATTTGCTTATTTAACTGCCCTATTATGAACTGATTGTTTTTGATTATCAAATTGTGAATTAATATAGTCTATCTATTTCTATCCAATTTCTTGGTTGATGTATTAAATTCATAAAGTATTTATTCATTTCTCAAATGATTACTGCGGTCCAAACGTCGGAGAAACTTACTGGAACAGGTTAAAGCTGAAAACTCATTCCCTCAGATGGAAATGAGGCAAAGTGTTGCCATTTGTGAGGAGCTGCCATGAAGAAGAGACAGCAAGACACATGCATAATCACACACAATCTGTGGGAAATGGCGGTTTGCCGTTAGTGATACTGGTGAGGACACAGAGGGGACTTCCATCTGGGGTTTGAAATCACTTTTATTCATACAACTATTGACCAGTCAGCTAAGCCTCGACTGCGTTATTGTACAGAGAGAAGCCCATTTATACTTCTGAGGTCCACCTGTTCCTCTATCAAACAGTTTCGAGTGGAGCAGCAGAATGAACACCATCTCAGTGAGAACATTCTCATCAATATCAATTTCAACTTGTCAAGTCACAAAAGGTTACATTGTAGCAGAATCATTGACCCTACATTACCCAACTTATTTCACAGCTATACCAAATAAAACACGTGGATGTAACAAAACAACAAAAAAAAAGATTTCCTTTTAAATGACTTTATTAGTAAATTAGCTTAATGCTAAAAAACAGTCCATTAGTTACAAAACAACCATGACCTTTTTTTAAAAAAAAAAGATGAACAATGCAGCAATGTATCAATTTGTTTATTGATACAAATATAATATAGCTAATGTAATGTAATTTAATCTAATGTAACTAAAACTTTAGCTACAATACAATTTGACTATTTTAAGTTATCTTTCGTCCAGCTCCTTGTCACTTAGTGAGTCCTTGTCACTTTTTTTGGAGACTCGTGAGCTTCTATTTCTATCAAACGTTTTACAATAGGAATAAGTGGACATGAGAAGTATAAATGGGCTTCACTTTGTACAATAACACACTTGAAGCTTAGCAGATGGTCAACATATGGTATATTGTCATGATATACTTTGAATAAGTAATAGGTTGGTAAATATGTTCTATAGGCTATAGCTAGGGTTGCCAACTTTCTGAAATGGAAATAAGGAACGAGAAAATTTTGAGAAATAACCCCTGAAATGATGACTTCTGGTGAATATTGTGGAAACTAATTGATACATTTAGATAAATATATTTCATACATTGTAGCATATCATAATAATACAACTTATACAACTTCAAGACGTCACTTTCAACCATGCTTCAATATCTGACGCTCAAAGCACCCTTTAGCGTCCATATGAGACGCATAACCCTACCACAGACCTAAACCTACCCAACCGAAGCGTCTCATATTGACGCTAAAGGGTGCTTTGTGCGTCGGATATTGACGCTTTCGAAAGCGTCAGTTACATGACGCCTAAACCTACCCATAACCGAAGCGTCACATATGGACGCTAAAGGGTGCTTTGAGCGTCAGATATTGAAGCATGGTTGAAAGTGACAAAAAGTGACGTCTTGGGTATGAGAATGTGTTGCTTATTAGGCCTATATATTTATAGAATAAGTAGGCCTAATCAATATACAAGACTGACCCCCATAGATGTGAAATATAAAGGCTATCATGATCATTTTGCCAGCAATGAACCATGTATTTGTTTACTTTATAATACGTTTTATTTTTAACTTAAACAAATACAACATATAACATTCAAAACTCATCGGTTTAGACTGCATTTGAAGAAAAATAAACACAACAGTAGGCTATTCCCTCACGCATTCCAGCCATGGGTAGTCATTTTCCCATTCAATTCTATATTTGTGTGCTCTTTTCTTTTTCGCCGGCTGCTCGGAGGTAGTGATTCTTACATTTCCCGCTGTTGTCACTTGTCATCATCGTTGCTACGATACGTGACTCACAATGACTGAAACGACCAATTAAAAGGGCATTCTCTGATGTTCCAAGATGTTAAAAACGCTACGCTGATCATAGACAAACAGAGGGAGAAATTAGTATCTACCGCACCGTCTGGGGTTTTTTTTCTCTTATATATTAGAAGCTATGTGTCTGTCATGGATTTGCACTGAATTGATTCTCAAAAATACGGAACAAAGTGCGTTCCGTATCAGTTCAATACGGAACAAGACTTTTATGTGTCAAATACGGGACGATTCCATATTATACGGGACGGTTGGCAACCCTAGCTATAGCAGTGGCGGTTCCCAACCCTGGTCCTGCAGTACCCACAGCACTAATGGACATGCCATCAACACAGCTCTCCACGCCGTGTTAACACATCTGGAACAGCCTGGCTCATATGCGAGAATGCTATTTGTGGATTTTAGCTCGGCCTATCATTCCCAGCAGAATGGTGTCCAAACTCCACAGTCTGGGTGTCAGCCACCACACTTGCAGATGGATTAAGGACTTTTTAACAGTCGGTCAGGCTGGGGTCCCATCACTCCTCAGTCCTGGCCCTCAGCACTGGGTCCCCCAGGGCTGTGTACTGAGTCCTTTGCTATACACTTTATACACCCATGACTGTACACCAATCTATGATAGCAACATTATCATTAAGTTTGCTGACGACATTGATATATCAAAATGACGAGTCTGCATACAGAGATGAAGTCCAAAAACTCACTGCCTGGTGCTCTGACAACAATTTGGCACTCAACTCCTCAAAAACAAAGGAGATGGTGATAGATTTTAGGAGGAAGAGGGAGGAACCTGCCCCTCTTTACATCAAAGAGGACATTGTGGAGAGGGTCAGTGATTTTAAATTCCTGGGAACAAACATCTCACAGGACCTCACATGGTCTGTTAATAATGGCCCTTGTGAAAGAAGCACAGCAGTGACTGTACTTTTTGAGGACACTGGGGAGAGTCAATCTGTCGAAGGAGCTGTTGCTGTCTTTTTACAAGTGTTCTGTGGAGAGCATCATCACCTACGACATCCTGGTGTGGTTTAAAAGCTGCACCGTGGCTGATAAAAAGGCTCTGGAGAGAGTCAGGAAGTCAGCACAGATCATTATAAGGACAGCTTCCCTCACTGACTGACATATACAGAGCCAGATGTCTGTGTCGTGCAGCACGCATAATCCAGGACTGTTCTCACCCAGGAAACACACTGTTGCCTTCTGGGAGGCGCTACAGGTCCATTCGGGCCCGCACCACAAGACGAATAGTTTTTATCCAAGTGCCATAAAAGTACTAAACTCAAGTATCCGGACTGTGCAATATGAACTGCTTATGGTGGCAATATACTTTCTGCTGCTTATTTTCTATTTCTTGCAGCTATGTTGAGTTGTATGTACCTTTACTTAGTGTTTTGTATTGTCCTTGTGTGCTAATTTTACCACAAGGAGTTACTCTTAACAATTTCGTTGTACCGCAGTGCAATGACAATAAAGGCATTCAATTCAATTGTAGTGCTGTCCAAAACCATAGTGAACATTATCGAGTGCACTCATTCAATCCCACAATGCACCATAATAAAGAGTGTACAACTGATGTACGCTCAATGGCTAGAGAATACCCACAATGCACTGTGAGAGTCACGC